>NC_090937.1:703677470-704304256 GCF_040938575.1 Ambystoma mexicanum | reverse complement strand
AGGAGATAGATAATATCCACAGAGAACTTGACCCACACCTTGTTTTGTTCGGCCTTGAAAGGGACGAGGAAGAGTGGCTCCGGGTGAAGGGCCTGGCCCCCCAGCTGTTGTTAGCGGCAAGAGCCCTCATAGCGACCAAATGGAAGTCCCACATGACCCCAGGGAAGACAGAGTGGATCAAAATCGCTACAAATATTTATGTGATGGAAACGATCACCGCCTCCTTGCACAATAAATCTGCGAAATGTGAAACCCTATGGATGGACTTCAAGAACACGTACATCTCACCCCCGTCTGCCTCTCAATCAGAGGAGCCTCAAAACCCGACCGGATAATGCCATGCCCAAAAAAACAATACAAAATACAAAAAGCGAGTCATCTAAGTCCGACTGCCAATAATTTGCAATGCTTAGCCCTGCGCAAACCGCACGATACCGATACTAATGTTAGACGATTGCATGTGTGATGTACAATAAACCAAGTGGGGGGGGGGGGAGGGAGGGTGGGAAAGAAGTACGGCAAACAGCCAACGAAGCATACTTGGGCAACTGGGACTGTCGCACGACTAAGAGACTCTTGCCATATTGTTTTGATTTGCATCTCGTGCCTGACTTGCCCTCCTGAGGGATGTAAAACTGTGTTTAAACAATGTTTGCAATTTTTCTGTTCCTTGTAAAACCAATAAATATAAAATTTAAAAAAAAAAAAAAAAAATGCAGCCTGAGACGTTTCTTCCCTCTGCACAAATGCGAGATAGCTGGCTCTTAAGGGGTTCGGGAGCGGAATCTATTAGTGCTGCCACTTCTTCCCACTGATGGCAGTTGTAGCTGGCCAACAGTGTGGTGGAATTCGCGATTCTGGTTTGGTAGGCTGCCGTGGAAGCTACTTTTCTACCAAAACCATAGAGTTTCTTACTTTCCTTGTCGGGGGGAGCCTCCGAGGAAGATAATGGGGTTCCAGCTCTCTTGCGGGTGTTAGTTACGACTAGAGAGTCTGGCTTAAGTTGGCCTCTAATATATAGAGGGTCCGACTGGGCTGCTTTAAACAGCTTCTCTACTCTAGGGTTTACAGGTCTTGTCAGGTTTGGGTTGACAAGGGATGGTGCTATTCTGCGTTGAATAGATTTCAGGATGGGAATGGTCTGGGCTACTGTCTTCCTTTCCCCTATTAGTTCTTCCGCGAAGTCCCTCTCTTCTTGGACACCTTGTGTGTCTATGTGGAAGTGGTTAGCTGCCCGAGAGAGCAGTTCATTCAGTAGGGGCTGATTATCTATTGGGGAATCAGACACTGGGGCTTCCCTTTCGACTGGTGAGTCCATTCTGAAAATATCTGGGCTATTTTCTGGCTCATCCTCGTCTTCGTCCTCCCCGTAATAATCTGACACTGCGAGATCTTCGGGTGTCTCAAAATCCTGGCCCTCTATAAGGGAAGAGTCTCCTTGGCCTGTAGGGAAAAGGCAAGAATAGGGTTGGACCTCGAAGGGGTCTGAAGCCTCTAAAGGTGTCTCGACCCGGGGCCTTTTATTTGAAGGGATAGGGTCCCTTGAACCTGAGGGAGAAGATTCCTGAGGGTTTAAAGCTAGTAGTTGGTCAGGGTGTCTTTCGAAGAAATTTGCTAAGGAGGACATCCTTGACATTACTCTGTCAATGTCCTCGCATGACCAGAGTTTTGAGCTTGGGGTGACCTTGCTGGAACTCTCTATGGACTGTCCCTGAGAAGACTTGGACGGGGAAGTCAGTTCTATTGTTGTGGAGGATTGTAAGGTTTGTTTCCTTTGTTGCTTACCCCCTTCCCCGTGGGTGGAAGTGTGTTTACCATTTCCCTTATTTTTCGACGCTTGGCGTCGAGGATCGGAGGTGGAATCCCTGTGTTTCGAACTAGGCTTCGAAACTGGGCCCTCCTTACTCCCAAGTGATGTGCCCTTTCCCTGGGGTGCAGGCTGGGGATGGAAGTCGTGTTCGTCTCCGGACGAGTGATCTTCCGTGATGTTAATGGGCGAGGCACTATGTGCAAGTGTGGAGGCTTGCCTGACGTCGTGCGGCGACCTCGACCGGGACCGCCCAGAGGACGTCCTTTCGGACCGCTCCTTCTGTGCCTCTTTCCGAGGTTTCGACGACGTCGAATCTCGGGTGGCTTTTTTGTGTTTAGCGTGTGTATGTGTAACGCTCTTGTCGCCGGGGGACTTCCCCATAGTCGCCGGGACGGACGACCTTCCGAGGCCGGGGACGTGCGTTAGGCTGTCTTTCGACGCCTTGTTGCCCTCGCCGTCCGAAAGTCCGGCGTCGCTGCCGTCGCTGAAGGTACCCTCCGCCTCCATAGCTGCTAGCTTGGCGTGGTGGGCCCAACGCTTGGTGGAGCGGTCCTTAAGAGTTTTGGTCTTAAACCTGCTACAGGCCCTGCAACCCGCCTCGGGGTGGTCTCTGGGCAGGCAAAGGTTGCACGTAGCGTGCTTATCTACCCAAGGGTATTTCTTATTACACTTGGGGCAAAACTGAAAGGGCGTACCCTCCATACGCGCCTGTGGGCAGCGGGCAAGTGTGTGTAGGTAAGAAGGTGTCTATAACCGAGTGTGGAAGTGTACCACCCCCCACTCTCCCTACTTGTAGGGCCGAGGCCAGCGGCCCAGGCCCGAGCCGAGGCGGAAGCCTCAAGGCCCAATCCGTCGGGTTTCGACGTTGATCTCCTCCCCGGTTCGGCGTCGAGATGCTGATCGACGTAAGGGTGACAAAACGGGGCAAATTAGATTTAGTTTTAAGTGCAAATATGGCAAAGCCAGGGAACTCCGATGAAGTGCTTCCGACCAGAATGGCGGAAAAAAACAATCTGGGGATCCTAGACGCGTGAGGGATCATGGGTACAGTGGACGTCACATTAGGGATAGTATTACTGGCACGCCCTGTGTCGACGCCCTTTTTCGATTTTCGAAAAACAAACTGTAATACTCCGCAGCTTCCACTAGATGTCGGCCTATGCACAGCATGTGATCTAAGCAGATTCCACAAGCCTCAGAAATATATATATATATATATATATATATATATATATATATATATATCTAACGTAGCTAACGTGTTTTCACGATTAATGTGTTTATTTTCTGCTACGCATTTCGCGTAGCCGGTGTGGTGTTGCTCGCTTACTTGTGAGAACACGTAGTGCTTTGCCGTTCTCATTCCGACGCCGGTTTCTGCTTTCAGGCCGGTGTCACAGGTTGCCTTTTCGTATTGGAGCTTAGCTCCAGCGTTGCCCACAGCCGATTCTTTACTTTCTCGGGACGCTCACACGTGCCTCCCCTGCTCTCAATTTTGTTCTGTGAGACAGGCGGAGGCCGCGCGGAGCATATTCCGGGCAGGCACCATTACGCGCAAGGTCACAAGATTGAGCTCCCGCTTTCTCTTGGTCTTTCCTTGTACTCTGGCACTTGCGCTGCTTATTTCCGTTGATTTACAATGGATTTTACGAGCGCCGGAGTAAAGGGTTTTCAGTAATCTGCAGCGTTATCTGTACTTCATTGGAATTAATAAAAAAAAAAAAAAAAAGGATAAAGGGGAAGAAAGATTACTGAAAAAACAAAAGGGGGTTGAAGAGAAAGCCGTCAAATCACCCACTATACCAACAAAAAAAAAACTAACAAAAAAAAGTGCAAAGAAATTCTATTACAATCAATGGCAGCTCAATACTCCCCTCATGCGGATCAAGCCTGGTCAGAGGAGGAGACGGTTTATGAGTTCAACGACGTGGCTATGGCAGATAGTTTCAAGAGGGTTTTAGGATCCTCTCTGGAAATTACTATAAAGAAAGCTGTCTGCGAATTGCTGTTACCCATTAACACCGTTTAGACAGCATGGAGGAGCATTTACAAACGGTGCCTCAGCTGGGAAGGAAGAGAACCCAGGAGAGAAAGCACCTGTCAGATGGGGGATGTACACCGGCTTGTAAGAGTAAGGACTCTTTCCCACCCCCCACTCCCGAGCCAGCGTGAGAAAGCCACAACTGCCATCTCGGATGCCTTCTCCAGGCTTAAAAAAGCCTTTCCGACTAGGAAGGAAGCCCCTTCCAATAGCATACCCTCTCACCCCAAGGAAGACAATGCGGGTGGCAGACCAGCAGGGCGCCAACAATGACAGCTATATCCAAGGGGAGAAGGAGTATGACTACCAGACCCCCAGCCCCTATGCTCAGAGGAGGACGAGCATACTGTAGGGTCTAGACACTCTACCTCTGGGAATATGGCTTGGCTGTCCCAATTCCCAAGCAGGCATTCGGAAGACATCCCACTCTTGAGAGTATGTTCAATCCGGAACATTTGATCCACCCAGGCCAACAGACTGGGAACCGTCAACAAGAGCTACTGAATACATTAAGGGCAGACTGCATCGGCCACTGGAGAAAGAGGTCCAAGCCAAGCTCCGCTCTCAGTGTCCTCGGCCAGAGTTACCGGCAAGATGACTTTGACCCCTGAATTAGACACCAAGATGATCACCTTCCTAGGGAAGAACGTTAAGGATCCAAAGAAGGGTATCGACCAGGCCTGGCATTCTTGTCAAGACAAGGTCCTTGACATCACGGACCCCTGGCAAAACTCATGGATCTGGCCGAAGAGGTCATTGACACGGGAAATCCGATTGACCCCGCTATTCTGGCAGGTTGGTCCCAAAGGGCACTCTTCATGCTAGGGAATGCCTACTGTGCCATTTCTTCGGAACGCAGAAAGAGCATTCTACTAAAAATCGACCCAAAATTGGGGGAACTGGCAGATTCTCAGTCAGGGCCAGCTGCTCAGGGGCTCTTATTCGGAGATCCCTTCGTCAAAGAAATGTCAAAGTTCGTAGGTACCTTCACTGCCTTCGACAAGGCGCAAGCCTCGATTAAAAGAGTATTTGCATCCAAAATGTTCTATTTGGCTGGACGAGGCAGGGGTCGCTCCTTCGGCCGATACTCTTGACAGGAGACTCCACCATGCAAGAGACCAACACCCACATCTCCAGCCTTTAAAGACTACAACGAACCGTGTGTGGCGAAGCACGAGTGGTCTACATTCCCTCTCTTTTCCAACTCTAACATATTGAAAGCAATTCACCATCTTAAATCAGCATCTCCGGCTGATGCCATACCCTTAGACATTCTTCAAAATACATCCAATGAGCCGATAGGTCATATTACCACCGCTGTTAATGCATCCTTTGTCACGGGTGTGATTCCTGCTTCTCTGAAACATGCGCTGGTTATTCCTCTGGTGAAAAAGCCCTCTTTAGATCCCGAGGTGCTGGCCAACCATCGCCCGATTTCCCTCCTTCCTTTTTTGATGAAGGTTCTGGAAGCTCTCGTTTCTCCCCTCCTATCTAAATTTCTGGAAACTTCCAGTTATTTTGATCCTTCGACCCAGGAGAGGGACCGAATCTGTGCTTAATTCAGTACTTGATGACCTGCAGCGCCTGTTAGATCAGGGTGGTATGGGAGCAGTCCAGTTAGATCTCTCGGCTGCTTTCGATACAGTTGACCATGCTACCCTGATTTCCAGTCTCTCTGCGGCCGGCCTCTCAGGTCAATTTATAAATTGCTTTAAGGCCTTTTTGGCCGATAGATCTCAATCCGTCTTCCTGCCCCTCTTTCGTTCTGATGCAGTTGCTTTATTCTGTGGGGTTCCACAGGGCTCTGCACTCTCCCCCATACTGTTCAACGCCTATATTAGACCCCTCCTGCGTCTTATTCAATCGTATGGGTTACGTTATTATTCCTACGTGGATGATACCCAAATTCTTGTCCGCCTTGACCTCACTCAGATTGAGACAGCTAGCCGTCTCAAACGATGCCTTGAGGACCTGGGAGCCTGGATTGTGAGTAACTGGTTAAATCTGAACAGAAGTAAGACGGAGGTCTTGGTTGCGGATACTACATCTCCTCACCTGTTTTGGACCGCTGAGTTCTGGCCCTCTTCATTGGGCCCTCTCCCCACCCCCGTTACATCGGTCAGAAACCTGGGGGTAAAATGGTCTGCATCCCCGAGCAGGTGGCAGCGGTATGTAAAACTGGCCATTTCAAGCTCTGCATTTTCCGTGAGGCTCTTCCTTTTGTACCGGCAGCCTGCCAGGCGCCAGTGGTTGCCGCTTTAGTTTTAAGCGTGCTGGACTATTTCAATTCCCTTTACCTGGCCCAGCCCCGCCATCTGATTAAGCGACTTCAGCTACTGCAGAATGTGGCAGCCAGAGCAATCCTTCATCCTCCTTTCGGAACACATGTCTCCTTTACTTAGGAAAACTGCATTGGCTTCCGGTGGCAGACCGGATCGCTTTCAAGTCAATGTGCATGGTACACCAAGCTTTCTACGATATCGGTGTGGAATATCTGCAAAGTTCTTGTGTTATCTACCTACTCGAGCCTTACGCTCTCAAACAGCTCCCCTGGTAGCTGTACCGCGTTACAGGCTTGCTCGAACCGGAGGACAGGCCTTTTCAGTAACTACTGCGAAAGCCTGAAATGACCTTCCTTTTGCACTACTGATCATTTCTTGTTCCGACGCTACTGAAAATGACTATTTAAATAAATTCTTGCCTTCTGTCAGAACGTCCTATCTTGCTATCCAGCGCCAAGATGCCTTACGGTGTATGTGCGCTTTCTAAGTTTAGTTAACATAACATAACATTCCTACAGCAGTGGGCCAGGGGAATTCTTTACGCCTTTCCCACCTTGCCCTCCTTCACCATGATAGCGAGGACCCCGGCGAAGGCCTGTCAGGAACAGGCAGAGCTGGTCCTCATAGCCCCGGTCTGGACATCTCAGACCTGGTACCCAGCTCTTCTGGAACTTTCTTTGGATTTTGCAGTCCTTCTACCCCAGTCTCCAGATCTCCTAGCAGGTCCGGCAGGCCAACGCCACCCCCTTCTCCTCAGCAAGTCGTTAATCCTGGCGGCCTGGAGGATTTCAGGTTAAGATGGAGGGTCCCAGGCATCTCTCTCCGTGCGGTCAGCCTCATCGAGGAGAGCTGGGCCCCCACTACCTACAAGAGGTACTCTAACTCTTGGAGTGCCTGGACGTGCTGGCGTTTGGACCGAGAGCTCAATCCGGTTTCAGCACCTATAGGAGGAGATTTTGAACTTTCTGGCTTCATTAGTAGAGCGGGGCCTCGCCTATAGGATGGTTAACGCCTACCACTCCGCAATTTCAGCCGCCCATGACCTCATGGAGGGCCTACCAGCAGGCGAACACCACCTAGTGTGCAGGCTGCTTAAGGGCATCTGCCTCTCGGTACTGCCTCTGCCCCGTTACAACACTGTGGGATGTTAACAGAGTACTAAATCTTTTTCTTTCCTGGCCTAACGAGGAGTTATCTTGCACTGCCCTTTCCGGTAAGCTCACTACGCTATTTTGCGTGGTCTCCTGCAGAAGTCTCTCAGATGTCAGAGCGCTCGACCTAGCAGCAAGGTCCTTTCGCCCGACGGCATAGTATTTCATATAGCCAGGAGGGCCAAATGTAATTCTAAAATAATTACATATCCTGCCTTCACAGAACAGGACCTCTCCTAACGGGCAACTTTTGATAGCACTTTGTAAGCCACATAAAGCCGTTTCCGTGCCAACACTGGCACGCTGGGTGCGCTGACACTCTCCCAGGCAGGAATAGATACGGACCTCTTTGGCGCTCACTCCGTGAGACGTGACATGGCCTCCAAAGTCTTTCAGGTCGGAGCTCGATTAGAGGACATCAGGAGGATGGCCGACTGGGCAGGCGAGTCCATCTTTAAACAATTTTACCTGAAGCTGGTAGAGCAACCTGCATCCGTAGTGGTAAGGAAGCTTTATACAAGCATAATTGAGCCTCCGTTCTTGACATAGAATAAAGATTTTCCAGAATAACTTCCTTAGAAAGTCTTAATTCTATTAAAGACAAGCATTATCCCGCGGGGCTGAAGAAATACAGGGCGCATACCACGCTTATGAATTATTGTATTACACGGCATACAAGGTTTGTTTAATGCAATGCGGTTTTCTCTCCCCCTTGTATACTGAATAGAGTTAATATATACATAAAGTAACCCTTGATTCTTTCTTGTTTTTCTTAGTGACTTCGGACAAGCCAACCTGACGTGCTTTAGATTTCCGCAGACGTCCACTGCCGGCAACTACAGTTTGATGTTACTCTCCTTGGTTTGGTTCTAGGTTTGCAGCCCCGAAAGAGGGGGGAATACACTATTGTTCCCTATTTGGAAGGGTTTGCCTACTGCTATTGGAGGATTGGGGTCACATGTTTTGGTGACCCATCATGAACTTGGACCTAGCTTGCTGGTAAATGGAGTTTCCTGTTTTAAATGACTGTTCACTATAGACTAGAACTTTTATTATGTTTATTTAGTTTTAATGTTTTTCATGTATGTTTTTTCTGCACCCTGGTCTGCTATGGATTTTATCATCTGGTTTTGGGTGCATCAAAACTTGCTGCTGAGCTCTTTCTATGTAAAGTAAAAGAAAGAGAAGCATAATGCTCGCCTCTGTGTCTTTAATAGAATTAAGAATTCTTAATATTCTGGAAAATCTTCATTCTACCTTTAAAATAGATGGGCACTCTTACAGAGTCCCAGACACTCCACCAATTGCTACCCTTCCAAAAACGTTCTCAAGTTCAAACATAACATGTTATTTGACAGTTTGTGCAGTGACTGGGCTCAGTCAAGAACATTCCATCTGTGCTGGTATTAAACCTCACCTTTTAGGAATCTGAAATCCCACTTTTATCAGAAAAAAATGAACCACTTATCTGTTTCGGCAATACTGACTTCTGTCTTCCGGCCCGCATCGTGCATTGCAGCATTCTGGGGGCAACGATACCCAATCAACCTATTTTAGAGGTGGCAGAGGAAATGCAGTCCAAAAAGATCTGCAACGGTTGCAGACTAGTCTGCACGGATATTAAAACTTCATAATTTTGTAATTTTGGGCAAGGAGGGGCTAGCAGCCATGCAGTGAGGCTGTTGACATGCAAGGCTCCCACATGATCTTTCAACATGGGTATATTCTCTCGATTTTATACGAACTTGCAAGGAGAGGGTTCTGATAGAGTGCAGCAGGAGCGCTCATGCCGGATCTCGACAACTGAGGAAGAATGACCGAGATAGTAACAAGATGGCGGCAGCAGTGCACCGGCATGCCGCCTAGGAGCTAGGGACCTAAAGCCCGTGAGGAGAAGCGCTTCCTGATCCCTGTGGGGGCCTTGGGCCAGCGCAGGACCGGTTTGTGGCACCAATGGATTGACGGGACGAGCCGGGGGTGGTGAACAGCACAACAGAGCGGCCCTGTGGGACGTTGTGACCGGAGACCCAGAAGCTGCCTCAAGCCATGACGTAGGGACCCTGGTGTAGGAGATCAGGCGAGTAGATTTGTCCCGCTTCGGTGCCCGGCACGGACACCAAGGCCGGGGGCGCGGCTCCCCTGGGAGGCAGAAGAGGCTCTGTGGCTGCGGGTGCAATGCTTAAACGTTGGCCTCCTGTCGGGCGCAGCAGACCTCCGTGGGAAAACATGACAAAGTGGCACAGTTCCTGGAAACACAGCGGGGGAGGCGGCTGGAGATCCTACTGAGAGTGGTTAGTGCCAATGCATGGAGGATACGGCTTGGGTGCACACCGGCGCCCCGGTTCGTGGGAAGAACTGTGCAGTAACTGCTCTGCTGATTAGAGACTGCCTTGTTTTAAAGATCAGCTTTACACAACTCTCTATTAGAAATGGCAACGTATGCATTAAAACAAAAAACTTATCATAAGAGGCAGCACACAGTGTTCAGGCCAATGTTCAAATCCCTTGCCTTTAATGAATGGACACAAAGCTAACTGTTTTTTTTTTCTTCACTGCCTGCCACAAACTATTTGTTACATTGATCGGCACAGAAAGGGGAACAACTGGCAAGACGGTCACAGGAACTAGTTATATATTTAACGTCAATAAAGATCCACTTTGGCCTGTACGCATTGGAATCATGGGGATGCACAGATGCTGGTGAGCTGAGCCGTTGGACGAGGAAGACTGGTGGGACTCATGGGACACCGAAGAGAGGAGCAGAAAGACTGCTGGGCCCACATGGCTGCGGCAGAACAAGAACGATTAAGTGAGGCCCGCTGAATATGCATTGGGGGCGTTGGAGCCATAGCTTGCCAGACCAAAGCACCCTATGAGGGCTTTGTGCAAGTGACCTGCGCACGTGAACACCTGCAGGACTGTGTGAGCCAGCGATGAAAGGATCAGACTTGAGTGGTGGCTGTGGTGCTGGGCCCGCACGAGGAGTGGGGAAGAGTGGATTAGCAAGCTGGTGCAGTGAGTGGGAGACTCCTCTGTAGCCGCTGGACGCCCAAGTACTGGAGCTGAGAGAGAAGGGTTGATGCTCGATTCACAAGGAGAAGGAAAGAGGAAAGCTAGGCTGGCTAACCCCGGCTGCAGGGAGGCGAGACAGACAGGACATCCTTGAGCTGTGAGGGGTGAGCGCATAACATCCTGCGAGGTGGCCACCTGAGTGGTGGTAACAAAAAGGGGGGACAAGGCGATGCTTTCGTTGCCCTGGAGGACAGAGGGGAGCACTTTTCCCGCAAATTGGGCCGCAGTGGTATAGATGTATTGCGCTGCCACAACAGCCGCAATGGCTTGGCTCAGACAGAGTCATTGTGAATGTCGCCTACTGCGTCAGGATGTACGAGCCCTGGCGGACCGCTTGTGTACTGTGGAATTGCGAGTGCAAGACAACACAGCTGACATTGCTAGTACTCAAATCCAACTGGCGGACCTGCTTGACCATGTGAAGATTCAGCACAGTGCGGAAGATGCGGAGGTGAGGGCCCGCAGGAATAATATTAGAATGCTCCGACTCTCACAGGGAGAAGAAGGCAGAGGCCCTGCGGCTTACGCCGAAAACCTGCTTCTGCAGTAGGTGTGCCTGGGCATGCGAACACAGGGATTTACAGTTAAAAAACAAACAACACAGGTCGCTGATTAAGAAACCTCTGCTGGTTGCCCGCCCAAGCCCATTAATAGCAAAGATTATGAACTATAAGGATAGGGAAAGGATTCTTGCCTTTTCTAGAGAAGGAGGAACTATCACCAGAGGGTCTTCGAAGTTGGCAAAATATCCCGACTATACGGTTTTAGTACAACGGCAGACAGCGCTATTTGGGCCAACCAAAGAACGATTATGACGTGGTACACTCCTGGATGGACGCGCAGGGGATACGGCAGCTTCCGAATAGAGGCAACAACGAGTCAGTGTGCCGGCATAGGAAAAGATTGTGAATGTGGTCTCTGGGTTCTTCTCGCCCCCCCCCTAGAGTCTAGATAAACAAGGCATGAGGGATATGGAAAAGTGAATACGGGGGCATGCAGAACTGGGACACAGGGACGGGAAGTAGGTGCTCCGACGGCTGCTGCTGAAGCCAACTGCCACACATATTGGTTGTAATTTAAGATGCCAGTTTTAAGGCATCGAGCTGCTGCACGTTACCCGGAGATGGGGCGGCGAGTGCGAGAGAGGCAGCAGAGCCTGAGCAGACTTTCTGCTGGGCTGTTTGGATCGGAGGGGTGTTTTTGGGCTGTTTTTATGATTTTATGGGGTGCGGGTGGGCTTGCAATGTGTTTGGTTGGGGGTGTTGTTCAACGACAGGCTAAATAGTGATCTATGCGATATGGATAGGCAACATGTGGACATGGGCAGTTTTCGGGTAGCCACCCCCCTTGCCTGGGTGGCAGATAACAGCTCTGGGTTTAAAAATATGCTTTTTAATTGGCAAGAACAGCAAAAACATTGCAGTGCACAGATTAATTCAGATTTGTAGACATTGTCATGTCTGAACATATTACAGCAACTTTGCCATTTTCTTTTTTGAATATTTAAACAAACTCAGAAAACAGAAAGAGAAGAAACCGGACAGAACCGTTGTCCCCCACTGAACTGAGTCCCTGGAACCCCCCCTGCCCCCAAACCCTCCCTTGGGTGATTGGAAGTGTCTGCACTTTACTCCTTCCCGGTCTGCAACTCTTTCATTTCTCCTCGTGAAAGGCATGTGTGGAACGCCTGCGACTGTTCTGACGTGGGACTGTCCCTGGCCTAGGTTCCCCTACATTCTTTAAACAATGTACCTCTAGCTGGGCATTGTCACATCAGTGTCTGCCCTCAGGTTTGTATGATCATTGAAGAGGGTCATTCCATTGCTGTTCTTGATGTGCGGTCATGTAATTGTTTTGTTAGCAGTTCCATTCCAAAAATGTCTTTAGGCTTCAGAGCCCATTGCTTTTCTGTGGGTAGCTTGGTCCATTTCCAACTTCCTGCTTCCTGCCAGGCATGCCCACGCTGCGAGGAGGGGGGAAGTGCATCATGTGTGGCAACCTAGACCCCTTCCCCTCGTGCTTTTCAATCCAAGTAATATTAGCAAGGTGTTGGGGCTTCTTTCTATGCCATCGAGGCTTTTTATCCACCCTAGGACCTCTTCCCAATAGTCCTGCACATTTCCGCATCCCCACCACATGTGCCAGTAGTCTGCCCATATGCTGCATCATCTCCAGCATCTGGGTTCCCCCCCGCCCCCCTTGTACATCTTGGATAATCTCACTGGGTCCCATTGCCATCTATATAGTTGTTAAGTCCATGTAACTTGTATTGGCAAGCTATAGACCTCTTGTGTGCGTTTCTGCATAGCATAGACCATAGCTGGCCATTGATTTCAGTGCCCATATCCCCCCCACATCCTCCAATCGCCCCTTGTGCACTTCTACGTCATATTCTCTGGCACCTAGCAGGGCCTGGTACAGCTTCGAGATCAACCCCTTTGATCAACCTAGTAGATTTTCTGTTGCTGTTGGCTCCCTCTGTAGGACCCCCACCCCTCCATTCTGGGGACATCAGGGCTCCCTTAAATTGAAGGTATTTAAATAATGACAGCGTCCCCAGCCCCTCTTCCAGCTCCTGTATGCCTACAAATCCCCTTGCCTTCACCACCTGTCCCACTCTTTCCAGCCCCACCTCAAACCAGTCCTGAAATCTGGGGTGGTCTGGTATATTTTCCTTAATTGGGGGTACCCATATATGGCTCATCAGGGAGGGTCATGAGGTTACCCCTTTCATTTCTCCCTTATCCCACCATAAGGCCCATAGCGATCCCAGTATCCAGTGTTGTTGCATCATTTTTGGAATCGCTGCTCGGGAGGGTGGGGGGTGGCTTGAAGCCACTCACCTATGGTAACCGGCCAGAGCCTGTAGATTTCTATTTCCACCCATTGTTTTTGCTTATCCTGCCGCAGGTGCGGGACCAGGGTGCGAAACTGCGCTGCCCTAAAATATAGGAGGTCCGGAAGCCCCATTCCTCCCTTTTCCTTTGGCTGAATCAGCAATTTATGGGGTACTCTGCTTTTGGCCCTGCCAGATGAATTTGTTGAGCCTGGGTTTGGTTTCTGCAAAGTGGGCATCAGGTATTGCAATAGGCAGAGCCTGGTAAAAGTACAATCGTTTGGGTAGGAACATCATCTTTACTGCGTTCAGCCTTCTCAACCAGGACAGTGTAAAGCTAGACCACCTCTCCAGGTCCTCAAATAGCCAGCCCAGCAGGGGAGTGTAATTGGTCTCATTAAGGTTGTTCAGGTCTTTCAAGATACGCACTCCCAGGCATTTCAAGCTGGTCCTTTCCAACACAAACCCAAGTTCATCCCAATCTTCGCCTGCCTCTTGCCCCCCGCACCACAGTGGGCACAGGATGGATTTAAGGTTAACCTTAACCCCTGCCACACGCACATAATCTGTCAGTAGCCGGAGTGCCGCCCTCACAGATGTGGGGACATTGGAGAGGTAAAGGAGTAGATCATCCGCATATAGGCTGAGTTTATGCTCTTCTGTGCCTACTTTAATCCCAGTTAGCTGCTCACCTCGTCTCAGCTGTATACTAAATGGTTCCATTTTTAGGGCAAAGGAGTGGACATCCCCGTCTAGTGCCCCTGCCCAGAGAAATGACCCGGGAGAATTTCCCCATTTACCCCCACTTATGCCTTTGGGGCAGCATATACGGCGCCTATTGCCCGCATCATCCTCTCGCCAAACCCACTTTAGGGAGTATGGCAAAAAGAAAGTTCCACTCTACCTGGTCAAAGGCTTTTTCGGCATACAGGCTGAGGAGAGAATATTCCCCGGGGTCAGCTGATACATGCTCTATAAGGTCGAGGGTCTTTCTGATGGCATCTGTACCTCGTCTCCCCGCGATAAACCTCACTTGGTCTGGATGTACCAACTGTGGGAGTATTGCCTCCAGACAGGTTGCCAATATGCACATGAAGATTCTTTCGTCAATCTTAAACAAGGATATGGGGCGATAGGAGGGGCACAGCATCAGATAGCTACCCTCCTTGGGAACTACTATTATGAGCGCATTGCTGAAGGAGGCTGGGGCGATTCCAGTCTCTAGGTTAGTGTAATACAGCCTGGTCATAAAGCGTTAGTAGGGTCCCCACAAACGTTTGTAAACACCTACTGTAAACCAGTCCTCCCCGGGGGCCTTCCCACTGGGGAGCCGCCTGATCGCCGCTGACACTTCACTAGTTATGGGTCCTTCTAGGGTCTCAATCTCCAGGTCGGTTAGGGTCCCCATTTCCACCCCCCCCCTGAGGTAGTCGTCGGATATTTCTCCGATGCACACATCTTCAGATGTATACAACTCTTCGTAATACATGGAAAATTACTGCACTATGTCGGTGGGGGTGTGTACCACTTTCCCCCGATCACCTTCCAATCCAATCACCCATCTGTCTGCTCTATGAGCGGTTAGTCGCGAGGCCAACAGTGCATCAGCTTTATCCCCCTTTTCATAGTATTTCGGACTGAGGTATTGTAGCTTGCCCAGGGTCTCCCCCATTCAGAGTGCCTTAAGCTCTGCCCTCTTTACTTCAGGAGCCCGCGCTCCCTCTTTTTCTGTGCCACCTCCTGCATAAAGAGCCCCCTCAAAGTAGCTTTCCCTGCATCCCATAGTGTGTTGACATTTGTCCCCTCTATATCATTCAACTATGCCCGGATGTCATCTCTAAGCTTATCCACAAAAAGTGGGTCCTGCCACAAGGAGTCACTACACCTCCATTTACTGTCTCCCCTATTGAGTCCCTTAGTGTCCAAGTATATTGCCACCATATTGTGAACTGACCACCCCCACAGGCCTCATTTCACAGTTAGTTACTCTCCCTCCCAGGTCCTTGTTTAGCAGTGAGTGATCTATCTGGGTGTAGGTAGAGTGTGGGACTGAGCAGAATGTGTAACCCTCCTCTTTCGGGTGCTACTTCCTCCATGCATCTATCAGCCCCCTTGCTAAGATGCTCCTCCCCAGGTTGCTCTCCCTCTGCCCCCCTCCATGGGTGGTTGTGCCCCAGGCTGACTCTCTGTTCATTAGCTCATCCGCCAAGGAGTTAAAGTCTCCTCCTATAATATATAGTTCCACGGAAAGTGCCTGGATTGCATCTAGTGCCTTTTTAAGGAAGGCCGCCTGGTGCTGGTTTGGAGAGTACAGTGCGGCAAACATCCTAGTGCCCCCCCCAGGTTTCCCCATACAATGAGCAAGCATCTCTCCATCAATCTGGATACTTCACATTCCCCAAGGTCCACTCCTCCACTCTTGGTCTGGCCTGAAGCCCAATAAACCGTTCCTATTCCAGCCCCCTTCAACTGTCACTCCTCTCCTGCCACAGGACGTCTTTCTTCCAGGAAAAAAATATCTAGGCCGGCATTGCGATATTCCCAGGACAAAGGGGACCTCTTTGTGGATGAAATGAGTCCCTTAACGTATATGGCTTCCAATGGCCAAGCTCTGCCCTTCGCCTACATTCCCTATCAAAGTAGAACCCATCCCATTGTACTTGGCTGACCACCTTCGGCTTTACCCCCGAAATGTCTCATTCTGGTAAGACAATGCATTCCTTGATAGGCACCAATACCGGACATGATGATCTGTAAAACTACCCCAAAGAACCCCAACAAAACTAGAGTCAAACAAGTTAACTGTGCAGCAATGAATATCTTAGAGGTGCCCCCTTTTCTACTGAGGGTCACTTGAGGAGAGTCTTGTCTCCCTCCCCTGACATTCTTATGTAGACCTTTTTGGCGGTGTCATGCGTAGCCGCTGACTGGTGAGGGTGTGGGACAGAGCTATTGTCCTGCCCAACTGATTGTTCAAGTAGTCTTTCCTAGGGACGGGCCGTTCAGGCGCATATACTTGTGTCCCATTTGTCCTCTTTTCTGTCTTTTGAGGTCTCCTGGTGGGTCTCCCTTATCTTCCTTCCTTGCTGGGGTCAACCGATCCAGTTCCATCTCTGTACCCGGAGTCCGGTGGAAAGTGGCCTGTTCGGCCTCTTCAGCTGAGGTAATACGGTACTCTACCCATTCCACCACAAAATGCAGGGCAAAGGGGAATGCCCAGCGATATCAGATCACCCTGATGTTTAGCCACTTTGTGAGCAGTCGGCAGTCTGGTCTTCGGGGAAAAGTCAGGTTGGATAAATCCTGGTACACCGTTATGCGGGAGCCCTCAGTCAATGGTCTGTTTTGTCTTTGCCCTCATGAGCACTTGGCCTTTTGTTTGTATCGAGAGAAACCTAGCCACCACTGAACGGGGCCCCGTCCTGTATGGCTTGCCTCCTCTGTGTGCCTGCTCCAATTTCACCTCTTTGCCCCCTTCTGCTTCAAACGACAGGTTGACGAACTCCTGTACTTTTCGCTCCACTTCTGCTGGCCCTCCCCCTCCATCTCCCTAAGGCCCAGGATGCAGAGGTTATTTCTCCTTTCCTTATGCTATAGGTCGTCCATCTTTAGTGCCACTTTCTCTTCTTTCAATTCTAGTTCAGTCATCCGGTAATCCAGGCGCATCTCAATTAGGTCTACATTTAGTAGTTTTCCAGGTTTTCCACTTTGTTCTCGACTGTGCCCATTCGCCCAGTCAGATCAGCAAGGGACGTCTGCAGGTCTCCTCTTAGCGCCTTTATTTTGGCAAGGATACTCCCAATGTCTTGCTTCAAAACAAACCTTGAGGCATCTATTCCTCCCACTAGGTGACTCCCCCAGGCCCACACCCCCCCACCGCTTCTCCTGTTCCCCCATTCGGCTTCTTCTTTTGCTCACCCATTTCTGGGTGGTTGTTGCAGGTACTGGGCTTCTGCCACTCTGCTGCACTTTCCTTTGGTCGTCCCCTTCCTGGGTGGTGTGCTAGGGCACCAGCCCAGGACTTTGGCGAGCTTGCAGTCCTTTTCTACCATTCCTTTATGTGGTGAGGAGGACCAGTGCCAGGACCAGTCCCCCACGCTGGGGATGGTGGGTAGGCGTCTCCAAACTTCAGACTAAGGGAGGGTGAGGCTGCGTTCAGCCCACCGGTGCAGTCTTCCCCAGGATGGCAGCCACCTCTCATATGACTCGCGCCCTCGTTGGATCCTGGGGTACCTGGGGATTGCTGCCCTGCTCTACTGTCTCCCCACCTCTGGACCTTGCACTCCACGCCGGCGCCGCTGATCACTCACCGCCGGGCCTGGGGCCGTGACCTCCTCCACTCTGCTCTGCGGTTCAGCACACACGGTTGCCGAGTTGCTGCAGCATCAGTCAGGGGATAAGGGCCACTGTAGATCCTCCCGGGCTGCGGTGCTCCCAGGGTAGAGTCCCGGCAGACGAGCCTGTCGGCGTATACAGGCGAGTCTGAACGCCTATTTTCTACCTCCCCCGCACTGGTGTGCTGCGCGGTTCCTCAGCTGGAGATTAGGCTGCGGGGCGCAGGCAGATGAGCGAGCACCGCTCAACTTCTCTTTGGTTGCGCTGTCGGGTCAGAAGGAATACTCTGCACCCTCTCGGCCACCTATCCGTCCCTCTTTCTGGCATCGGACTGCCTGGGTCTACACTCTCTCTTCTCTTATGGGTCGGGGGAGCTAGCGATCAGGCAGGCATTTTCCCAGCACCCCCTAGCGGTCCCCCGGTGGGGGGGGGGGGATTTTAATTGTACCCTTAACCCTGGCTTGGATACGTCTGACAAGATACATAAGAAACCTGCACCACCGGCTAAAGCTCTTGTTTCCTTTCACGAGATTTGCAATTGGTAGATGTTTGGAGGGCAAGGCATGGCGAGGCACGTGGGTATTCCCATTGTCAGCCCCTCATGGAGTATATACACGTATCAACTACATTTTCACTGGGATGGAAATTCTGGGTGAGTTTGTGGACATAGCTTGCAAGTCTAGGGTCCTTTGCGACCATGCCCCGTTGATAGCAATATGGCAGGGGATCACATGGAGGCCCCCCGATACCTACCTGGTGGCTGAGGGCAGAGGCCCTGCTAGAGGAGGACTAAGAATTACCTGGGGCACAAAATGGAAGAATATTTTGACATTAACACGGGCAGTGTTGCAGAGGAAGGTACCCTAGGGGATGTCTTTACGAGATTTATGCGGGAGGAGGCAATCTGGAAAATGGGCGCCCTTGGAAAGGATGTATTGCGGACCCTAGAGGAGGATATTGAGAACAATATCGTGTGCAGGAGGAGAGTATTGGGGAGGAGGTACGTGGGAGGTTGGGGGGGGTCAGCAAAGTTGTTGGAAATGCACCAAAAATGCATTTGGGAAATGGGAAAGGCTGGGTAGATAAAACTATGCATAGTATACTCAGATGACACACAGAGGGATATACACCTGGAAGATTGCTGTCATGGTTATATAAAGAAGAAGAACCAGAGATATGATTAGTGCCTTCGTAGATGAAAACGGGACCGCGTTCAGGACTCGGAAGGAGGATTAATGAGATATTTGAGATTCTACTCCTCTTTATACTCAAAGGATATAATGGAAGCTGACGGAGACATTGGTGATGCCTTAGCCCAAATAGACTTACCTCAGCTGGAAGTAGAGCAGGTGGACATGCCTGATGCCCCGTTAGATGAAATTAGTGTGGAAATGACAGTACTCCTGACACTGACAGCCAAGACCCCGGGACCAGACGGACTCCCTGGGGAATTCTATAAGGCATATATAGATGTACTGGCGCCCAGGCATCTGGAAGTTTTCGGAGAAGTCTATGAACTGGGAACATTGCCCAGCCTAAGGGAATCCAGTATAGTCCCTGTACTTAAACCTGGAAACCCCACACAAAGCTGCAGATCATACAGGCCCCTCTCTATGATGAATCAGGACTGGAAGATTCTAAATGTGGTATTGGCAAATAGACTTTACAAAGGTGATAGAAAGCTTAGTCCAAGCTGATCAAACCGGTACGTCCCGGGGGGGGAGGGGGGGGGGGGGCTGAAGAAAGAGGGCATAGCATCTCGTGGAATTTGCAGAGGCTAAATCATTTAATAGATAGTACTAATCGTATGGGGGAGGACTGCGCAGTGGCTTCCCTGGACGCAGTAAAGGCCTTTGATTCAAAACAGTGGTACTGGCTCCTGCGGACCGTTGAGCTGTTTGGGATTGGGGATGCCCGTTTATGTGGGTAAAACTTATTTACACTGCACCGGACCTTGATGTCCTTGGTCTCAGTGAAACATGGTTCACGGCCAGCTCTGTCACCAGCTTTGACACACTCCTACCTGACGGTTACAAGATCCTCTCCGTGCCCAGGCCCAACCGTGTTGGGTGGGTGTTGCCCTTATCTTCCCCGAGTGGATTTCTGCCACTGTCACTCCTACGCAGACCTACTCTTTTGAATGCCTTGTCTGCCAACTCTCTCTCTCTCTCTCTCTCTCTCTCTCTCTCTCTCTCTCTCTCTCCCTCTCTCTCTCCCAGCCATTCCCTTACTGTGGCTACTATATCGGCCACCCGGTCAAATTTCCTCCTTCCTCTCCGAGTGGGCAGACCTCTCCTCCTCACTCCTGTCCTCAACCACTCAACTCCTCTTTCTTGGGGACTTCAACATCCACCTGGATGCCTCCTGTCCCCCCTCTGGACACTTTCGCGACCTCTGCAACTCTCTCTCATTCTCTATTCCCCGTCTGGGCCGACTCATTCTGCAGGGCACGCTCTTGATGCTCTGATCTCTTCTGACCTTCCCCTCTCTGTCCCTCTCTCCTGGAGTGATCACTTTCTCCTATCCTCCTACCTCACCTTCCCTACCCCTCAGGCAAAGCCACCTTCATCACTGCCACCCTCCTTCTCGGTCATCCGACCCATGAAGCGCGTGTCAGTTGAGGGTTACGCCGCCACCTTCTCGCTCCCCCTCCCCCTTCGGCTGACTTCCACCCTGACACAGCCCTCTCCACTCCGTTATATCCGATACTCTTGATATCCTTGCCCCGGTCATGAGAATCCGCCTGAAGCCTAAAGCCAAATGTAACTCCTGGTATGACTTGGATCTCGTCACCCTAAAACGCAAGTGCAGGGTGGCAGAAAGGAAATGGCGCGCTTCATGTTCATCCTCTGACAAACTGGCTTGCCGCCTGCTCCAAAGGCAATACCGGCTCTCCGTTCTCACCAAGAAGAGAGCCCTCATCCAAACCCGCATCTCTGCGGCATCTAACAATTCAGCTGAACTCTAAAATCTGCAAGGAGCTGGCTATCCCTGCTGCAGTCTCTACCTCTCCTGTCCCCTCCCAGGCCCTCTGCACGGCACTGGCCTCACACTTCATTTCAAAAACTCAGGACATCCTGTCCTCAGTCTCCTCCCATCACCTCCCTCCCTCCCTCTATTCCCTGCTCTTCCTCTGGCCCTTCTGCAGCCACCCCTCCTCCCTCCTTCTCTGCCTTTCCCCTGTTCTCTGTTGACGAGGTTTCCAGTCTTGTCAAAACAGGTTCACCCCTGTTCCTCCAAACTATCAAGGACCACATCGACTCCATGGCTCCCGCACTGGCTGACTTCTGCAATCACTCCTTCGCCTCTGGAGTCTTCCCATCCCCCCTTAAGCACTCCCTTGTGCACCCTCACCTTAAAAAACCCTCTTCCGACCCCTCCTGCCCGGCTATCGCCTAATCTCCATCACTCCCTTCCTGGGCAAGCTCCTGGAGAAACTGCCCATCTCCCAGCTTAATCTCCATGCTGAAACTGTTGGTAGTCTTCATGATCATCAGTCTGGCTTCAGAGCTGCCAGAAGCACAGAAACCGCTCTCCTGAACATCCGTGAGGGCCTGCTCTCGAACCTGGACTCTAACACTCCGTGTGTTCTCTTTTTGCTCGATCTCTCTTCAGCCTTTGATACTGTCAAGCATGCCACCCTGCTCAACCGTCTCTGTGATAACCTGGGTATCATTGGTCAGGCTCTGGTGTGGCTGACCTCTTTCCTCTCCAAATCGACCCTCCCAGATCCAACTGGGGTCCTTCCTCTCGGACATCTTTTTCTCTACCTTTGGTGTCCCCCAGGGATCTAACCTCTCTCCCTGGCTGTTCAACCAGTAGCTGGCACTTCTTGCCCAACACATTGCTGCTCTCTGCCCCAACTTTCAGTGCTATGCAGATGATAACCAGCTCATTTTCAGGCTACCCTCGGCCGCCTCATCTCCTGCCCTCATCTCTGACTGTCTGTCTGCTATCCAGGAATGGTGTGCCTACCAATGACGTCTGCCTTAATGCCAGTAAGACTGAGATTCTACTCATCGGCACACCCAATCCCTCCTTCCCTGCAGCTCTCTGGCCGGCCTCTCTTGGCCCTCTTCCTGCTCCTACCTGCAAGGCAAAAAACCTTGGGGTCATCTTCGACTCCACACTCTCCTTCTCTCTCCTCACATATCGGACGTCTCCAAGAAGTCACACTACCAGCTGCACCTCCTCAGAGGTATTCTTCCTTTCCTCTCCTTCCCCCCAGAAGCTCACTGGTTCTCTCTAAACTGGACTACTGTAACAGCCTCTATCTAAATCTGCCTGCCTCTACTCTCCGCAACTCATCCAGAACAGGACTGCGAGACTTGTCCTTGGCCTCGAGCCCAGGTACCATATCTCTCCAGGACTGAAATCTCTACACTGGCTCCCAGTGGTTGTGAGGATTAAGTTCGAAACCCTCTGCATTGCCCACAAGGCCTTCTGGGACCTGGGGCCAAAATACCTTCAACTCTCTCTTCCTAAATATCTTCCTTCTCGAGCTCTTCGCTCATCCGCCTCCAACTCCCTCAGGGTCAGCCGCTTCTCCAAGCAACGAGTGGGGGTAGATCTCTCTCCGCGGCAGGAGCCTCCCTCTGGAACAGCCTTCCTGCCTCCCTAAAACTTGAGGAGAACCATCTCCGGTACCGGAAGCACCTCAAAACCTTCCTCTTTGCTTCTGCTTTCTCTCCCACTCTCCCCTGCTAAATTACTGAAACTGCACTGAATCTGCAACTGGGCCACTCTCACCGATCTCAGTCCTCGGCCCAGCCACTCTCCCCTTGAACTGCCTCCCTGGCAACCCCTGCACTGTGGGACTGTCTCTGTATCCCTACAGCCCCCCTTCCCAGCACTTGTCTGCACTTACCTTGCACTTGCCACCAGCTGGCCCTTATTATTTTTTATCTTGTATTCTACTAACCCTGTACTGCACTTTCCCCTCTCCCTTTCCCCTTGCAGTTTTCCCTTCCCCTCTACCCATGCACTTGCGCGATCTGAACGACACCTGGCTTAGTAGGATCGCTGTCTGTCTTCCCTTTGTTCCCCCCCCCTCCCTGCCTCGTTGCGCCTTGAAACACTTGTGTATAGGCGCGTTACAAATGCCATAACATACCGAAGACCAGGGTGAAAACCGGTAAACAAATCGCCGAGGCATGGGAAGTACATAAGGGTACCAAGCAGGTCTGCCCACTGTCACTAATGCTGATCATCCTTGCATTGGAACCATTGGCTGTTTTTCTTAGAATGGAGTATGCAGAGGCAGAAATTGTGATAGATCGGGTGGAACATCTGATCTCTTTATATGCAGATGCTATGCTGTTGTACGCAAATCAACCTGAGACCAACCTACCACACCTACTGGATATCATTGACCAGTTCACCATGTTTTCAGTTATCAAGATGAACCAGGAGAAATCCTGTGTGTTCCCACTGGTGGGTCTTGGGGGACTTACTATGGAGCATCTGCCAAATTTGGGCCTGCAGTGGACGTTTGACACCTTCTGTTACTTGGGCGTAAACGTGTGGCATGGCCCCGCTTCCTCACATAGGGATAACACACAGAGGGCTTTGGATGGCATGGTCAACTCCATGAGGTTTTGGAAGAGGCTGCCCCTTGGGGTACCGGGTAGGGCGGTTCTGTTAAAAATGGTTGTACTTCCGCGTCTCCTATCTCACTTTACTGAACATAACTTATAACATACCTGGAGGGTTCTTTTGGAAGTTGGATACGCTGGTCAGAATTTTTGTGGTGGTTTTGGGGGGGCGGGGGGAAATACAGAGAAATAGAATTACTTTGCACACTTTCCAGAGAGACGATCGTGGTGGGGGGAATAAGAGAACCCCATTTTTAGTTTTATTATCTAGCAGGGCTACTGCAATTTGTGGTGAATTGGCTGGAGGTGAGGTCTCACAGGACACCTCGCTGCTGTAGCCAATGCTGGGGTAACACTTTCTAAGGGAGGTGTTGTGGGCGGAGGGGGGTTTGTGCTACCAAGACCCTCTAGACTGTTGAAACTTGGCAAACTCTTGGGGACCCTTGAGCCTTGCTCCTGGTGTGTCCCCTTGGTGAGAATAATTAGGGTTATACAGGGTATCGTGGAACAGTTTAGAAGACATTGGGAAAGCAAAGGAGTAGCGCCAGTGGGTGACCTGTTCTGGGAAGTTAGGATGGTACACGGCCAAACAGACTGTTGTACATAAGCAGGAGTGGTGGCCAGACCTGCCCAAGGTGTGCCCAGGAGGGAGCAGACATGGTGCACATACCAGACATCTTTCTAGAGTGAAGGACTCGCAATGGCCTGGCAATCAGCTGAGGGTCCCAGGATAGAGTCTTGGTGTGCAGACATGAAGCGCTGGTCACTGGCTGAGACCTTAGTATGGCACAGGGCTCTCCAGAAATGGATGCATGAGTGGAGTATGGGAGTAGAAGCTTGGAATGTGCCAACAGAGACAATGTTCATTTCTGATGAAGACAGGCTCGTCTGAATGTATAAATTGTGAGGAGGGGGCGGGGGGGGTACCTGCGATGCAGACCTCTGAGGGCCAAAGGTGGAGTAGATCATAATAGAATGGAGACAGTAAGGGAAACGTAGGAGGACAAAGTTGTGTTTGCTGGAGCGGGGTGGGCGAGGGCGGCCAATGGACTATAAAATGTATGGATAGGATGTGCATTTACATGACTGTAATGACGCTGAGAACACCCGTGTTTGTTTACTAAAATATGGTTTTAAAAAAGTTATATATTTTGTTAGGTTTCCAAGGTTCTACAGACATTTTGGACTACAGCTCCCATTAACAACAGTCATTCTCAATGTTGGGGGATTAGGAAATCACAGCCCAAAACATCTAGAGAGCCACAGGTTGGAAACCCTAGTCCTACTTGGAAGACATTTTAGCAGAAACAAACCAACCAATACATCTTTAGTCACAAGGTCTTCTTGGAGGTCATGGTAAGGGTTTGATATAGGAGCATGGGAAGCAATCTCTGCCATGATCCCTTGTGGCCCTCGCTGCTCATCATATAGGCTGCAGGGCTGGCATCTGGGGATAGCGTGCAGCACCTCGTTGCATCCCATGACTAATTTAACAACATGCAATGTCATTGTGCCCGATTTACGTCTGCCTTCTCCGGACACATAATCCATATTCACCATGCCCAGTTTCTAACGAGTAGCCTGTTGCCGACCCAGACCAATGTTTGGAGTGCCTTGTGCCGTCCATGATGGCTTGCTTTGCGGACTCGTGTGTATACCTGGTAAACCATAGATTTAGATTTAATCTGCTTTGCTCTCCAGTTTGTCTCGGCTTGCCATTCTTTCATGCACAGACGATAGTGGGCCTATAGACTGCATTTGTCTGCCTCTGGATATTTCAAAAGCTCTTGAGTTGCTGAACCTTCAATCACCCCAGCACAGTTACGGCCATACTTTTGTAACCCTTGCACGGAAATGTTTTCTTCCGATCATCTAACTAGCTTTGTTTTTTTTTATTAAGTGCATTATGGTTTACTACAAAACTTTCAGCACTATATTTAAGTAAAATGAAACACAATCAATATTTCATCAATAGATCACATACAATCAAAATGAACATCACTTGCAATAAAACCTCATGACCCAACTTAATTAAATTTATTCATTCGACCTAACAAAAATAATTCAGTTAGTCATTTGTCATCTAAATATTATCTCCTTCCAAATAGGATAGGCCACAGTTGTAATTACCAATGATTCCCCCGAACCCCTGCTATACAGATCTCCAAAATTGATCGGACACAAAGCCCAATGGGTCATGCACAAATATGCCATCACCCAACACATTTTCCCAGTAAGAGGGTACATGCTGCGAGTGTCTACTAGTCTCAACAGCAAGGCTGCATAAGCGACAACGTCTTTCCTTTTAGTCAATACCTCTCCAGACGCCTAAGTAATCTAATCAGGGTAAGATGTTAAAGCCCAAGTAGGTTATGAGATGACACAGACAAGTGAAACACAGTTTGAAAACCTTTATTCTCAATGGTCAGGATGGTGTAACGCCTAGCTTGCACTAACGCGAAGGGGGAAATGTTCCCTAAAAGAAAGAAAACTAAGGTTAGTCCAAGTCTGTCAGTCAAAACAAAATACTGTCCGTGTCAAAACCTATGCCTGCCCTCACATCTACAGAATAATAGGGTGAATGGGAGTTGGCCAACTTAGTAATAATGTTCAAAGTTAAGGTAATGTGACAATGGAGCCTTTCTGCAGCTCCCTTCCCCAAGTCTCTCAGGTTTGACTTGGCAAAGAAAAGTTCACTTGGCACAAAGTTCACTTGGGAAAAGAGGTTCACTGTACCTTTTCCTGGTAAATTCTTTAGGCTTTTCCGGGTCTCCTTTCTGTGAACCCAGAAGCCCTTTACATCATGCAGCTCCTTGCTTTCAATTGGCCTCCCCTGGTCGTGGCGCAGCTGCCAGACTTCACAGCGCACCCATTATAGGTCGCGCAACCAGGTACCCTAATAGAGTTCTCTTTCTTATACTGGTATCTCTGCGGCCAGCCTGGATCATTCTCCAGCCTGGTGGCCACGCCGATGATTTTCCAACACACTTTGTTGTCAACACTATCAGTTTTGGGGATTTTGCTCCCAGTTTATTTCTCACACAGCGCCCCCTTTTCAGGATCTCTATTTCGCTCACTTTTCGTGTCTGCGCAGAGCTCCCCCCCTTTGCAGACACTTCCTTTCTTTACACAGTCATTCGAGAACACGCAATCATACACGTGACCACTCTGCCACTATGTATCCTTGTTTGTTTATTCATTTGTAATGCGTGCCAGACACAAAGGTATCAGGGCGCAGAAGTTACAAGGATATGCACGATTTAGATTACAGAAAGTTACACATGGTGAACAAAATAGTACAGGTACAATAAACATGTAATTCCATTTGTCCATTTCAGCCAACACATCTGCAGTCTTACGCGTTCGGGCTGCAACTTTGTAACTTTCTCCCTTACTTCAATACACACCAGGCTCTCACTGTGGTTCATTCACTGGTGGGGTTTCCTTTGTTCTTGGGTTAAGGTCGGTTATCGGAGGTCAGGGTCTCCCCACCTTCCCCTCCGACACTCCGGAGCTCCTGTGCCAGCCCTGAGGAACGAGCATTTAATTTTACCAGCCCAACAAGGGATTAGCATGCCTCCCTACTTTGCTGGAAACAGGGCTTTTTAGCCGCGCTTCTCCTGGATGCTTCCTCACACAGATCTGCAGCATCTTTGCATCCCCGTTTCTACCAGGTAGTCCTGGGCAGCCACAGCTCTTCAGCTCTCCTCCCAACTCACTCTCTTTGCCGATTGCTAGTGTTCCTTTTATACTCTGCTGAAGACTTGATAGGCTGCAGCTGGGAATGGTGGATTTCAATTGCTTGACCCAGACTGGCCTTGTTAGTGGGACATGACCTATGAAGAAGTTGATGTGCCTCTATCTGTATCTTCATTCCTGCACCATTGTGGCGTTTCTCATAGATACTAAACACAAATTGATCAGGGCGGACCCGAATATATAAAGACTCCAAAAAAAAAAAAAAGAAATGTGAATACATTTTACTGATAAGGTGAACATTTTTTTTGAAAAACCTTTTTGGCATCACATTTCAAAAGGTTATAGTGCTAGACATACATAAACCATGGTATAAAGTGAATGTGAAGAGATTGACCTGAATTGCTTTCTTTGAACATCGATAGCGGGTTAAGATCCCATGATCTTTGGACCTTCCTAGTTCCTTGGGCTAGAATACCTCACTCAAACTAAGCGAGGTGGGAGCTTACCGTTTGACACATAAGAAATAATAAGGATTACAAGGCGCCATAGTCATCTTAACATATATGTATCAATCAGGAGATCTTGAAGGACGAGAGACTCAATACATCATCAAATATGTGCGATAATCAGACAAAGGATCAAGATAATTTTAAGAATTCTGATTGTATGTATGTTTTGCAATCCAAAATTAGTGAGTGCACCTAATGGTCCAATGATGCTCCACTGTAAGTTGTTGCCAGCATAGCACGCTTTACAATGCAGAACAATGTTAAAGAATCCTTGGTTACACAGGATCACAGTTCACTATGACTGTCTTTTATGGTTCACTCAGTTACAACTAATAATGCACACGTATCATGCTATAAAGGAACACAGACACTGTCCTTCTCGATTGAATCTAAGTTAGAACGAGGTATAGACAGAGCCAAATAAGTTTACTTAGTATTGCAGTCAGTGAGCGTTCCAGTAAGGGTTATTTATGATGGGGCTCCATGTTCTCAAAGTAAAGATAAATTGGCAGAGAAAACTCTGAACGGGCTTAGATAGCCATAAAAAGGTAGGTTTTTTATTTATTTTTAAAAACTGCCACAGATGAGATGGTTCTAAGATCCAATGGAATAGCATTCCAAGTGACAGGAGCAAGAACAACAAAGATGCTTTTACAGAGCTTGACTGAACAAAACCTGGGTTGGCACAATGTGGCCTGATCTGAAGACCTCCGGGATCGTGTGGGGCTGTACCTGTGAATGCGCACACAGAGATAGCTGGGCGCTGTCTGAGTCAAGCACTTAAAACGTGAGTGAAAGAATTTTAAAAGGAGACACAATGCTTAACTGGCAGCCAGTGCAGACTCTCCCTGGCTGCGGTGATGGACTGCCTGACAGGGATGCCCAGCACTGCTCTGACTGCCCCATTTTGTGTCACCTGAAGGGCAGTAAAGTTGGATTGAGCAGTAACGGAGAGTAAGCTATTGCAATAGTCCAACCTTGAGTTGACTAAAGCAGAGGCAAGAGTGGACATGTTTGTCACCGATATATACTGGCGTAGGTAGGGCAGCGGTTTGTTAATCCAGCCACATGAGGCATGAGTCTTGGCCATGTGTGGCCCAATAGTTCAGCTCAGAATCCAGTGTAATGCCCAGTGTCTTGACAGTCTTTGCCACAGGAACAGAGACCTTAGAGATTACTAAGGAAGCGTACTCAGGCGAGAGGTTTTTCTGCATGTCGCTAGAGGCAGCAATGAGTATCTCGGTCTTGTCCGTGTTAAGAGCCATAGAGTTTTCAACCATCCAAGATTGAGTGGTGGAATAGATGGCATTAATGGCCCGAGAATCAGATGAATAAGTACCAGAAAGTTCCAGGATGACCGGGGTCTCATCAGCATAGTTGGTATACAAGACACCCAGGTCATCAAGTAGGCGAAGAAGAGGAAGAATGTAAATATTAAATAGGGTAGGTGACAAGGAAGGACCCCGAGGGACACCTCGTGTAAGAAGAGTAGGAAAGGAGGAGGCATCATGAAGTGCAACTCGGGCGACACGTGGGCCTAAGAAGGAAACCAGCCATTGCCAAGTCGGAACAACCAACGAGAGATTTTAACCTGGAGGCCAGAAGCTCATGGTCGACCAAGTCGAACGCGGCCGAAATATCAAACCTAATGAGTGCAGGATGAGCGCGATCGACAATGGCCGCCAAGTTCGCCTTAAGATCGAGTATGGCAATCTCGATCCCATGACATGCCCGATTGACGCAGCCCTAGGTTGGAATTATCCTCAATATATTTTTGGAACTGAAGATAAGCAACCAGATTTGATAATCTAGCCATTACTTATTACATGAAAACACAGTGGGTACTTAGTTTTACTAGTTGAATTTATTTATTCCACCCATATGCAGACTTTCCCAAGATGCCCGACCCGGCTCCTGCAGAAGAAAACAATGCACATCTTCAGTTTCCATGACCATCGTCATGGCAACAACAAGTCTCACACACATGCTCGCCGGTTTTGTTCTCGGAACGCTGAGCGATTGCATCCGCGGCATACTAGATCAAGCCACGTACATGAAGTACACAACCCTTTTGAAGTAAGTGATGAATGGATTATTACAGATTATATTCTAAACGTGCACGATTTTGCACATTGCGGTGTCCACACAGTGGTGACAACTATTCCCTTTGTCACCCTTTAGCTATTCTCAGCAGGGTATTTTACAGTCTATGCAAAGGTTAGTAATCCACACATGGTAAGCGGCATGCTTTGATTTTTGTACATAAAGCACCGCAGTGAGGCACCTTGTACTAGCACAGTTACAGTCAAACGCACTAACAGCAAGATCACGCTAGGATGAACTGATAAGAATGGGTTGGTGAAGTATTCTTAAATAAAGGGTCAGCACTAGTACCTTTGCATTAGGTTGTTAATGAGGCAGCATGCTAAAACACCACGTTTTCTATATTATGGCGACACTAAACTAACGTTGACTGGATGTAAAATGAACGGCATGTTTTAGTGCACTAGGTAAAGATGATACACCCTTGATGAGAATTGATGTAAGAAATAGAGGACTTCTACTGTTACTCTAACTTATTACTGCTCTTGTTGTTTTTGCTAATTGTTTCTCTTACCCGTTTGTACATGTATTATGTTTGTCATGTGGCCTGCATGCATTTCTTGGTACACTATTTTTTTTTTTAACTATTATGTACGGTTGGAATTGGACAATATTTATGTGGTAGTTAATTAAATTATGACTGAACTTTGATCAAATTAGAAATGCCCCGATTAAGGACTATTTGGAGCCCGAAATGCACTGGCAATTTCCGCATCTGTGAATAAAACATATATGCTGATTACCAAGAAAATAATCTTTTGAATTTCTAGGTCTAAGTCAAGCTGCGCACTATGGCAGCATTCATAACAGAATAATATGTAACAGGAAAACTGCACTTTGAAATACATACACAGGTAATTAGGGTGTGCAGCCCACACAGACGGCTATTGAGCCTAGGTCCTTCTCTTTTGCATTATTTCACATGCCTAGCACGGAGGCATGATATAGTGGGTTGCACCCCACTCGATGACAAACTGCAATTAAAAGTATTGCAATACATTTTCCACATTGCAGTGCCCGCTCATCCCCTTGTATAACAATAAACCGAATGTGTCACAGGACAAGGAAAATTAATAAAGACAAAAATGCAAGTAAACACGTTAAGACAACAATTTTTACATACATTGTCATTCTATTTGCTGAACAAAACAGCTAAACGAACAGTATGACCACTCAATACTGTGTGAGGAAGTCGACGGGTTGTGTTTCGGCCACATGTAGCAGTTGGAAGAAGCAGTTAGTGGGGTGGCCTTCATCAGGATGGGTAAAGATTGGTGGATGCTCAATTAATGGTAATTCCTGTGTGTATCATGCATGTGTGACTGGGCACAGTTGTCAAAAAGTCTGCTACCGCTTGTTTGTCGGAAACCTGGAGAGGCTGGATTGGTTTGAAAATGCTGCCATATACTTGGTACATATACTTGGTAATCAGAGCTGGATGTCATGAATCACGGTCTCAACGTACGCTCGAACAAAGCGTGCATGTCCGTGCTTTTGGCGTGTCTCATAGGAAATCTGTACTCTTCTTAATATCCTCTTCTTCATCACAGTACTTGAGTGATACTTGGGGAAAAGAAGATTGTGTGTCTTAATGCATTCTATGAAGCCTGGGGGGGTTGGGTAGGTCACTGTCTCGGAAGGGGGGGATGCCATGTCTCTGGTCTAGGGGTGTTCTTAGGATAGGAAATTGGTATTGGTTCTTTCACTCTGGAACCCTGAATGAATTGGTTCTCACAGTATTTTGTGATATTAGAGGGACGAGAGTATAAGTCCAGATTATAGTTAGAAAAAGGGGTTTTACATTCTCTTGCTTTCCTATGAGTACGAGTGTTCGACGGAAGATCTTGGGGTAGGGTAGGACATGTGTGATGATATCCTAGGACATTAGAGGGGAGGTTTTATAGATCGGATTAGGAAAAGGGGGATGCCAGATCTCATCTTTGGGCATCCCACTTGCGTTCTTCAAAGACCCTGCCTCACAGTAGTATCCCTTTGCAGCCTCACTCCTGGGGTCAGAATCTCGCAGTCTTGGTTACCTGAGGGGGAGGTCTCAAGCGGATTAAATATGAGCACGACCTCAGATTTCTCACAGTTATAAAGCATCTCACATCAATCATGCACAGCTTTAGCAGATAGGAACATGGTGCCCCAGGAGTGAAGCCCTGCTTGCTATTCCAGTCATCTTTTCTTCCGACCCAATTTTCCGATGTTTTGCGCTCGCTCCCATATTAGAGTTTTATTTTTCAATGCCTGAGAAAATATCAGGAATGATACTTTGCTTGACAAGAGTTAGGTCAACTGTTTCTAAATGTGAAATGGCAGACTGCCTTAAATCCTGATATAGCAAATTCTGCCATTGATCGTGTGATTATTAGCAAATTAATATGAAAGTGTTAGTTTTGCTATGCGCCCTGAAGAGTGCAAAGAATTTAGTGCAATTGATCAGCCACAAAGCTTGGAGGGAAGGTACCCAGAGTTCACACTGCAGTGACTCTACAGGGACCGCTTTTGAAACCCAGAGTATGAAGCGTAACAATTTACCCCCAATGTGGTCCAGCCGCATAACCATAGCAATGGCAGAGTCTCCAAGGCATATGCGATACATGGCACAATGCTAGACCTGTACATTTCTAAGCAACCTTCTGCATCATATCCTCCCTTCTTGATAATAAAGTTTGTTTTATGACCATCCATTTTTTGATCGCTTTCTGGCAGACATAATTACCCAGGTAGGTGGAATTGGGGATTGAGACAACAGATGTATGTAAAATATAACTACTTCCTATTGCTGATCCCTTAATCTCCAATAGAAATTTGTTTTTCTACAGCCAGAGTTACTAATAACTTCATCCATCTGCTCAACTGTTGCTATCCTTCATTTTCCATAACTCAGTCTTTTTTGGACTAATTGGCTTGTGTTCGTTTCTTCCAGGTCCTTAGTGGGAACTCTGTAAACCTCAAGGCCAAACTGCTCTACAGTGCTAGACCTACATACCGTTCTGTGGTCTAACTAAAGAGATATTAGCCAACTAAGAAAGCGGATATTAGGAAACTGGAATCCTTGGTTTTTTTCAAGAAAAAAATAAAAATAAATCAGAGCTAGAGAGATATAAAAGGAATTGAAGGTGTTCACTACCAGTGAAATGAATAATCATATGCTTAAGAATCTAGATACATTTAAACATGGTAGAGCTTCCCCTACTCTCAGGAAGGATACTCAGAAGATTATGCAGTCTTACAACAAAATGTTCCACCTAAAATTACAAGGTGTGTTCGCTTTACATATACCTTCCAGTTCCAGCAGTGATTGGATAAGAAAAGAGACTCCATGGATAAGAATAGACTCAAAAAGAGGCGCTAAGTAAATTCAGGGCGCAGAAACTAAAGTTGCATACTACTAGCCAGCCATTAAAAGTAACTCGACCTCTCAATTCTACACATACACAAAGCACACCATTTCTTACTCACCAAGACTCAGTTATTACTAGCCAATGGCTGGTGGCGAGTGCAAATTTTGATCCCTGGTACTACATCTACTGCATCGACATACGAGTGATGAAAAAGTGGTAGTGGACAATGCGGATGCAATAATCTGGTCAAACCCAGTCCCACTCTTTTTTAGGAAAAAGACAGAGCAACAATTGGGCAATGCATTACCTGGAATGGGTGACATTTGTAATCAATTTGTCAGACCATTATCTTACTGTTCCAGAGGGGATTGTTCTAGGAAAGGGTATGGGCTCTATGATGACCAAGATGCACAACACTTATATTTTTAGAGGCGAGATCCATGATCCCATCAAGAAAAGATGGCAAAAAGAGTTGTGTGAATGGGCCTCCATATGACTTGAGTAATGTCACTTTTATGCCACCATGTACTAGCATACTGCTGAGCTCAAAGTTTGTGAGAAATGGGTATTGGAATAGACAGTCTGGATTGAGCTCAAGTGAAAACACCACTTTCATAAAATTAGTACACACCGAGACATGCATCATCTCCAAGCAATAATTCTGCTGTTATTATGAAACCGTCAGACAAATGGGTGCCATTATAGAAATTGATACAGCAATTAAAGAAGAAGGAGAATGTCTTAGACAATTGGCCGATAAACGCTATAAAAACATTCGCATTATGCCACATCACGCTTTAGAGATATTATCAAAGAATGGCTATCCAGAGAAGAGTAGTTGGGTGCAATAGCTAGGCTGGAAGCTGCATTTCTCACTCGTGTATAAGCAAGGATATTTATAATTCAAGGGTAAAACAATTAAAGTTGGAAGCTTCCAGCCAGGCATAAAATGTCACTTGGCCCTTCCCCTTCTCAGTTCTCCACATGCACACCATTTATATTATACAAGAGTCAATTAACCCTCGCAAATAGCTAGTGGAGAGTGTACATTTTGAGACCTGTCTATATTCTACACCCTTCCTAAGACCCACAAAAATATGGAGCATGCACCAGGAAGACCTCTGGTGTGAATCCCGTTTTAGAATCCCCATCTCAACATGCAGACTATTTGTTGATGCAACATATACCTTCCATGATTTTGAAAACCAAAGCTGCCAAACTTGCATTGGCTAGTGCACCATTGGCTAGTGATGTTTGTCTCTTGGCGAGTGAGAAATGGTGTGCTGTGTGTATGTATTGAATTAGGTGGTGAGTGACTTAATGGCCGACTACAAGCATGTTAACTAGATACCATGCATATCAACATAATTGAAAGGCATATTTTTTTAACTAAAAATCACCACTTTGATTGCCCTTGATATTGAATCATTTTATACCAAGATATTGTCAAACAATACTTGCAAGATAACTAAAGAGAAACGGACGAAAACTGCAAATTATTGTACAAACATGACATTGAAAACAAGTAATTTCTGCTTTAAAGACCAGATTTAACAATCAACGGAAGATACAGATGTGTTCTACAATACCCACTCAGAGGACCTTGCGGGGCAGCATATATATTCTACAGACAATTTATATGAGAGTCACCTTGTACTATGAAGAAGCTATGTAAACAATGTTTTGGTGATATGGAAAGGTACACAGGTAGAGGCAGAGGCAGAGGCTTTTGTGGGATGGTTGAATGATTTCCCCAATTCAGTTTCACCCACACCTTTAGCAACCACGAGAGGGTTTCTATGTATATCACAATATATTAATTAGGACAGGGGCTATTTGAAAGGAAAACCTTACATAAAGCCTACTCCCAGTAACTTGCTTCTTAACATCCAGAGCTTTCCTCTGAAATCCCCAAGAGAATATATTCCCTTTGGCCAGCAAATCCAGTTAAGAGACTGCATGGAGCAGTCAGATTTTGAGACATCTGCTGACAAATAGTCCCAAAAATTAAAACAGAACAGTAATTCAAAGAGGTTCACACAAAAGAAGCTTTGACGAGAGCCAGGAATAACCCAAGAAAGGCCCTGTTAGATCAACAGAAACAAATGCAGATTGAAGACAAGTTGGTTTGCACAACTGCATTTTCTGAATTGCCTTGAAATTAAAACGGTAATGAACTAACATTGTCATTTTCTTGTGAGAGTGCCCAGTAAACAGTCATCTCCCGTTTCGATATAAGAGCAAGAGTACATGGTATGTATTGGTCAGGGTGTTGTGAAGGCATCATGAAGTATGACACCGACAACAGACTTAAAGTTCAAACAAAAGAGATTTATTAACTTAAATTTCAGGATGGTTGAAGGCCTAACTTGCCCTATGCGAAGGTGGGATTTGCCTGCCTGAAAAACCAAATAAAGCCTGAGTCAACGAGTTCAATATAAAAGTCTCTTTGTCCAAAACCTATCCTAGCCCTCACAACTACAGTTAACCAATGTGTAGCGATGTCAAAGTCAAAAGGAACAGTGTTTAACTCAAGCTTCCGAGCTTCTTCCAGCTCACAGCTTTCATTCAGATCCCTTTCCTGAAGCATAAGCAAGTTCCATGAAAAAGTCTTACTTTCTCCAGTTCACGGAGATATAGTTCAGAACCAATTTGTCGGTTCCCTTCCCCAGGTTTCAATTAACCCAATCTAAAACAAAGGGGCCTTGAGACACCGGTCCCAAGACAATTGTAGTCCCTTAGGTCTTGCCATTCTCTTCCCCAAGACTTCAATGCCTTTAATTACACTGGTCTTAGTCTTTTCAAAAGTCTTTAACAAACCACCAGGTCAACTTGACCGTCTGCTGGCTTGCCTCACCAGCTCCTTAGTAGTGGTTTTGATATGCTGGTTTTACGGTGTCCTTGGCTTTCACCATTCCGGGCTCTCTGTTCTGGGCGCAGTTGTCAGACCACACGATCCACCCATCACAGGTCACGCAACCAGGATCCTTGGGCTCCTGAGCCCACACACACAGGTTACTTGGTACTTGTTCCTGTGCACCAAGTCACTGGATCACTTTCATTGGGCTCTTGGCTTAGAGTATATTCTTGTGCTCCTCTGGCTTCTCCTTGGTTGCCTCATGGCTCTGCCACCATGTATCGCACCCCTTGCTAACCTGTAACCTGGCCACACTGCATTCACTCCTTAAAGTTCAGTTTTGCTTCCCTCAGCCTTAAATGAATTGGACTTCAAGGTTTGGGTTAATTCATTGTGCCACATATTTTAAAGTTCACTTTTAGCTCAGTTCAATGCTCTTATGTTGCTTAGTTAAATTCAGTGTTCATTGTATACTTGTCCACTTCAATGTTAAGTTGTTATTTAATTTGGTATTCAATATATGCTGGTGTTATTTCCAATGCTTAAATTTCCATTTAGTTCAGTATTCAACGTGCATTAGGTTTTCAATGTTGAATTTCCATTTAGTTCGGTATTCAATATGCAGTAAAAAGAAATTCTCTCATGGACCTTTACTCACATGTGGTCCCTTAGGAGCTCCCGGTGCCGGAGCGCCTCTCTGACACTCGCCTGCCTTCTCCGTGTTTTACCGGTAATTCCCACAACTTCCTTTTCCTCTTGAAGTGGGGATAACCCACCGTTACGCTTGTTTCCGGGTGAACACATCATCCTTGGTATTCTGGGCTCCTTAGGAGCTCCTACTGCAGGCGGTGATGTTTTGAGGATCACAGGCTTGTGGGGAATATGGACCCCACTTACATCGGGTCCCACAAGTCCTCTATGGCTTCTGCTGGGGTCCTGTTCTTTCTTCTGGGCCACCTCGGCTCACTTTCACAGGACGCCTCCTGCTCCTCCACACTCAGGTCTCAGTTTCTTTACCTGTCGCGCTCTCTTGCATTGCTGTGCTGGGTCCCTTTATACACCTGCAGCCCCTTGACAGGCTGCAGGTGTGGAAGCCGCATTAGCCCTGCCTGACCAAAATTAAAAAGGGACATGCCTGGCCTTCACAGTTCATTGCAGGCATCTTCTTCGTCCCAGTACCAAAGTGATGTAAAGGTGTAGTCTTCATCGCTCTTCGTTGCCTCTTCTTCATCTCAGTACTGCCAAAGGTTACATATGAGGATTTGACGGAAACCGACCTACAAAAGGTTGAGAGGAGGGTTAGGGTGGTTGTCAATAGCGAAAGGGGGATTCCAGGTCTTGCCCAAGGGCACCCACTCCCAAATCTCAAGGACCCTCCACCCAGGTGATCCTCCCTCGCTTCTCCATCTCCAGGGTCAGGATCCAAGGGCAATGGCATTTCCCTGGCCACCTGTGCAGAAATTCCAAGGGGAGTAGGAGTGAGAATACCCTCAGGTTTCTCACAGCGTACACAAGTATGCAAAGACAGCCACCTTCCAAGGAAACATGGACTTCCAAGGCTGCGTGGATACTCCCTTATTGACAAGGGAACAAAAAGGTATGCCTGCAATGATAATGGGTTGGAGATGGGGAATTTTTTCTTCTTTCAATCATTTACTTTGAAGAGTCACCTTATAGCAGTGGTATTCAAACTTGTTAATGTTGAGCCCCCCCAAACACCACCCCGCGAGGACAATTATTGCTGTCGAGCCCCCCCAACTCAAGAGCAAATAGTGTTGCTGGATGTTAGGCAGAAACCTGTGCAGTTCCCTTAGGGACCACTGCAAAAGGTGTTGGCAGTAAACCCAATTGGTAGCAGTCTGTACCACCCAGATTTACCTGGAAGCTGTGGCTGAGCAGCCAGACTTCTCTCAAGAAGAGTTAGACAGTATATAGAGTATACAAGATAGGTACCAAAATACAGTAGCACAAGCAAACACTGACCAGAGCTAGGGTATAAAAGTATATAAATTATTTAAAAAACACACTTTGTAAAATATGTTAATGTTAAAGGACATTTGTACCGCGCACTATCACCACCGAAGTGGTCCCCTGGAGGCTCTGAAAAAGGGGAGGAGAGGGGGTGGGTTAGTGGGAATAAGCTGGAAAAGTGCAAGAGAGCAGTGATGTGCTGTTGGCAGCCTCAGCCCGGTGGGTCCGTCGGCTGGGGTTGGGGTGCTTTATGGTCCGTAGTCGTCGTGTGCTGTTGTGCAAGTCTATGTGTGGTTTGTTGTGTTGTTGCATTGTTGTGAAGTTTGTGCGGATTGCTGCGTTTAAGGCTTGTGGTTGTGTTTGGTTATAGTTTGAGAGGTGTATGCAGAGGGATAGAATTGTTAGTTGGTTGGTTAGTTGGCATTGCTGTCCTTGCGATTGTGGGATTCCATCTAGGTCTGGTACATGCTAACAGTCACATTTCTATCTAGATGCCGCGCAAGCTAGGTTCATAATTCTAAGTGTGGTGCATGCCAAGAATCACATATGCTAACAATCACATTTCTGAGATTCCATCCAGGTGTGGCACTCACCAAAAACCACATTTCCATCAAGATGCAACGCGGGCCAAGCCCGAGAATCCGGTCCAAGTGTGGCACATGCCAACAATCACACCTCTGCCCAGATTCGGCGCAAACTATGCTTGAGAATTCCATCTAAGTGTGGCACATGCTAACAATCGCATTTCTGTCTAGATTTGGCACAGACCAGACTTGAGAAATTCAATCCAAGTGTGGTATATGCTAACAATCACATTTCTGTCTAGATTTGGCGCTTCTATCTAAGAGTGGACATGCTAACATTCACAATTCTATCTAAGGGTGGACATGCTAGTATTATGGCACTCTATGTTATTGGTAGGTAAAATAGAGTGGCAGGGTTTTCTGGAATAGAGTGATTGCTCTACTCCCCACCCATGTCACACACAGTTTTTTTGTAGGTGTCTGTTGGCTGCTGGCTTCCTTGGCGTCCCCTGCGGACACCTGCAGACACATCTTGGAGCTGCCGATGTTGGAGCCGCCCTTGGCCTTGGGGCCCTTCGCCACGGGGGCTGCCGGGCAGAGGGCTGCCCTGGGAAGGATCATGATATGGGCCAGGACACCAATCGTGGTGCAGGGGGAAGGTTGGGAGGCGGGATTGGGCTGGGGAAGGGGGGTGGAAGGAGGAAGGGAGCTGCAGCACCGAGTGCGCAAATGTTTCCATTTTAAACACTTATACAGTGTTTGGAAGCGTTGTGGGGCATCTGGGGGTACACTCACCTCAGCCAGGTCTTTTTTTGGACCCTAACACTAATATGGCAAGCAAGTTCAAACACAGTCACTATTACTATATATACATCCCTGATCACTTATTGAACAAGTCTTAGGTAGAACACCACTTATTTTTGGACAGAGGTGAGTGCTTAACCTAAGATGGCACTCCCATAAGTTAATTAAAAAGGGAGGGAAAAAGGCAGAATTAGGAACATACACAATACCAACACTTTAGGAGAACCAGAGCAAGTCAGAAAAGGCAGAGTCTACTGAGGAGCAAGAAAGTCATAGGCCAGGCCCACTCTTGGAGAGAGCAAGGCGGAATGTGTCCAAGATCACACAGTTGAATAGTACTTTTAAAGAGTCTGTGCAAAGATTTCAAAAAGGGTTGGATCAAGACAGGAAAATTTGCAGGTCCCAGGTCACCCCAGGATAGAAAGTCAAGGATTTACGGGACACCTTGGACAGTCTGTTGCAAGGGAGACCAGGCGGGACTCAGTACCTGAAATGGTGAGAAAGCTCCAGCGGGGGTAGTTGTTCCTGGCAGCGTGTGCAAGTCGGTGCTTCGTCCAGGGGAAGAGAAGATCTCGACGTGGAGGAAAGCTGGAGGTCGTTGCACTGCCAGAGAAGAAACCAGCCACGGAGTTTCCCGGATAAAAGGTAATACCCTTTTATTCGCGGTAGTGATGAAGCGTGGCTATCCGGCCGCCGGGGTGCTTGGCACAGGCGATTCGACCATGAGACGATCCAGGAAGGCGAAAAGAGGGCAAACTGGTTATCCCCACCAGTTCAGAGGAAGAAGACTCTCCGGGATGAAGATCTTCTCTGTCGTTGGGAAGTGGTGAGACGGTTCAGCAGGGCTCCACCGGAGGGGTCGTCGTTGCAGGTCGGCTCAGATTCTCCTTCTTCGGACTCTTTGGTCCTGTGGCGACTTCTCAAGTTCCAGTCCCCAAAGCCCTGCTTTTATGCAGCAAACCCCCATTCATCAGACCTAGTTGTCACTCAAACATGCTAAGTGGTGAGCCGGGCGGCTCACCACTAGGCCAATCACACAAGAGTGCGACTTGAGTTGCCGAGGCAACTCAGTCCAGGGTGCCTAAACCCCCCCCTCCCACACATCCTGTAGACCCAGACAGAGTGGCACCACTTTCGGAGGCTTCTGTGGAGAAGCCCGCCAAAAAGTGGAACAAAGGGCTCGACTTGGGTTGGAGTTACAGAGGCGAACACAACCACCATTTTAAAACGGAGTCCTGGCAAAAGACCCAAACGAGGAATAAATATGAAATAAATAACCCAGCGGTATCTTTAACATTGCACCAAAAAGTGGTGCGTTTAAAATGAATGGGAAAATCCCATAGGAAATATTCCAGTGGAATATTTTGCGTGGTAACCACTGCCACCAGCCAGAAACTTGGACGAGGGGGAACTGCACAGTGCCCCCTCGAAAAACAGACCCAGGGGCAATCTAATTACCCCTATCAGTACTCCCACAATATGATGGTTTGTACTGGTTCTGTTCCCAATTTAAGACTAGTAAAGTCAATGGTGACTTTACATGCCCCGGGAGACAGTAGTCAGTCCCAGGGTATGGAGTCTATGTTTGGGGGTCACTATGACACCACTGTGTTACTGCACTGAGGGTGCTGTGTAACACACTTACCAAAAACCACATGAAACCCTATGGAGTAAAAGACTCCATAGCTCATAAAACACATTACAAAGTCAAAGGATATCTCAAATCATGTCTAAGAGTGGGAGAAAAAAAAAAGTCTCCCTCTTAGCAGGAGAAAAAAATAAACCCCAACAATCCAGCAAAGCTGCTGGGGGACTCACTAGGTTTGGGAAATAAGCCTTAACAGAGAATTCTCCCTAACACTGGGCCCCCCCCGAAACAGATGCCATATCTGCTTATATTTTCTATTGAAAGCAGTTACCATCTTTCGAGCCCCCCATTGGAGGGCTAGAACCACAGTTTGAAGACCACTGCTGTATAGTTTTGCAATGGCAATACATCAAGCTCTATTCAATGACTATAGGCAATTCTATGAGGCATATGCGAGTACACCGCAACAGTGTGCAGCTTACATTGCAAATGTGTTTGCTTTACTATGCTGGTAGTGAAAGTATTTCTGTGTTTATGTGTAAAAGTTAGAATAAACAAAAACATTCAGGCAGGGGTAAATAAATAAATTGCAAGCTACTTGCTAGCCATAACATTACTGCCCACCTCAGTTCACTAAATGCACAAAGCACACAATATCTTACTACCCAACAGTCAGCTATCACTTACCAATAGCTAGTTCAAATGTTCAGGCCCAATTCAAGTATCTTGAAAACGCATGCATTCGTGTTCCACCTCCACCCATTTCCTAACGCAGCACAAAGATGTTTTGCTTTTTTTTTTATTATTGAAAAGGAGGTTTCTAATTAGACTAATTGTAGGAAGGGCTGAGCAGGGACGACTACCTTTAGAAGCCAGATATTGATAGTGTTCGATAGAGAGGCACATTTATGTCCAGGAGCACACTGTTCCTGGGAATAAAATGTTCCAGATGATGAACATGTGGATTCTTTGACAGGCAGTCTAACATATGTATGTCAATTGGGACTGCAATATTACCATCAAACCTTTTAAGAAGTGGACAAATTCAGGTTATCTGCGCGTGATCCTTTTTGGTTAAATTTACAAACTGAATTTACATCATTCAAAAACGTTAGCTGCATGTCTTTGTCAACCAGAGACTAGCAGCACATTACATTTATAACTCAGGCTGTTCTGGGAGTGTCTTTAAGCCTTGACAGTAGATCACAGGACAGGTAAAGGTATCAGGTTGTCACATGAAAGTCAGGTTGGACACTGTCCAAGTACGGACTTTAGCCTCACATGTCGCATTCTGGCACCAAGTTATTCACACTGTATGTAAAGCACTACAAGTACTACAATAGTTTTACAATGAAATGCTGTAAAAAAGCCAGAATCCTGAGAGCTCTCTTCTACATAGAATGGAGGAAGAATAAACGTGCACATAAAGTAGTGATCGTTGAGATAAGTGGTGTGAGGAACCTGAAGGTGTCTCACCCACTAGTCCCCATATATCTGTCGTCCAGGTGGCCAGATTGGATCCAGTTCCTGGGGGTGGGCCAGTGGGAGAGGATCACCTGGATTGGGGGCGGGTCTTCAGGTGTGGGACACCGACAGGCAAGACGCGGTACCCCAATCCCTGCAACACCTTTTCCCCATAGGATATTTAGAAGCTCTACCCCGCCCCCTTTTCCAACATGAACACTTTCTTACACAGTGAAAGACAATGGACTAACACCAGAGCTATTTACCCGACATGTCGCAACACAAGAGTCAGGCAATTGACACTAAACACACACACACACACACACACACACAATGGCCCTTTACCTTCCCCACAGGGATAAAAGGCAGAGCACAGGAGCACACGGCTAGCAAGGCCAACCTCACAAGAAAGCAGTTATTCCGGACCAGCAGTTGAAACTGAGAAGAAAGGCGGTGAGACCCGAAAGGACGACAAGGAGGGAAGTGCCCTTGCTCTTTTCAACCCAGACCCGCGAAGCCTCCGCAAAAGTAAACCTAAGACCTGGATTTACAGCTGGCGTGTGGAGTAAAAGAGGTCAACGGTGCACGGGGGCCTCCCGCATGGATAACCCAGGCGGGGAGGCACTCTGGCTACCGTGGTACCGTCCTTGACTCCAGAAGCGAGACAAGCCAATGGTTTCAGCACAGCCGGTGAGTCTGAGAAAGTTGATAGCAAACCGGAGCCCATCGTTGCAAACGGCAAAATTGTATGAACTTGTGAACAAAGAGTGTGACCGCTTGAAAGAAAGTCCACTGAAGGACTAGCGGCAGAGTGGTCAGGCGCAACATGGGCGCTCATTTGAAAGACTCTTGCTGGTCCCCTTTGATGAAACTACAAGTACCAGAAGACCCTAGGAGAGGCCGGTTTGAGGAGTCAGAGGAGTCATACAAGGGTTGAGGAAAACACCTCGTGCAATCAAAGATCTGACACGGTGACAAGAAGGAGAACAAAGGGAAGTGAATCCTGAACTAGGAGAAAGCAAAGTGAACTGTGTACATAGCAAATGTGAACCCGCCTGAGGGATGCCTGCAAATTGGGGGTGAAGAGTAATACACCCGTGAACATTGTGTCGACAAGAGTGAACCCGGCTGAGGGTTGTCCACAGTGAATGGTTGTCTAAAAGATATGAAGACTTTTGAATATTAAAAGCTGTTGATAACTTGATTGAAAGGCCATAGTGAAGCCGATGGAGGGAGGCCCACGTTGCATGAAGGATCAAAGCCCAGCAGAGGGGGATCCTTAGGCGAAGAGTAAGGAACCTTTTATTGTTTTGTTGATTGGGACACATCAGGTCCTCTGAGGCAAGAGACTGTGTGAAAGGGACTTGGCCACAGAAGGCACTGATATTTATGAAACAAACTGCAACCTCGTGCTGACAAGGCCCAGGAGTGTGCTGTGCTCAGGAGTCCCACCTTGTCCCGTGCTACAAACGTGGAGAAGGGAGACCCCAGCCATACCATCCTGTATCATTTTGAGAACAGTTCCTTCTTTTCTGGTGAACATTATCACACACTATTTTGTAACGTAGCGTTAAGGATTGGCAAAAGTTTTTTTTAGTATAGTCACTTTTTCTTTGACAAGACGCCACTAGGATTGCCTTATTATTATTTGATGGTCATAGCTTGCTCGCATCTTAGATTTAGATTATGTGTTTTTCTCACCCATTTATACAGTTTAATAAAACACCCTTAAAACATCACTTGTGTCTTTACGGTTGCCACTAGGAGTTCCTTACAGTGGTTTGCCTGCCTTATTAGCTTTAGGAAGTTTATTTTAGAGCAATTTTATTGTGTGCAGATTACTGCTATTTGAAAGAAAAGAAAAAAAACAGTACTTCTGCTAATAAAGTGGGCTCATCTCACAGAACAAGGTACTGCGAAGAGCCAGGAATGAAACACGGACACAGAGCGTTTTATATTTGTGGCTAGACTTTTATTGAAACAAAAAAGGGGGATTGGAAAATGATTCACTATCCCTATTGTAGGAAGTATTTACGGGACTAAAGCAAAACTAAGGGTCTGTGCAATGTCAAGATGTTCAAAGCAAAAAATGTCCTGTGTCCGAAATACTATTCTGGCTCTGGCGTTCTAAAAATGAACTCTAAGGTGAAGAGGGGAAGGTCTTTGCCCTTGAAAAGGGTGTAACTCCAACACAAAAGTTCCAGATGGAGAAAGTTCACACCCTGTGACACCCTGCCACTGGATTGCTCTTCACTGGTCTTTAAACTTTATAAGATATGGGTTTTCCTTTTGATCAGGAAAATAACTTGTATGCAAAACAGCTTGGTTGTTAGTCTTAATTTTGGCCCCATACCCAGTGTACTCTCCTGCCTGGTTTCTTCTCCTCTTTAGTATATTTCACCACAGTGTTTAGCTATCCCAGATATACCCTTATCAGGACTCCCTCATGTGATTTACTTTACACAATGTCCAACTTAAATCTGCCAGGTATACTCTCCTGCAAGATCTTTCTCATATTTCATGGGGCACACTTGCAAACATGACAATATTTTGTATTCACTCCATTATGTCTCTTGAGGAAATAAAAGTCTCCCATGCTCTCTGATACGCTTCTTTTTTAGTTTTTTATTGCGATATTGGTTACCAAAGCAACCTTACAATACAAAGTAGAAATATCAAAGATAAAACAGATTAAGAACATTTGAACAATCCTTACTATATAAAAACGAACACAATAAAAATGAATACAGAGATAGAATAAGCGATCCAATAAAACCCCACATTAGCGCAGACCAGAAAAGGTCAATGGAAAAGTCATATTTAGTTGGAACATTTGTTTGAAGCATCTTGCCCTACTCTCCGGAAAGTATGCAAAAGCAGTAACCCAGTGTTTCAGGGTTTCCTGGTGAACTGTAATATTGCAGAACCTACAATAGAGGTTATCAAATTGAGCCGGTTGGCCTTTCCAATGAAGAATGCGTTATTTCGAATGAAATTGGTTGAGGTGAAAATGTAGGTAAACATCATGGACTTTGTTGCAAGGCAGCTGCTGTAAATACCAGGGGATGCATTCTATTTTATGGGTGAATTTTGCGTATTCAGTATACATGGAGTAGAAGTAAATTGCATCCACAGTTTCCACCCAATCTAGCTTGTATAATTTTGCCTTTACATAACTCGGTCGTTGAACTAATTCCTCCTCTGTGCAACCAATACGAATAAGGATGTCCTGCATTCTTTTAACAAAAGAATTAACAGAAAAGACTGCAGATTCCTCAGTAATACAGAGCAAGTCTGTCTAGAGGCTATTAGGCGACAGGCAGAGAATCTTAGAATAGGTAGCCAACATGCGCCAGGTATAGCGGGCCTTGAGCGAGATAAGGCAGAATTTGTGCCAAATAATGCAATTTGGAGACCGAGCACCTGTTTGCACAGTTTACCTTGCATAACATTTAAATAGTCTCCCATGTCCAGTAGGCAAAAATCAAGTCCATACAGGTTCGAACTTGGCCAAGTAGAAACGTTGAATCTACAAAACAGAAAATGTCCACACCTTTCAGCAGAGGCATTTAATTTGGGAGGTCATGGAGGAAAGCTTGGTCTGTAAGCCTTCCTTCCATATAACACCTGAAGACCGATTGCTCAAAATTGTACCCCAAATATCTAAGGGAGTCCACTGAGTGTCTCCCCAGCCAGACTCTGAGCACTATATTTCACAACTTTCTGTCCCTTGGAAAAGATAATTTTGGATTTACCCCCATTGGGGGATCTATTGGTGATACAATATTGGGCAAATATGATGAGCTTAACTTGGAGGCCCCTTGGTGTTCCATCGAAGAGGATAAAATAATCTGCAGAGGTAAGCCAATCAAGACTGCCTAGTCTTGCAGATGGCATGATCCTACCCTTCCACAAAACCTCCACATAAATATTAAAGAGGACAGGGGCAAAAGTACAGCCCTGCTTCAAACTTACCCAAGGATACCTCCCGCATGAGGCACAACCTCAATGTGATGCTAGTGTGAAGCAATGCCAAAAGCTGGACCAACTTTTTACATACATTCTAGCTTACAAGTTTATTCCACAATTGTGATCTCACCACACAATCAAAAGCACTCCATAAATCCATGGAGGCCATATAGACCTCCCCCACATCCTTAGTGTGTACATTGGAAAGGAGATGCGCAAGAATAGTGGCATTTATTCGGAGTGCCCATGTTTTTTCCTGAACCCAACGTGGAATGCCGAGAACAGAGTCAGTTGCCCAATGAGGTCCCTAAAGAGTATAATTGAAAAGACATTACAGGTGGCATCAATGAGGGCAATCAGTCTAATTGGCCAGGTCAGCAGGGTCACCCTTCTTGAAGATTGGTATAATAATCAACTGAACCCAGGAAGGAGAGATTAGATGGTACATAAATACTGCATCAAAGAGCGGCTTTACAAGGGTTGCCCAAAGGGAAGGAGAGCTTTTTAGAACAAAAAGGCGGGATGTCATCAGGGCCAGGTGCCCTTGATGGTTTGAGCTATTCGATAGCCCAAACGATGTCCGGCATTTCCCACTGGCACTCCCCCAGCTCCATCGGTCCCAAATTATATTCAGTACAGGAATTCATATGCCCTGGAAGCGAGTATTTAGTCTCAAAGAATGCAAACCAAGTGGAATGAGGGAGAGTCCATAGCCGACACACGCCCCCCACAGGCAGCATTAAGGTTCGCCCAAAAGCTAGTTTCCTTGCCGACACACAACCTATCCAATACCCACAGATATGTCGTTCAAATGACTCAAAGGTCAGAGGATTTGACTAGATTTTTTTTAGGAGTCTGCACAATTTGCCTTTGCTAGGGTTTCCGACAAGCCCCGGAGTCACAGCTTTCCTTGGGTGGGCTCACTGGCTCTCTGTAGCATGCGTCGGTTCTCCTGCAGTAAGTATCCAGTGGCTCTTCAGTGTCCCCTTCCTTCTTCCCGGGATCACCGCTTCTACTTTGTGGCTTCCGCCTACCTGCTTTGGGTTTCTCTGTGCTGGAGCGGGGTAGAGACTGCTTTTCGGTGGCAGCATACGCAAGAAGTCTTCCCTTCTCTGCCTCTTGTGGCTTCCTCGCAGCGGACCGGCTCTCTCAGTCTGCTTCCTCAGCCTCATCCGTGAGCCAGTTAGCTCCACAGACTGCTCAACAGTACAGCTGTCCCTCTGTCAAAACTGAGGCCGAGATTCTCCCTGCCAGAGTCCTCCTACTGTCAGTGGGCTCCGCAGTTTAAATGTCCCAGCACCAGTATGCGCTCGCAACCACAAGAGGGAAGCTTGTGCTTCTGTCCTCCATCGGTCTTCATTAATCAACGCAGCTTCTTCGTTACAGTACTTTTACATACAGGGAAAGAGAATTCTGTTCTTGAGGGCTTGTGTACATAGTATGGGAAGGTATTTTCAGTGGCTTCCAGGGACGGGTGGAAGAGTGACTTGACAATATGCCATCAAGTCATGGGGAATGAAGGGGGTGTCCCTAAAAGAAAAACGGTGTACCATGTCTCGTCAGATGAGGTCATGTCACTCCCTTGAAGGTTTCCTGCCCCAATGTGATCCTCCATCATATAGCCCCCTGCAAGGTCAGGATCAGGTAGCGGCGGCTGCCGTCCCCTGGCCACATGGGGAGAGGTCACCACTGGGAAAGAAGTGATGACACCAACGGATTCATCAGAGTACACAAATGTATGCAAAGGGTTATGTTAGAATAATGGCAGGGTTGGTTCTTCTTTTACTCCTTCCAAAAATATTGACTTTGAAGAAAATCAAGGAAGGTAATAAGTATATAAAAGAAGAAATTGGAGTGATGGGCAGAGTTGGATGGGGAAGAGGCATCAGAGAAATGAATGGAGACCATGACAGAAGTGCCATAAAATTGGATGATGGGCTAGGGGCCCATTGTGGGGGGTGGATTGGGTCTATTTAGCCTAACATGCATGAATATGTACTAGCCGACATATTTTGAAATTAAGCTTTTCTAGCTTTTGTCACTCTACTTGGTCTTTGCTTAGTGATGTCCCTCCACCTTGTATTCTCCCTTCCTCCTCTGTATGCATCCTTCTCTCTGCAGGATCAGCAAGACTTCTCATCTGCTTCTCTGAAAACTGCCTCAAAGGATACATTCCTGTGCCAATTCCTGTCTCTGGAAACACATGTTGTTCCTGCATGATAAATACATTAGCCTTCGGTTGTCTGGGTAGCTCATGTTGTGACTGACGGTCTGTGAGGAGGGCTTTGAGGGACGGTTATCCCCTCATCCTGTATGTAAGGCTCTGAATAATATCGAGAGGCGCTGTTCAGTCCAGTAGCACTGGGCAATACGTTCTTGCTTGCAAATGGACCTCTGTGTGTCTGTGCCATCTGTCAGATGTGTGTCCCAATTATTCCTGGCCTTGTAGAGGCACGGTGCTGGCAGGAGTCAAGCGCCAGAGGCCTAAAAGTGCATTCCAGGCCTCAAAGTCCACAATCCGTGCCGGACCTGGAAAAACCAGTGTCAGCCGTGCTACATTTTAGTTTTATATGTTCCCTAACATCTGCTCCCCTCTGCATTTTCCTGGGCAGTCCAGGAAAAGTAGAAAGGAAGTAGGAGTATAATGTAACCAACTTCAATGCGATTGGTCACAGACTCACATGGCCTATCATACGGCAGTCTAGGTGCAGTTTAGAAAGTAGACAGGCACCTGGTATGCCAAACACGTAGAGGGCTCATAGATGGCAGAGACAGTCCTCTTCAGGCAGCAACATTGCACTTGTGGTAAACATGCTGTACCTGTTCTGTGGAAATGAAACTTGCACTGTAGCGAGTGACAGAGAGGCTTGTACTGTAGTTGCCTTTGCTGTGTGCTGAACCATTTGTATACGGGATGATCACTGTAACCCAAAGAAGCCCACCACTTAAAGTAACGGTACATTTGCCCGTAAAGCAAGTTTATTGCACAAATGGCCGGGAGGGGCTAGATAACATCAAAGAGTCACACTAACCAGAGTCTCCCTGAACCATACAAAGAACACATTTTATACAATTTGCAAAAGTTAAAATACTCCCACAGGTTTTGTTACAAAGTCAACCGCCACACTATTGATTAAACCTATACAATATAACCATATACCCTTCCGTTACCACACTTTTCATTGTATAGATTCATTTAAACACAATTCTCTTTAAACTTATAATTGCATGTTTCATATTTACACTACACCCCTCTCTGGGGTCCTTTCATATTTGGTCACAGCTCCATCTCTTAGTTACACAACTTAGTTTCAATTATTACAGGTTCCATTTGGTTGGAAACATTTACCACTACTTGTGACAGACACGGCCATTCTATAGAAATTCCTTTACTGTGAAGGAGGGGAACAAACACTTCCTTTTGATCTGTTGTTGGTTTTATCGCCCAAACTTAGTGCTCACATTTCATTGTAAACTATGTGACTTACCAGTCCAGCCCACATGGTCCCAACCTGCAATTTGCCCTTCCACTAGTTCCGTAATCAACCCGTTTTTCTACACATTCACCCCAACCTAGTGGGGGACACGAGATCATCCCTGCATTTATTTCAGAACAGTTTCAGTACCCATGTGAGATGAAATGGCAGTGGCCCTATCCGTAGACAGGGTTACGATCATCATAGCAGCGGTTCTAGGCGTTTGGGCAGAGCAGCACTGTAGACATAGTTGACAGGAACAAAAGAATTAAGAAAAAGACAAATAAAAGTATGAGAATCTTCTTAGTTATGCTCATCCACGAGGGCACCCAAGAAAAGAATTTAAAAAAAGAAAAGAGTCCAACAAAGTCATCAGTAATTCCTGCCTTCCTCTTCTTGGCCCCAATCAGGTTGTGCAGTGCGGCAATCCTCCGAGCCAGTTTCCCATTGTTGAATTCATTGGGAGGTAAATATGTGCAACACATACTCCCGATCTTCTGGCAAACCCCACCCTCAATAGCCGTTAACAGGTTGAGGATATACCAATTCTTCAACGCTACTGTCATGATTCCTGCCCCTCATGTCCCCAGCCCTCCAAGATGTCAGGCTGGAGCCAGGCCATGATCACCTACATGGCCCTTAAGGGCCTCTCCATCCCTCCAAAGACCCACTTGGAGTCAGACTTGGCGCTTGTGGCACCAGACTCACTCACTCCCATAGGATAACATTGGGGATTGGACTTTTAGTGCATTGATGGGGACAAGATGGATGCCCCCACATATTTCGGTTCCCAGAACTGCATGTGCACTCTAGTCTTTTGGGTGTGGTTCAGCCCAGAGACACCTGGGATACCCAGAGGCTGTTTAAGCCACGCCCAGGCTGAGAAACAAGCTTTGTGTTTTCTGCACCTGCAGCGTGACACTCACCGTGTTCAGATCGGTCTCCAGTAGGCCTGCATCTTTCTTCTGCGCTCAGCTCCTGCAAGAACAAGAACACCGGTAGGTACAGCCTTACCTTGCAGCGCTTCTGCCCATCATTCATCGCTTCTTCTGTTCTGCAGGCATCTTCGGCGGTGTCATTCCCATCCCGGCACGCCACTTCCTAAGGAAAAGAACAGAAAAAAGGCATTAGTAAGCATTCAGCAAATGTTCGCTTATTTTTAAAGACTGTACGAGCTTCAAACGCTTACCTGAATCCCAGACGCTCTAAGGGAACTCTGTCTCCAGAACCTCTCATCTATCTGCAAGAGGGAAAAGACACTCCAGGTTAGTGTGGAAACATCTAGAGGCGCCGCATACTGCGCTTACTCACCGCATTTCTTCTTAACCGGTATCCACGCCGAAAATGTTGCAGCACCTAAAAAACACAGAAAAAGTTCAATAGAAATACGAAAGGGTCGCATCGCACATCGTGCTCTCACTCCCCTTCAGCGCTACTCATCTCAGCAGCACGTCGCCATCCCCAGATGCCGGCCATCATCTAAGGAAGGAAAGGAATGAAGTTAGAGAACTGTTTAAAAGACATTATACTTACCTGTTGGACTCTTCCCAGTGAAGTAACTAGGCAGCAACAAGCCCGCATCAATCAACGCGCCCCTGCGCTGAAAGCAGGACGGAGAGCACACTTTCCAAGAAAACAAGGTGAGCTGTGGATCAAAGGGAAGGGTTGGACCCTGGGTAGAAGGGGGTTCAAGCACACAGAGACAATAGGGAGTTAAACTCTACCAATTCTGTGTTTCAGGCCCAGCCTCCAGTCGAGTAGACTCCAGGGAAGGGTTCGAGGTCGTGAGAGGTCAGAACAGGCTGAGTGACGTCCCTGTGGATACCAGGTGAGCGTTACACATACAAGCCTCAATGCCAGAGTTCTTCAATAATTGCACTAAATGCTGAGTCAGAGGAATTCATAAATAATAACTTTTATCGAATAATTCGCAACCATTTAGATAGTTTACCAAAGTTGGTACACCAGGGGTCAAAAGGCAACAAACACATCTCGGTCCTGCTGAATAGTCGAAATTGTTCAGGAATTTCCATAAGAGCCTCAGCGGATGCTAATAAATGTAGTTTGATCTTTCCGATCATTTCAATTGGTCTGTTTATCCGAAAGTCTGTAAAGTCCTTTGATTGTCCACACTTGATGGCACAAAGGATGCAAGTGGCACAGGGGACACAAATGTAGACTCAGATTTTCAATTTGGAAGCATCAGGTGGCTCTGGGAAACCACAAGGACGGGCACATGCAGGGTGGCAAGACTGCAAACGCCTCGCCAGGCCGGAGAACTGCTTGTAGGAAAGCACAAGCCCAGAATAAGTCGAGAAGTGTTGCTGTACCTCCATCAAGATCAGCGATGAGTGAGGCTGCAGTTTCAATTCGTGCCTACAGGCACTGTGCCATCACCCTCAAAACACAGATAAAAATATCTAAGTAACTGGATCTTAACAGAGTTGTCTGGCTCTTTGGGAAAAGTATGAACTTTAACATGGGTCACACACTAGGTTTATTTGCGTCACCCCTTCTTCGGAGAGTCCCACCAATCCTCCTGCTCTGCAACTCTTAACGCCTTGCTCCCATTTATTGGTCAAGTACTTCAAGACTAAAATGTGTACTCTTTGCATGCAACGGACGTCCTTCTGTTCCCCTCCCCCCATTTGATAGTAAACATTTCGAATGGAAGAATAGAAGAGGATACAGAGGGCCCCTGAAACAGCCCTCTGACCCTGCACAAGGTTGGGGGCATTAGACACTATAGCTTTGCTACGTCTACCACATCAGCAATAAATAATCTAGGGACACCATAAGCCTGGGGGATAAGGGAGCAGATATAATAACACGACTGTCGCTCTCTCTGCCTACCCTCTTTATATACTATATATTATCTGATGCAAAGCCGTGTGCATCATTTTCTATTTCGAGGTCTTTTGATTCTGCCGTATCCATAGTACTTAACAAATCAGATCCATTTACATTCCTACTATTAAAAACCTAACACAGAAATCAATAGAAATAAATCTACACATTTTTAAATCCATTCTTTTGGTTTTACAATCTGAATAACAATTCTCAATCTTTGTGTGATTCCCCCGCCCCTTTCCACTGGCGTGAACTGCGATTCACTGGGTCACAGGACTGCTCTTCCCCCAGGTGTCAGTGGAGGGACGGTATCTCTTACACGTCATGGATGTAGATCCAATTCTTGTTGCCCTCCACTTTGACTGCAGTCGGTTTAGCAACAATTACTCCGAGGTCAGATGGAAATGCTGTTCATTCCAGCGGTGAACAAAGGAACGTACACATATGGAGTCCCCAGGGAGTAGCAATGGTTGCTGCCTATCTGGTTGCTTGCCATCTTTTCTCGTTGCTTGCTGATGTGATGCTGCAACCTGCGAAGACACAATCCCGACACTCTTAGTTAAGGCACTGTAAAGGAGGAATGGTGCCACAAGTAGACACTGACAAGATTGCAAGTTTCAAAACCTTTATTTTGAATGGGGGCTTGGCAGAACTAGCATAAACCAAAGAAAACATTCTTTGTCAATCTTGTCAAAATAATAATGGGCTATGCTAAAAAACCTAATGCCTGCCCTTTAACTATGATAACAAATGGGTGAAGAGATATGGATTGAGTTTTAAGAAAATCAGTGTAAAAACCAAATGTCAGTGTGGCTGAACAACCATCTCTCCCCACGTTTTTCAGCACGTGATAAGGTGGCACACTTGGCTTGGGTAACACACTCTGGCTTCAGACACATGGATGCAGTTCAAAGATCATGGACCAGGGCCTGTGTGGCCTACCACGATCAAGTTCCTTTTTTTTGGTAGTTCAACAAAATTTCCACAGTTCACAATCACGGCTCAGCTTCTTCCCCAGAAGTACAATTTCACTCAGGTCTCCCTATGCCGAGCTCCGACCTTTATATCACAGTTCATGATGTTTACTTCCACAAGTTTTGTGTCACATTCACTAGGCTCCCCTTCGTCGGGCTCAAGCCTCTTACTTTTCCTACTGTCGAAGACTTTCGAATCTGCAAGGATGTTTCTATGACCCCTGCATGACCACTTCACCTTTCTTCGCATTTGCGTTTCTCCTTACAACACATGTTGCTTGATTCCTTATAGCTTTGCAAACATAGAAAAAGAAAATTCAACAAAATCTTTGCCAAATGACACTTTCTTGCAATGCCTTGTGGTACATGCAGTTTTCCCTCTCAGGCTCTCCTCAGTCGGGTGCAAGCCTCGTTTCCTACTTTCTCCATGTCTTTCTTGTCTGCGTGAAATCACAAAGACCTTAGATTGTACAGCTTCTTACGATAGGACCACTTTGCTAGTTGGTATCGTACTGCACCTTTGATATGATATGGCATTTTTAATGCACCTATACACAAGTGTTTCAAGGCGCGACGCGGCAAGGGAGGGGAGGGGACCAAAGGGAGGACAGAAAATGATCTTACTAGGCCAGGTGTCATTCAGATCGCACAAGTGCATGGGTAGGGGGCAGAGACAGTGAAGTACATGGGAATAGATAAATAAATAAATAAGTAACGGCCATCATGTGGCAAGTGCATGGGTAAGTGCAGACATCAGGTGTCAAGGGCTGGTAGGGGGACTGTAGGAATACAGAAACAGTCCCCAAGTAGGGGGTTGGCAGGTGGGGAGTGCAGTTGTGTGAGGCTGGAGGGGGAGGGACCTGGGTCAGAGATCAGAGGGTGTCCAGGTAGCCGGTGAGGAGCAGAAAAAGCAGAAGCAAAGAAAGGTTTTGAGGTGCTTCCAGAACCGGAGATGGTTCTCCTCAAGTTTAAGGGAGGCAGGGAGGCTATTCCAGAGGGAGGCCCCAGCCGAAGAAAGATCTACCACGTTGCTTTGAGAAGCGACTGACCGAGGGAGTTGGAGGCGGATGAGCGGAGAGCTCGAGAAGGAAGATATTTAGGGAGAGAGAGTTGAAGATATTGAGGCCTCAGGCCCCAGAAGGCCTTGTGGACGATGCAGAGGGTTTTGAACTTAATCCTCGTAGCCACTAGGAACCAGTGCAGAGATACGATCCCTGGGCTTGAGGCCAAGGACAAATCTCACAGTTCTGCTCTGGATAAGTTGCAGAGGGTGGTGATTAGAAGCAGGCAGATTTATAAAGAGGCTGTTGCAGTAGTCCAGCCTAGTGAGAACCAGGGCCTTGGAGACAGTGAGCTTTTGCGAAAAGAAGAGGAAAGGAAAAATACCTCTGAGGAGGTGCAGCTGGTAGTGTGACTTCTTAGAGACGTCAGAAATGTGAGGGGAGAAGGAGATTGTGGAGTTGAAGATGACCCTGAAGTTTTTAGCCGTGCAGGTGGGAGCAGGAAGAGGGCCAAGAGAGGCCGGCCATAGAGCTACATGAAAGGAGGGAGCAGGTGTGCTGATTAGGAGAATCTCAGTCTTACTGCCATTAAGGCAGAGGTCATTGGCGGCACACCACTCCTGGATAGCAGACAGTCAGAGATGAGGGAAGGAGAGGAGGAGGCTGAGGGTAGCCTGAAAATGAGCTCGGTGTCATCCGCATAGCACTGAAAGTTGGTGCAGAGAGCGGCGATGCGGTGGGCAAGGAGTGCCAGGTATTGGTTAATCAGCCAGGGAGAGGTTAGACCCCCTGGGGGACACCACAAGTAGAGAAAAAGATGGCACAGAGGAAGGACCCAAGTTGGACCTTGGAGGGTCGGTCAGAAAGGAAAAAAGTCAGCTATGCCAGAGCCTGACCAGTGATACCAGGTTATCACGGAGACGGTTGAGCAGGATGGCATGGTTGACAGTGTCAAAGGCAGAAGAGAGATCAAGCAGGATGAGGACACAGGGGGTGTTAGTTTCAAGGTTGGAGAGCAGGTCTTCACGGATGTTCAGGAGAGCAGTTTCCGTGCTTCTGGCTGCTCTGAAGCCAGACTGATGGTCATGAAGACAACCAACAGATTCAGAGTGGAGATTAAGCTAGGAGATGGCCAGTTTCTCCAGGAGCTTGCCCAGGAAGGGAGTGATGGAGATTGGGCGATAGTTAGCCGGGCACGAGGGGTCAGCAGAGGGTTTCTTAAGAAGAGGGTGCACAAGGGAGTGCATCGGGAGGGGATGGGAAAAGTGGCGAATGAGTGATTGCAGAAATCAGCCAGGGTAGGAGCCAGAGAGTCGATGTGGTCCTTGACAGTTTAAGGAATAGGGGTGAACCTGTTTTGACAAGACTTTCATAGCTCGGACAGGTCTAGAAGAGGAAGTGCCAAAATTTACCCTTGCCTCCCTCACCATAGATGCATGAACTGGGAAGAAGAGCAGAAAGAATAATGAGCGCACTCACCATTTTGCACCAGTCCCCAGTGCGCCCATGGATGACAAATATGCTGAAAGATACTCACTTCAACATTGCAACCTAAAAGGAACACAAACCTTGCCCAGAGTGGATGAAGAGCTTCTGGGTGCCAGCAGAGACACTTCAATTGACAGTGCTGGCTAAAAGCGCTAAGAAGACATGCTACATTAGCCTCAATGCAGCAATACCGCCATGCAGAATCTACAAAACACAAGAATTCCTGTTAAAAGGCTTGCAGATGTTCACATGAATTAACCCCATGGAAAAGCAAACGTATGAGGACCACCTAACAGCGCTATACCTCATTAATTCATGCATTATCAAATGGCACAATGTAAGCCATGCCCGGCTTCAGGACATTACAGCCAAATACACTGGTCTCATTGAAGTCCAGTGGCGCTGGGACGTCGCGAGACACGGGAATGCATCTTGCATGCCCAGCTCAGCCAAGGTCATGTAAGAAGATAAAAATCTTCTCCTTTGAACAACAGTGAACTAAGCACAGACAGCATCAATAATGCTTATAAAATACAGCTAATTCAACCCAGAGTATGGAGACAAGACACGCAACTCAGTGGATCTGACAGCCAGCCGAGGACTCTCTGAGAACGAAAAGACAAGCTCGCAAAAGCCAGACATGATTTGCAACAATGTGTAACAAGAATATCGGCATGTTGCATTTGAAAGCGAGCGCATTCAAAAGCAGTGGTTAGTCACACATACTTATGACGCAGAAAGACACTTACTTTTACATGGGGAACACACACACACACTTCGACCTGGGAGCAGATTGTGTCTCAAGCGTGGAGACCTCAGCTCTAGCAAAAACACTAGAAAGACATTGGAGAAAGCTTAAATGGCCCGAGATTCCTCTCCAATTACCTGCATGCGATAGCTTCTTAACTTAAGAATCTCGTTACCTCCATGCTATGTCCCTTTTGAGGAGAGTAGAACACTAACATAAATGTGCCTATAGGAATATCAAGCACTCATAAAAACTGAAAAAATGTAATACAAAGCTTTATTATATTAATATATATAAAAAAACATATACACAATAGTAAAACACAACATATTGCAGGAAAACTCCTGCCTAAAAAGATTCTCTCTTACTGTTTCACGAAGTGCAAACCTGCAAATTCACCATCAGTCTCGCATATAACCGCTATCTAACAAAAAAACAGCACCATTCAACTCACACTTATAATGGCCACATCTATCGAATACTCAATTGAGGGAGCTCCCACCTTGCGGGCTGCTCACTTTTACCAACACGTATTCTTGTTAGGCGAATCCTTGTGTCTACAACCACAAGGTTGTAATCTATTCAATAGTTTGTTACTGGGTGCTGTCAAAATATACAGCACCTAAAACTCCCAACATGTTTCGTTCTTTCTCGACAAGAATAATACAAATATAAGAACTTCTTCAGGGGAAACTTCGACAAATAGGTCTTCACTTTCTTGCGCCACCCACACAGTAGTGTTCTTTTCAAACCTTAAGGGAGACAGCATGAAAAAACAGCCATTAGTAATGCTGTTTACTTATTCAATCAGCCTGCACTTACAGGAGCTACTAAGTCTCCTGCAGTAGGCTTACCGTGGTGGCTTTAAACAATTAAGCTTCCAACGGTTGAGCAGGTGCGTCTTCAAAGTTGACTGCAATCTGTCAATGCAAACACACCATTCAATCACAACTGCGTCATTTGAGCTGTACATACACAATTTAATTTAGAATCAAGTATATTGTAGAAGGGTGCCTGTGAGGACACCAATCCCAATCTATCTCGCACTCATTTGCAAACGCAACCAATTATAAAGAACAGGTAAAGTACCCCATTGCAACCTGATAATTTTCTCTAATAAGACTGGCCTTATTTTACCAGTTTATCTCATGCACCTCAACTATAAAATTCTAAACTCGGCAAAGAAACAGATTTAACCCCAAAATGTGTTCTACAAAATACAATCACTAATGCCGATACTCCGGCTCCTACAAAAACCTTTGGCGTTATCTGGGTTCTACCTCTTTAAATCTGTTTAGCCCGTGTATAGAAATTTACAATGCGACTTCACTTACTTTGAACTCGAAGATCGTGTGTCGAGTCTTTTAAAGCTGCGAGCCTTCGTTGTGCCTCATAGGCTCTTGTAAACGGGTGATGCTCGTTAGAAAAGGCAGAACGCTTCCTAAGTAAACTGTCTCCTCACTGGTATTGTGCTCAACCAGCTGGACTTTTCCGTGCCGCCAAGTTCCTAAACACAGATATGAAATAAAGTAAGGACGTTACTTTCATTCTTCCTTGCTTCTCAACAAGTCTAGTTTTCGAAAATGAAACGGGGGGCATGTTAAACAAACGCAACAGCACCAATTACAACTAATAATGACTTACTGGAATTGAATTGCGGTCCTCGCTTCGTCATGCCCGGTGTGAACGTACGTCCTCTATCATCCGATTTGTTAGTGCCGAGGACGGGAGCGGCTTTTATAGCACAGCCCTTGGCTCAGCTGGCTGTAATTAAATCACTTAACACTGATTATACGAACCCCCGGCCTTCGACCTGCAATGTGTTTTCTGAAGGCAGAGGGCGGTTCAAAACTGTTTTGCATACAGTACGTTTACATCATGGCTCCAATTATAAGAAATTCCTACAGTTCTTAATTACTAGTAGTTACCTTATAGACAAGCCGTCGTTTATGATATAAACATTAGAAATAGATGAAAACCGTGACATTGCGTGACCGGCCCCTAACACTTAGGAGTACATAAAACTTCCACTGCAAGGTTCAGTTAGACTTGCATGCCTCACGATTGAACAGAATAACCTCATCTCGTTCCCAAGTGTGCTCGCTCCATGGTGCTTTAAATACATTTTGCAGTCCAGCACAATAAAGCAAACGGCAGTCTTTGCAAATGGCGAGAAATGCCGAAACTTTACCAATCTGTCTTAGTAACACAGGTTTGTTTTAAGAACAACATTATGTATCCTTAATAACAATACCGCCCAATCGGATTAGACTTTTTTAACTGAAACTTGTCCAGTCTGTAGCTTCGTTCAGCCCTGTAACTGCCGATATACACAAATAGATGAGCCACTGCTCTTTTGCCAGTAATCTCTTGGTTGAAGATTCAGTGTTATTAAAAAGGAGGTAAATACAACAACACTGTCCATCTGAGTTCATCTGGTCCGTGGTCCATCATCATAAAATGATTCACCATTGGGGCTGTAGAGGCCTTGTTCCTAATACAGATTCTGTTTTCTGTAACTCTCACTCTGATTTTTCGCTTGGTCATACCAATATACAGTTTGCCGCAGGGGCACCATATTGCATAGATAACATTACTAGTGTTACAGTTAGTAAATGTCATTTGAGACCAATGCTTCTCCAAACCAAGGTCTATTTGGGTGGTCCTACTGGTTAGATGACAATTGACGCAGTGTCCACAGGGGTTAATGTCCTACTACTTTCGGTAGACTCCACAATTCGGTAACACTGAGGTTGGTTACCTCTAGAGATGTTTTTTGTGAGAAGGTCCTTAAGATTGGGCCCTCTCTTGAATGCACATAAAGGAGCATCCAAAGGGCATTCTCCACCGGCGAGAATATGCCAATTCTTCCTAATGATCTTGATGACTTGGTTGGCTAAAGGGGTAAAAGTGCTAACAAACGCTATACCTTTATTATCCTTTATTCTGTCGTTGTATTCTAGTAGCGCCTTCCGATTATTGTTTTTAGATCTTTTAAGTGCTCGTCGCACTATTTTCCTTGGAAACTTCCTAGCATTTAGTTTGGCGCTCAAAGTGGCTGCTTCTGTCAAAAAAGATTTTTCCCTGAGCTGTTCCGTTTGAGGCGCAAGAACATGCGTTCTAAATTTGTCGTAATTAACAGTTGGTACAAAACCAAAAGCCCTATTTATTAATGTCACTTCATCCGCTCTAGGGGAAAAGGAGAACAAATTAACTAATAGGGTCTGCTGCTGCAGAGTCGTCTCGGGGCCTCGTCCCAATTGTCGGGGTTCTGGCGCTGTTCCAAAAAAACCTTGAGGCTGTTGGGGTAGGCCTCTGCCTGTGTTACCACGATTACCCTAATAGAAATTTTTCCTATTCCGTGCACTCCTCCCTGCACGAATTTGATTCCTGCTCCGATTACGAGAACCCCTATACCCTCTCTGGTTGGAAAAGCTATTATTACTTGATCCACCAGAGCTGAATGAGGTGTTCCCAAAATTAACTTGCCTAATTTGATTTTGTCCCCCTTGCTGGTATCCCGCAAAAAGATCATAGCCTTCTTTCGTGTACCGAAATGCATTTTCATGCGAAAATTGAAGTAGGTCCTTCTTCATTCTTGTAATACGGTCTTGGGTACAGAATGCTTTGAATTCTGTAATTTCTTCCAGCCTTTTTTTGTATGTTTCAAGTGGTACCAATTTCTTTATTTCTTCCTCCATTTTGTCGAGGTCCCCGGATATTTTAATGGTCATTTCTCGGGCCGTATCGATAATGAATATTGAGCTCAGCTCTAGCCAATCACCATCCGAGGACCCATGGGTGGGCAGCTTTTGAACACCGAACCGATGGGAAAACAAACATTCACAATGCAACATTTTTAGAATTAGCTAATGGGGAAGAACAGCCAAGCCAGCCCCCTGACAACATAGGACCAATTAACAGGGTTTCTATAAGGGAACTATATGTGGCCAATCACTCAGCAGCCAATCTCAGGATGAGATAGGTTTCTGGGAGCTGGCCCAATTTTGTGATGTCAGCATGATGCTGGTGCGTTACAAAACTGGCTTGCAAGCCAGCCCCTGGGAGAGAGACGGAGCGTGCTTGGATGTCTGTCCCAGCGCAAATCCCTGTGGGTTTTCGGCCAATAAACCACAGTTTGAAACTTGCTGCTTGCCCGGGCTCCTACTGCATTCATTTTGGCAAAGAAGGGGACCCCAGCAGCCCTAAACCTTCCTTGGCCTCCACTTCTACCCAACGGCATGAACAAGAGTCTTTAATTGCTTTCCTCATGAAGTCTTGCCACTTTGTTGCCGATACAATCTTTGTCTCACACAGACCAGTCTTTCAGGGCATTCACTTCACTCACCGGCTGTGTGAACTCCTTGCATTTGCAGGCGGCTCTGTTCCTCGAGTCAAGGTCTGCAGTTCACAGCTGGTGTCTCACCTCCCCAACTCTGCATGTTATCAGCCACCCTCATGGGTGAAAGACAATCACTATGCAAGCTTTGTTTCAATTGGCATTTCATCCGCAACCTTCAGGATCCCGGGGAGGCAACGACCTCTCGCAGGGAGGTTCAGGATTTCTCTCCTCCTTGTTTCCATCCCTTGGTCCATTGTCCTGCTTCACCTGGTTTGCCGCGGTCTGGAAGTACGGCTTCATTACATGTCTCACCTTGCTCAGAGTGTGTCGCAGTGCTCCACCTTTTTAGTCGTGTGGGGAGAGTTAATGTGCGTCACCGAGAAGTACAATAAAGTACCGTTTACTGTGGACAATGATTGCTGGATCTGTGCTAGAACGCGGTGGTTTGCTGCTCCATACTACCTGCTGAGCAGCCTTGATGCAGCGTTACCGATTCCCCCTTGGAGGACGTCTTATGCAGTCAGTAACACCGCTTTGACTGGCCTCGTCAAGTGAGAAGGAGGTTACTGTGTGTGCCCCGTATTTGGTTATTCTGGATTTCATTAGAAGTTGTGTGTGCCCCGTATTTGTCACTGAATTCTATTAGAAGTTGTGTCTTTCCTGTGATTGTTACATTGGACTCCATCGTAAGCCGTGTGCTTAACACCTTTATTTCTATTTCTAAGGTGTTTCCAGACGGTGGCTCCGCCCCCTGGCTGTGCGACACCCCCTTGCCTTTTCAAATACCCACAAACCAGCGCAACCGCGCGCACACCGAGAAGTACAGTAAAGTACTGTTTACTGTTCACAGTGCACGGCGAGGCACGGGGCGCTGGGTCACAAGCCCACTAGGAATCACAAGTTTCTTGGTGAGAAGCCCCTGTGCAGCTTGGGCCTATGGGATCGGTATAATTTGTTTCAGGTAACTGTTTGTTTTGGCCAAAAAGTTTGAGATAGGCACCCATGAAAGTGGGCTGATGTGGGGCTGGGTGCTGCCAAGATTCTGTTGATGGAAGGAACGAGAGATTACTAACTCTCTCATTAAGGTGCTTGCGGGCCTGACGCCTTAGAGAATAGGTAATGACACACGGGTTTGGAACACAAAACTTATTGTGTATTGGAATTGACATCTCTCCAAAGAGGGAGACTGGGTGTCTCATGAACCTGGTGCTCTGGAGAGTATCTATTGAGCAAATATCCCTGTGCCCCAAGTTGGTTCCTCACCCGATAGTGAGCAATTTGTTGATTTCATGGTGGTGTGTTGTTAGAAATAACGTGCTATGGGGAAACCAAAAATGGCAGTTCTACAGAAGGACCATAGGGCTGATTTTTTCAACGCGGTAAGAACGCGAAGAGCTAGCCTGGCACATGCGGCAGCGCTTCCTCTTCCTGCGCCTTGTGCGGAAGGAGGAGGAACTGCTTGTGTGCCCAGGACTGCTCAGCCGATTTGACAAACAGAGGATAACATGGATTCCCCTCAACCCTTGTTTGGTGACGAGTTGAATAGTGGTGTCCCCAGAGAAGATCCTTTAGTGGGAAAAGTGAGGGTCTTGGATGACTTTGGCTCAAACATTCCTGCTATTTTTATCTCAGATGATACTCGATGACCCAGTATATGATATACAGACAGGGGGTATAAGTGAGTTTCCACCGGGTGATGAGATAACAACTATGATTGGTATCTTTAATCGTGCCATTCTGGATGAACTCAGGAAACAAACTGATTTTGTGTCCAGGATCATTAAGGTAACAGATGACCTGCCTAAGAGCATGTCCGATTTACTTGTGCTAATACTCAAGGAGGGTCTGCTGGGTATGGGTGTGGAGTTGAAGACTGCACTCTCTATGGAGGGGAGTGGACTAGTGAGGGAGCAATTTCTACCTTCTGCTCCTCCAACTGATAAAGCCTGCAATGAGAGAGCACCTGCTCAAAGGTTTTCGGAGGTGGTTGCTAATAGTGAAGGGACAAGTTATGTCTGCCAAGAGTGGGGGTGGGGGTGAGGGTATGGGGCGATTCACCAAGCGTCAAAGGCTCGGGTGGAGGGGTTCCTTCCTGCATTCCTCAGTTGAAAGCAGCCAAAGAACGGGCAAAGAAAAACAACAATAAATCTAAAAAAAAAGGTGATCTAAAAAAATAAAACATTTAGAAAATTCCTGAGAGATCTGGATTTCAAACATCCGATTGATAGTGGAAGTGTCCGATTCAATTATTTATGTAGGCTCTCAGAGAGAAGCTACCAATAAAAAAGTAGTTGCCGATGACAAACTCTCCATCAACCAATATACTCAGAGTGAATACCAAGAGGGACCTGATGGAATGTATGAAACAATGAAAAAGAAAAAGGATCCCTCTTACACCAATCCAAACAGACTTGAAAGCGGCTTAAGTGATATTTTTGATATCTTTAAAAAAACCACTAACATCACAGAAATTGAACCTGCTGTAATAGGTCGCAACAATCCTGTCTGGGTCGCTACTAATGATATTGATAAGGAAGTTGTAGCTATTAAGTACATACCCAGGGAAGTTGGATTCCTTGATAAGCCAGCCAAAAGAACTATAATACAAACAGTGAATAAGGGCCTATATCATAAGGACCCAACTGCTTGTAACACGCTGCCTTTTACTAACCTTACAATGGTTAAAGAGTCCATCAACGGTAGGGGGGGGAGTTGGGTACGCTGCCGGTTCATAGTGAGGTGCTGGATCCTAATGTCATCCCATCTGCATTTAACCCGCAGATGAGAGTGGATGACATTGAGGAACGTTCAGGACATTATGAACGGAAAAAAAACTTAAGGAAAAAGGGAGATTTGATTACTTAACGACTAACAGCATGGGTGCAAGTGGTGAGGGAACAAATACTCCTAGCCAGCCACTTAATATATTGGCGACTGAGAAGGTAGTGATGCAGAATGAAAAAGCTGATATAAGCAATGAGCATGATTTGAGACAGCAGGCAAAAATTGATGAACTATTGAGGAATGTTCAGGATATTTTGAACGAAAATAAACTTCTGAAGGACAAAGGGCGATCGGATGACCCAATAAATAATTAAAATGGTTCAGGTGGTGAGGTAATGAATAAGCCTAATCATCTTTCTTACTCAAATGAACCTGAGGAATTGGGGACTTGGAAAGATACTGCAGAAACAAGATATGAACACAATCTGACCACATGCATTTGCGAATTTACCTAGTCTGATATGTTCCTTGTTTAATGATGGGAGGTATCAACCGTTAAAAAGACCTTATATTTTGTCCCCATTTGCTGCGATTCCTGAACTGAGCCTCATTACTTCAGCAGATATTCGACTGGTGGATTTTATCCGCAAAGATCGACTTGACTTTGTCAGGCTTGTAATCCCGTCCCCCTTGGTAAAACCAATGTTACTGAAGGAGGCTGAAGCACTTCAACGCATTGGGGTTTGATCTTTTTCCATTTAAAGACCAGATGGTACCTATGCAAGCCTTTGATGGAGGAGGGTTAAGAGCCAATGGACTGGTTTATGAAAAGAAAGAACATCCTACTCACTCCAGATCGGAAGATGCATCTGATAAACAGGATTGCAGAGGGCTGGCATCATCTTTACGAGATGCAATCAGCAACCTAAAAGAGTTAGGGAAACCAGTAGTAAGAAGCCACAATTTGAAAGTGATTTGCTGGAATTCCCGAGGGAATTGTCACCTTTTTAATAATGAAATACTTAGGAGTGATTTACACTCAAAGATTTAATTCTTTTCCAGGAAACGCGGCTAACCTCGTCTGTGGGCTGAAATGGGTTTGCAGTTGAGGAATTATGTGCAGTCAGGCGTCTGAGGGGCAGACCCAAGGGTGGTCTGTTCACAGCCTCAAAAGATTCTCCTGGCCTTACCAAAATGGGGGTTTGGAAAAAATGGACAATCGTTTCTATTAACTGCTTTTAAGGTTGGTGCTTTTGCTCTGCTGTTGATTAATGTTTATTGGAACTCGAAAACATTTCCCGATTTACAGCTGGAGAATGAGTTAATCTCCTTAGGAAAATGTATGGATCTATGGTGTAGTGATAATCTAGGGGGTCAAATAATGATTGCAGGAGATTTAAACGCAGACTGTTCAGTTGATAGGCTGGTTGGGGACAAACTTTATCTTAATTGGGAAAATTTGGCAAATGGTAATCAGAAATTAAGAGGTGTTCTTTGGTTGTGCATTGGGGACCTTAAGATATAAAAAGTCTGATAATTAAATCTAAAAATACTGGAGCACCAGGTCTGAATAACCTCACCAACAAAGTATTACAATCCAATCCTTTTTATTGGGCTAAGATTTTAGGTATTCTTTTTAAAGATGTGTGCCTAACCAAAATAATTCCCCAGTCATGGAGGGTTTCAGTAATTATCCCAGTGTTCAAAAAGGGCTCTAGATTGCTGCCTAGTAGTTATCGTCAGATTGCTATAGCTGATTCTGACTCTAAAATCTGTGCATCTCTGGTGTTGATTGATATCCAGAAATGGATAAATGCTAATCAAATTCTGAGTATGAACCAAATGGGCTTTAAAAAACAAATATGTGGCACGGACTGTGGTGGCCTTGTCCTTAGATGCTTACGGAGTAAAGCCTGGGTAAAGGGTGCAAGATCGGCCTTTGTAGCATCAATGGACCTTAGTATGGCCTTTGATTTTGTGGCTAGGCCCACTTTATGGAACAAACTCAACTCTTTGGGAATCCCGAAACATCTGTTGGAAATTGTTATTGCCTTGTATACTGACACTAGTTTGGTAGTAAGAACGAACTCCGAATGTGGGCCTTCCTCGCAAATGGAAACCAGTAATGGTTTGCGCCAAGGCTGTATGTTGGCACCGACCATCTTTAACCTTTACGTTAGTGGAGCCCATTCAGTATTCCACAATGGGGGTCTGGTTTCTCCGAAACTCAATGGGATGTCTATCTCGTGGCTTGCATATGCGGACGACTTCCTGTTGATAGATAACACCAAAGTGGGTCTGCAGCGCCTAATTAAGGTGTTTGAATTATTCATAATGAATCTTCATCTAACAATCAATCCAACTAAAACTATCATCTGTATGGGTAAATTTAATAGGAAGCAGGAGTCTTATACCTGGTTTTGTGAAGGCAGACACATCAAGCCCCAAAAAGCCTTCAAGTACTTAGGGTATTGCTTTTCTGGTACCGACTCTGCTCCTTTGATTAAAAACCAATTTAGGGCTAAAGCTGAAGTTGCGTTAAGGCAGATGCGATTGTTGGAAAAGAAATTTGGGAGATTCTCCATGAAACCCATTTTGGAGTTCTACTTAAGAAAAGTGGTACCAAGGCTAACCTATGGTCTGGAACTTTTTGCTACCAACATTTTTTGAAAATTCTGGAAGGTATCATTTGGACGGGTTTATTGTTTTTCTTACACAAATTCATACCTTATCACCTCCATTGGAATGCATTTGGTTTGCAATCTCTCCATTCATTGGTTATGGTTAAGAGGCTTTTATTATGGAGAAAATGTAAGATGTCCGGGGTCAGTAACCCGTATACTAAAGCGGGAAGTGATTCAACTTGTCCCTTCATGATTAGATTAAATAGGGATGTTGAAATGATGTTGAAGGAAATGGGTATAGCTAAGAGCACTTTGTTGAATAGGCACAATAAATGTAAACTTACCATACGTGTGATTGACTGGTCTCTGACAATGTGTAAAGTGCTAGAGTCTAAACATTATAACCAAGCCCATTCCTTTTGGAAATTCTTCCCATGTATGCAAACTTACCTAATGAAATATCTAACCAGGTCTATTAGAAACTCCTTTATGAGATTTAGGTTGAATGTTATGCACACCAATTATATTTTAAATGTAAGAAATATAGCCGTGGATAAGAAACGGTGTAGGTTCTGCAATAAGGTAGGGTTGGATGAAACCCTTTATCATATTTTGCTAATATGTCCCATGTGGATTAAGCAGAGAACCAAATAATTAATTGTTCTCCTCAAATGTATGTGTTGATCGTGACTTCATTTGGTATAAAATGAGACCTGGATATTCCTCTAGTTTGATTATCCGTATAATAACATTTTTAAAAACGTTTTGTGAGTTAAGCTAGTATAGATGATTTGTTTTTATTTTTGGATTTTGAGATTTTGTTTATTTTATTTTGCTAATTCGTTGAAGAAATCGAAACAATATTTGTATCTCTTTCTGTATTTTGAATTTGTAATCTGGATTTTTATTGTAATGGATTGTTCAAATATTCGTATTTTTGCTAAGATTTTATATGTCTGTTTTTAACGATTGTTTTTGTAAAGGTTTATAACAAACCATAAACAAATAAACAAATTAAAAAAATGTGCATCAGGTGTATGCAATTGTAGTCAATTGCCTGGCTTTGCCAGATCATATTAACGGGACATGTCGAGAGTAACATATGAGTGCCAATCTTTTCCTCTTAGACCTACTCTTCCTCGTCTCAGGATTTGTGTAGGAATGGGATGGAGAGGAACTGGGATTTTGGAATAAAAAAGTAGGATGGGATCGGACTATTGGAAAGGGAGTAATACCGCGTCTGCCTTACCCCAGCTCCCTGAGCACCCCTCACCGAGGTGATCCTCCCTCACTGATCCACCCCCAGGGTCAGGATACAAAGGCGATGGCAGTGCCCTGGCCTACTGAGCAAGAGACCCTCTGGGACTAAATGGTGGGACACCCTCTGGTTTCTCACAGCCCCAAGATATTCCCCAAACTTCTCCAAGAACATCTGCTGACTTATGTGCATCTGAACCTGTGCTTGCTGTTGAGTGGTGTATATGATCTGTCACCACCTCATGAGGACTGAGGTGGTGATCTTTCCCTGGCTTATTTCGTAAGTAAAACGGGGCAAACGGAAGACATTACAACCAACTTTTTTTCGCAATTCACTGCATCATTTAGACAACTGCATTTTAGCAAACCATTACGGTGTCCAGTCAATTGGTCGACACCATTTGGTCGAATGCCAAATGGTCGAATTTTTTTTTTTTTTTTTATATATATATGTGTTTTGTGGGTTTTCGTGTGGGGGAAAAAAAAAAAAAAAAAGAAAAATAAAATTCGACCATTTGGCATTCGACCAAATGGTGTCGACCAGTTGTCCTGTCGACCAAATGTTTTCGACCAATTGACTGGTAACCAACCATTACATTATTCCACTATCCCATTGGCTTGTATGTGATACACTGAGCACAACCTGTGCTTGATCCCCAGAAGGGATGTAATCTCAGCAAATGATTCATAGAAAAATGGGTCCCATTATCCGATTACAGGACCTCACATATTCCCCACCGTGGAAATGTCTCCCTCACTGAAAATGTAGCTGCCAATTTTGCATCAGGGTGCATGCAGGGACCGACCTCAAGCCATCAGAAAATTGACATACAATTACAATCAAATACCTAAAGTTATTCCACTTCTGTAAGTTCTCTGAAAGGACCTGAAGGCTGGGGTATTACCAGGATCGGATTCTTTAAAAACTATACAATTCCCTACAAACCTAATTACCTGGACGGGAATGTTTGGAGTTCTGTTGCCATTTGTTGTCAAGACAGATGTGACGGGTAACGTAGTTGCTCTAGAGCAGAGGTCTTCAAATTGTGGGACGCGCCGCCGCAGGGGGTGGCGCGAGAGCCAAGCATGAAATGTACAAGAAATATAGATTTTCTTTTTTTATATTGGAGGAAATGAGCAGGGGTGGCTCACAAGTCGGACTGGAGCATAAAGCTATCTCAGTCACAAATGAAAAGGTGGCCTGGAATTGCAAGTTGATATTCATTCCTTTAGTAACAGACAGTTTGAATAGTACCCAAAAGGGGTGTTTTTTGTTAAAATTTAAGCAACTTGTGATATGTTAAGAATATTTATTCAGCAACAATGGTCAAAACTATTAGCTCCACAGTGAAATAACTCAAACTGGCCCACATTGGCCAAAAAGGTGGCCCATTTTGACTGGCCCACACTAGCATTTTGCATTTTTGGTAAAGGCACTGCCCTATAGGGCAGTCTGAACCTGGCGGCTCATCCATAATGGGCGAGGGGGCGTCCACCCAGTGGCCCCCATCACCCATTATGGAGGAGCCAGCAAAGTGAAATACTGAACACTCCCTCAGCTACTTTTTCCAGCTGACTGAGGGAGTACTCCTGGGCTGGCTGAACTGTCAAAAGGAAACACTATTTCCCTTTGACAGTGCAGTTCAGTTCCCCAACTGCACATGCTCACAGCCATGCAAGGCTGGGGGCGTTTTGCATCGCCAGCCTTGCATAGCTCATTGGAAATGCTGGCTGGGGCACTGCATGCCTGTATGTGCGAGGGGGAGCTCCTGCGCCTCCTCACACATATGGACAGAGCAGCCTGGAGCTGGGCATTTCAGCACCCATGCGTAGGCCCCTGCAGAGGGTACGTTTATGTAAATGTATTTTTTATTTAAATATGGGTATGGATTCGTGTATGTTTGTTTTATGAGTGAGTGTATGGTGATGGGTGCTCGTGTTAATGATAAGAGTGATTGCTGTGTGAATGTGTGTGTGCGTTTTGGTCCGTTGAGCTGATTTTGACAAGTGGTGGGTAGAGGTGGGAAGGAGGGTTGTACAACAAAGGCATAATCCCCCTACCCACCTGCCAAAAACAGCTCTCCTGAGGCACTGTGGAGACCAGGGGACAGGGATGGTATTTTTTTTTTACTGGAAATCTATCATAGATGTCCAGTAAAAAAAAAAAAAAAAAAAAAAAAAAAAAAAAAAATCATACTTGCCCCCTGGACCCCGGCGCCAATTGCAAACGGTTTGACTTTTTACCCATTTTTTTTTAGTTTTTTTTTTTTAAGTATGCTCTAAAATGCAATATTTTAACCCATTGTTTAAAAAGAATTAATGGGGGGAACCCCCCTTCATTGGCTCCGAGTCCCTTGCTGCGCTCGGTTGCTATGCCATATCTGGTGTAAATATTTATGCCCCTCCACGTAAAAAAATTCACCAGCCACCACTGGCCATCGGACTGTGCTGGGAGCAGGGTGGGGGAGCCCAAGTGGTCCGGCACTTTCTCCAAATCCTCCTCCCAATACGGCAATATTTTCATAACGACGAGCATGGTCTGTGGTACTTCTCTTTGCTCTATCATTACCTGGCAATGCACCCCAATCTCAAAGACCATCTCTCCTGTGTGCTGCGCATCCTTGAACAATTGCTCAATGGACACGTCTCTCAACGATGAGGTTCTATCGATACAGAACACTGCGCCATTCGCCTCCTTCCTCATCAGTGCCTGAAAGAACCACCTTGTCCTTTTTGACAACTACTGTTTCTAACATAATGGTAACAATAGTTCCTGGTGCTATCTGCTGTGACTCAGCAGGCCGAAACAAACATTCAAGAGGCATATGCCATGCTCGATCTTTTATTCCCGGGACCCAACCCAATACTACCATCACCCCATACAGAAACAATGCTGAATGCACTGGGAGCCCCTGGTAATGGGGGAAAGCACTGCTTCTCTCACCGGGTACAATCTTGGAGTCGAGCCTACAATGCAGTATTTCGAAGAAGTAATCGACATATTAAGCTTGCTCAGTAGTTCCCCTTCCCAAATGATTTTCCAGTGTCAGGTTCAAGGTTTGGGCCAGGAGGCGGCAAGTGGGGCTGGGGAAACAGTAGAATGGGCATATGTTACCAAGAACTACAATTCCCAGCAACCTGGGGTGAGACTGTAGTTTTTTGTCTACGTGCGCTTACCCAGCTGATTCATAACTGGGGACTACTTATGCGGGCGCAGCGATGTTGCTGAAGGAATCTTGATGTTGAGACACCGGAGGACTGCTGGCGTACATTTACCCGGGCCACAGTGGTGAGTTTGAAGCCGGTCTGCTCTACGGGCGTGTACGCAGCTCGAAGCTGGAGTCACCGACCTCAAGCAGCTCCTCAGAGGGCCTGGTCGAGGCGGTAAAGGTCACGCTGCAGGGCTGGTTCCGAGTCATCTCATCAGGTCCGGGTGGTCTGGCGGGGCACCAGAACAGCAAGATAAGTAACCTATGCTTGTGAAATCTACATTCATGTACGCATGTCAATTGAGGCACTGGAAGAGGAACATATGTTGAACAGCTCAAAATCTAATTTAAAACTAGCCATCCTGAATACCAAGAAAGGTGGTCACACGCAGAGACAAGAAACTCTTACTTAGTTCGTTCCTACAAACTGTTAGGATCGGTGAGGGTCGGCAGAAGCATGTCGAACTACTTGGACCATCTTGCGGCAATGAGGTTAAGGTCTACCAGAGTCTGGGTTCATTTATGTTAAACATTTACAGAGTTGCTTTGCTTGCCCACGAGGGCCATCAGTCTATGTTGTTCACACAGGGTCAGTCCCTTGTTTGTTCCATTTTGTGCTTATGGTCAATGTGTGTATGTGCTTTTCATGTCCATCATGATGTTGGTGCATGGTCCCTTGTTTCATGCTGATAGGGGTACAATCATGATTTAGGAGGTCTCAGATATTCAGTTAGGAGTCAGGAGATAAGTAGGTTAGGCATTAGGCTGAAAACTGATTTTGTCATGTATGTTTTTTCCCTATGGTTCCCCCATACCGATCCAAACTAGGTTTCATCCTAACCCTCTTTCGGGTTTCCCTAATCACCCCTTCCCTAACCACAACCTCTCCCTAATCCGTCTCCCCCCCCCATTGGCTAACACGTGGCTTCCTGTTATTCTGACATCAGGCGCCCATGCCAACCATGGTGGGAGGGTCCAATCTATTCGGCTTCTGTGGTTCGGGGGAGAGTGTCGATGCTCTCTCCCATGTTTTGAATCTTGACATTCAGAGTATTCTTACAGTACAACAAGAGAGCAAATACAATGTGCTTAACTACCTCGATATGCAGATCCTCAGTGTAAGGAATAGACAGGACAGCCCCAGAAAATACCTGTGTGTCCATCGTAAATGAAAACGTCTGCTCACCTAGCTTTACTCCTTTTCAAGGTTCCTCTTCCGATCAGTAGTAACCAATAGAACTGGACACATCCGAGATCCCTGTGGGCTGTCCTATTCCTGGTACATATGAGAACTAGAAGGCGAAAAAGGACTTCCTCCGAACACACTTGCTCCAATGTAGCGTGTGACTGTCCGTTGGAAGAGGGTTTTTCTCCAAAGCCTGTACCATTCCAGCTCCTGGGTTCTGATCAACCTGGACTTGCTGCAATGGCACAAAGCTTGGGTCATAAGGCAAGGTTGGGCGATTCATTTGTGGGGGACCTCCATTGAAATACTGAGGCCGGCTTAGACAGTCCTGTGGCACGTGTCCCATTCTTCCCACAAACCCAACACTGCACTCCGTACATTCCTCTATAATCTTCTCCCATCCGCCCACTAAACCCGGGCCCCATTCCTCCAAACCCATCAAATGACCTACCACCTCATGGAAATCCTCTCATCGGTCTGGGTCCAGGTGCGTACCCGCCCATCCATCCATCCATCCATGCTTGTCCCATTACAGTTTCCATTTGTCCCTGCTGTTCCTCTGATGAGCTGGTCATCATTGCTCCTTCCAAACAGATTTTTTGCATTTTTTCCTGAACCAGTTTGGCCTCAGCCTTTTGAGCTTGCTCCATGCTTTCCTTCTTCGCCTGCCGCCTTATACAAAAATGCACAATGTCCGCTTTAATATTCTGCCAACTCTTGGCCTCTATTCCTACCACTTTAACCAAATCATGCAGGACTTCTTTGGGGAATCGCTTAGCCACATTCTTGTCACATGCTTCTCCTGTTCCTGCCCTCCACATTTTTTGAATAATTGATGTGGGCAGCAGGACTCATCTAGTTTCGTTGTTTTTGCCAAAAATGGAGTTTATATCTAATCTAGGTTTAAGGGTTAATCAGCACCCGCCATTCCACTCAGCAGAAATCTGGTCAGTAAAACTACCACTGTGAGACTCTCACACTATCACCATACACCATACACCTGCTGTACAAACCCCCCGGCCCTATAGCATCATTTGAGGAAGGCATTACCACCTTACTCCATTCCAAGACCAAACCTGGCTCACAAACTATAATTCTGGGAGATTTCAACCTTGGACTGAATGACCTGACTGACACCAATGCTACTACCATTGCCAACACTATCTCAGAGGCAGGTCTTGCCCTTAGAATTAAGACGTCGACACATTCTAAAGGCCGTACTCTGATTGGCTCGCAGACATTAACTGCACAACTTCCATATCTGCCAATGTACCTTGTGCATGGACGGACCATCACCTTATTTCCTTCACCATTCTTGACAATTTACCAACTAACGCCTACATTCAAACAGCCCCTCCAGCCTCAAAGAGAAATAAATGAAATAAAGGTTAATAGATTACTAACCCTTCTTCATCCCATTACCTATATTACAGATCAAAGCTCTGACCCAGCAGCGCTAGTCGAACTGTACAACTCTTAACCAAGCTATTGATATAATAGAGCCACTAAAACTATGTACAGGTAAATCAACGAGCCCACTTGAACACATGGTTTACACCTAGCCTTGAAGCTTCACGTAAAGAAAAAAAAAGACACCTTGAATCTCTCTGGAAAAATAACCCTTCTGAGCAGAAAAATATATCCACGAGATATAAACAGGAAATTCTCCAAACAAAGAGAGATACCTTTAATGAAAGAATTACCAATACTAACTATAGCACTAGGGAACTAGCATTCTTAGAGATCTAGAATCTCCCGCCATTCCCATGGATACCTGCACCAAAGACAAAACTTGGTGCACCAACATCCAAGACGCCCTTTGTAATTAAATCACCATGCTACAAAACAAAATTGCAGCAAAGAAAACGTCTCTCCTCCTCAATGGCTCACACACCCAGGAAACACTTCCTGAACAGCCTAAATCAAACAACCAATTTAAAAATGTGGACTGGTCTCCATACCAGAAGTGGAGAACATAATAAAATCACTCAAACCATCGAGATGCCTAGGGGACTCTTTTCCCGCATCTATAATCAAAGAGGCAGCTAGGGACCTAGCATCTCTCACTATTTCAGTCATCAATTCCTCATTCAACTCATGCAATGTACCCACTATTCTCAAAGACGCCTAGGTTCTTCCCCTTTAAAAAAAAAATAAAAAAAAAAACATTTAGACCCAAGTATACCTACAAATGACAGACTAAGAACAACGGTACAGTTACTTCTAAAAATATTAGACAAGGCAGCATACCCTCCAGATTCAGTGCTACCTTGAGACCAACAACCCACTAGGTACTCGTCAATCTGGTTTTAGACCACGACACGGGACAGAAACAGCCCTCATCAATTTAAAAAACCAAATGGATGAGCTCAAGGATAATTGGGACCTAGCCATCCTTCTCCTCCTGGACTTATCATCCGCCTTCGACTTGGTGGACCATAAAGTGCTCTGCAACCATCTTCGCTTAGCGGCCCAATTCCCAAAGGAAGCCACCGCTTGGATCCAATCATTCCTTGACAACCGATCCATGAGAGTGTCAGCAGCTAATCCAGTACCGGTCACTTGTGGAGTCCCTCAGTGCTCTTGCGTCTCCCGAACCATGTACAATATATTCACAAAGCCTATAGTTGATAATCTTGACAATCTGGGTGTCTCTTATACCAACTACACAGACGACACCCAGATACTATCTCAGGAGACTACGACACAGATGTAGCACTGATAAACAAAGTTTACCTCAAAACAAGCTTGGATGGCCACCCATGGCTTATGCCTTCATGATAAGACTGAGCTCTTACTCATTGGATCAAGCAACAGATTAAATAATCTCATCTACCAATTTAAAGCAGTCAACATTGCCGGTCTAAATATCAAAGTCTCCAAGGAGGTTAAGACTTTAGGCTTCTATCTGGATTTGCCTCCAAATCTAAACAAACAAGTTAACGCCATGGCCTCTGCTACCAGCTACACATGCAAACATATCTACGCGTACAAACCATTTCTTATCACCGATCGTTGCATCACACTAGCACAAGTCCTCACCTTGTCCAAGTTAGATTATTGAAATGCCCTATCTTGGTACTAGCCAACAAAACATTAAACTGCAAATATTACAAAATAATGCCCTTAGAACGGCGTTAAACATCCTGAGAACACAACACATTTCACACCTTAGGCGCACCACTAATCGGCTGGCAAACAAGGACAGAATCACATTCAAAGCTCTAAACCTCACTTACAAATCCCTCACTAACCAAGCCCCTACATATCTTGCCGATAAATACACCAAACACACTTCAGCACACCCTATCAGAACCGCTCAGGCCAATACTCTTAAGATCCCCAAATTCAAACTTAAGAAGGAGGGAGCAGCTTCCTAGTTCTGGCATCCCAGCTTTGGAACACCTTGCAAAATCTTTTAAGAGAAGCCTCATCTCACTACATGTTTAGGAAAGACACCAAAACGTGGCGATCTTCTTTAGACCAATGAACTAGACATATCCCTCATGTGTACCCTTTGGAATAACGCACATACAGCCAGTCCTTTACTCGCAACTCTGTGACACTCGTTGCAAATAACTGTTGTGCTCTTCTGCGATCTTGTAAATATATCATGTAAATAACTGATGTGCTATCCGGTTATCTTTTAAAATGTAAATATCTGTTATGATCTCTGTTGGTCTTGTAAATGCTTGTAACAAAGTAACTAACAATGCGCCCAGCTACCTCAGGGTTCGGTGCAAACTTTGGACAAGAAACTGTTACATAAATAGTGTAAAGATTCTTTCATATACAGTTGAAGTCGGAGAATTCATCAATAAATCATCATCATTAATTGGTACTATTGTTCTTTTTAATGGGTTGCCTGAATAGCCAGCACATGCTTCGACCCTCAAAAGCAGGTCTTCCTCAAGGCTTTCTTAGATTGAAGAAGAGCAATTGCAAGCGGCGCAATAGCCTGATCAAAACAGCCAAAGAATCTATAGTGGGAAATGAATGTCCCAAAATACCCTATATGAGTGCCTTAACGCTAACAGTGTTGGGCAATGAAATCCAAGATTTATTATTTTGAGAATGAAAAAGCAGTCCAAATGAGGCATATTGGGACCCAAGTTCTGGTTGGGTCAAAAGCCATCAATAACGGACCAGTTATATTTCAATGTTAAGTAGGTAATCCAACCGTTCTTCAAGTATAGCCTAACAGAGCTATTTTACTACACTATCCCGCAAATTTGGAACAGAACGCAGCATTCCACGTGTGAGGGCAGGCAATGACATTAGAATGCAGCTACCCCACACGACAAACATTTTGTTTAGCTGGACACATAATGAATCCCCCGGGCGAATAATCAGCACCCATCCACATGCCAGTTCGATACAGGTAGCTAATAGGGTTTTGGCCACCCCTTTCCTTCTTCGTATCGGCTAAAATGCACACCCGCATTCTAAACTCCTCCATTTCCCCATACCTTGAACTTCGGTCCCCCAATAGCGTTCATCTACATCACTTTTGAGACCATACCAATGGGAATAGATGCTATGCACATGACAATTACAGTACATTGGACCAATAAAATTCCTGAGAGAACTTCACCCCTTTTATGCTCTGCGAACTACCACATACCAGTACAGGCAATTTCTAGTACAGAGAAATATACAAATTAGTCAGTAGGGCACACATTTATGGAGCAAATCATTACCAGTAACCATATCTGAGAAATCTATGGAAACCAAATGATGAATGTGTTTTTGCTTTGGCAATAGCAGACAACCTGACATTAGTCAGCAACATAAGATGGAACCACTCTGCTGACTCAAATGTTAAGGTATGACAGGCAGAGGTCAAGACCATTGAATTTTCTGCAACATGAGTTGCACTTATAAGAACTGTCTAGGTTAGCAGCTGTATTGCACTTGAGGAACCGTAAAGCCTTGCACATGTAAAGCGCTGAGAAGAAATTGTGAAGGCTAAAACATGTATTGAGATGGACTTCTCAGGGGGGGGGACAATGTATTGCACTTGGATGGGCTTAAGCTGGACAATGTATTGCACTTAGATGGACTTTGAGGGTGGGCAGCGGGGAAAGGCAATGGATTGCACTTGGCAAACCTACTGACCCAAGCTTACTTATACTCTTGTATTGCCGGATCCTCTCACACAACATACCTGCTGAAACTAGATGTATTCCAACGAGGTGCATGCTTTGAATCTAGGTGTGTTTTCGACAAGGCATAGGCTCCGAATCTAGGTGCATTTTAGCACTGTGCATGCTTTGAATACAGGTGTGATTCAACACAGTGCATGTTTTGAATCTGGGTGCATTTCAACACAGTGCACGCTTTGAAACTGTGTGCATTTTCAACACTGTATGGTTTCAATCTAGGTGTATTCCCAACAGTCTGTGCTCACTAACCCTACTAAAAACTCAATATGCTTCATTCCCACCCTCAAACTCTAACAAACACACGCCTACCTCTACTGCACCGCAAACAATCCACAACACCAAACTTGAAACCAAATACAAGTACACAAAAAGCACCCATTCACACTCATACCTTAACACCACACGCCTACCAATCAAAAACGCACCAAAAAGGCATGACCAGTTTCTCCGAACTATTCGTCTCTTGTATTCTTCATCTGTTCATGACCATTTTTACCTCTCAGGCTTCTCTTGGTTATCTTTTCACTCTCAACTGAAATTCAATTCCTCTGTATTGTGTTGAAGTCCAGACTTGCTCTAACCTAACTCACATCTTTGGTCTCTTTGTATGTTCCCTCTCAGCCTCTTTGCTCCCAATATCACTTTCTTCTAACAGTACCCCGCCTCCATGTGCATCTTCAGGGTTCTGCTCTTTTTCTTTATTGGCTCTTCAGTGGAATGCTCTCTCACTCCCTTTAAGATCTATACACGCTTAGCACACTTTCTGAGCTGCCTTGAAAACATTCTGACTTCAACCTTAATTGTGCCTTATCTCATTGTAGTTTTTAATTATTGTCTATTGTACTACTATATTCATTTGTACTGTAAATTGGTTTTATACAGCATGCCTTGGCGTAAAGCGCTATTCATTTGTCATTTATATACGAAAAACCTGTAGAGGAGCAGGTGGATGCATTCTCCCTAGCCCCCACCCCCTCACTGCCATCATATTGGAACAACAGGAGAAGAGCTTTATGTGGGACCCCATGAGTTGTCCCTATACCACATCCAGTGTATGAGAGACAATATACACTCAAGCAACCATACCGAATGTACCCTTGTACTGAAAGAGGGGAAGGATGTCAGCACGCACCGTTGTAACTCATGGAGCGTTGAGTGAAACCTGATGAGGGCAGAGTGATGTCATGAAGTAGATATACAAGGACATACTTAAATGATATGAAAATACCTAAGAGTAACAATGTAATGACAGCAATAAGAGAAACATGCACGAAATGATAAAATAATCATATATAAAAAGATGTTAAAGTAACATTCTGACCAATACATATACATGTGTGTTACGTTGGGTGCCTGGCCAAGAATGACACTGACACCATTGCAGGAACAATCAACTTCTTTACTGTGCTCCATGTGCATCATACAAGTACATCAGGTGAGGTAAGTACAAAGGGCCAGGAACATCCACCAGCATCCTCTCTGTTACCCCATCATCTCAACTGAGATTCATGGAACCACTCATAACATAACATTCTATCACTCAGCATTCCATGACAGTCACTCTGAGCATTCCACCCATACAAAGCAGGGTGCAGGTGAAGCTAAATCACAACAATATGCAGTAACGCAAGGTAGACGAGATATATAGACGTTTGCTATAGAGGAAAATACAACGTGGCTAGAACGGCCATAACAGGGTGAGGGACGTCGGCTTGTGTTAAAACTTAATCTAGCTACCTGTTAGACAGACTAGGGATGCAGAGTCAGGAGAAGTTGGAGACATAGTTTAATGTGCAGAATAAAGGGGAGTCTGTGTTGGCCTTGGATCAAGGGAGCCATTTAAGGAATAACAAGTGCACAGGATATAACTCTTTACAGACAGCACGACAGCTTTTTTGTCCATCGAGTACTACCCGACAGACCCCACAGTAGAAACATCTGGGATTGCCTAGCCTTCTCCCAGGTGTGACAAAGCCCAGAGTGGACTGAGTGAAGGTGAATGAGGCGACACACAATGGCTGAACAAACAGTAAGAGGCAGCTGCAGCGGAAAAAAAATCAGGGCAATATTTTAAGTACATTGTGTAAGACGGAGCAGTAACTCCTGCAAATATCAAGATGCAGGAGCTTTGATGGATGACTTTAACACACGTTTTGTTGCCCCCAACAAACATTTGGAGACTATCTACTCTGCTAATCTAACAGGGACTTTTCACAATACGGATAAGAGGATGTTGCATCCATTTAAAAAATATATATATCCTCTCACAATACTGATGAGTGAGATTGTGCGTTCGCCTAACCACCCTTAAAAACATTGCCTAGTTGCATAATGTTTGAGAGTAACGTGTACCCGGACTGTGTCCATTACACCTTTGGGCATCACGCGATAGCTCCCTAGTGGCGCTCATTAAAGACCTCATCTCACCTGTCAACGAGCATCTAACATTCCCAACAGGGTGCCAACCCGCAAGCCGGACATGCTACAACATACGAATCCCGCGGGCTGCGTCACTTCTGAGCGGCGCATAGATGGTGCGTCACAAGACCGTAACATGGTTGACACCCGCGCCCACAAACACGAAAGAACACCACGCCTTCACTTTTAACCAGCCCTTCTTCGTACCATGCAGTTGTCCGACAGAAATTACGTACATGTTGGAGAAGAAAAAAGTGTAGGTTGCAGTAAAGTACAGATTTAACTAAATAGTAGCTGGATTTCTATTATTTTTAAGAATTAATTTGAATTATGTTTGCCCATAAATAAATACACTACTATATTTTAAAAGCTGACATATATTTTAACATGATGTTTAAACATATTCATACAAAACAGAACCCCGCAGAACAGAACATTTCTCCAAAATTAGCGGTCCTTTATCAAAAGCCAATCATTTCAAAATGGCTTTCAGATTGAAATACAGAGTCGTTTTATTTTTCTTGCCCTCCTTGAGAGCAGTAGACGTCAGTCCCGTCTTTTCGTGTTCTCGCTCCGCGCATGCGCTGGTCTTTATGGCGTGCTGCAAGGAGGTAGTGAGGCAACATCGGCTTGTGCAGTACAAGTAACCAGCTGGGAAACGTTCTCATTCCAAGTAGTAGTCGAACTGAAAGTTGAGCACGTACGGGTAAGTGTATGCTGTAAGGAAGGAGCGGGGCTTTGTGTCACACGGAGCTATGCCAACTCTTTCACTGGCTGCACTTTAAATCTCGATTGGCTGGCAATAAGCTATGGCAACCGCTAGACCCTTGGGTCATATATATTCTATATAGTATATACATAAATAATACGCAGAAAATGTTTTTGTATTGGCAATAAAAAGACCGTGGCTTTTTATTAAACATAATATTAATACAACATAACTGTCTATGATGGATATTTCTCTACAAACAGGTTTGCAGTGTTCTCTTAAGTTTTGTACTTTTCGGCACTCGGGCCAGGAACTGAAACAGCCCTTCTTTGCTCACAGGGTGCCCCCCCTCCCCCAGCTTGGACTCCCAGGTCTGTGTGTTTGGGACCTGTAAATTGTCTGGTGAGCATTCTTGTGCCTGCTGGCAGATTTCCTGTGAGGAATAACTGTGTCCCTTTTACCCATACATGGGTTCCATATTTGTGGAATAGATCTGGATCAGAGAAAACTAGACCCCTGTGATTGAAAGTTCAGTCCCTTATGCAAACATTTTCTACGCTTTTGTTTAGCTTTCTCCTCGCTATGTTGATGGCTCTGTTTCACAAGGCCCATCTCCATATTTTTTGGGGCAATATTTCGGACATAAATATTTCTGTGTCCTTCCAAGTTCTTGCTATCCCTGTAAGGGATGCACATATGTCTCATATTCGTAGTTCCTATACTAGATTGTTGCCCCCTAGGTGTATTACCAGGTATTCTGGGGGGGTCCCTGAAGGTCTGTTAACCTCTCATGTATGTCCTCCCATTTCATGCCCCCAGTGCCCCACCAGGACGTAAGTGTTTTCAAAAGGTAGTTTGTCTTTGTTTTCCTCGGTGCACCTTCCTGTCCTACCCACAAAGGAGTGTCCTACGATGCAGGGCGATTTGTAGGTGGCTTCTTCATCTGTTGAGAGACATTTGTTAGATTAGTTCTGGCCTTATGTATTTTCTTAAATGCCCTGATGTCCAGCCCCCTATTTGATTGACCCCTTGTGGTCCTGTGCCCCCACAACAAGCAGATGTTGCTGCCTGCTCCTATTCTGAAAGAGTGGTTTTCATGTTCTGTGCTATCCCAGCCAGCTACAGTGATGGCTTTTTTCAGAATGGTCTGCAACTGAAAACAGCTAAATGCCTTGCCGTCCATGTGTATCATAAACTGGCCTCCTCTAAGTGTGGGCGGTCTGTAAGAAAACCATTTATGATGCATACCGGGCAGATGACCATATCCCCAATGCAGTATAGGTTGATCAACCTACCCTTCCCTTTTTTTGTTTTTCTTATTAGAATCGTCATGCAGTCCTGCCCCATGCACACATCTGTTTGCCTCATGGACACCACTTTAAATATTATATCTTCATCAAATAATGACAGGAGTCGGCCTGTATGTCTGAACTCCTTTATTCCCATATCATAACTGACTCCTCTCCATTCCATTCCTTCCAAAGTTCTACCCACCAAACATTCCACATTCTATTCAGCTACAACACCTCCCCCTTGCTTATCATAGAAGATTCAGCTACAACACCTCCCCCTTGCTTATCATAGAAGTTCACTCTCACCGTCAGTCTGACAGGGTCACCTCTATATTTGTTCAATGAGACGTACAGGCTTGCGTATAGTCCTTTGAGGGCGCCCACTGCCGGTCAAATAAGGTGGCGAATGTCCAGAGTCTTTAAGGGACAGGAGACTAACAGGTTCTTCACTACGCCTTTCCTCATACAGTTCTCCATTTGAGACATCCTGTGACATAAGCCTAACAGGTTCCCCATTTCTCCCTGTTTCTTCTTCCAACTCCTCCTGGAACATTGCATGAAAGAGTGAAGCATTTTCTATCTTCCCTGTTACTACACCATTCTCCCTCACAACAGTTGCTATGGGCCTTTTGACAGCCATGACTGTTACTGAATCTGAGTCACGACTGAATACCACCTTCCTTTGTTGTTTTTGCCTAATCGGTATAAATTCACCTTCATTCACTGACATCTGATCTTCCATTCTCCTCTTGCGAATCATCCAATCCACATTGGCCTGCATCTTCTTTCTTCCATGACCCCTCACCCACTTCCAAAATGCCTCTTGTCCAGATCTTTCCTTTGGTTTGATGTTCCTGCTTTGGCACATCTCAGCTGGGACTGACACATTTTTACATATCCATTTGCACTAGGTTGTATGCTCTCCTTATCAGGAAATCTCACCATGCCACGCCTCCTCCATGGTAGCAATTGTGTGCTAGATCTCCATGTTGCCGATACTGGGTTCTCTTCTTTGCACATGATCTAGAAATGATTCGTTTGCCCACATCTCATGCATATCCGACCAAAAGCTGGACATCTACCCCCTGCGTGGAAAATCCAATCCACATCTATATCAATTCTTCTCCAGCTGACTCCTGCCTGTGCCATACCATGCACTTTGCCGGGTGAACAGGTTTGAACATCGAGTTTGCCTCTGTTATCACTGATACCGTTAATGGTATTTAACTCACTTCTGTTTTCCATCTTGGCTACCTGCCTTTCAGTTCTTTCATACTCGTGCCAACTCCAGGACTTCCTTTTAATGAGAGAGGCATTCTTAGAAGATGTCTTCAAAGTTGTGATGACGTACACCCTTCAATGATTCTCAGCCTAATCGTCTCATCATCGCTAAAGCTTGCGAATTCACAATATTGTGCCCTTCTCTTTATACAAATTGGTCATTTGTTTCATGTGGATTCTGTGTGCACTGATTAAATGCATATCGTTCATAGTCCCGATTGGGAGGGACAACCAAACGTTCACCAATCGCAGCAACCAATTGTTGATATGTTGTTCTTTCCTGAGCCGGAATGCTCATTACCACATTTCTCACCTCCTTTCCTACCAAATTAACAAATATGTCCATTTTGTTTGAGGCATCCTGATTCCCTGCTGCTCTCAAGAAGCCCTCGAACTCCTCCATCCATTCCTGCCTTCGTTGCTCCTGACTTTCCTGTGTCCCAAGTATAATGGGTCCGGGGCAATGTAGATAGTTCACCAGAATCCCCTCATTCTGGACTGATCTTGTATCGCCACTTGGGATATTCAGGAACATGGTTACTCGCTTCTGGCCGAGTTGCTTCGCTCTTTCTTTCATCAGCAGTAGTTGTCTTTGTTGCTTGATTGCGTAATGTTATTTCCTTTATTGGTCAATACTATTTCATCTGTGCAACTTTCATTTTTATTCAGTTCTATCTTGTTTTGTTGACCTCGCACCAGGATAACCATAAATGAAATAATGATCTCTTTCTGAACAGTGTTACAGTATAAGGTTGCTCTATGCACCCGTGTGTGAGTGCAAATGAGCCGCACCTTACAATTTAGCACCACTTTAAACAATCTTTTTTTTTTATGCCAATCCCTTGCTGGTTCACCTATGAAGTGTACTTTTCAAGGTCCTACAGCAGCACAATTGTGATTATATGCAGGGAGATAGCAGACCTTGTGCCACTAGCTCATACGTGTAGCATTCCACTTCTTCACTTTCATCCAGATTCCCAGATTCACCTGCCGTGGTGTGGGCTGTTCACTGGTATCTTTCTTTGCCACCTTAATTTTGTGTTATATTTTCCGTTCTGCAGCCAGTATGGAAAACAATTTCCCAGTGTGGGCACTTCTTGTGGTGTTGTTGCAGTCTATGCCTCACCACTGTGCTCTTTATTCCACACTTTGATTTAATTGAACTTTCATAGTTTCCATTTTGCACTCCTGACAGTTCATTTCACAGTTTTTTATTTAGTTAGTGTCACAATCTCACATCACTTTCCTTTCAATGCCTTCCTTTAGTTTTGCTTCATAGAGTTTCAGACATTGACTCTGACACCTCCAACAGTCTTAGACCTCGCACACCCGTGAATATCGCAGTTCCAATTTCTCCTTTTTCTCTCTTTTTTTTGTTTTTGTTTTGAAAAATGCCTTTCCTGCACAACAGCCCGTTGGCAATCTTCTCCTTCATGTATGCCATATTAGCAAGTCATACCAGTCAATTCCACGCAGCGTTGCTCCTCTGTTCTTACTCTTTCCTTCCATTGGCTTCTGTTTCCTTTATCTTTATTTCTGTCTTCGAATTAACCACTTCCACTGTATTTTTTTCAAATGGTTTCACAGGCTGCTTTCTCTTGACCATCTCTATAGCTCATCAGTGGGTCAATCACTACCTCGTCGCCAATTGTTGTGTGCCTCATGGACACCACTTTAATCTTCATCAAATAATGACAGGAGTTAGCCTGTATGTCTGAACTCCTTTATTCCCATATCATAACTGACTCCTCTCCATTCCATTCCATTCCTTCCCAAGTTCTACCCACCAAACATTCCACATTCTATTCAGCTACAACATCATCTAACATTGCAAACCATCATTTGCCCTTGTATTAAAAGCTATCGGCTCGCTGACCTTTAATGCCAAGCTACCCTGAATAACTTTCATGTATATGTGTGAACATTATTTCTCCCAGTTTTAACATGAATGGTTTCAGCTTTTCAAAATTAAAAGCAGTCTTTTATTGGCCCCTCTAGTTTGCCCCACCCATTGAAAGCATAATCTATTAGTGCGCTGTGGGTTGTGTCTCTTCTCCCCCAGATATGTTTACAAAATATGCTATGGCTGACAGGTGTATCCTAGCCCATGCTTTCTTCTTATTCTGGCTATAAGCCCATGAAACAAATTTGTTGACTGCTCTCATTTATATCTTCTGTGTTTGCGACATTTTTAATTCCTTTTACTGTGGCCAGGCACTTACTGTATTATTTGGCTGTCTTTTCTGCCAATGCCTTGTTGACTAGCTCCATCAAGACCCTAGTGGAGGCCTCTGGGGTCTGACAGGGTGTGGGCCTCGGTAGGCACCTTGCTCGGAGGTGCGTTTGTCGCCTGCTGACTTCTTCTCCTGGCCGCTGCGTTGGGGGTGTACCAATCGCTGTATTTATGAGTTCTCTGTCAGAACCTCCCAAACCTCTTTTGGCACTTCTGTCATTCTCTGGTCTGCATCTGCTCGGAGGCACCATAATGTATGCCACTGCAAGTGAGCATCAGCTAAATCATGTTCTGCTCCTGCAATTTATTTAGCCCTTATCTCTATGTTGTTGTGCAGGGAAATTGTGGTCATAGCCCATAGCACTCTCAAAACCAATTGGCTCCCGGGCTGCTTCTTCCGAAAGGGCTGTTCTCCTTTACTTTGGTGTTGGAAACTGTCATTACTTCTGGTCAGAACAGAATTTTAATTTATTGAAATTATGAAATCCAAATGTTTAATATGAAAGCATTAACTTTATTATTTTTTAAAATCTTTGTTGAATATTTTAATGTGTTTTATTCATGAATCTGTAGATTCTAAAGTTGATATTTGTAAAAATGAAGTTGCTTGAATTGCTAGTATTTTTTGTAAATGTATATTGAAAGGTTGAAACTTTCAGCCATATCAATAATAAGAATTGTTTTTTTAATTTTTTTTTTTTTAACTTCTGGTCATGAATGGCTGTAGGGGCCTTTCTGCCTTTTGCCACATGTTTGACCCATATGGTAGTAACCTTACCTTTAAAACCTTATGTATGTACAAATTAGCCTCCACTTCATCCCAGCCCACCATAGGGTACTTCTCCATGTGCTGTCTGAATTCCCTGTCATAATTCAGCCAGGCAACCCCCTCACTCCTCCCCTCCTCCCCGAAGGTGTCATTCACCTATTGGATTTTGTCCAAATATGCCATAAGCGATAACCCCTCCTCTGGAAATGTTTCCATTACTGTGGTTGCCAATATGTTAAAATGCCTTGACCAGTTCTTAAAACTTCGCTCCACCTGCTTTCTTTTAGTTGTGTTTTTGTCATCCTTCTTGTCCTCTGTCACCACATTGTAGCCTCGTTGTTTGAATTCTAACAGTGTAACTATTTCAATAAACCTTTTTTTCCAAATTTCCTCTTGACCTTCAGACCTATGTGCCACACTAGAGTTTCTTTGTGTTCCCTGTTCTTCTGTGGGTCTACCACATTTTGCGACGTATGCCCAATTGATTGCTTCTCCTGTTATGGTGTTGGCATTACTACTTATGCCTAATGCTGCATTAACCAGTGTGTTTGTCATTATGTCACCATTGGCTACTAGCTCTGGGTGTGTGTGTGCTTAGCACACTATGGGACTGATTCATGGAAGTGTTTTATAATGTCGCAATCCCATAGGAAAACGTTCCATGAATCGGGCCCTGTGTGTTTCTGTTTGTGTTGGTGTGCTCTGGGTGAGAGCTCACCTTCTATGCTGTTTGTGTATTGATGGCTATAATGGACCTCCACCTGCTGTTTGGTTATCTTGTGCATTAGTATTAAGCATTTGTGCACTATCCGTAGGACCTTGTGTCCTAATAGGTCGGTCCTAATCAAAGCCTTTATTGCCTAAGTTATCCATGCATGCCTTTTCTGTGTTGACCACCCACTTGGGTGCGCTTACATCAGATGTCATTTTCTCCATTTTACTTTGTACTTGTAAGTCTTACAGTGCTTTGTGCTCCAAAAAGCATTAAAAAAATGTTTTCCTTGCCTTAATACCTATGGAATTCTTGCTTCCTGTGTGCTTTCTATGGACCTCCTGGGTTGCTTGTGGTTCTTTGCTCTTCTCTTCCCGTATCTTTTTGGTAGCTGGTGTCATTTCTTCTTCCGTGTAGTTGCTGTTTTCGTCCGATCGGTCCTCACTCAGCCTCTTTCTTACACATGCCCAACCGCCTTCCTTTTCTGCGGCTGCCGCCTATTCTAGCAATTGGGCACTCTGTGTTGCTTTACAAACTTCTTGTGGGTTTGCCATTTGTACTGCCTGAAAGTTTGTTCGACAATTGCCCTAAAATTGGCATTTTTGTTTTGTTATTCCACTGCAGAAGAAACCTTTAATGTTGTCCCTAAATATTCTACTTTGCTGCCTTTTCTATTTTGCAAATAACTCCTACTGAAAAGTACCCCAGTGCTGCAAAAAATCCCCCAGTGCTGCGCTGTTCCTTCTTTGTAGGTCCCCGCCCTTTGTTTTGCTCAGCCGAATGTTCTGTCTTCTTTCCCTGTGCGTGGTTGCTATGGCAACATAGTACTTTTAGCAACGATGTTGCTACAATTTCCCAGGCCTCCTTCGCACTTCCCGGCCTTTGTTAGGTTCAGTCTCCGAGGCTCCTTGAAGGTCGCTGGATCTTTTGCCGGCCACACCCTGCTGCTTCTTCATTCATTGCTTGGATGTTGAGTCCCTGTGTGTGTTTGCTTTTCTCGATCGGGTTGGGGGTGGAGGCTTAACTCTCCCGACTTATTGTTCCTGTAGCTGCTTTGTTCCCTCTGCCTTACGTGGTTACGCCGGTGCTTTGGCTCCTTGGCAAGTTAAGTGTTTCTTTTGCCACACTCGGCGCTGGTATTCGTTTGTGGATCTCCCTTTCCACCGGGCTAACCCGTGGTCTGTCGAGGGAGCACTGCCAAGCTGAAACGACAATTTAAATGGATTTATAATGTGGCAACCCGCTCGCTGTGACGCTCCCAAACCCTGTCGGGGTGTAGTGCCGACAGGGAAAATTCACTCCAAAAACCCCTTGCACCTGAAAATTCTGTGAAATTATATTGTGGCAAAAATACTCTCCCTATGCTTCCGACCCCGAACGGGGCGACAAGCACCATGAAAGACAAAATCGCGGCAACAACCACAAATAAAATCTGGATCGGCAAATGCAGAGTCCCGTTACTCAAGTCAGAGTATTCTTTCTGCAGGGCTGCTCCCAGCAGCCCTACCCATATAGGGAAAATGTGCCCTGGGGCCCTACATATGGCTCCTGGTCATCAAAATGGCCGGCCTGTGCCGACAGCCACTTAGCACTTATGTGCTTGGCTTCCTGCCTCATCCCTCACTTGGTGCTATTCTGTTCTCTTGCCCCTTTGAAGAGGGGGAGAGACACTGTGGGTTTTGGTGCTGGTGCAGTCCACCAGTTAGGACCTATTGTTTGTGCTGTTTCTGGCTGGGTTCCCTCCCTGTCAGGCTCTTTGTGTGTTCTGAGGCTGTGGTATGAGAGAGGACAGGGGAAAGAATGGGGTGGCGCGCCTCATGGCCGCCTTCCTTTTAAACCCAGCTCGCCCCCTTCCCTTCTCTGTAACCCGTGGTGCAGCTCCTCAAGCTTAAGGGGCCTGTGCCCTTGAGCTTCATGGGGATGCCTCCTCATTCCACGGCACTAGGAATTCGTTTCTTACACAGAAAAGTCCTCTTTATTACACCTACTATAGCAGTTTGATTACCATCTGGCCTTTTTGTGTATGCCAGGTTTTTCAAAGACGCTGAACCTTGCACTACCGAATCTACAAGTCAAATGTAGCCTTTGTGTTAAATGGGGTGACCATATTGTAAGTGGGGACCATTCTGTGTTTAGAAATATTTTATTATGGTTTTGTAAAAGAACAGCAAACATTACAGCCATGGATGGTTCCAGAGTTGGGCTTCGGAGGGCTGAATCCCTCCCAATTTGAAGCAGGAGTCACCGCTTTGATGTGAAGCCCAGCCAGCTCCGACAGCAATAGATTGGCAAACCTTAACAATCATTAATGTGCCACCCGGGGGCAGCAGCACCAAACAATGGCAGAAGCCTGTGAGGCATCAATAGTCTGTCAGTGGTCTTCATGTGGCTTGCTCCCCTGGGGGGAGGCTTGACACCTTCTCAAGTGGGTATGACCCCTGCAGCGTGAACCACCGCCAAAACCATTTAGGCTTATGTGTATTTCAACTACTGCACCGTGCAGGTTCAGTGAATGTCACCTTAATGGAAATTAGCAGAGCCTGAAAAAGTTTCAGGCTGTGTTTATTTCTCAGTTATTGAAGTCAACGGCAGAGTCCCCTCAAAGGGGCATGCTGGCTGCAGCAGCTGTGGAGCAGGCACTTTGCAGGGTTCCCCCCTGGTCCCCCACTTGTGAGACACAGTTCAGGAAACAAAAACATGTACAATAGTGGGTGCCTAATGTGAGAAACCTGAGGACATCCTCACATTTTCTTCTCTTAGATCCTTGGCTCAGGTGGCCAGGGCACGCCCATTGTCTGTGGATCCAGACCTTGGGGTTGGACAAGTGCGGGAGGATCACCTGAGTAGGGTATCCTTTGGGAGTAGAAAAAGGATGCCCCTGGATGAGACGCAGTATTCTCTTCCTCTTTCCCGATATCCATCACCCTGTTCTACCTCAGCCTTTGCAGAACACTATCCTTCTTTTCCTGACCGTAATATACCAGACTTATCTATTATCCCTATAAGACTCTACAACTCCCACAATCCCTATTTCTCACTTGCTTGTCTAAGTACTGAGACGAGGAAGAAACAACATAGAGGAGGAAAGCTTGCCCGTAGGAACAATTGTACCAGGAGTTCCTATGGGCAGTCCCCGTTTTGTCCCACTAATAGTCCGGCAGGGCTAGGCAATCGAGCACAACCAGACACACCTGACTTCACTTAACTCTGGCTGGGAGAATAAAGGCAGCCGTCGGAAACCACATTTTGAGCGAGCTGTAACACAGAGGACCTGGAGAGCCCAAAAGCAGGAATGAGCAGAGGTAGCTGTGGAGAGTATCCAGCAGAGAGCGGTATCTCTCTGGGCTTAACCCATGTTTTGACTTGACTGGGGGCACTTGGTCCCTATTGCCCCCGACCGCCCCCCCACGCACTTCCTGTTCTGATCACCTGCATGATCTGAATGTACCAAGCCTAGTAAGATCCTTTGTCTTGTCGTCCCTATGTGAAACACTTGTGTATAAGCGCATAATAATAAACTGTAATTTGAGAGGGCAGAGACTGGCTGAGGGAGTCCTGTGTTGAATGATGAATTGAACTGAAGCCAAGTAACTTTGTTGTGGAAGGCCAAGTGGGCCCTGATCTACGATCTGAACTGCATCTTGAGTGTGTAGAGCCAGAGTGTGTCACGCAGCCTAAATTGGCCACCTTAACCCTATGAGGTTAAACGTGGGGAAGAGACTTTGCTCAGCCACACTGATGTATAATTTGAATACTGCTTTTTTTACTTTTGCGCACTTAAATTTCCCTCTTCACATTTATTATATTGTCTTAGAGTAAGGGTAGGTATTGGTGTTTTAAAAATAAAACATTTTATTTAGTATGGGCCACTTTTATTTGACCAGGACTGAGTTTTCTGTGATTTGATGGTCAAGACTACTCCCATCTTAGATATAGGGCTAGATAGGAGTTTTCTAACCCCCATCCAAATATTCAAACAAAGGTTTTGAAAACTTGCAGCCCTTGTACCTGTCATATTTTTGCTACCATGAGTGTCTCACACTAAGCAGTCCTGAAATGGCAGGGTAGGCGCCTGCCTCAAAAACCCTTTGCTGTCAGCGCCTAACACCTCCCCTCTACAGTTTTAACCCCTTCAGGCATAAAAGGAGCAGGTGGCTGGTGAACTGAAAGGGTACTGGATCAAGCCGTTCAATCAGTGCTTCTGATGACCAGCTTTGTGCCCTTTGTGTTTCTAGGGCAATGGAAGACCGGACTATCCGCAAAAGATTTAAAACCAGTGATTCATTCTGGCTTGCTGCAGACAAAGTATTGAAGGGGAAGTGTGAATGATGCTAAGTCTTTACGTTTCTCCCTGATGGTCCGACCGCTAACTCCTATTCCTTTCCTCCTTTCCGCATTTGTCTTTCTCACACAGGCTTGTTTTAAAAGTCTTTGAAGAAAAAGTTGAATCAAAGTAGTGTCACAAGCTGGGAGGCTTGTGAGATGTAGAAGATGCAAGCAACTCAATGGAAGCAACCAAGACAAGTCTCCATTGAGATCAAGTAAGGTTATCGTAGACTGTACGGTACCTTTTGGTTAGGAAGAAATGGTTCCAGCTGGCTTCTGTTCCTGTGTGGCTCTGCAGATCCTTTTGTTCTGTACCTCAGTCGTGGGGACTAGAGGGAGGACTACTGGGGACTCTTGCAACGCAACGGGACGGCCAGTGACAGAAAAGGACAACTTCTATTCAGCGGCACTTTGCGGTTTCAGCTCCTCGCATCTGAGCAAATAGCACCACTGCGGACTTTCCTCGCATCTGGGGTCCAGCACTCTGTTGAGGTGGCTCAGGCTTGGTCAGTCTTGCTTACTGGGAGTCCTGAGGCTTCATAAGCTCGGGTCCGACTTAAAAGTGATGCACTCCGTTTGGTGTTCCTCTCCCTGGCACTTCGGTTCTAGCAGCAGTGGAAGTACAGCCAGCTCCGAGAGGATGTCCAAACGAGTACACTTTGGAGTTGATTGGTCCCACCAACTCAAGGGGAGAAGTCGTCCTTGCAGGGCTTCTCTGGTCGAGGCGAATTTAGAGCTTCAGCGCAGAAGCAAGGCTTCAATGGGCAAACCAACGGTCCAGGGCTTGCAGCAGGCATATCAAGTTCTTCGGATTCCTTTGTCTAGTGGTTGACTCTGCCTTCCAAGCCAAAAAGCCTCGCCTTTTATGCAGGTTTCTCCCATTCATTCCAGCCTAGCTGTCAATCACACAGCAGGGTGGCTGTCCTTGCCGGACAGCCAGCCGTCCAATCGCCTTTAGGTGCATTCCTGTAACCAAGGGGATTAGGCACAGGGAGTTCGGGCACCTCCCTCACTTCCTGCCCCTTCCAGACATAATGGAGCCAGAGGCGGGGTTTCACTCGTGAATCCTGCCAAAGACAAAACGAACAAAGGGACCAAACCTGGTTTGGCGCGCAGAGTAAATCTCAAGAAGGACCTTTCCAGCAAGAAATGGCGAAAAAAGAAGACCAGGGCCATTTTTACAAAATGGGCACCCATGTGTGGTGCTTTAGTGCAGCTGCAAACGCAGCCCGCGGGGGAAAAAACGCACAATGGTAGCAAAAAGTAAACCACTGCCACCAGCCATTAATTGTAGAAAGGGTAACATAAAAATGTTACATGAGAAACTAGACAAAGGGGATTCTATGTAACCCCTCCAGCACCCTATGGTAATATAGTGTGTGCTGGGTCTAGAAAGTTACACATAAGTAAAGTCAATTTCACTTTACTGCTATTGGAAAACAGTAGTTTATCCAAGAGAAGGTATTCAAACCTTTGGGAAATCTAAGACTTCCCTGTGCCACTGCACTGAAGGTGCTGGGTGTCACAATGCGAAGATGATTCCTATGGAGTTTGTCAGACTCCGAAACCAAAAAGAAACACAGTGCTAAGTCACAGAAAATATGATGCGAGAGTGCCAAAATTATCTCACTCTTTCCAGGTTCAAAATTAAGTCCTAGAGTCCAGCAGAAGTGCTGGGGTCTCTAAGGTAAAGAGGAATTAGCACATTTCTGAGAATTCCCCCGAACAGCTTACTAAAAGTATCTTCCAGATTACTTTTGGTTTTCAATTGTTTGAAAACGAAAATCTTGCCTAGCCCTCCCAAATGGGCATTTTAACAGTGAAAGAGATGATTACTATTGCACTCTTTGTCCATTAGTCCCTTTTGAACCTGCATTGAACAGAGAAAGAAGTGGCGAGAGCCTTGAGAGGCAGAGGGGAATTCATGGTGAGCGGTACTAGGGTAACTTAAATAGCTTATTTTGCTATACAAGTATCAATTTAATTAGTAAACCTACAGAATTTCAAAGCAAATTGCTATGTGACACTGCATATATTTTCCCTTGTTCTTCACAGGTTTTCAGAAGAGCCGTTTCCGTGCCTCTAGATGCTTGGATTCCAGAATGATGGTTGTGGAGGCCGCCAACCAGCTCAGTTTGTGAGCTAAATTGGTGGAACGCCAGCTTCTCCAGGGGTTTCTCAAGGAAAGAGGTGATGGCGATAGGGCGGTAGTTGGCTGGGCAGGTAGGGTCTGCTGAAGGTTTTTTCAGGAGGGGGCACAAATGGGCCTGCTTGAGGGAGAAGGGGAAAGAACCAGTAGCAAAACAGGGGTTGCAAAAATCAGCAGTGCAGGGACAAGAGAGACCATGTTGTCCTTGATGGTTATGGAGAAGCAAGAGGAAACCTGTTTGGATGAGACCTTCATAGAGCGGACAACTCTGGTGACCTAATCAGGGGAGAAGGGGGTGAGGGAGGAAGGAGGGCGGGGGGCCATAGGAGGCAAGGGAGTGTGGGAGGTGCTGGGGGAGAGGGTAGCAAGGGTGCTCGGGATGTCCAGCGTTTTAGTGGTGAAGTGGTGACCAGTGTGTTGCAGAGGGCCTGGGACCGAGGAGGGGACTGTGGAAGTGCTGGCCAGTTCCCTGCAGAAGCCGTGTTGTTGGATGCACAAAATCCCAATGCCTGGATGTGGGCCCTTTTCTTGGCATGGTTGGAGAGTCTGTATTGCCTTTGGAGCAGGCGGCAGGCCAGTTTGTCAGAGAGTGAGCTTGAGGGTTGCCACTTCTGTTCCGCAGCTCTGCATTTATGTTTCAGGACTGCAAGTTGGGAGTCGTACCAGGTGTTACGTTTGGAGGTAGGTTTCAGGCGGCTCCTCATGACTTGCACATGAATGTCCAGAGTTTTAGTAATTGCCAGATGGAGGTTACTGAGAGCGGAGTCGGAGGTAGAGTCGGAAATGAAGGTGGATGTGGAGGCAGCAGCTGACACTTATTTCATCGGACTAATGCTCGTGAATGAGGTTGGTAGGGCTAGAGGAAGTGCGGTCAGAGGGCTGAGGGGACCCAGGTGTAAGAGGAGAGGAGAAAGTGGTCTGACCAGGAGAGAGGTGTGATCGGGGGTGGGGGGGGCTGTGAACGATCGAGTGGACGAGGGAGTCCAGAGTGTGTCCAGCTATGTGAGTAGGACCTGAAGGACGACTGGATAGGGGGAGCAAGGTGCAGAGGTCAAGGAAGAGAGCAGATGCTGTGATGGAGGGATCCAAGTGGATGTAGAAGTCGCCCAAGAGAAGCGGGTTTAGAGGAGGTTGAGTGCAGAAAAAAGCAGAAATTAGCCCAGTCAGAGAGGAACCGGGTGGTAGTGCCAGGGGGGCTTGTAGGAGCAGGGAGAGGTGACCAACTTGCAGACCAGGCTCTCAAAGGAAGAGTAAAGCTGGGTGGGTATGAGAGAGGAAGGAACCCACTTGGGGAAGATTAAGGTAACCCCACTGCCTGCACGGTTAGGTTGTGGTTTGGAAATTATTTTGTAGCGATTGGGGAGAAGGGAGTCAAAATCAGTGACTGAGCAGGCATTGAACCAAGTCTAAGAGCGAGAATGTCGAGGTCAGTGTCTTCAAGAAGGAGGAAGATGTTGGAGTGTTTGTTGGCTGAGCGGGCGTTAAGCTTGGCCACGTGACAGAGGTCTCTGCCTTTGTAGATTTTCACAGGAGTCGTACATGGGAGGGACAGAGAAAGTGGTAGAGGGAGAGGCATGGGAAGGAAGGAAGGAAGGAAGGAAGGAAGGAAGGAAGGAAGGAAGGAAGGAAGGAAGGAAGGAAGGAAGGAAGGAAGGAAGGAAGGAAGGAAGGAAGGAAGGAAGGAAGGAAGGAAGGAAGGAAGGAAGGAAGGAAGGAAGGAAGGAAGGAAGGAAGGAAGGAAGGAAGGAAGGAAGGAAGGAAGGAAGGAAGGAAGTTAATGAGGATGTCAAGCGCTGGTCAAAAGAGGAGGAGGAGGAGGAGGAGGAGGAGGAGGATGATGAGGAAGTTGGGTTGAGGACCCTGAACCAAGATAATGCCAGTGTGGTAGACTTTAATGATGCAGTGGGATGATGAGAAGCCCACCAAGAGGACTTCCCACTTGGTGCCACCATTAATCGGCGAGGATGTGAAAGGGCAGAGAGTAGAGCTGAGGAGCCCATAGATCTGGGGAGGGGGCAGAAAAAAGGATATTGGTGAAGACTTGTCTGGAATTTTCACTGACATCGGAGTCTGCGATGGGTAGGCCAGGGCTGGCGCTCAGGATGTCCTTTTTCTATTTTTTCCTTCCAGACTTTGAGAGAGAGGGAGAATAGGTGATGGTGTAGCAGTTAGAGAAGATAGGAGAGATGGTGAGTGCCATCGGGTTGGCAGAGGATAGATGGAGAGTGGGGTGAAGGCACTGCACAGTCCTAGCTAAACTCACCAGGCGGCCTAGTAGTTACATGACAGGCACAAAATGCAATGCAAATAATAGGGTGCAGGATGTTAAAATACATACACACCTAGGTTCAAAAATCAAACGAGGGCACAAAGTACAGTGAAAAGGGGGAGATTAGGAGAGGCTGAAATGCAGGGCAAGAGGCACATACATGATTCAGTATTCTTAGTGGAGGCGGCGGTGGAAGAATTCAGCCATCACTCAATTGACGATCTACAGGGAGCGTGGTGGTGCAGGGGTACAGGTTAGTGTGGGCACCGGCTGTATCAGGAGGTTGCTTCATGAGTGGAAAGAGGGGAAAAAGGGGGAGGAGGGCAGAGCCCTGCCAGGCACAGACAGGAGCCTTGGGCATTCATATACAAATATAATTCATTGCAAGTCACGGCTGGTCTCAGGCATCTTAACCCTAAATGTAATTGCACATGGTTTGCACGGGTAGTTCAAACATGAGGAAGAGCAGAATAAACTTGAACTGTCGCTGACCATCTCACCCACCCCGCTTACTGGTGTTATTGGAATATTCTAATTTATATGACTACCAATTTAACCATGATGGCCTCTGGCCACATCCTGAGAAAACATTCGAAACACAGTGGGTATCGGTCAATCTGGCCTCGAGCGTCACTTCACCCCACATTTATTGTTGTGGCTGCTGCAAGCTCCTGTGCACTTCAAAGAGATTACACGTGCTTGCACTATACTGCCAGGCCATAAAAACCATGGGCCAGTTTGTTGACTTACTATTTGCTAAAGTCATATTTGCACATTATCCCTCCAGTGGCCTCTGAAACCTTGCTAAGCTGGCTGTTGCCAGACGCTCAGAATTCACCTCGTAAACTAAACTCCTGGCTGCAGAGTTTAATAAAAGTATAAAGCAATCACACTACATGTAGATTATACATTCCCTGTGTATGTATATCCGTGTGCATGCATGTTTAATAAATATCCTCTTTACAGTGGGTTCTTCATGGCAAGCCCCCTTCCTCGCATGCACGTTATGAAACTCCTTGTCACCCAGCTTCTAGGCACTTCGTAGCACACCATATCTGGATTGTGTTTATATTTCAATTGGCAATTTTGGCATTTATCTTTCTACGCGCGTGCAAATCTAATATGTATTAATTTGAACACAAAGTAACACTTGAAGTAACCCATCCCATTCACGTTTAACTGCACAGGATACATCTAAAATTGCAAAATCTCACCTATTTCGTCACACCCCCAGTCACAAATGAGGCGCGTGCGGCATGAACCCCCTCTTCTCGTTGGGACCTTTCCTGACCATCCCAACATTCCCCCTTTAGTTAATACTTTAACTAATAAATTTGACTCTTGTTCTTTAAAATCATTGCTCGTATTGGTACCACTATGGGCCTACTCCTCTGCTGAACAAACCCAACTCGTCTCCCCCCCCCCACCATTTCCGCAATCTACCCACTGCTCCACACAATCATCCCTACTTGGTGGAGGACACAAGACCACCTCGGTCTGAGTACCCGTGTGATATGAAATGGTAGTGGTTCTAGCTTTGGACAGGGTCATCGTCCTCACTGCTGCTTTTGGTACCTGGGCAGAACAACATCGTAAAAGCATTTGACCAGAGCAAAAAAAGACAAATGGGCACCAAATTCTCATGGATAGGCACCCAAGAAAGAGTCCAACCATGGGTCATTCGTGATCCCTGTCTCGTTGCCCATGATCACTCTGAGCTTGTCCAAGGTGGCGATATTCGGAGTCAGGGACCCATTCTCTGAATCATTGGGAGGCACAAACGTGCAGCACGTGCTCCCTATTTTCTGGCAGACCCCTCCCTCCGCAGCTATTAAGGAGGTTGAGGATATACCAATTTTGTAAGGTTCTAAGCCTCACGGTCTGCAGTTCTTCCTTTACGGCATTGAAAGCTGACTGATGAATAGGCAAACAAGTTTGTACCAGGTCACCTGGTGCCACTTGGCTTTTGCTGCTGCTTGGACGCCAGGAGGGACGGGGGAAAACTGCTGATACAGTTCAGGGATGTCCATTAAAACCTTTGATGCAGCGAAACATAATTGGACTGCTGGGTCCGTCGCAATAGTCACTCCTTTCCGTGATAAGGCAGAGTCATTGATATGTCTGTGTGATGATGAAGGGGGGGATGCAGGGGGCACAGGGTACAAAAGGGGCACAGATGTGGCTTTGAGCATTGGGTGGGCAAGGATCAAATGTTCCTCATGAATTACAATAACAGGCACATGTAATGTGGTGCAACTGCACACACCTCGCCATGCTGGAGGCAACTGCCTGTAGGCGTATGATCCGCAAGTCCAAACAATGTCCTGAAGAGCAGCTGTGCCTCCAGCCAGGTTGGCGATGTGAAGAGTGTGGCTGCAGTTCCCATTTGCGCCAACAGGCACCGTGCTATCGCCCCCTTAACACACAGAGCAAAATGGTTAAGTGTCTGTATCTTTAATAGTATTTCTGGGCTCCTTAAACGATGTCAAATGGTGCATATACTTCTGCTACACATTCCCACATTCTTGGTTTACACGTGCCACCCCTTCTGAGAATCACCTCATCTCTCCAGCTCTGCAACTCTTCACCCCTTGCTCCCATTGATAATGGCCCCTTTTCAACTCATTTGGACTCTTTGCGTACACCAAACCTTCTTTTGCTCTTTACGATCTGTAGCTGAGCATTCTTTGTCAACAGGTCAAATGGCTGCTGTGACTGATTGCGCTTGGAACTGCCCTTGGACCCTGCACAAAGCTAGATGCACTAGACACAGTGCGTCTGCTTTGTGATGAATCCTATGGGTCTCTCCCTAAATCCCTGCCAAACGTGTCCTAGGTGGCCAGGGAAAGGCAGACACTTCCTGATCCAGACTTTGGGGGTAGTGCTCTGTGGGAGGATCACTTGGGAGAAGAAAAGGCTCAGGGAGGTAAGAGGAATCCATGGGGTGAGACTCAGTATTTACCTTCCTTTTAAGGACGAGATATTACAAATGCCAAAATACCTAATCGCTTGTTGCCACAATGATTTAACTGTTTCACGTGTTGAACACCAAAATGTGGATAGAATCAGCCAAAACTCCTGGAGTATAAATATGAATAAAATGCAGTCTCAAGCCCCTAGAGCTGAAAGCTTTCCAAACTCAAAAGAACGTAAAGGACAGAAGTGTGTGAATGTTAATCATCTTTTCAAACTTAATTAGAAACTGTACAATAATTCTTCAGTGTAAGTTGTAGAAAATAGGCCAATCAACAAAGTAGAAAAGAGTTTGAAAGACTGACTTTGCAAGTCCCATAATGTCCTCGGTACTGGGACAAGGAAGAGGGATGCAGGAGTGCTGACCTAATTGGTGTAGATGACCTACATCTGAAGGGGATTGAGAGGCTTAAAAAGCCTTCTCGGTGCAGGTAACGGGGAGAGAAGCAGACCTGTGGCAGAGTAAGAAGCAGCACGTGCCATGGTTACAGATGTGAGGTGAAAAAAGACACCCATACCACTGCCAGAAGCCGTGGCTGGTCCTGATAGTTGACCTGTGACTCTCCCCATTGCAGAGGTCGCTCAGCGGGAAGCGGCAGCAACGAGGAAGCGCTACCTCTTATGAGGTTCAAGGTGGCAGGATTTCACCTGACCTTCTCTGGAACAGAGGAGGCGTCTTACGTCGACGGCATAAGCGGAGCAGGACCAGAGGAGGATGTCCAACCGATGTAAGCAAATGGGAGGTGCACCAAAGTGATAGTAAATCATAATGTAAAGGATTTGAAATGTTCAAAACATCAGCCTTTTACAAAATGACAATTTCAGGTGCAATCGGATGGTGCGCCCTTGACCTATTCGGACTCCAATTTACACTAAGCAAAACACAACCCAGTCGTTGCCAACTGGCGAGCCTGTATGCAGCCCTCTGGGACAAACGACCCCAATCAAACTTAATTAATGATACTGCTATGTTTTTTTAAAAAAAGTGAATGTGGTGTACAAAAAAGTATTTTATACATTCAATAACAAAGAGTTAATCACAAATAACAGTAAATACAGTCCTGATTTTACTCCTAGACAAAGTCAAATTAAATGCATGGCGTGTGAATCTCAATTCCTATGAGATTATACACAGTCAAATGAAAACATTAAAAACCTAATTGTGAATCTTCATCGAACAGTATTAACATGGAATGTCCATTTTGATGAATCTCAGTGGTAAACAATTCCAACATGCCGACGCAATTCGAAACCAAATATTCCTTTCTCAAGGCTGTAAATCTTTATCTTCCTTAAATGTATTAACATCTGTAAGTAAAAGATAGAAATGTATAAGTATCCAAACTGATGGAATAAACTGAAGTCACATATTCAGAGTGCTTCTTAATTGTGAAAATGACACCAACCTTTCTACTGGTAGATTCTATCATTATGGGGAAAGCACCTAAAAAATGTAAAACAGTAATCGTACTCCCTAAGTTCCATAACAAAATCACACCAGTAATTGCCCTCTGTTATGTGGTCAAGCGGGTAGAGCCCGTTGTTGTAAAAACCTTCTCTTCCTCAGACTCCTAGTGATCTGCAAATTAAGCAGTCAGTGAGAGCTCCCCACTGCCTAGAACCCACATTTTATTATTATAACCCGTATATTCCTACCTCACATAAGCGTTTCACTAGGACAGCAGCGCATCAGACCTGCAAAGTTGTCTGGTGCCCTGTGTCCGTTTATTATGGCAGAGACAAATCCTGGTAAGCATTTCTGGGTAAGCGGAGGCTAGGTCGCTGAAAACAGCCATCTTGTAGTGGCTACACTCCGTTCTTAGAATGCTTACAGCGCATATTGAAAAGTTACAAATGACATTCCTTGTCATGATGATCAACTAATTAAGCTGTCCAGGACTACAAGACCGAAAGGGTAATACACCATGTCAATAAGTTTCCTAAAGCCACATGCTGCACATTGGTTAGTAGCAAACCCCTAGTACAGTCATCAGATAGCCAGAGGATCTCTCTTGCTCTCACATAAATTGCATGTGAAGTCTACATCATAGTTCATGACTCTGGGTGTCATTGAGTCCATACGCTCCACCCATAAAATTTCCGTCTGAAGCAGTTTCCTTGTGAGATAACCCCTTCTTGTTGATGGAGTTACTTATTCCAAAATAGTACACCTTAACTGAGCTATTGTATGCCTGGCCTCTATGAAGTGTACTACCACTGGTGATTTGAGATTTTTCATGCGTAAGTTGGATTTACGTTTGATCCAGCGTAATTTGGCTTTTCTCGTGGTCATGCCCACATAGAACAGCCCACAAGGACATTTAAGTGCATGTATGACATTAGAAGAATCACATGTGCAGGAATGTTTTAAATGGATCTTTTTCCCGGAATATGGTTCAATTATGCTATTACCCCTAATGAGGTTATCACAAGCCTGGCAGTTATGACACGATTGTGTTCCTGTAAATTTAGTGTTCAGTTTTTTTGAGGTAACCAATTCGGCTCGCGCCAATGAGCTTCTCAGTGCCATAGTGTTCATATAAGCAAATGTAGAAGGATTAGGGAATAACCTCTCAAATATGGGGTCCATATGCAACAAAGGCCAATGTTTTTTAAATTATTTTCTTGATTTGTGAACTCTGTGTAGAGTAGGTGGTCACGTATATCATTCCTGGATCTGTTCTCAGGGCCTCAGTATCCACATTGATTCCTTTGATATATGTGCTGCTTTCTCTGCTATTCCCTTGATGAGTGTTGGGTCGTATTTGCATTTCACAAACTTGGATTGTAAATTTAATGCTTGTTTCTGATACTCTTCCGGGCTTGAGATATTTCTGCGATATCTCAAGAATTGGTTTAATGGTACGCTATCCATTGTCCATTTCGGATGGAAGCTTGTGGCTAAAAGTACGTTATTCCTATCAGTCTCCTTAATGAATTTCCTGGTGTTCAGTCCACCCCACCACCTTCCTGATAGATTTCCACATCCAGGAAGTGGATTTTAGATCTGCTCATCCTAGTGTTCCTATTGTCCATCATATCAAAGAATTTTAACGCGTCATCCTCCGTTCCTGTCCTTATGCCAAAGATTTTGACGATAAATCGTACATACTTCAGGTGTTGCATCCCTATAAGTGAATTCATAACATGCTCCATCTCAAGATATAGCATGAAAGTATTGGCATAAATGGGTGCCATCGCTTCACCCATTGAGATCCCTGTTGCAAGTAAAAGGTGTCACCAAATTTGAAGAAGTAGTTTTTGAAGTACCAATTTCAACAAGAGTCGAATACTGTACTGGAGGGTAGAAGGTACTTTTAGGCAGCATCTCTGGAAACTCTGATCCTTCGTTAGTCTCCCCTTGTTCTAAGGAGTCAAAAAATATCTTCAGCTTGAGTTTCCTCATTAACCTGGAAACCTCCATTTTCTCTTGTAACAAATTACTACAATGCTGTGGAATAAATGATAGTCTGTTTTGGAGTGCTTTACTTTCAAAAGGAGGCAACTGGTAACTGGAGATGTTAACTACTGAGTCTTCTTGGCACCGCTGATTTCCGAATTGGATTTTTTCTTTTTCCCTCTTGTAAAAAAAAAAAAAAGAGACCTGCCTAGAAGTCGACACTGGACCCTGTCTTTGATGTGCTAGCTCTAATATCTCAGAACCAGCCTCTACCACTGATTCCAGCTCTGTACTGGATGCATCCGAGATAGTTGTCTGGTGATGCTGGTCTCTGATCTCTAGGTTTACGTCCCTCCTGCTGATAAGGCTTTGGGTTCGTTTGTTGGTAATATTATTCCCAAGTATAAACCATGTCCAATATGTAGTACATGTTCTGATCTTCTTCACCTCCAGTTCCTTTTTGTAATTTATCAAATTTTGAATTGGTGTCCACCAAGATGACAGCCAACTGTTCCCCTGACAGATTTGTATTGAGAGATACTTTAATATTGTTAATCTCTTCTTGTAATGTGCTCAAACTCTTTGCTAATTTTTCGATAGTCAAACAAATGAGATCCAGCGAACACTTATTCAGAATCTGTCACCATCGTTTCACAAAAGTTGGTTTCTCTTTGCAGAGAGTGGGTTCCATTGATACCCTAAGCCCACGAGGGATGCACTGTTCTCTGTGATATCGGGCCAAAGTAGTGGCATGCATTTATTTCCCTTCTTATGGCCCACTCTTCAATGATTAATCAGTGCCTCTGGTTTATCACTGTTGACCAACTCTTCCGTAGTGTCTTTAATTAAACCAAGAATTCTCCTGGCCTCTTCCTCACTAAACGCTAGTGTCTGCCTAATTCACAGTTATTCAATTTGGACAAAAAACATGTCAATTCAGTGTATACTTGAGCCTAATTACTACGGCCCCTGGGGGGGGGGGGTTGTGTGCTGCCTCCAAAAAAAGATGTAAACAAATGGGAGGTGCACCAAGGTGATAGTAAATCACTATTAAGGTTTTGCACATGTTCGAAACATCAGCCTTTTACATATTTACAAAATTTCAGGTGCAATCGGGTGGTGCCCCTAACCTATTGGGACTCAAACATAAACTACACAACCCAGTCATTGCCAACTTGAGAAGCCACAAGCTCTGAAGACCTGCAAACACCGAGCTGAGCGTAATCGTGCAACTATTCCCGTGAGTCTACAGCTTGCAAATTACTCCGGAGGGCTCCAACGCTGTCTGCATGTTCACAGCAGGCTGCTTCACTCGTGAGTGTACGTGACAATAGAAGTCATTTTGAGTATTGAATTTAGGGCTTGCAAAATCTCCTCGCCCACTTGCATTGTCAAGGAGATATTATTAATTGGTACTCGTTCTTGCTGGCGAGTAAAGGGATTTTTGACGTTTAAATGCAAACCCTTTCTTTTCATTAAATGGCTAACGCGGCTGGCAGCCGGCTGGCAGGACTGCACCAGAAATTAAGTGTTTATGGTGACATGCACAGATTAGGACCTTTTAGAAATTTTGGCAACGGATGTTTGTGCAAGGTTCACTTGCAGCAAATCCGCTAATAGTACAAACTCCCCACCTCCCCAGTATTCACCCATTACAATACATTTTAATTGAACACTTACGCTGACCTGCATTTATAGTAAATTTTTGCATTTGGCTCAGCCCAACATAGCTATGGTGCAGTTTATGGGGATCCACCAGTGGTCAAAAGGGTAACGGACTGCAAGTTCCAGGCGAGCAGGCCGCAACTCCGCCCGAATGGTCCCATTCAGTGCCAGGCTGCAGCAGGCGGGTTCGCCCCATTTGCTTCCTCAGATCAACTACTCCATGGATATTTAGAGCGCCTGCTCCCGTGCACGTCAGCTGGCGACACAGCTGCTTACAGGTGGCGCAGAAAGATAATCGACAACTCTTAATTGAAAGCTGACTCTTCAGGCTCCATTTAAGAAGTTTTGCAAATTGCGCACCTAGCAAACGTGCTGGTCATATTGCTCGCTTGATTGTGAAATAACGTTGATGTGGGAACATTCATGTCTAGCCTATCACTGGTGTATGCTTGTTGCACGTGTGATACGGCCCCTCCGGGTCTCGTGATCTTCCTCCCCGCGCTGAATACATATCGGGATAGGTAAACTTTTTCTTGCAGCATTCTGTGGCACATGATGTAGCCATGTCTATTTCTAATCGATGATGTTTAATCTCATTGAACAGTGAATGTAACGTGTTGGTGAAAGCAAGCTATTCTGCTCCAAACCATGTTTTGCATTTTAACGTTTTTTACCACCTCGCTGTGTCTCGATTTCGGTGATGCAGCAATATTCGTACATGTTGCATTAGTTTGAAATTCAAATAGTTTAAAGTACGATAATTGATATAAAATTAACGTGTATGTACTCTTCCACAAATTTGATTATGCATATGCGTTTTTGTACAATGATTTGCAAGTACTTCGCACATTGAAACCGAAGTCTGCTATTCAGATGTTGGATTTCTCAACTGTGCTTAGTAAGCAATTTAATGTTTAATGTAGTTTTATTTCCTTAAAGAGATCCAGTATCGTTTGTTGCCAACGTGTTAGTTTACCTAGGCTGTAGTCGCATGTCGACATACAAAGCATTCTCTCTGATTTACTTAATACGTTTTTAACGATCTGCTCTTCAGTCGTCATCGCTCCATTACCTTCCCACTATCTCACAAATCATGTACACTTTATTGGTCGCAGGGCAACAGCACTAAACCAGCATTGGCAAAGCTAACAGTTTTGTTTTTTGTTTAGTCACGTGCAGACATTTATTACCAAGTCATAAGATGGCAACAGATAGCAAATGATGGGAGTACCTGGGCATATTATGGCAGTGGCTGGCAAATGCATATAGGGATGGCAAAACTGTTGGCATAGCCAGTGGTTGTTTTTAATGACCGTTCAACACAATTAACAGATGCAAGGACCCACACATTGCATATCGGTAGGGTTAGCACAGCTTCATTAAGTATAGCACTCCCTTTGATAGTTCTGGTTCTTTCCCATTACTAATACAGTAGTCACTCAACAAAGAGGCAGAAATAAACTACTAAAATAAAGTAGCTCTACTCTGAAGCGGAGGCGCTGTACCACTAAATTAAATTCCTCGGGTTATCAGTTTAGTGTGAGGCAGGACAGCGCAGAAGGGAACATTCCCAGTTAAGTGAGAGTACTTGTCACTATAGTGTTACTAAGATTATTGCAAAATGTGCCACGCGTGGAAGTGACTTGCGAGGCATTAGCGGAACACTTTCCACTCCGATTGAAATCGGCAACTATGTAGCAAATCGCTGTTATCATTGGGTGCATGGGTGGTTTAGAAATAGACCGCATTGTTAGCAGTTGTGCCCAAATCGCCCTTGCACCAAATGAGTGGCACATGGGCGCTTTCAAGCCACTGTGGGTGCACAAAAGGGATCTGCAGCCACAGTGCACCACTCAGCAGCCCGTGCCTGAAAGGCTCGCCAAAGGAGGGAGCATTGTTACATGTAAACATTTTCAAGGCCTGGAACTGTATGAAACCAACAAAAGTTCGGCCTGTTAAAAGCAAGTGACTGTATAAATAAGCACATGAGGGAGTGGAAAGCCCAAAAACCCTACAGGAAAGCTGTAATCGTTCCAAAGGCTTACAAGCAATACCCACGCCAAGAGTTTATACTAAACCAGCAAAACCAATGTAGCAAACGGTACTCTAGGCAGATGCTAATGTGCTCCGAAACACAAAACTGCAGGTGATAACCCACATTGCCAAAGCCAAGATAGTCTCTCTTTACTCTCGTGATCAGAATTTGGTTGTTGGTACAGAGGGGAAAGAAAGGTGGCAAACAGGCTGCCCTTTTGGAGTAGATTATCCAGAGGGCGAGGAGCATAATTGCCAAGAAGTCTTGAAGCACACTAACTTGTTTTCCCCACATGTTTAAAGTTTGAAGCTGATGAAGTTGTTTTTTTTAAAAAAAATTTATTATTTTTTACGATAAGTTGGAACTTAACACTAAAGCACTTTTCTGTTCTTGTTGTTGAAGTATACGGGCAGGCAAGTAAACACATAGGCCAGGAGGTATTGCCCAAAAGAGCCTGACAAAGGGACCAGCCCAAGGCTGCAGGGCTGCATGGCTGAGTCCAGCAGGGGATCCCTGGCTTGCAAGGAACTGGCGTTCTGGAGGTGAGCAGCAAGAAGGCAGAGAGAACCAGCTGGAGGAGACTTGACGAGCCAGCACTCTACCCAGTGGCAGAGAAGAGGCCAGGGTGGTAGTGTGGCTAAAAAGGAAAGGCCGTGGACAGGGCCGACCTCCCCTTATGTAAGCCCGGCGTGCTCGATCTCCTGCCATGGCCAGGAGGGTCCCAGGGGCAGGTGGTGAGGCCCTGGCCTGAGCTTTAGTGCTCTGAAAGCGGATAACCTGAATGCGTGAGCAAAATCGCTGCTGGTGAGTCTGAAATACAGGGAGACTCGCAATGTGATGCACGTGGCTAAATACTATGTAGCGAGTGTAAGCAGATGAAAGGAAGTCATTATTGCAGTCCTTCACGATTGTGAGATAATCGGATAATGCGGACTATGAAAGAAGAAACGCACAGTATCTAAAAGAAGGCACAGGAAGGGAAAACCCATTGTCAAGGCCTTCTGAGTGAAAGTACTGTATGTGGTAAGACAAACTAATAGAACCATTTGTGATACAAAGTTACTGAGTGGTCGCGTAAGGAAGATTATATTGTCGAAGTCTCCGTGGACTGAAAGAAGGAAATTGACATCCTGAGGGGATCTGTGTGAGGTGCGAACTGCGAGCAAAGTGGCACTGACAATCGAGACACGCAGTGAGAGCCGACCGAAGGCTGTACATTAGAAAGGAACACTTTTAAAGTGCCAGAGCAAGTAAAGCCCAGCTAAGCAAACTGAAAAAGAAGGGGCTGAGCTAGAAGACCCAGGTTGCTCAATCTGTAATCGGTGGACCGTGCAGTCTGACAACTGCGCATAGACCAGGGGGAGCTTGAAAGTGGAACACGGAGGTGTGTAAGGGAACCCCAGAAGTGTTTGTGTATAACTACAACAGCTATATCTAAGAGCTGATACTTGGGGAAGGGAACCTTGAGTCTAAAAGGTACTGTGGACATTAAGGGCAAGACAAAGCGCTGCTTTTGGAGTTAAGGCAAGAGAAGCCTGAGAAACTAGCTGGACGTTTGTTTGTGCATCTGAGGAAACCAAACTGGAAGCTTGTGGTGCAGAGCATAACAAGACCAGTGCCAGGTGTAACCAAGCGCTAGGAGCTAATGAGATACTGTGGCTTTAAATAAAGTATAACAAGAACTTTGAATAATTAGTTACTTTGATAGTTTCTTTTGGAAGTATACTTTGAGAGACCTGTGGAGCTTTAAATCCCTTAGTCTCGCAAACTTAGGGGCAGTGAGCCAGGTAAGAAGCTCCTGAAAGGGACTATTAGAGAAGGCCTGTAGACAGGTCTGTGAGCCGTTAAAATACTGTCATTTACTTGGAACAAACCTTGAAAGCTTGTGGAACTTTACTCCTCGAGTGTCTGGAACTCGGGGAAGGGAGTTGTGTGAGATACTCCTGAAAGGCATTGTCTTATGATTTTGGTACACTTATTAGTTTGAACGTTCCCGCACATGGTTTGTATTGAAGTACGGTCAAGTATAGGTTGTGACACACAGCATTTTACCTCTGACTTTTAGACAGACTGGCCTTAAATACATCAGTTGAGGGCAAGTTAGACATTACTACCATGCTGAAGTTTTAAATAAAGGTTTTCCAACTGGATCTCTTGCACCTGTGTCTGTTGATACCATGTCTGCCTCACTCCACTTAGACAGTCAGGCACTTCCTTTGGTGCTACTATTGACTTTTGTTTTATGGACATTGGTGTAATTAATACTATTTGTTGAGTCTTTGTTTTACCGTGGTTTATGAAATATCACGTCAAGTATTTGCTTGTGGTTTCAGTATTTATTACATTTTAAATATTTTTTACTAGAATTGTATTGCTCATATTTAGCATGATAAAGTCCAAAGCCAGCCCATCACTGGCGGCTGCACAGGCAGCAGAAGAAATCTGCAATCATTTCAACCCAGGTTACAAAAGCAAATAACCTAGTAGTAGTAGAAAGAGACCTTCTTATACGATCTGGGCATTGATAATGTAAGTAAGGGAACTGGGTCTACTGACAAGATGGTTGGTCACAGAGGGATAGTTCATGAGAAGATGGGAGTCCATCACTTCAAAGAAAGGGCTCAAACAAACTAAGATATATACATATTTTTAAAATTGTGTTTTGTCCCAGCACACATGCATGCACACCCTATCTTGTGGAGCAATTTACGAATATCTGGAGCGGTGCAATTTAGACATTTGGGCCTTGTGTCTTGGGGTAGGTCTATAATTTCATGATGGTTCTTTGACACACATTAAGGAAGGTTTTTAAAAAAGGAAATGTTTGCAGCTGTGAGCATGTTGGCTTTTTTGATTTTTATGTAGGCATATTTATGATCTGTTGGCCTGCCTTCTTTTTCCCTTTTTATTTTATCGGTTTTATTTTTTGCAAGTTTAACTCATGTTTGCTTTTGTACACTGTTGCGTTTACTATTGTTGTGTTTTAAAAATAATAAATAAAAGAATGCATTGCTAAAAGTAGGTAGCCTATAGGAAACACTGGTACAATGGCAATAAGCTGTGCTTACCTTGTATGGGGTGTTTTTCAGGAAGGATTGGAACAAACATAGGGCTGTCCTTTAATCAGTCACTATTCTGCTATATAGAGGTAGCAGGGTTTTCTGTGATATTCATGGTCTCCAGGAAGTGTGGCTGATATGAAAGTGACATAGTGGGAGGTGAGTGTGTTGTAAGGGAAGGATGCATGGTTGCTGTGGTGTTCTGCTCTGTTTTGAAGGCATATTAGTGGTTAGTAAGGTGCAGCTCCTCCGGATCAGTACTTGCGTGGTCCCCCACCATTGACACTACTGGGTAGTATTGATGAGAGATGCAGGCCAAAACATCCGGGGTCTGCAGGCCACCAACCACTGCATTCAATCATTTGTTTCCAGATGAGATCCTTGGGTGCCAATTGTGCTAAGGTGCATTGGCCAGAGAGCGTATATGTACATTGTTTTTGGAGTTCCGTTTCTCTCTAGGGAGGGATCTTAAATTGCTGTGTGCAGCATATAGTGGGATTGGGCATTAGGAAGAGTGTTAGTGTTGGGGGTCAAACAAGTCATAATCTGGACAAAGCATTTTATGTAGGATGATGAGAAGCAAAATACAGTGAGAATGTGGTGAAACAATTCAACTAGAGTAATTCATATTAAGATTTGCTTGCATCTCTTAATTATTTGTAATCAATTGTGCTGTGGGCTGATAATCGTCATACTCAAAAAATCTTTACCTATATCTCAAGTTGGAATTTGTATCTCCATTTGTATATAGGGTACTTCAAAGAGGGACTGTTGTGTTTATAAACTGCTTGATTTGACAGGAATTTCTTCATTCACATCTATTTTTACGTCCACACTGAAGTTTCCTTGTGGGTTTTTGGTATTAAAGCCAAATCCTTTCTATTAAACCTTGAGTGTGTGTGGTAGCCTCTATTGCAACCAGCTGGGCCGGGCCATGTTTGGACTTATGTATCTGTGTGGAGGTCCCAAAATGGCCACCATCTCCTCCTTCCTGGACCATGACAACACGAGAGCCTGGCTGCGAGATATAACTCTGCAGCATATTAGCAATCTGAGTCTGAGTTGACTCTGATGAAAAGGTTGGCCTTCCAAGTAGAGGAAGGGTATGACTTTTGTCCAATGAGTTGAACGTATTTATCAAGGTTGTCGGATAGCTCTGAACTTTTTTGTTTTCAGAATGATCGTTTTGTAAGTTTTAGATTTCAACTCCAAGCATACCAAGGTTGTAAATAACTGTTTCTTGGGACTTGCAAGTATTCTCTGTGCATTCGTTTGTCTTTTGTGACTTGGCACTAATGGTCTTTGTTTTCTCCACTTTAAGATGGTTCTAGGAACCCGGCCTGAAGTTCCAACCTATGTCGCCTTAGTCTCAGTTTCTGTAATCACCCTTAGGACTTTGAAAATCGTGTCCTAGCATGCAGTGCTTCTCGTTATGCTTCACTTGCCTCCGGATCCTCACTGCTATTTGTCCTTGGGCTTCCCTTCCTGTCCAGGGGCCTCTGTCGGTTTCATTCAGTGTGTCGGCCTTTATTGCGCCCCTCACGCCCTCAAAGGTAGAAGCCAAAATGGGCCACCTGATGCCTCTTATTCTCATGATGCTCTAGCACCATGCCAGGTCGACTATGACTACAAGGTTGCCAGAGGTTTAGAACAGAAGTCTCCTAACCTAGCTACTCACCTCACAGAACTGCACTTACGTAAGACATGAGGTTCCCCCAACATTACCTTGTACCATACCAGGTGTACGTTGTCGGTGCAGCTACCAAATGTTATAGAGCCTCCGCCCTCACGAAATGGTGACCGCCGACCTAGCTTCTCCTCTGTGCACACAACCTCAGCTCTATCACAAACGGACCATGCTGGATGACTGGCCAGCATAGCTATCAAAGGTTCAAGCACCCCATGGCTTTTTTGGTTAAGAATGATCCTAACTGGCTGTTCCCCAGCCTTGCTATCAAGTAGAATAGAAGCACCATCCCATTCCCTTAACCCTTCGTGATGATGGGAAGCCCAGCTACGTGCCCTTAAGTGTCCCCCCCCGCTCCACCTGCTGGAATCGCTCTGCCACCAGAATCGATTTGCATTTAAAGGCCTTCTGCCACAGAAAGGGATCTGCACAGATGTACATCTAGTTCTCTATACTTTAGTACACTTTCCGTCCTGCGTGTGGAGGGTGGCATTGCTCCCAGACTGTTTACTGTCTCTACTTTATTAAGTTGCCCTAGGGAACCCCTGGGTGCTTTGCCCTGAATGGGTCCTCCTGTTAGTTGTTGCTTGAATTCTTCACTAGCCATTTGGTTTTCTTAAGTCCACCAGGGAGTCCATTGTCCCTGTTCGCATCTTCAGCTGCCCCTGAGACTGCACATTGATGTACCTTTTTGCATCCCGCCACCAAACGACTGATCCAGAGCGCAATGTGTACCACTGTGGGTTCTTGACGGTAGACGGGACATGAATACCCACATGCAAGTGGACACCCCCCCAATCCCAAGAGGCCTCATATTGTCTTTAATTACCCTGAGCCGAATAGAACAGGAATGCTCTGTTTCCTTCTGAGCCTTCAGTAGTAAGGATGTAGGCCTAGATAAGACAGGAGCTTGGTCCAGAGAAAGGACCCTTTACTGCTACGATCTGTGCCCAAATAAATACTGACTGATCCCCCAAAAGGTTTTTGGGCAACCTGCCTTGGTTTTGTGGCAGGCTGCTGACGCAGGAACAGTTTACAGTTCTTAAAGCCGGTGCAATGCTTTCACTATGCTTCAATTCGAAAAAAAAGTCTTTAGCTTTTACATTTCAATCTTGTAATTTCTTGCATATTGATTCAAAATGAATTTGATGTTCCATCTCTCCTTAACCTTAGGCATGGGTTGATCTGTTTTACTGCCATTTTAAATTCACCAATTATAAAGTATTACATTTACTCTTTATTCTTTTGCGATCGGTTAAAGAGCAAACTATTCGTTGCAGGGTTTTTTCCTTTTATAGTAGACTTGTAGATCCTTCCTCAATCCTGTGGCTAATGTCTGCAGCTGTGGCCTGGGCATAATCTAATTGTTGTGCTCCCTCAGGGTTCGAAATTGCTTGGAGATATTTAGCTCTTGGATATAGCCAAGGAGAGTCTGGTTAGCTAGAAAACCACTTCTACCAAGAGTTACTTTTGATTCCCCAGGCAAGTGGTGCCATACAAACCTGACCATGTGATATTAATTGTGTAGGTTTGAACATGTGTTTAAATGAGAATAAAGGACACACCCAAGGGACATTTTTATGCATATTGTATAATATGTAATGGACAAAAAGTTAGGTTGTTTGGAAAACCTCTCGATCCTTATGGATGAACTGGAGAAAGTATCTTTCCTGGAACCTAAAATGGAAACCAAGATAGCGCTTCCTTGATTACTTAAGTAAAAAATTGCAGGTCTAGTCTTTTTCAAAATGGCAGCCGGCAGTCACAGTTCTCATTAAAGCTTGCCTTTCTGAAGAGGAAGGTGCGTCGCTACTTTGCATTTTTTTAAAATTCACCTTAGCTCTTCCGCTTGGCTGCTTCAGAAATTACTTTCTTTCTCAGAGCACTTTTTCCGTTCTAACTTTCTTTGTTCCACTTTTGCTCGATTCCATTTCCCCTTCTTTTCTAGCCTTACTTTCCTTACCTTTTCTGTCTTCCGCGCTGCTCTTTCTTTCTCCTTTCCTCCTCCTCCTCCTTACCCTTTGTTTTCCTTCCTCATTTCTATCCTGTACTTCAAATTTCTCCGGTACTCGCACTCTACTCATACGGAGCATTCGCCTTCTCCTTTCTATCTTGCCGGGTGCTCGCGCTCCGGTATTATTCTTTACTGCCATGTTCGTTCTAATCTAGTTCCTTCTCCTTTCCTCTGCTTTTGTCTTCCGCTTTCCTTTCTGTTTACTTCCTGCTGTTTACTTCCTGCTGTTTGCTAGACAGCCTTCTCCAAAAACTTCCCGCTGCTCGTGGGGAAGAATTCAATATTTCTCTCCGCCTTTCTCGGGATATGGTCGACTAGCCTTTCTCCCAATTGGCTAACCCACTTGAATTTGCACTGCCAGCTCAACGCTTCTACGTGACGCTCTACTATATAGTCTCCATATCTACAAGGCTACTCAACACGGTGGGAATTCACTTCTACCTACAACGTTTCTCCTCCAGCCCCCACGAGGGTTTCCTGAGGGAATAGCCCGCGTGGTGCAGAGAGCCCAGTTTTTGGCCTCTGAACACCCTGTGGGGCACGCTCATATTCTCCAGACACAGCGACCAACTAAACTGTGAGTACTCTAAACTCTAGTTGCTAATATAGGTTGCATCTTGCGCACATGTTAGATTTGCTGTGTGCTATAGCCTGACTACTGGTTTCCCCAGGATAGCTTTTACACAGTGGTAGATGCTTCATACCCAGGAGATGCTTTTTGCCCATGGTCAACCAGCCCTAATTTCGATCCCTGTCCCTTCTAGAGCCTGTTTGAAGGAGGCCTCCAACCTATGTCTTGAGGCAATGCTGAACTCAACACCCCATTGCACAGAGCTCAAACCAATACTTTGCGGACACATAATTTGTCTTTCTTTTCAACATCGGGCTCAACTTGAAACATGCTTGTCTCTACAGTAGCTTTCCACGTTTCAGAGTCTCTTAATACCGTAAACCTGTCTGGTCTTGCTTAGGAGACCAAAATCTGTGTGACATGCTGCATAATGGTAATACTGGCTTCGAACTGAGTGGCAAAATGTTGACAATTTACTTATTTTCTTGTTTATTAGGAGGAAGGGCAGCTTATATTTTTTTTTGGGTGATTTCATGTAGTTTCCCCCATTGTTAAACTTTGTTTACCCCTGGTACTGTATTATGAAAGGGTGAGTGACACAAATAGCTTGTGGCATCATTTGGGAATGCTTTGGATTAGTTAAGTGTACAATAGTGCATGTGGATTAACGGTTTCATGTGTCTGCAGTCCCATTTCTTCCTTGTATCAGTGCCACCCAGTGATCCAGATAGGATTTTGAGATGGGAGTAATACTCCCCATTTGTTTAAAGAAAAAACATGTATTGTGCAGGAACTCCAAATTGTAGAGTAAAAAGGAGTTCAAGGAAATGCAAAGAAGCTGACCTTCATCCACTGCACGTATAAAATGAAAACAGTTTGGAAGCAAAACACATGTAATTTCTCTGGTTTCAAATAATTGTATAGACTTGTGCAAAACATTACCCCACAGAATACATTGTTGGTGTGCTATCCAGCAGCATCTTCATGATACTTGTTAACAGGAACTTTCAGAGCTACTACAGTTACAGAACCAGATGGCTCCATCGGGTATTCATAAATAAATTCACTATCCCTAACAGAATCACTTCTCTGCCCCTTACTCCTGTTGTTGCCTGGTACTACATCCCATTTTTGCATCTTCTCCATGTTTTTCCTCTTTCTCTCCTTCCTGCTGCTACGGTTTAATGTTGGTATACCACTTATTGTTGCTGTCTGCTGCTGTCTTTCTCTCCTGTCTCTGCATCCTATTATTGCTGTTTCTCTCATATGTCTTGCTGTCTCAGTTGCTGTAACTCCTGAGTCTCTCACTCTTTGGTTTGTCCCGCTTCCTCTCAATTTCCTAGCTCTCTTCTCCCTTCTCATTTCCTCTGTTGTGGTATTTACTGTTCTCCTTTTTTTGCAGCATATGCTGCACTTGCTTCTGAACCATTGAACAAAATTAACTTTTGTGGTTCACCATTGAACAATTTAGTCCTGCTGACAATTGGAAAGCTGAGTTAACTCTGATATAGTTCAGAACTGAAATGTGCTCTTCATACATAATCTCTGCTGCAGATGCTTTAACTCACTGAGCTATCAACACAACTAATTTTTTTTAAACTTTATTTTTGGTCTTTTTTACAAACTTAGTAACCAAACAAACTTGCACCGTTTAAGACCTGAACCCCGTCCACCCCCCCTCCTCCATCTCCCACACCCAGTTTGAATAGCGTTCAGTCACAAGACGATCCCATAGTTTACGTATACTAGCTGGTGTCTGTTTGATCCAGGCGCCGCTGATAGTCTGAGTTTGGCGACAGAGTCCTTAAAGGGCATGTGCCCGCAGCAGTGATCAGATGTCAGGGGGACGGGCATGTAGAGGTAGAGTCTTTATAAAGGCCGTTTCCACGTCTTGACAGTAGGTCACGTCTTTGAGCCAGCTTTGTAAGGTCAGAGGGGGCCCGCGTCCCCAGGTGAATGCAATCCTCCTTCTTGCCAGGATCAATAGTAGGTTCGCTAGTTTATGCCCAAAGGGCAGCAAGTGCCTGGTTAAGCCGAGGAGTGTCAGCGTGGGATCCGGGTCTATTTGTGTACCAATGATTGCTGATATTTTTCCAAGCACCTGGTTTCAGAATTGGCGGATGTGAGGGCATGACCAGGCTAGGTGCATAAAGTCTGCATCTGAGGCACCACAGCGATCACATGTTGCTGAGATTGATTCACGTTGTGAGTGCAGCCTTGCTGGTGTGTGGTAGACCTGATGCAGGTAATTGAAGTGTATTTGTTTGTAGCTTGTGTTAAGTGATACCTTCTGGGTTTGCCGCAAGATGTAAGTCCAGTCGTCATCTGTGATCGTGGTCTTCAGAGCTTTCTCCCATCTCGATTTGGGTTTCGTGAGTGGGGGTGAGGGGGTCGTGTTTGTTAGAAGCGACTTGTATATTTCGGAGACCAATCTCCCCTCGCCCTGTGATTCTATCACCCCATGTAGAAGTTCCCAGGTAGGAGTTTGTCGGGGGAAGGAGGTGAAGTTAGTTTGAAGAGCATGTCGCGGCCTGAAGTAGATAAACATGTCGAGGGCGTTGCTTCATTCTCTGTCTCATGCTTGTTGCAGCGATAGAAATGTATCCTCGACGTAAAGGTTGCCCAGTGTTTTAATTTGCAGTTTATCTGTCCATTGTAGGTGTATCTTTTCGGGGGTATACCGGGGATAAACCTTGCTGGGATAAGAGGGGAGAACCTGGTCTGAATGACACTTCTGCGCTATTTTCTTCCAGATGGAGTAAGTGGTAAGGACTATGTTCAATGTGGTATGAGGAACCTGTAGTTAACCCGGGATCATTGCCCTAAGGAGATGCAGCGTCGCCAGAGCCCTCTCGACCTGGACATGCGGCCTGATAAAGGCCATAGCGTACCAGTGGCCCAGTAATTGGGCCTGGGCTATCAACACGACTATGCAGCATTTGGAAGAGAAAAGCCCTCCTGTTGCGCTTCTCGAAGTTGAATTAAATACTCAAACAAAAATGTTCAGATTCCTTTTTAGTTTTATTTAAATTATAATTCTGACAAAAATTGGCACATTTACGTCCAAAAGTAAAGAAAATGTTTGTTTAGGCTAAAATAAATTGTTTTGAGAGGATCAAAAGTTGAAGCTTTTAGGACAATGTGAAATCTTGAGTTGTTTTCACTAAGATTTAGTCTTTATCCTTTGAGAAAGTCCTTAGTTAAATGCACTAGGTCTTGTTTGTAAATTGAAACAAATCCTTGTTAATTTGGTATCTTTATTGGTTTGGAGTTCTTAGTTCAATTCACCAAGTCTCATAGGTTAAGAAAGTCCTTGTAGGTTGAAAAGTCCTATTGAAGTTTAGTACTTCAATTTGTAGTGTTCCCTTAGATTCTAATAATGTGGAAACCACGTTCCTTGGCTTGAAAAAATGTTAGTTCCTCAACACGTGTTTCTCGGTCGCGGTGGTTCTTCAGGAGGAATATGAGATGAAATATCAAAGGGTGTCTGAGAGGAAGAGGGATATTAAGGTTAGCTTGAGCAGTGAGTCTTATGCTGTTGGTTCTAAGTGGTCCTGCAAAGAAATGTGGGTGTGATGCAGGAAAATATGAATTCACCCTGCTGTGACTAGTTGATATTGCTCCAATAACAGGGTATGACAGCCCGCTGATAAATTGTGGTACTGTGACTAAATCTATAGTAGAACTGCTGCGATCTACTACTGTATGGCTTGTCCCACTAGAAAGGTATACAGTACTGCTGGAAAATGTAGATTCTGTCCCATTTAAGAACTATAAATTAGTCCTTCTAGGAGGAGCTTATACTTTATATAACCCCCTCAAAGAATTGCTTGTAGATTTTCACACTGCCTACCTGAACACTATACCTTGGGCGGATGGATGGATGGAGGGATGGATGGATGGATGGATGGAGGGAGGGAGGGAGGGAGGGAGGGAGAGAGGGAGAGAGGTAGAGAAGATTTAAAGTACATTCCAGACGATGTGTCGAGCCATTCCTCGCTCGCAACTGAGACTGCTCACAATTTATGCCTTTGCCTTTTCACACACATGCATGCACACAATCTTTTGAAACTATATGAAACACATTTTGCATTGAACACCAAAAGCTTTTCATAATGCCAAACCAAACTGCTTGCTGTGAGGGCCTCCTAAAAGGTAAACTTCTAATGGATCGAGTCCTCATCTTTGATGTGTCCGATATCCTGGTAGCAGCTTTGGAAAGTTTTTACAGAAGTGCGCGCCGTGCGCCATCCACCAAATGTCCCTCTATGGATTCATCCCTCTCAACCATGAAGTCGATAGTGGTATAAATAGCACGCACCTCGCCTGTTGCCTCAGTTCTGTTTTACATCATGCACAGTGCGCTTCCAACGGTTCAGAATCTCCTCAGTGATTTTTAAACTGCATTTTTGCCCTAATCTTCGAAGAATATCTCCTTCTGGGTTGAAAAGGTGTACCGACTGTGGGTCAAAGATGTTGATCACCGATCCGCATCGAATATGCCTTTGGTGGCTTGGAACCAGCCACAAGTTGGATGATGGCTCATGCCAGTCAATGACAGTTAAGGAATTGAAGGATGGGAAGATTGCCCTGGGTAGACCTACGTCTACGTTTTCTCCTACCCTGTCTGAGGTTGTCTGGGCAAAGCTGGAGGGATATTTAACCTCAGTCTGAGAAGAAGCTCTCAGAACATTTGAAACGCTCTTGGTCGAGAAGTGGTTCTCTTGGCCCCATAAGAAGTGGCGTCATCGATCCTGCTAATCTTCGCTGGACTCTTCACCTGATAGGAAACTGATATGTTTCCTTGGTAAGTCGGCATCAAAAGCAGAATGGGAGGATTTTCGCTTGCAGATGGATGTGTTTGAGAAGGCGGCTTCTCCCGCCCCTTCAAAAGAACCGAAGGCATTTTCGGACCCCATAGCGCCTTGTAAGGGAGGAGATTGAAGCTGCTGATTGTGCACCTTTGAGCTTGGGCATGAAAGCAGCAACGCTTCGAGGAGCGTCCAATGACCAGGGGCACAGCTACCTCTTCGGCTCTGTAAAAAGGTGTTCCTATTAAAAACATTTTGTGAGGAAGCTACGTGGTCTACAATACACGTTCACAAAGCATTACTGCCTTGATTCTTCCCTGAGTCAGGATGGAAGCTTTGGAAAAGCTGTCCTCCATTCTGTTCATGGAAGCCATTGATAAATTCGTACCCCCTCCACCAAAACAAACACTGCTTTGGGAGTCTATCAAAGATGAGGAATATGTGGGTACAGTGTCAATAAGCTATGCTTAACTTGTATGGGGTCCATTCGAAGAACAAGTTACTTAACCCTGGTAACGTTCTTTCGACTGCACGGTCCTCCCATGTGTCGTCAGCCTACCACGCAGTAGAATGTTTCCATGCAATTGCTGCTTTCGCTCCTTCAGAGCTTAGTACGGTCAAACCAGTGTTGATGCGGGTAGTTCTACTGAAAGTAGATGACATCATCCTCGAGACCGAGGCTCTTGAGGGACATTGAGTGCACTCTGTCAAAATAAATGTTTCCGAAGCAGCTGAAACTGGATATTGAATATCAAAGATGAGGAATACGTGGGAGGAACATCCAGTCGAAGGAACTTTACCAGGGGTGAGTAACCTGTTCTTCTGCACTTTTCTTCTGTGCTGCTACACACTAGTACGTCTTCTACATACTGTACTGTCCATGTTGATGTCCCTCACCCTCCCCCTCCCCCGTCCATCTGGAGGACTCTGTCAAAGACACTGGGGGACTTGCAGTACCTTTGGGGCAACCTAGTGTGTTGGAGTCTCTTTCCGCGATATGAGAACGCTGTATGTATTGAGTCTGGGTGTAATGGTATGGTGAAGAATGCATTTTTTAGGTCTTCTACTGAGAAGTAGACTGCAGTTGTAGGTATGTTGCATAGTATTGATGCAGGGTTTGGCTCTGGTGGATGTTCTGTTTCCACTATGTCGTTCAATGGATATATAGCTGTGTTGCAAGGTGAGTGAAGGCACAATGATGCCTTGGTCAAGAAGTGCTTTGATTGTGTCATGAATTCCCTCATCGGTTTTCTTTGCACAATGGGTATTTCTTTACTGTACAGAGTATGGCATCTGGTTTGAGTTTGATTTTCACTGCCCCTATGCAAATCAGTCACCCTACGTCATGTTGGTTGCTTGTCCACAGTTTCGGCACTTGTGCCAAGTCCTCCTGTTCTTGTGTTGGTGGAGTGGTTGCTGTCTGTCTGTGGGACTTCCCTGTGTTATATTACCAAATGACAAGGTATGCCAATATGCCAATTTCAAAGACTACTCTTCACACCGCTCCCCCCCCCCCACCCCTATCAATGTCAATATTTGCAAATAGCCATCAGTAATTTCTTTCAGTGGTGGGGTGGGGTCTATTTATGGTATACTGCCCCCACCTGTGCCTGTTAAAATGGTTGTGTCTTTCCTCATGATTCCTGCATCCATGTGTAAAGTTAAAATCGTTCCTGGGACTTCATGTGGTACTGCTTGCCTAAATAGGATTTCTGCTGGCAAGCAAAGTATCACATTCTGCATTCCTTGTTACCAACCAACCAATCAAAATGACAACTGCATATGCAAATAGTGCTTCATGCAATGGTAGTGCTCGAATTGTGTTGCTGCTGCAAAGTGCCTGTAGCTCTGCCGCTGCTCTGTTATAATGCATGCCTGGTATTGAAAACGCAATTTCTTTGTCAGTGAATTAAATGGTTGTGTTAAGCCTTTTTAGGTGATCCCATCGTAATAGATTCACTGGTGCATCGGTAGCATGCAATAATGCTATGACTATCCCTTAATTCCCTATGGTGAGGGGTAGATCTGTGAAAGGAATCCTTACAATTTCCCCAGAGAAACTGAGTATCCATGCTATTGTCTGTTAGTGGAAACCATCCTTCCCATATACAAGACCGGGTGGCTCCTGTGTCTACAATGAAAGTAAACTTCCTGTTCACCATCCTCACCCCCACTTTGGGTTCCCTGCCTGCATTTGGAGTGATTGAGAGAACTGGGGACGTCAAGTCTTGCTGTGGGCTGTCATATTGTGTATACTTTCCCTCCTGGAGGAGGGAAAGTATTGTTGCTTATGACATTAGCTCCATTGTAGTGTGTAAGTATTCCCTGTAGTAGGGCATTCTGTTCCCATGGTACTGAAGTTGCCTGTGCTGGAGCTTGCTGTGCAATGTTCTGAATTGTATTTGGTGTGGGGCACTGTATGGGTTGTCCCTGTGGGCGATCATTTGTATGTGTCGTCATTTAGGGGTTTGGCAGACCCAGGTACATACATTAGTGTGGGGGCTACAGTCTGCTGTGGGGCATAGTATCCCTGTGGTGCCCCTTGTGTGTAGTATGGAGCTTGGGGTGCTCCTGGATGGGATTGCATCTACTGCGACAATCCTTTGACAGTGTCCCCTCTTCCCGCATGTCCAATATGTTCCCCCAAATCGTGATTTTTAATCCTCACCCTCGCATCTTATTTGAGTTGCTTCATGCTCCCTGGACTCCTTTCCTATCTCGTCTGTTGTCATGTGAATCGCCCCAGTCTTGTGCTGGTCCTGATTGATGATGTGTCTGTGGGGTTTGTTACTACTGCTCCCTCCATATTGAGTTTTGCTACTTTCTTCTGCACCAATTTAGCTGCAGCTTGCTGTGCTTTTTCTTCTGTTGCTCTTTCGCTTTTACGCTTGTAGTTACAAAAATGCACTATATGCACCTATATTTCTCCCCACGCCTTCACTTCCATTCCCACAATTTTGTCTGGCTCTGTTTTGTACTTCAGTGGGTAGGCCCTTCCTTAATATGTGGTAAAAGAATGGTATGTTCTGTTCCCACGTTCCTCCGGTCTCCTCTTGACATATTTTCCTGAATTGACTGAATGTATAATGCAGGGTCTTCATGTTTCATTGTTCGTACCAGTATAGCACATACATCAGGTCTATCCTGGTACTTGCCCAACCTCCCCCCGTCCGCCCCCTCCTCTGTGCATCCCATACACGGGCTCTCAATTTGTTAAATGGCGCAGAGTCATGTGCATTACTCTAATCGAACACCTGACTAACGGGCTCCCTCCCAAATTGTGTAAACATTTCATGTCCCCATCTGCTAAGGTAGCCCCTGCTGTATGCTTTTCTGATGCACTAATCCGTTTAGCAGCACCTACAGTAAGAAGTGGCAACACCTCGAATCGATCCAATTATTCTTGTCCATATGGTACTTAATGTGATCTGCCTACTTCATTCTGTATTAATGGGAACTGCCTTCCCTGCTTTTGGCTATTCTGTGCTCTACCATTCATCTCCGCTGTAACCACTGACACTGTTCTAGGACGTCGTCTCATTTGCCTTACCCATGGAGCTTTCTCCCTGATCTTCTGTTTCCCAATTCTCCTCACCTCCCTCCGACTCTCTCACTCCAAGTTTTATCTGTCCCATGATCTATAACCTGTGGTTCTGGTTCCTCAGTTTCTACTTGCACATCATTAATATCTCTCTTATGCATTTACAACACTACCTCTTCAGCTGCCCATTTTTCAGCATCTCCCATTGGACATAGCCCCTCCCTTATCTGGGATGCCCTGTGCAACTCTTTCTATGCTTTGCGTACTGCTGCTTCTAAATCTTTGCACGCTTTGTGTTCTGGTTTGCCTATTACTGAATCTCGTTTTTCACGGTGCTTTTGCTCCTTTCATGGGGTTTGTTCATGAATATGCAGGGGGCTTGTATTTAGGGTTTGTGTATCCTGCAGCTGGATTTGAAGGATAGTTGCCTACTAAGTGTGGGACTGTCGACTGCACAGGCGCTGAAGTGTCGACTGGGTGCCTTGCTGTATATTTGTCTGGGGCATCAACTGACTTTGAGCTGCCTGATGGGGGTGGGGGCAGATACGTCCTCACCATTCTCCTTTTCTTTTGGCCTACTTGCATCATCTTCCAAAGCTCCAATATTCTGTCTTTTCTTTAATTTATTTTACCTTTTTATAAGTGGCGAGTAGATGGGTGTACACATGGGCTATTATATTCTTATCATGAGTATCCTCAGCTGACAACTCTGAACATTCTCCCTTCTCTTACTGTTGCCCATTCCTCACAATATTTATATTTTCTAATGTTCTCTGTGTGGATAGTCACTACACAGGTGTTCTAAGGGAGTACTCCTGTTTGATCTCTTACTGAAATAAACAACTCCACTACACCGTTTTCTTTACGTACCACAGCGCAAAAGTCTTTAGAATCAAGGGAATTCGTGAGATGTAATAATACTTTCAACAATATCACAAGTGCCGTCCCCCCCCCACCCCTTTGCCGCACTATTTACCTGTTGCGAGACCCTTCAAATTCTAATGCAAAACCAGTACCAAGATTCAAAACCACAATGCGCTCTTGGGCAAAAAACACAAAATTGCTAAAAGGCACCCCACAAATCGGTCTACAACCCAATATTATCCCCACTCAGTTTCACCTCACTACGCATTCACCATTATGTGTAATATGTACAATGCAAATAAAAATCAAAAGCGGTTCTATAATCTTCTACTACTCCCTGCCTCACACCCCTTCTTCATTACTGAGGAAGAGCTGAATAACCCTACCAGAAGCTCCTTCCCCATTTTGCCTGTCTGTTGGGAACCAGAAATTGCAATATGCGCATTATCAGTGAGGATACCTATACCGCAAAGAATCCTTGAAACAAGGTATCTATTGAGAAAACCCTATATGCATTCACAAAGAAATAATGGTCTTCTGGAAGAAGTCCCGGAAGAAGTATGTAAATGAATGAGAAGGAAGACTGGTGATGTCATACAAAGCAGAACTGACACACCCAGAAGAAACACAAATGAAGAAAGAATATAGCCACTCTATAGGATCTGAGGGTGAGGTATCGAAGAAAAGCAACATTTTGGGATCAAAATGAAGATTTCATGTGTGAACTCTGAAGAAAATGCAAAGTCATTTTACAACTGTACAGATGCTGTCGGGCAAGTAGACGAAGTAATCCTGACGCTGGTTACGTAATTAATAGATTGCGCCGATGTACTAATGTATATACATAGGAATGTATAGAATCTGCATGTTCCACAATGCACTTTAGCAAACTTAAAACCCTGTTAATGGAAAGGGCGTGAAGTGTGGCGCAGTTGAAAATGGCCAATGGCCAAGGAGAATTCAAGAAAGGCTGGCTGGCCCAGCACCAAGAGTTGGTGCCACTATGAGCCTGTTTGTTTGTCATCAAGCTACATGAACGTGAGAAACCAGCACACTTCTGTTTGAGGTGTAATGGAAAAACACTGAAAGAGCCAAGAGTTCATCATTTAATAGTATTTTATGCGGCAACGAGCTCAAACGTGGTCTCCAGTCACGTGGTCAGATGGAAATAGACTGTGGGTCGAGCTACAGCGAAACCAGAAGATAAGACTATGCCACACTCCCTTTTATAGCCTTAATTGAATGACAGACCGCAGGAGTAATGAAAGATGTTGGGCTAATTGGGTGGGGAGGCATGACCAGGCCAAACCTCCCCAACCCTTGTAGCACCTGGGGTAACCAGCTTGCGTGCTGCTAGCAAGCGAAATATTCCTGAAGAGTTCAAGTGTGCCAACCAATTATAGAGGGCCACATATCAAAGAGCCCTATAGTTTGTGTAACCAATAGGGTGTCTAATATTGGTATGACACGGAAGATGACTTGCACTTGGGATGGGCTTAGTTGTCCACCTGATCTTAGAGACTCAATCACAACCCCCGTCGGTATGGAACGTATACCTAGATGTTCCCTTTAAAGCCATCACATTCCCTAGTAGGTTTTCTTAGTTTGCCACATAGGATGACGTCGGTAGGGACAAATTTTCAGTATAAGAATGTTATTTTTTCATATTATGCTTTGAGTTAGCAAATCGAGCGAACGTCCGTTGTAACTCCCTGTTTTAGATAATTGTTAATAAAACAGTACAGTGTTTTGCCAACTTCCTGAGTCGGTTTGATTATTGATGTACAGTCCATCTCAAAGTATTGCTCACTCATCTTAATTGGAATCACCTGAATATCAGCACAGCCCCTCTGATGAATGTTTGAGACAGGAAAGCGCTAGGAGGAAAATGAGAAAAACAGAGCAATTGAACAGCAGATGGCCTCCAACCCTGTTATGATTTTTTCTATATTTCGGTATTCAACCCTGTTAATAATTGTTAAATTGTTTTTGGGATCTAACCCCGGTTTTTCTCATCTCATTTTAAAAGGCCCCAGGGTTCACTAGTGCAGGACTTCCCACTTATTTCTTAGCAGTGCTGCCCCTCCCTTATCTTTACTAGGGCGATGTGTTTACTTTACTTACCAATTATTTACTGTGGAGCCCTCTTTTTCTAAAAACTTGGCCAAAACAAATCACATGAATCACACCAGCATTCACTCCACTTCCCACATTTATACTCGCTCTATAGTTTTTGTATCGGTGCACTGGCTCACTGCGGTCATCCGAAGTCTCCCGGACTGCCTCTCCCCTCAAAGGCCTGCACTCAGGTGGACGAGTTAGAAACCTGGAATGGCCAGACCGGCCTTCCGGTAACTTGGGTGCCTGCTATTTCCCGCTCGGGTGCTGCGCAGTTTTCTGCCCAATCCAGGCAGACTTGTCCCCAAAGTACGGCAGAAGAGCCAGCAGATGTTCCACCATATATGAATGTTTGCCAACGTCCCTTCTGATGCCAATAAAAATAATCCAAAGAGCCAAGCATGCAATGCACAAGATACAGGAAACACTGTATTGCAGTAAACTGCCTAGGCAGGGAAACATCCAACAGGCATTTAAATTGTAGTCAAGAGTACATGCTTATTGTGGTTACAGAAAGCAAAAATCAACACTTAGTTTCAATATTCAACAACATTGATTGGTTTCATAATTCAACATCATTGATTGGTTGGCAAGAATTGCAGTATACATGATTGTATACTTTGCACATTTGCTTTAGCCTATTGTAAACATGTGTTAATAGTGATCTATGCAGGGTAGCTTGTTTATAATGAAGACATTTAATTTCAAACACACTGTACTTGGCAGATGCATTACACACATGCATCGAACAGAACTACATGTACCATTGGTTATTTCAGGATGTGTGAGAGTGGAGTAAATGATTAAATGTTAGAACCAATCATCTTTGTCAGATGTGACAGTGAGAACACAGAATCTTCAAAGTTAACGTTCTGAGATGATCTAAGCTGATTGGTAGGATAATACGGTTCTCGTGCTCTTAAGAACTGTGTATTATCAGAAATGTGTATTGGTTGTTTTTGTAACTTTGCTCGGTGCGAAGGTTTCTAACATGTCCTTTGTGTGATATATTTACCCACTTAGCAGTACTTTCACCCCCCACATCACGAAGCTGCCCTTCATCAGAACAAGCAAAATTGCTGCACTGGCTCCTGTGAGCACCACTGCCTCACACCAAAACTGCAGTTTGCAGCGAAAAAAGGATGGCTGCACTGTTTTGCCAAGCGGCATTGGGCAAGATGGAACAGGGAGCACCCCGAGAAAGGCAACTAGGGGGTGTACTTGTGGGTCTTAAAGAAATGGTGAAAAAGCGGTGCTGCTTTGCTGCAAGCCCAAAATTCCTATTGAAAAAGGGAATATTTCACCTTGCCATTTTTCCTGTTCTTCTCACAGTACCTTTATCAAAAAGACCCTGTCATGCCCATCTATATTCACATTGTGCTCCATCAGAAAAGAACCTTATTCCTGAATGGCCGGCTGAGCCAGCCAAACCTGAGAAAATCAACAAAAGCTTTCCTTCAGCTACACAGGAAATAATTGTGGCCACAAAATGTCCAGGATCAACGTGCCAAAAAGGCTCTGGCTTTCTGGACCTGTCGATTCCAGTGCATCTATATTTAAACAAAGTGCTGCATACAAAATACTTACTCTGGCTCCAAAACCATGGGGGAAGTCAGAGGGAAGAGAAAAATTGAATTGGCAAGGACACTACCAGCAGTCAACTCGTTTAAAACGTACTTTTGCAAAGAAAGAAAAATACTTGTTTAAAAGTATATGTCAGATAGGGCCCTGACATTATCTAGCAATGTACAGAGGTTTGCTGTGAAAGATATATCTGGGGGGCGGGGGGGTTTATTCAACGGGCTTTATTCTGATTCATAACAAAAATAAACAAACTAAGGAATTATAAGGCAGTCGCTACATGGGGGCTGCGGGGGGGGCATCCAATCAGGTTTCGGCTGGGGGAGATGCTAGCAACCGAAGGCCTCCACAGGAACAGATTGAACATTTCCCTCCAAAGACTATTTATTAAGACTTTTATCTCTGCAGCAGGACTTTGCACAAATGTGAAATGTTAAGTTTAAAGGTGATTTTCTGGCTTATAGACATTGTAGCATTCACTGACACCTTGGGAACAGAAGTGGTGGAGAATTGGGTATTTGAGCAAAGTGTACCTGATGCCAATGTAAAATGTTATACTGACATGCCTGACGATAATCAAGACAAACTCTCTCCTGAATTTCCTGCGCTGGCATTCCTGATCTGCTACATCAATCTTGCTGATTCCAGATTTCACTACAAGGCCAAAGCATTGCTGATCCTATCCCCAGCAAGGCCATTGATCCAGAAAAAGCCACTAAAATCCCATTTAAAAGGGTACAAAGCTGTGGTACCTTTTGCATCCTGAAATCAGACCGGCTTGCTGCCCACTACCTTCATGCGCGCTGCAACCCTATCATCCAGCTGTCCTTGTTATCCGGTGACCAGACCTTTGCCCAGCTGTCTTTTGCCAGGAGGGTCTGCTATCTGGTGACCAGAATCTTTTGTGACCAGAACTAGTTGACTGTCCAAAATCAAAAGAGGACTGTGAGTATCCCAAATCCCATAACATATAGTCTACCCCATCTTGATTTTTCTTTATTCCACTCTCAAAGCAATCCTATCCATACCCTGGTAACTTGTTGAAACTGTGCGAATTATCCGTGCACCCTGCCCTTTACTTTCTAAGTTCTAGCACCATCTCTTTTCATTTCTGTCTGGTGTAAATCATAAGCCCTTAGTCATATTTTGAGTAATCAAACTAATTTCCAGTTAAAGTTGAGCACTGGGGTGACGAGGTTGACTTCGCAAATCAACCTTGGAGTTTACTGTGTTCCCCTTTAACAATATAATCTAGATAATTTGGTTTAAGTAACGTTTGCCTTTCTTTCTAAACCGAAGTTTTCATTTTAACTGCTCTATTTTCCTAAAACTGAACCTCATTCTACCCTGAAAATCTCATCCAAATCTTCAGCTACTACCATCCTTTCACTTTGATATTGCCCCTGTCATATACATCTGTCCCCCAGACCAGAAACCGCATTGCTATTTTCAGTATTTCACCTGTTTTTCATAAAAACCGTTTGGGTCATTTAAAGCGGGAATTGAGGAAATTGCAACTTTCCAACGTGTTATTCGGCTACAGCATGTTAGTTTTCACTCATTTTTTAATTGTATGCTTTTTGTTGATCCAGAGCATTGTGATTGCTAGTGTTTATGCAGTCCTTTTGTGGTGAGAAATCATATTTGCCTCACACATTTAACCGCACATTAATTATTTGTCCATTTCCGAGTGTCATTTCATGCCGGATTTTGATTGTTTGCTGCCCCTTATTCTGGACTACCTGCTGCTTCTTTCTATCCACTCAGAATCTGATTAATTGTGGGTTGAGGGAGCATTGCAGGGGGAAACCTTACCTTGGGTGCTTTCCTAATTCAAGCAGTGCTCCTATTCACTTGTGCTGTGTATATGTTCTAGGAGAAGATTAACCAAGTACATTCCTTCCCTTTTCATTGTAATTATCACCCCATTTGTGATTGCTGCCCCATATTAAAAATTGTATGATCTCTTTTGAATTTGAAAAATAAATATTGCAATTTCACCAACCGGCCAGGTTCATGGTCCATTGTGACCCGGGTATTTGAAAAAGGGGGTGTGAGACGAATTGTGTACCATCTCAAATTGAATCTGCATAAAATAAAGAGAAAGGCATCTCAATTGAGCGCTATATCCTAGGCTGAGAGCAAGGTGTGTGTCACCTGATTGAAATCCTTAACACCTTCCTACATGAGTTCCTTTGTTTGAATTCTAACTGTGTGCTGGGAACTTGCTGCTTGACAAACATTGTTCATTCATAATGGCATGAATGTGGATTTGCTCGTGCCGTGCATATTGCCATAAGTGTCTTTATTTTGCTAATGCATTACAAGCAGTGTAACATAGTATATGAAGCTATACCAATTTGTTAGTTCCTATGTAATTCTATTATATAGACAAAGGCACTTATGCAAGATGAGGTATCTGCATTTCTGCAGCATTCATGTAATGGCCTATGTGTAATTGTCTTTTTATTTCTTAATTATGACTTGAGCTGTGAATGTTTTCTGCTTAACTTTGTTCGCTAAAGAGAGCTCTGCAAATGCGATTTAACCTAAAGCTGGCTGTGATGTGCTGCATTCTATCTCTATGAACATGCTTTTTCCGTGTCTGGCTGTTCAATTCCTGCCAGAGTACGACTTTGGTGCTTAGCCTAGGAACACAAGTCGTTATATTTCATCTGAAACATGGCTGTGTGAACTCAGCAAATCTTACGTGGTCTGATCAATCTGAATACAGTGTCTTGTTTTTAAACCCGCTGGCAGTCTAGTTGCATTTTATGTTATTTTCTTTCACCATGCAAGTAAACTCTGGGAAAGCTGTTTTGCTTCCTTTTTGCTCTTATCAGTTCCTGCGCAGTATCTGGTGTGTCGCCGTGCAAAAAGTAACTTAGGAATGTGTTCCTTTTAGTGAAAGTCTGATGTTCTGTGCTGAGAGTTGGGGGGGGGAAGGGTCTTGTGCTTAAAGAGAAGCTAACTAACTCTGGGGGCCTACATGTCATGCATGCTGCAAATATAAACTAGTGGCAATCATCTATTTATCACTATAAACAATTCTACATTTCTAAAACTGATGCAAACTACTGCTGGGTTGGGTTAAAGGTTCTTCTGTGCAATAGCCTAACTAAAATGTAGTTGCCAAGCCTTCTTGGCGCTGCATGCAATGCCTTTCACTAAATGGGGCTTCTTGCTTCTTTACTATGCGTTCCATAGGGATTTTCACAGCTTGTATTTCAGTGCAGGTTTGGAGCGCTGAACAAAGGTGCCCATATTTTTATACACCCCTATAAACGGAACTACAATTAAAAGTATTTTCTACATAGGATATGCAGACAAGATTGGCAAACAGTGCATGAATCGTTGCATTAATCTCCATGATTTGGTAGGTGCCTGCGGATTTAGAGGGGGGGGGAGAGAAAGGTGTGTGTGTGTGTGTGTGTGTGTGTGTGTGTGTGTGTGTGTGTCTGTCTGTCTGTCTGTCTGTCTGTCTGTCTGTCTGTCTGTCTGTCTGTCTGTCTGTCTGTCTGTCTGTCTGTCTGTCTGTCTGTCTGTCTGTCTGTCTGTCTGTCTGTCTGTCTGTCTGTCTGTCTGTCTGTCTGTCTGTCTGTCTGTCTGTCTGTCTGTCTGTCTGTCTGTCTGTCTGTCTGTCTGTCTGTCTGTCTGTCTGTGATGAGCACCTTATCTGGGCTGTTACCACCAATCGATTACCTTGTGTAAACGATTCTGGGAATGTTGAAGTAAAACAGAAAAATATAACCTAAAACTCATCAATTTAGGGAATAAATTAAAGGCCGTCACATTCAAGATGAAGCAAGTTCACTGTTTAACACCTATTCCGAATTTGTGAGTTGTCTTGTATGAATAGAATAAGATCTTTAATTTGTGAGGGTGTAAGGCACTCACAGAGTTCGAGAACAGGGCGTGTTGTGTATGCAATGTGGTTGAACATGGCTGTTTGTCATGGGATAAAAGGTGTTGCCTAGACAAATTCCAGGTGCTTTTTCCTTTCTAAAACTCATAATGGGTAGGCTATGAACTGGCATTCGCTCACTTTGCCGTGTAGAATATGGATTGTGACAATTTAGTTGAAGATTCAATCCCTCCAAGACTAGATTCCAACTGCTGACAAAACGCCAAACACCCTGACATCTAAACGTGACTCTCTGCTATGAACCTCGAGGACTTCACACCCCTACTGGCCACCTGCGCCAAGTTCCTTGGATTCTACATCAACTGATGCCTCTCCTTCAAACGGCACATGGCAAAGAAGAGAAACTGCTTGGCACCAACTTTCTGTCCTGTGGAAAATCGAGCCCTTCACCCCTGAAAAAATTCTTCAGATCTGCGGTCTAAGCTTTGGTCCTCTCCGACCTTGATGATGGCAATGCCCTTTTGGAAGGCCTTCTAGTGACTACCCTGGTACCGCAGAAATGTGTCGTGCAGCATGACTCATCAAAGGACTCTTCCAAGTCTACCACATCATCCAACCCCTCATTGAACCGCATTGGCTCCCACTGTAAGCATGTTTCTGATGTTTGTTAATCTGCTTAGAATCACATGCTGTGCATAGTCCGACATCCAGTGGTCACTGCGAGTATTGAGTGTGACGAGGGGGATAGTGATAACTCTACCTCCGTAACGGAGGTTGTTGACCCCTCATCGGAGCGCTCTCGCTCCGTTGCGTCTGTCCCCGGCCCTGAAAAGCATGGCTCCGGCCCTGCTTATGGGGGTGTACACCCCGGCGACGCTGACACTAAGCACACAACCCATGGCCATTCGTCGAGTAAATCGAAGAAGGCCTCATCACCAACGGAGACGCCGACTCAACCGGCCGCCTCCACCGACCGAAAGGGTCAGCAGCCCTCCCCGCAGCCGGATGCGCGCCTAACGACTGGGCCGTCTAGTACTAAGGGCGCTACCACAAAAACATCTATTGAGATGCCTCGGAAGAAGGCGTCTGTTGACGGCAAGGTTCCGGCTACGCCGAAAACATAGCAAGGATAGTCTCCCAGGACTCTCAGAAACTGCTGGTGAAGGAGTCACCGAAGCCTGCTCAAAAGCCGAAACCTAGTGAAGGTACGCCAGAACCTCCCCCTAAGTCGAAAGAAACACCCAGACTTACTTCCCCACCGTCAGACCCAAGGGAAGGTTTCTTAGAGGGCGACGGGGTTATCTCCTCCACTTTATGGGAGAGATCTCGACGCCTAAAGGCGGAGGAGCATGCCTTTCCGCCGCTAGACCGTTCTGGGTCATCCCAATGGAGTAGGGAGAGATTTGAATCCTGCATGAACAGGCTGGATAGGTTTGTGTCCACTTCTGAACACACTACACCTAAAAGGCCAAGGGAGGTATTACCTGAAGACCCTAGAGCCAAATTCCCAAGACGTTTCGACCCACAGGAGGAAGAACTAGATACATATGACCTCACTGAAGAGGAGCCCCACTTTTAAGAAGAGGATGAATTCTTAAATACTGAGGATATACAAGACCCTGTAGGGGACTTTGAAGAAGACCCCCGACATGTGCAAACCAAAACCTTGGCAGTCTCCAGGGGCGTCAACGGACCCTGATGCTTTGGACTTGGCCTCTCCACAGACTACGCCTGTCAGAGAACCCTCACCTGTGGATGATCAACCCACATTTAATGCCATGCTACGCAAAATCGATACAGGGGAGGCTACCGCAGAAGTCGATTTTGTTGAAAGAATAATCAAAGAAAAGCCACCTGCTAGCCAAGTCATTCCTCTCCTCGATCAAAAGACGCATCATTCCCTCTTTATCTACACCTGCCGTAGTTGGAGGTGTGAACCCACAGATCAAGAAGCTTTTTAGCCCCTCGCCCTCAGATCCTTTATTTATCAGGGGACATTCAATACCAGATTCTCTGGTGGTGACCACCACGAGAAAAAGGGCGAGGGTTCCACTGTCCACCAATGAGGCACCTCCCGATAAAGAGAGGAAAAAGCTCAATGCTCTAGGGAAAAGGATTACATCCTCTGCAGCTTTCGCCACGCGTATTGCCAACAATACCACTCTGTTGGCTAGTTACGCTGATGCCCAATGGGGCCTGTGGCGCGAAGGTCTACAAGAAGTCCCTGAGCCCTTTCTCACCCGCTTATTGGCCACCGTCTCAGAAGGTACTAAAGTGAAACAAAGCATAATCAAGAATACTTTAGATGCTGCGGAAACGGCTGGCCGTTCCCTAATACAGGGTGTACTCCTTAAGACATGCATGGCTCAGAAAATCGGGTTTCAAGCCAGAAACTCAGGCGTCCCTCAACAACAAACCCCTTGAGGATTCCAACTTGTTTGGTAAGGCGGTTGATGACGCACTGGAAACAGCTAAGAAGGAGGATGAAACATTAAAGACCTGGGATCAAATTACGAGACCCCCTAATAAGCGCGGATATGGCAATGGGCGCTTTTTTCATGGCCAACAACAAACTCAACAGCAATACACCTCAGCCAGCAACTGGTCCACCCCTCAGGCAAGGAGTGGTTATAACACGCAGTATGCTCAAATAGGACAACGTCGTGGCAAGGGAAGAGGTCGGGGCCCTACTCCTAGAGGCTCCCCGGCTACCACTACCAAATGACCCAAAGATTTGTGTCCCCTCCCCCCCCATGCTTCTCCGGTCGGGGACCGATTAACATAATTTCTGCAAGCATGGGAGGGAATTACCACAGACGGTTGGGTACTGTCAACAATAGCCCACGGTTACTGTATCGAATTCAGCTGGTCCCCGAGATTCAGACCTCCAAAGGGAAGATGTCTTACACCAGAACACCTTCTCATCCTTCTTCAGGAAGTGGAATTGCTGCTGCAAAAAGGAGCCATAGAGGTTGTGCCTCTGTCACAGGTAAAGGAGGGTATTTATTGAGTGTACTTCCTTGTACCCAAAAAGGATCTAAGCATGCGCCCTGTATTAGATCTGCGCCCAGCGAACGAATTTGTAAAACCTCAAAAGTTTCGGATGGTGACTCGGCAGGAAGTAATCCCCCTGCTCACACAGGGGGATTACATGGCAACACTAGACATGAAAGATGCATACTTTCAGATTTCAATGTTGCCAGCGCACAGGAAATACCTCAGGTTCATGATAGAAGGCAAACACTTATCAGTTCAAAGTGCTACCCTTCGGCATAGCCTCAGCACCAAGGGTATTCACGGAGGTACTGGTACTGGCAGTGGCAGCGGCACACCTGCGCAGGTTGTCCATTCCGATCTATCCTTACCTCGACGACTGGAACATAACTGGGGATTCTTATGAAACATGCTACTCAAATACCCAAAAGACTATAGACCTCTTGTTCCACTGGGGCTTCTCCATCAACGAGAAGTCCAGTCTAGACTCAGCAAAGTCAAGCAATACCTAGGGGCTCTAATTCGAACAAAGGACGGCCTCGTCTTCCCCTCCAACGAGAGGGTCCAAAACATGCTGTTTCAGATCCCTCAATATGTAGCCGGTCGAGAGGTGACGGTACGCAAAGCCATGTGATTGCTAGGAATGATGGCGTCATGTATTTATTTGGTACCTCACGCGCGCCTGCGCCCAATGCAAGAGTGGCTCAACAGCCAGTGGTGTCAGGCCAGCGGACAATGGGACGATCTAGTGGTTGTCTCGAAAGCCTTGGTTCTCTCGCTGCGGTGGTGGTGGTAGAGGGAAAACCTCGTGTTGGGGAAAGCCTTCGCCTGCCCCGCAGTGGGCGCCACTCTAACCACAGACGCATCTCTCACAGGATGAGCGGGCTCACCTATCCCATCAGACTACACACAGAGTTTGGACTCCAGGTGTGGTGTCCAAACACATAAACCTGCTGGAATTGTTGGCGGTCTTCAAAGCACTGAAGGCTTTCCAGACACACCTACAAGGAAAGACAGTGCTGATCCTCACAGACAGCACCACGGCCATGTACTACCTGAACAAGCAAGGGGGCACTCGCTCTCCAGGACTGTCCAAGCTGTCCCAGAAAATATGGAAGTGGGCTCTCGGACACAACATGTTCCTGTTATCTCAACATGTTCCAGGGGAACTCGATCTTCTGGCAGACGGACTCAGCAGAAACTTCCCTCTACCCGCAGAGTACGAATGGCGATTACACAAAGACATCGTCTCCAATGTTTTCGCAGAATGGGACTTCCCAGAGATCGACCTGTTCGCAACTCTGGAGAACACCCAATGCCAAGATTATGCCTCCAGGTACCCCCAGGACCGCTCCAAGGGGAAGGGACTCTGGATAACATGGTCAGGGAAATTTGTCTACGCTCACCCCATACACCTCCCCCCCCCCCCCCCCCGACTCCCCTTCTCAACAAGATAGTGCACAAGATGCACCAGGAACCGGTCACCATGATACTGGTGGCCCCCATGTGGGCCCGCCAACCCTGGTTCGCTCATCTGATGGAAATGTCACTGTCTCCTCCAGTGAAACTACCCTGCCCGTACAACACTGGACAGGGGCCGAGCGCTGCACCGATACCCACAGACCCTGAACTTGGCAGCCTGGCTCCTGAGGTCATAGAATTTGGACATTTGCAGCTGCCTCAGAGATGCATGGACATTCTCGGGGAGGCTAGGAAACCGAACACTCGTTACTGCTACTCTTGTAAGTGGAAACGGTTCGTCATCTGGTGTAACTCAAGGAGCATCAACCCCGTTGACTGCTCTCCCGCACATATTATTGTATACCTGACTCACTAGCTGGACTCTGGTTTAGCCTTTAATTCTATTAAAGGTCACCTAGCTGCACTCTCCGCCTACACTACGTCTCAACATAAGGTGTCATGGTGGAAGGTTCCAGTTATTAAAGCCTTCATGGAGGGAGTGAAAAGAATTCACCCTCCTATATCTAACCCAGCTCCCGGATGGGACCTGAATGTTGTATTAACCAGGCTAATGGACTCCCCCTTCGAGCCCATGCATAAAGCGACCCTTAGGATCTCAGCTATCAAGAAAGCAGTCTTAAGAGTATCACCTCGATTAGGAGAGTGAGTGAACTACAAGCGCTCTCTATCTTAGATCTTTGTAATAGTTTGCAAAGATAAGGTGGTTCTATGCACACACCCTCAGTTTGCACCGAAATTCATTTCTAAGTTTCATGTCAACCAGTCTATAGAACTACCAACGTTCTTTCAAAACCTCAGGTGGAACAAGCAGTACTAAGACCTCTTTTCACTACTGTTCCTTTTCACAACCCACCTCCAACTCCGGGTATTGCTCGCTAGTCTATGCACAGCATGTGATTGATTCTAAGCAGATTAACAAACATCAGAAGACCTGCATTACTTACCGTAATAACATTTCTGATGGTTGTATCGGCTTAGATTCACATGCACCCACCCTTCCTCCAAGCTCAGATGGAAGAAACATAGACGTCTTATTACTTTCTCTCTTTTCTGTACTCACTCACGTTAGTCATAAGGCTCCCTCATGGCAGAAAAAATACTGTGTGAGGGATTGTAGGTACACTGCACGTCACTATAGGGATAGTGTTTCACACATGCCTATGTCGACGTCCCCTTTTCGACTTTCGAAAAACAAGATGCAATACTCTGCAGTGACCACTGGATGTCGGACTATGCACAGCATGTGAATCTAAGCAGATACAACCATCAGAAATGCTATTACGGTAAGTAATGCATGTCATCATCTTCAAATCCTGCTGCATCATATACAAGGCAATCGCCATGAAGCCCCTAAGCTACTTCATTGCTAATCTGTTATGTCGCGCTGGTGAAGCATCTGCAGACGCCGGCAGCAATCTTCCAGAATTGTTCCACTGTGACTGCAACGCTAGCTCTACTAGCGGTTTCCAAGATGGCCGTTGCTCCATATCAACACAACCACAGAACTGTGCAGCCGCGCATTGCAACCCTCTCATTTCTGCCGGGCTAGACGCTAGAACCTCCTACTAATTTCTTTGCTTGCCCCCTTTTTGCCCAGATCTGTCCCTCTGCCTGCTTTTTCCTCGCTCCACTCGAGGATCCACAGACCCTTTCTCTCGCTCCAGCCTCCCCCTGTCTGCAGGTGGTCTGCTTCCCTTGGTATCCTTCTGTTACTCCCCCCTCCAACTAAACTCCGGGGATCACCTGGAAATTGCTTACCATCTACAGTTGAGCAGCTGGGAGCGCACCTAAGGAGGAACTGGGGTTTCTTCTGCCAGAAGACTTTTTTCCCCCACAAGGGCTGTCTCCTGGGAGCCCACACCGCTGAGGAGGTTCACCAACCGTGCGCAGTGGCCTCTAAGACGGACCATATCTCTTCTCTGGACAAAGAACAGTCCGAAACGCAAAGGAGAAGAAAAGGAAGGACCGGACATGTAAAGCCTCACGTACCACCATGTGAGGATTATGATAGTGACGTGACCGATTCGGAGAGAATCTCCGCATCTATGGAGGCCTATGGTGCACCAGTAGTAAGGACATGTGCAGGCTTAATGTAGGAAGGAAAAGGACAGAAGATAGGACTTCTGTCTTTGCCCCAAGATTCTGGAAACTCCTCAACATCAGACTCTCCCCCTCGCTTATACAGTTCAGGAAGGAGCACAAAACCCTTCTCTTCGGAATGGTTCCTCTCTAACACCTAGGTTCATACACCAACTCCATACCCTTCCTGAGACGGATACCATGCCTTCCTTTACAGGAGCAGATCACCCAAACAGTGAAGACCGACACAAGTGCTCACAGTTCAAGTGTGTTTACAGAACTTCAATTGGGTTTGAATAACCCCCATCTAATCTTAAATCTAAAGATGGGAGCAAGCTAAGATCATCAAATTACGCAGTTCTAGTAGACTCTTGTTAACATAAAAGGGCCTATATTAATAAACCTATTGCCAATCCTTCTAAATACAAATGGTGTGTGAAACCATATTATTCAAGTGTAGTGTTCAAGAAATGATATGTCAGTATAGTTCAGCCGTTGGCTTTTTCAGCACGGGGCGGCACACTCTAGCTTAGCACATACTCTGGCTTTTCTAGCACGAGGATGAAGTTCAAAATCTCAGTATTGGGACCTTCTGTGCCAAGTCTCTGCGATTCAAAGTCTCTTATTTCAGAGGGCCTGATGTGACATTCAAAGCTCCTTTCTCTTCAGAATTCTCCAAGTTCTCTGGTGATTCACTGTTCACCCCTGGTCCCCCCTCCGCCCGGTTATACAGTTCAGGTTCAGGATTGTGCATATGCTTTATGATTATAAGCATGGGTACAGACAAAGTATGGATGAGGGACTGGGGGACCATGGATTCCAGAAGAGGTTGCGGGGGGGCTTAGGTGTGGGAGATTCAACATCAGAGTCTGTATATCTAGAGGTCAAATAGGATTGGAACTTCAACCAAATATCTCTGGGCTTCGAGTGTGTTGGCTGTTGGTTTGACCAGGATGCTTCTGTGTCCGAGGCCCATCTGACCACCCTAAGCCATTGCACGTGTGTAGGTGCTCTGGAACGGAGCCAGCGCAGTAGGATGGGATGCAGCGCACGGCAAGTAGCATGCAGAGGCCAGCTAGTTTTTTGGAGTCGCGGACCAGTTTGGGGGAAGTCATGAAAGAGACACTGTGTTGGGGGACGGGGCTATAGTATGATCTAGAATAGTGGACATGGTGGAGCATATCTCCCTCCAGAACTGCGTCAGATGAGGGCAGGACCAGATCATATGGATGGATGGATGGATGGATGGATGGATGGATGGATGGATGGATGGATGGATGGATGGATGGATGTAGCACTATTGGAGCCACACCTGGGGCATCTTGTGGAGTGATCCTTTGATATATGGTGCATGCTGCTCAGTGTAGTGATATCTGTGCAATACTATGAATTGGATTAACTTGAATCGAGAGTTGAAGGATACATTATGAGTGTATCATAAGGGTCCAGGGCTCGTCGGTCATTTCCACCCCCAAGTGTTTTGCTCATGTGTGTTTCAGTTTAGTGAATAGGGGGGTAGATCTGGTTTGTAGCAAGACATATAGTCTAGAAACCTTTCCCCTCTAGGAGTTGAAGGTGCATAACTCCGCGACTAGAGGGTCTCTCTATTTCGGGGAGAGTGGAAGGTCCGGCCATTCGAGAAAGTTTCCCTGCTCCAAGATGTCTCGGATCGATTTGTAGCCTGCTTCGGCCCACCGGCGTATGATAAGTGGGTATACGCGTGGCACCTTTGGGAGGAAGTTCCACAATGGTAGGTCGCCATGGAAGGGATGGGGCATGTCTAATAGTTTCCAGGTTTTAGAGAGGGCGAGGGATGTACTAGCAACAGGGTCAAATGAATCTAGGGCAGCAGGCATGGGCGTGAGAATTAGGGAGCGAATATCTCGATCACTGACTGCCAATCTCTCAAGTCTGACATGAGGGGGAGGGTCAGACGTATTGAACCAGTGTGAAGCAAATTGGGCTTACGCCACTAACCAGCATCTGAGGAAATCAGGGGCGCTGAATCCGCCACTCTTCATGGGGGTGGTCAATGTCCCTAGTTTAAGTCAAACTGCGCCTGAGTGCCACAGAAACGTGTTAACAGTACGGGTTAACGCTTGAAAGAAGCCATCATCCGGCCACAGGGGGAGATTGATGAACCTATACAAGAGTTGGGGTAGTACAACCATCTTTAGTACCCCTATCCGGCTCGCTAGGGAGATTGGGAGTCTCACCCAGCCCGAGGTCTTTGCAGCAAGGTTTGTGAGGTATTTCTCCTCGAGTAGCAACTCAGATCGGCGAGCCACTTCTATACCAAGGTAAGTGAATTTCGACTGGGACCATGTAAACACCATAAGGTCCGGAGGGGGATGTGTGCAGTCAGTGAGTGAAAAAAGGGTGGATTTGGAGCAGTTTACCCTAAGCACGGAGACGCGCGCGAAGTGGACAACATCCTCCAGTATCGGGGCGAGGTTGGTAGCAGGGGATCGAATATAAAGCAGGGCATCATCGGCATACAAAGAGATAATGTCAGATTGGCCGGCTGTTCGCAAACCTCTGTGCATGGGACTGAAGCATCATGTCCGCGAACGGTTCCATAGCTATGGCAAAGATTAAGGGAGAGAAGGGGCAGCCCTGTCTCGTCCCTCTGGCGATTTGAAATCGGGATGAGCATCTGTCCTCGGTGCGGACCCTAGCCACCGGATCGGTGTAAATCAGCCTAACCCAGGAGAGGAAACTGGGTCCAAATTTACATTTTTTGAGGACCCGCCAGAGGTACTTTCATGACACGGAGTCAAATGCTTTTTGAATATCCAGCGTGGCAGCCACTGCTTGGACGTTCTGGTTAATTCTATTAATTATGTTAAACGGACGTCTTGAGTTCAGGGAGGTGGAACGTCCCGGAATAAATCCTGCTTGATCCGGGTGAATGATGTGTAGAGATAATAGTTTGGCATAGATTTTGACGTCCGTTAATCAGTGAGAGGGGACGGTACGAGCTGCATTGGGTAGGGGGCTTGCCAGGCTTAGCTAAGACCGTTATTATGACCTCACGGAGAGAGCGGGAGAAGCCTGCCCACTTCACCTGCTTCCTCCCACAGGACCATCAAGTGAGGGATTAGGAGGGATTTGAAATGTTTGTAAAATTCGATTGGAAGGCCGTCTCGAGACCGGGGATTTACCTGACGACGGTGAGTCGATGGCTTCTGAAAACTCCTCAGAAGTGAACGGCCTCTCAAGAGAACTAATGGTTTCAGCAGAGGGCACCGACAGGGGAAGGCTGTCTAGGTAGGAATCGATCTCTGCTGTCGGAACACTCTCAGCATTTGAATAAAGGGATTCGGAATTAATGTCCTGTGGTAGTGTGGCTAGGGTGCCATCGGGTCTCTCCACAGTTTGGGGATCCAAACTCTCTGCGAAGAGGCCTGGCTAATTCGACCTAGCCATTCACACTCCCCATATTTTCTAGCGAGGCTGGGGTTGTCGAGGAATTTCCCATCACGTTCCGCCAGAGAGCGAAACGTGTTTAGTTCTGTGCCTAGGATGCCAGGGTTTCGGGGGATTGATGTAGAGCAGAGGTCGCCAAACAGTCGATCGCGGGCGACTAGTAGCTCGCCTGAGCCTCTTCAGTCGCACGTGCTGGAAATACTGAAAAATAAACACTTTAAGTTAATTTATTCAATGCTGTGTTTTGCGGCTACTTTCCTTGGTCAGGATCCGAACCCTGGTCGTCCCAATTGCAGGCAGGGAGCTTGGCTGCTGTGCCACATGGAACTGCTTGTAAATTCCATGACAGATGTCAATATCACTTTCTGCTCCTGCAAGCCGCCTGTAGTACGAGAGTTGGCCTTGTGCGCCCCCCGACACTGTCTTGCTTAAGCTAACTGCTCTTGTTTGCCAGAGATGTCGGAGGGGCTGGGGCAGGATCATTGTGACCATGCAATGAAAATATCACAGTAGCACTGCAGCTCGCCTCGAAATGTGCAATTTCTTTCATGTGGCTTCTTTCCAAAACCCACTTTTGGTACATTAAGCGATCTATAGACACGCTGTTCAGTAGAAGCCTACCAGGGTAGCTCAGCAGGTTGACAGACCAATGCGGAGATGTTATATATTCAAAACTAAATGCTGTATCATATAAGTGTTTCAAGGCGCAATGAGGCAAGGGAAGGGAAGGGGAACAGAGAGAAGACGGACAATGATCCTACCAGGCCAGGTGTCATTCAGATCGCATGAATGCATGGGGAAGGGGGGGGTTGAAAGGAGGAAAGTGCGGGGGCGAGGGGACAGTGCAGTACATGGGATAATAAATAAGTAGCGTCCGGCCAGCTGGTGGCAAGTGCAAGGGTAGTGCAGACATCAGGTAAGTGCTAGTGGTGGAACTGTAGGGGGTAAAGAACAGTCCCTAAGTGTGGGGGTTGCCAGGAAGGCAGTGCAGGTGTGTGACTGGGGTGGGGGGGCCTGGGCTTGACAACAGGCGGGGTTTCCAGGTGACCAGTGCAGTTTCAGTATCGGCTTGGAAGTCAGCAGGGGAGAGGAGGAGAAAAGGCAGAAGCAAAGAGAAAGGTTTTGAGGTGCTTCCGGAACCGGAGATGATTCTCCTCAAGTTTCAGGGAGGCTGTTCCAGAGGGAGGCCCCAGCCGAGGAAAGAGATTTACCACCAGAAGGCCTTGTGGACAATACAGAGGGTTTTGAACTTAATCCTCTCGGCCAATGCAGAGATTTCAGTCCTGGAGAGGGGCTTGAGGCCAAGGACAAGTCTTGCAGTCCTGTTCTGGATAAGTTGCAGAGGGCAGAGGGCAGAGAGTAGAGGCAGGCAGATTTAGAAAGGGGCTGTTGCAATAGTCCAGTCTAGAGAGAACCAGAGCTCTGGAGACAGTGAGCTTCTGGGGGAAGGAGAGGAAAGGAACAATACCTCTGAGGAGGTGCAGCTGGTAGTGTGACTTCTTAGAGATGTCAGAGATGTGAGGAGAGAAGGAGAGTGTGTAGTCGAAGATGACCCTGAGGTTTTTAGCCTCACAGGTGGGAGCAGGAGGGCGGCCAAGGGAGGCCGGCCAGTGAGTGACAGGAAAGGAGGGAGCAGGTGTTCCAATGAGGAGAATCTCGGTCTTACTGGCATTAAGGCAGAGATCATTGGCGGCACACCACTCCTGGATGGCGGACAGGCAGTCAGAGATGAGGGTGGGAGGAAGAAGAGGCAGCTGAGGGTAGCCTGAAAATGAGCGGAGTGTCATCCGCATAGCACTGAAAGCATAGAAAAGTGCTATAAAATGTGTTTGGCCAGGGTGTGGGTTGGGCTGGTTGCTTGCTTATATTCAGGATGGAGGAGGGGATTTTCTGCCCCTGTAATGAAAATCAAAAGTTGGCACCCATGAACCCCCAGTTTAATTTGCTAAAAACTGCTGTCAGCACAACAGAAGCATTTATTTGTGATTAACCAGTTTGACAAGCATATAACATCTTTAAAAATGTAACCTGTGCTAAAACACAGAGGGGCACACAAAGAGTATGTGTGGTGTCTTGACAAAAAAAAGATTTCAACGAAAACTAGTGAACGCAAGCATCATTTTTCAATTTGGAAATAACTTTTTTATTTTTTATTTATGGAAGTGTGAAATGCACATTTGGAAAACAAGTGTGCCTAGCAAGTAGAAAGCCTGCATAAAGCACAAAGGAATGGCACAAAAATTACAGGATGTTTGTGTGGTAGTCCAACAAATATCTGTCTTTTTGAGACAGCTACTAATAAATAATAATGCAACAAAGTGGTTTTTGAAGTTCGTAATATAATCGTGAAGGCATGTTATTCCATCTGTTTATAGAGAGGAAATAATTGAGCCAAAAAAATATTGGTAAAAATTCAGATGTTTATAAATATCCCCACCCCGATATCGCCCGCTAGTAGCTCTCCACTATTGACCTCCACTACAAGTGTAGCGTATTGGGACTCGAGGATGGCAAATGCTGTTTCACTTTTCATGATGTCTCCCCGAATCACTTTCAGGATAGTGTTTTCTTTACAGATGGCAATATCCCTGATGGAAGCTTTAAATGATTCCCAAAGGGTGGCCTGTGACGAGACCGAATTAATGTTGATTTCAAAGAAGTCGTTGATGGCGGTCTCCAGTTCGGAACTGAAGACTGTGTCCAGTAGGGATTGAGGTTTAATTTGCCAATGCCTAGTTCTGTCGTGATCTTGATCCCAGCAAAGGGAGATGGTCGGATAGGGTTCTAGGGAGAATCGATGACATGTTCCTTATTAGTATATCTGATATGAGCCATCTGTCAATCCTAGAGTGAGTCGTGTACAGGGGAGTAGAAGGAATATGCATGGGAATTGGGTGTACATAAGTCTCCATACATCCACAATCGCAAGTCGGGGAAGTGATGTCAAAATAGAGTGGGCTGCTTTGGAGAGTTGACTGAGTCTGGAGCCCGATCTATATAGGTTCACGTCCATTATTGTGTTAGTCGCCACCCCCGTAGGATCTGGAGCAGAGGGAAGCTGTCTAAGAGGGAGGCTAAGTGTAGGTAAAATTCAGGATCATCAACATTAGGACCGTAAATATTTAGTAGGACCACCTCTTTATTTTGCAGGGTACCCTGAAGCAACACATATCTGCCCTGAGGGTCGATCCGTGAGGACTTGCAGATACATTTAAAGCTTCTATGGATCAGGATCATGACTCATGACTTTGGGTAGAATAGTTGAAGTACCTTTTTGGTGGGGGGGGGCACATTTTAGTAAACTTATCAGTGTTGGGTGCAAGCATGCGTTTCTTGTAGAAAAAGGATTTTGTTGTCATGATGCTCAGCATGAAGTTGTAATTGCCTAATTTTCTTAGTTACCCAGCCCTCGCACATTTCCAGCTCATGAACTTTAAACTGTTATCACCCATCAGTATAGGAGCATCTGGCGGATTGGTAGCCAACCTGCCCGGGATAACAGTCGAGCCCCACCAGTATGCAACTGACCTGATACTGTCTCGTGCTCTACTTCCTTCGTGGACGTCAAGCCTTTTTTAACACAACCCCTGACCCACCCCACCCCCACCCACAACCCTCCCCCAATCAGAGGAATGATAACCCCATACCCTGATAACCAAATCCAAACCAATGGCATCAACACATGGGGGCCTGTGAACTGGCCTGGTGGCGATGCTCTGGGCTGGGGGCAATTAAGAATAAGTATGGTGCCTGGAAAAAAGACCATGCGTAACATAGCTAGGACCTTGTAGAGGGGAGATCAACACGTCATTGAAACAGGTTGAACAATTTGCACATGGCTGAAAGAATAGATCTCCTATACGTCCGGGCCAGGAAGGCGTCCCGCCCAGTAAGAATTCAATAGAGAAACATGACATCAACAGGGAGGTGTAGCAAGGGGTGGTCATGGTCAACCAGGGAAATGGTCATCTATGAATTTGGAGGCCTCATCCGGGATTGTGGAGAAGTACACCTGGTTGGAGTGTTCGATTCTCAACTTGGCGGGATACAGCATGAAATATTTGACCCCCAGTTCGCACAGTTTCTTTTTAACTGCCAGGAAGGTTTTGCGCTCCTGTTGGACGGCCACGGAAAAGTCAGGATACTGGTGGATCCTAGCGGACCCCAGGAATAATTCATCTTTTGGCTCTCGCTGCCCTGAGGAGGGTGTCTCGATCACAAAAGTTTAGGACCTTGGCTATAATGGGGCGCGTATGTGCGCCGGGCCTGGGTTTTGCTGTTAAGGCACGGTGGGCTCTCTCTATTGCGAACTGCGGTGAGAGCCTTGGGGAGTCCAGGAGTGTTAGCAGTATGCGCTCAACGTAGTCTTCCATGGGTTCTTTGATACATCCTTGGGTACCCCAATTATGCAGAAATTATTACGTGTCTAATGCGATTCGAGGTCCTCATTCTTTTTCGCCACCTCGAGTACTCGACTAGAGAGTGAGGAGACTTCCGCCCGGAGGGAGCCCAAGTCATCTTCAGTGGCACTCACCCTTGTCTCAATTTCAGCCACCCGGCTGTCGGTTTTCTCAATGTGGGCTTTAATGGAGGACATGGTGCCATTCATGTCGTCTAGTTTGGTATGTAGCGTGGTGAACCCCCTCGCGGATGTATTCCAACATTTTCAACATTTTCTGTGAGTCTATGGAGTCCGGGGGAGTTGGTGGGTTCATGCTCCGGTGCCCCCTCGGCCAGTTTAGACAGTGTTTTTGTAAACCTATTAATGGAGCACTGTTTTTTTCCTGGATCATTTAGTCATGGTGCCAGCCAAGGGTGATCTGCAGATTTGGGCTGGCAGAGGAGGAAGTGCAGCGTATAGGAAGGCAGGTAGTAGTCGGAGGGATGCTTAGGGGTGTCTAGGGTGCCTTGCAGCTCTTGAGTGAGCTATGAGAATCGAGCCCGCCAGTAGGTTGTGGGGCCACGGGACATCCAAGAAACAGCCCCGGACTGCAGCTAGAGGCCCCAAGTCAGGTGGAAGTTATGCAGATGTGCCGGGGTCCGGTAATGAGGTACACCGATGGAGCCCGGCAAGTGATACACCTGATTGGAATATAGGGGCACGAGATCCGTGGCAAGTAGCGAAGTACTGCAGGTCGAGGAATTGTGTCCAACAGCAGGGCGGCCGGTAATCCCGGTGGTAAGGGAGTCGATGGGTGGTTGAAGGAGTGTGGGCAGCTGGCAGTCAGTTAAGGTGCCCCGGAATCGCTGGCAGATGGGTACCCTAGTGAGTGCCGGCTGGCCCCTAAAGGGACCGCCTCCTGAACTGCAGGAGAGTAGGTGATGCAGGTAGTTTTAGGTGCAGCTCGTCGTGGGCAGCCGATGTCTCAAGCTGCATGACTGCAGCCACTCTATTGAACTATAAGTAGTGGGCTCCCAGTAGCTGAGTGAAGGTGGGGTGGGGGGGGGTCCGGCAAGGTGGCAGGGGTTCGGCAACCAGAGACACCCAGCAGCATCCCCTATCCGGGCCGCACAGTCCTGGCCAGTGTAATGAGGTAGGGATCTTTAGGTAGTGCATCGATGCGGGCTGAGCTGAGGACTATCGAAGGTTATTAAGCCACCAGAATGTATTGTGATCTCCCACGTACGGCAATGTTAGGATGCCAATCCACTAGAGAGATGAAGAATTTACGGCCATACAGTGCGGGGCCCTCGTGGCCCTCCACACTCGTCGGGTTCCGTGGGGAAGCTCAGCTCCCATGCAGGTACAATGGAGGATAGTGGGTGGGGGGGGGGGGTCTGGCCAAGGCACAGCCCCGTCGTGCGACGGCCTGTGAGGGAGGATGTTTAATATGAGGCGTAGTCGGCTTTGTTCTCGAGGAGAGGGACAGCCAGAGTGGATGAAATGTCACTGTGGGGGATGGGGGGGACCTGGGCCCCCGAAGACTCGCCGCTGTTGCCGGAGGCCCAGGGCGCCACCCAGTTGGATCCCTACACAGGCCTCCAGCAGTCATGCCAGCAACGGGGGGGCCGCAGGGAGCCGGTGCAGCCGCAGTCACGGTGGTCAGAGGGAGGATGCCACCCCCCCCCCCCCTGCAGGGCCCGGCAGTCTCCAGCAGGAAGGGAAAGCAACTGAGCGGGCCCAGCGCCCCTCCCCCACAGCAGGCCCCAGATCCTCGGAGTCGGAGGACGTCCCCTCTGGAAGCGAGGGGCGGACCGGATTAGTGCAGTCCGATTTGGGAAGATCTCTAGATTAAAGTCGATTCGTGGCTCAATGCTCGAACAGAACCTAGCTCGGGTCTCCAGCAGCAACCTCTTGATGTCGGGTCAGGAGTTTAATACGCACTGCCTCCCAGCTCGGAGCTCTCACTCAGGCGCCCATCTTCTGCAAGCGCAACAGCACCCCTGCATCTCATTTTTCTAACTTTCTTTACGAAGACTTTTGACTGTGCGTGGGATTTTGCTTAACCCGTCGCAGGACCAATTTCTCAATTCTTTGTTCCCTTATGTCCCTTTTAACTTTCACTTCTGCCACTTCTCAGCTGGACACCTTTTGATAGAGAGCTTCTATTGAGCACCCATACGCGGTGCATGACCACTCTGAACTTTGAAGAGACTTTGATATGATGCCTTTTGACAAACTCATCAGCATTTCAACTTTACTTGCGTCTTTATCAGAAGCGTTTTAGCAAAGTTCATTCCAGCGCTATCCATACAATGTTGCTGCTTGCAACTTTGACTTGAACACAGACCGGTATTGTAACTCACCGGCTGTGTTGGTTTCACTGATGCTGCTTTGTTCTTGGAGCCAAGGATGGTACCACGGCGGCTGCTGCTTCTCCCCGCCTTGATTAGTGACCCGGGAGGGCCCTGGGTATCTCCGACACACAATACAGGATTCTTCAGCCTTGTTGCCTGGTCTTATGCTTTCTAATCTCGAGGGCTCTTGAAAGAAACGGTTTCTTGTCTGAAAGGTCAAGGGAACGTTCCTCCTTGCCATCCCCTCCTGTTTTGCTGTCTTTCTTCTCTCGTTCAGCTGCCGTCTCGAAACTGCTGTTTACTTGTGTGCTTTGCCTCGCTCAGTGTATTGAGACACATCGGGTATACATCTCGGGTGCAGTCTGGTTTTTTTCCAAGAGCAGGCTGGCTGTGTGAGTTTGTTCAGGAAAGGGGGGGGTCGAGGCAGGGGCAAAGTTCCTATGTAACCTATCTGATAGGATGGGGTAAAGGTGTTACAGGAAACATCGGGATACCACGTCTCACTATCCGGTCTCCCTCTACCCGAGGAACCCTCACCCAGGTGATCCTGCCGCACTAGTCCACCCACAGGGTCTGGATCCAAAGGCGATGCCCATGCCCTGGTCACCTGAGCGGGAGATCCTATGGGGACTAGTGGTTGAGACACCTGCTGGTATCTCACACTCCCCACTGTTTCCACCCCTGGCTGCTTTTAGATCCTTTGCTGCCAAATTGCCTACCCTCCCTTTCCGCTGTTAGCTACCTGCTTCCTGTTGCTCGCCTTCCCTCACCATGTTCTTCCCACACAATTGTTTTCTGTTGCTTCCCGAAGCAGAATTCGCACTCAATAAATACCCTAATAATGTGGGTGTCATTCTGTATGCCAGAGAGATAATACATTGTCTGGTTCTCATTTGTTTATTGGCCATGGAAATTGACAGTCCTCAAGGCTACAAGCATGGTCCGGACTCCATAGAGGATTTTAATTTTGCCCCACAACCTTTTGGAGTGGAGTGTCAAAATTAGATTTAAAGGCCCTCCTACATTTCAGAGATGAAAGAACATGAAGACCAGTGTTTCACCACATATCTTATTCATAAATCCCAAACCCTCTGTGCTGATTTCATTTAAAAAAGTGTCCATGGGAGCCACCAGGGGGTGCCGAGATGGAAAGACGCGCCCGTGACTGTCTCCTCTGTGGACTGTATGTTTAGGGTCCTGCGCCCCCATAAGACCCACCAGGAGTGAGCCCCCCCCACCCCTCGTGTAGGAGGAAGGTGTATGTCCTGTGCGACTGTTTGCTAGAGGAGAGAGGAGAAGACATTGTGGGGTGGGAGTGCCGTGGTCTCCTTTGGGTGGCCTCAACCCCCGCTCGGTGACCGTCTGGTGGGGGAGCGCGAGCACAGAGAGCCTGTCCAGAGCGGGTGGGGGCAGCAGTCGGCTGGCCCCTTATTGACTCCTCCGTCGCTCTTGACTGTGGCTGTGATCGTCTGCAGCAGGGAGGTCTGACCAGGGAAGTGGAGTGCGAACGTGGCTGGTGTTGGCCCCCTGGACAGAAGCTTTGAGTGAGACTGGAGCTGCTGTCGGTCGTGGGAGCAGCATCAGACCTCTTGCGTTCTCCTTGTGGCCGCTTGTTGTGGGCTCCGGAGAGGGCCTGGGTGGACCTGGACAGAGATTCCTGGCCCTGCTTCTGTCGTAGCTCACGCTCCGCGGCGGATGGTGGAGCGGACCTCTTTTGGTCAGAATCGAGGTTGATCAGATAGGTGACTGGGTCTCCTCTGCCAGGCCCCGAGAGGACTTGGGGTTTCCACCTGGGGGCAGTGGTTGGTCCTGTGCGGACAAAAAAAGTATAGGAGGGCCTTTGCATCCTTTGCCTGTCAGCTGTCCCTCTCGCCTACCCCCTGTCAGTCAGTGGTGACGTTTGAGAGTTGGTTCTGGGGGCGAGAGAGGACTCCCCTCATCTATCTTTGGCTGGCGCTTGTTGGGGGGTGAGTCTCTCCAGGTAGTGAACCCTCTGCGGAGTGCCCCCTAGTCCCCTTGCTTCTGGTTGGCCCCGGCAGCCGTTGGAGGGGGGCCGCTGTGCTGGGTGTTGAGTCGTAGGTCCTGAGTCCCCCCCCCCCGGGTCACTTGGGAGTCTGGAGCAGGCCCTGTCTCTTGGGACATCCTCTGGTTCTCCCTTTGGGCTGTGCTAGGAGCGTCCCCGGATGAGCTGGGCTATGTCTCTTCAAAAATATTGTTATGCTCCTCCGCCAGTCCAGATCTCTCCTGACATGTCTGCCAGGGCGCCGAGCGAGACCCTAGATGCCCAGGAGTTCAATGGAAACATGGCTGCCTTGTTGGAGGAAATTTGCGGCTTTCGGGCAGACATTGGTCGCAGACTGGACTCTTTGGACAAAAAGGTGGACTCTGTGGAGGAGCGGGTCCAAGCTTTTGAGGCCAACCAGTCTTCGGTGGACATTTTTGAAACCCAGATGGACATGCACATTTCGGAACTTGAGCGAAGAGAGGAGAAATGCTCCCTAAAGCTGGATGATCTGGAAAACTGGGAGCGTCGTGTACGGGAGCGGGAGGGGGAATCTCAGGGGGATATTTTAAGGAGCGTCAATTCAGTGATTCATAAATTGTTTGATGGTAACATTGGCGAACCGAGTATCGACAGAGCCCACAGAGCGGGTACCCCTGGCAGAGGTCCCATGTCTATATTGGTGAAATTTCATTATTTTTCGGAGAGGTCAAGATTCTTGACCTGGCCAAGAAAAAGGGGCCAGTTTCTTGGGAGAACTCGGAGGTGACAATCTACCAGGACCTTTCGGCATTTACCCTTGCTTGTCGCCGTCTGTGTGCTCCACTACCTACCTGGCTTCGGTGAAAGGGAGTGCGATATTAGTGGGGTCATCCCTTTGCTCTCGCATTTGAGTTAGATGGGTATAAGTACTCCCTGGTTACTGAAGATGGCAGTGGCAGTACCAGACTGATTTGCATATGGCTGGACCCCTTTTGCAATGGCGCAGACGGGCTAAAAAAATGGTGGTGTGGAAGGTTGCCGAGAGCAACGCCAGTGGTAGAGATTCATTCAAAACCTTCCACCCATCACTTTTGTGGTCAGTTTGTCTCACTATGTGAGAGAGGGTATGCCCAGACGTGGGTCCCTTGCTCGCTGCGCCATAGGGAACCAAGCTGCACCTCACTGAGGAGGCCCAACAAGGCCGAAACATGTCTGGGGTTGCTTGTGTTATCGTGCATAGGGGACCTGGCCTAGCAGTTCGGGCTGGGCTGCTACCATTGTGGCAGTATATGGCTGGACCCCTTTTGCAATGGCGCAGACGGGCTAAAAAACAGTGGTGTGGACGGTCACTTTTGTGGTTACCGAAGATGACATTCAGAGAGTTTCTGGTGAGATAATGGGAGTGCGGGGGTCTCCCCAGGGGGTGGACAATGTAGACTTGTCCCAATCACGTGCCCCAAGTGGGCCATCGGAGAGACGCAGAGTACGAGGCCATAGGAAGTTTCATAAGGTGTCCCCGGCCTCGGCAAATGCATCCACGGCCTGAACTTCTCTTTTTAAAATTATTTATTTATTTATTTATTTTTAGGCCTGTGGGGTAGAGGGGCCGGTAGCGTTAATCAGAGCAACTGTTTTGGCCGGGGGGGTTGTGTGGTGGGAGTGAGGTAGGGGGTTGAGTCATCTGTTGTGTTACTCTTTCGGGGATGAAGGGGGGGGAAGAGGCGCAAGGGTATCCCTACTGGTGGTGTTATGGAGTAAGGGGGGGGCTCGTAATGGGTTGGCTTTGTTAGGTGTCTTTGGTCCTGGAGGCTGACACTGGTGGCCTGGATCTGGTGGCATTCACAATGTCTCAGGCGCTCGGGGCGGGGGGGGGGGGGGGCGTTGTTGGGCACGGTTGTAAGTTTGGGGTTATATTTGTGGTTTATCTTTCTACCGAGTTGGGACCTGATAAATGTGGAGTGTGCTTCTCCTTTTCGAAGGCAGGTTTATGAGTGTGCCCTGGGGAATTCGGCCTATGAGTTCTTCCAGGGGAGCATTTGGGTGCACACATGTTTCCTTCATGGTTGATTCTGATCTAGCGCTGAGCCTGGGTTCATTGAATGTACGGGGCTTGAATTCTCTCTATAAGAGATCCCTGGTATTGCGAGAATTTAAGAAGTGGAAACTCCAGGAGTTGTTCCTCCAGGAAACCCATTGGGTGAGGGGTAGGGAGATGACCCTCATAGCTAACAGTGTGCAGGAGCTTTTTCATGCTTCTTTTCGAGCTAAGAGGGGGTGGCTATAGTGGTGTCACCGAGTGCTCATTTTGTTCCTCAGTATACCCAAAAGGATCCAGAGGGCCGCTTTGTAATGGTGAAGAGGGAAATTAAGGGTAATAAGGTGACGTTGGTGTCTGTCTATGCCCAAATGATTCCCAGGATAGGTTTTGGGAGGAGACCAAGTCTATAATTAATTATTGAATTTGCGGAAGGGGCTCTCTTGGTGGGTGAGGACTTCAATATGGTTCTTGATCCCGCCGCAGATGGGAAGGCGAAACGTCCCTGTTTGGTTACTAGCGGACAAAGTAGGATTTTGGCTTCGTTTCGGAGTACGAACGCGACCTTGGGTATCTCGGACTTCCATGTTTCTAGGGAGGGATGCAAACCTCTTTTCACCACCTTCTCTAGACCTCATACTTCCTTCTCACGTATTGATTATATTTTGGTGGACAACTTGGTGAAGGAGAGGGTCTCCAACTGTGGGGTGGAATTGGTCCCTTGGTCGGACCATGATCTGGTGCAGGCTCAGGTTGGTCTTCTCCCCGCCTGCCTGCGGAGTTTGAGGTGGTCTTGTAACGATCATCTCTTGCAGGATAAGGTCTTATCTCAGGAACTTTTGACTGAGATTAAATCCTTTTTTGAGGTGAACGATAATGGGGAGGTGGGGCTAGCCGGAGTTTGGGAGGCGTTTAAAGCCACGATAAGTGGGGTACGTATTGGCATGGGAGCTCGAAGGAAGTGGGAGAGGGGTAGAGAAGAGAAACTTCTACGTGATAAAATTGAGGCTATTCAGCCAGGGAGCAAGCTTAAAACCCAACTTTGTCTGGGCAAATGGGAGGAGCTCCAGCAGATTAAAGTTGTAAATTCTGGGAACTCGGGGAGAGGGGAGGGTGGCGGGGGGGTAGAGTAGATGTACGGAGGACTCGGGTATTGCTGAGCTCTTTCGCCGCTATTATGAGCATCTTTATGCTTTCGAAAGCGGTGGGGAGGTCTCCGAGGTTGATGCGTTCTTGATGACCCTATCACGCCCCAGCAAATTGTGGATACGATCGGCTCGATGAAGGGAGGGACCGCGCCGGGGACGATGGATTTACTGTTTCCTTTTTATAAGTCCTTTGGGTCTTCCCTTGCACCCTTTTTGGCTAAGCTATTTTAACTCTGCTCTCGACTCGGGAGCCCGGCCTCAATCGATGTTGTCAGCCCTTATTGTGGTTATCCCTAAGGAGGGGAAAGTCCCCTCCCTATGTCATTCTTACCGCCCCATCTCGTTACTTAACAACAATGTAAAAATCTTGGCGAAGCTTCTGGCCAATAGATTATCCCAGCATCTCCCCTCCCTGATCCATGGAGACCAGGTGGGCTTTATTTCAGGTAGACAGGGCTCCGACCATATCAGGAAGACCCTGGATCTCTTGCACGAAGCCTCGGTAGGAGGGCTGGATGCCTATTTGCTTTCGATCGACTCGGAGGAAGCTTTTGATCGGGTTGAGTGGCCGTACATGGGGAGGGTGTTGCAATGAATGGGGTTGGTGAGTAGGTTTTGTCGCTGGATCGCTGCCCTGTACAATGGGCCTTCAGCTAGGGTGTTGGTGAACGGCACTGTATCTGAGCGGCTCTTCCTTTCTCGGGGCACTAGGCAGGGATGCCCCATATCTCCCTTGTTATACGCTCTTGCAATGGAATCGCTTGCTATAGCGATTGGGCAGCATCCGGGGATTTCGGGGACAAGAGTGGGGAATCTGGAATTCAAGCTTTATTTCTATTTGCGGATGACATCTTAGCATACTTAACTAATCTGGATGTCTCCCTCCCAAACCTTCTTTCTTTGATTCAAGCTTTTGGAGTTTTCTCAGGTCTGAAGATGAACCCGTCCAAGCATTCTTAAATGCCGGTAGGGCAGAATCCCAAGGGGGTTGAGGAGGGGGCTATGGTGGAGGGTATCAGGGTGGTGCTCTCAGATATACTCTCTCTCGGAATCCGCATCCCGAGAGATCTGAATTCCTTATTTGAAACTAACTATCCTCCAATTCTCTCCAAAATTGGGGCTGATCTTGTTAGTTGGGCTCCCCTGACCCTCTCATGGTTCGGTCAGATGGTATCCGTCAAGATGAATATTCTTCCCCGCCTCATGTATCTCTTCGGCTCCCTTCCCGTTAGAATCCCAGAGTCGTTTTTTCGGTCTCTTCACTTTTCGATTGACTGGTTTGTTTGGGGGGGGGAGCAGGAAGTCGAGGATTAGACACGACACTTTGACTCTCCCTAGGTCTTTTGGGGGATTCGGATTTCCTGATTTCCACCTATACTATAAGTCTGCCCAATTTAGAGTCTTACTGGAACATCTGAGGGAAGACTTGCATACCTATTGGACCTACATAGAGGATAATCTCACACACACCCTCTGAAAGTTAGGGATTGGTTGTGGGCTCGTGGAGGTGCCCTCCTGCACCGACTGAGGTTGCACCCGACATTGGGAGTATTGTGGGAGTTATGGAGGCCCTCTAGGGAGAATCTAGCTCTTTCATCATGGCCTTCCCCTCTTTCTTCACTTTGGGGTCCCCCCCCCTGGAGCTGGGTAATAGAGGGTTGCGTAATACTCAGAAATGGTCAGATATGGGCCTAGAGAGGGCAGCCCAGTTATTTAGCCAAGGCTCTTTTTTGGACTATGACTCGTTGGTAGAGGATATGGGAGATTGTCCGATGTCAATCTTCGAGTATCTGCGAGTTAAAAGCATTCTTACCTCTCTCCCCGGTGCAGCTGATCTGGCGCGTCCACTCTCCCTTTTGGAGAAGATGCTAGTAGAGTCTCGATCCCGTAAGGGACCCCTTTCCAGAATTTATGGGGCTCTGATAACGGCCCAGCTTCAGGGTAGGCAGGGTTTCAAGCACGTTCGGAGTGAGCAGCTAGGATCAGTGACGGAAGAAGATTCCACCTGGTCTAGTATTTCTGACACCCTATTCTCTGATTCTCTGTACACAGCGGCATTGGAGCACAATTTCAAGATTTTGCCTATGTGGCATCTCCCTCCGGCAAGGTTGTCAAGGATGTATAAGGGTCTCTTTCCCAAATGTCAGAGGGAATGTGGCTCTCGGGGTACGTGGTTCCATATGTGGTGGGAGTGTCCACGTGTTCAGGTCTTTTGGTCCAAGCTTCTCAGTTGGATTAAGGACATCATGGGTTTCACTGTGGCTAACGGCCCCCTGGAGATTTTGTTTGGGGTTACGAGATCAGAGGATGAAGTGGCGGTCCTCCCACGGGCAGTAGGGGCAGGGTTTTGAGAGCGGGAGGTTAGCCCTAGCGCAAAAAAAATTGGAAAAGTAGCCAGACCCCATCCAAATCGGAGTGGTTGTCTAAATTGTGGGGGGTGAGATTTACATATGAGAAACTGTCTGCGTTGGTCCATGATACTAGGACTTCCTTTCTGCAGGATTGGTCCCCAGTACTGTTGCATGAGGACTGTGAGTTGCTGAGACTTTGAGGGAATCACATTTGCTATCCCGACCCCTTCGTTTGTCGTTCATGGGTCTAGGGTTGGAGGTTCCCCTTAAGCCTTTTGGTTTCTTTACACTCTATTGGGTCAGCATACGTCCGAAACTTGTCTGTTAAGTTATGTTCCCATCTTTTCGAAGGTGGTTGGTCCTATTCAGATCTCGGTAATTGGGTATTTAGGGGAGGGTTGATTGGGGGGAGAGGTTCATGTTGCATTATTTGTGTGAGGGAAATGTGCTTACCTGCAATGTATGTTTTATTTGGTATCTTGAAAATGTTCAATAAAATGTAATGGTTAAAAAAAAAAAAGTCCTTGTTGAATTTGGTAAATGTGTGACCTACATTGCCCATGAGTTTAGTGGCAGCATTGTATTTCTTGCACACACGTTTTGAATCGGTCATTTCTGAATGAAAGGTAAATCACCTGCTTATGGTTTACACTTCCTCTTTTCAACCTCCAAATTAACATATGCGTGGTGGAATACTTAAATCAAATAAGTTTGAATTTCAGAACCCTTGGGTTAGCAGATGGGAATATAAAATAACATGCCGTTTACTATTTGGCTTGTAAACCACTTATGTCATATACAAGAATACTTCATGTTCTACTAAACATTCTATTGCTACTTAATCGTTGACATTGTGTTATGTATTCCCATACTCACTCCTAAAGTGTATTCATTTTAGTATTCGAGATCAACATGGTGGGTTAAATCAGAGCAAGCGTAAATAAACATGAAACACTAGCCCAAAACAAGCCTCTTTTCTTATTAGCCAGCATTCGAGATTTCATTAATGTTTTCGTTTAATGGCATTAGGGTCACACCGAATCATCGCCCCAGTGATGCATCTCATCATTCTGGGCTATGTTATGTTAAAGGTACTTAATATAGCACACCGTCACCAACGGAATTGGTCCCCAGGCGCTCTTGTGCATCTGTAAATAAGGAGGAGGGCGGGTAGGGTTAGTCATGTGGATGTGGATGGGGAGTAGGGGAAGTGGTGTGCTGTTGGCGGCTTCCGCTCGGTATACATTGTGTGCTGAGCTTTGGTGCAAGTATCGGATCGGGCGAGACCTTGTGTGCTGTAGGTGTTTGTGTGGTGAAGTGTATGCGGATTGCTGGGAGAGATGGTTGTGTTTAGTTTTAGGTGGGTTAAGTATGCCGAAATTTGAAAGTTGGGGTAGTGGGGTCTGTATCCTGGTTCTACTAGTTCTTGTTCCGTTTGAGCTGTATTCCTGTGGGTGGAGTTGTTGCTGATTCCTCCTAGGCGGTCTCTCTGTAGTGTGTGATGGTGCAGCGCGGACCCAGCTGTATCCTAGTGAGCATTGTATGGTGTGATCGGTATGTCTGGTTTCTCTGCCTGGGGTGTGGGAGCTGCAGTTGGTGCTAGTATCTTCCTTAAAAGCTATTGTTTGGTTGTTGCTTGTGTGTGATGGCGCAGCGTGCTCCCAGCTGTGTCTGTTTGGATATGGCTATTGTTAAGGGCCAGGTGCTATTGATGGTTCTTCCTGGTACTTCCGTCTTGGTCTTGCTATGTATTCGGTCTTTTGGGTCCTGTCATGGCTCTGTCTCGGTTAGTCGTTCGGTATGCCGTGGAATATTTTCCATAGAATCCTATCACAGTTAATTGCTTGGTGTGTATCGGGCTCTGTCTCTTCGTTCACCTGTGTTTTAGGGGTGTGTGTGTGTGTGTGTCCCTTTTGGGCGGTATTCTAGTTATGAAGTGAAGAGCCAGGTTTTGAATAGTTTCCTGAATAGTAGGTGGTTTATTGTGTTACGTATGTACTTTGGTAGGTCGTTGCAGGATTTCGGCGCCTGGTGAGAGAAAGATCCTCAGTGTTTTCTTTTATTGTAGGTTTTCGGTTCCAGGCGGATGTTGTTGCTTGATTTGAGCGTTCTTGTCAGTTGATGTCGGCGCAGTTTGTCTCTCGGGAACTCAACGTCTTGATTGTGTACTGCTCTGTGCGCGATGCATATTGTTTTGAATTTTATTAGTTGTATTGAAAGCCAATGTAGTGTTTTTAGCGCAGGTGTGATGTGTTCACTTCGGGGAAGTTTCAGAAGCAGTCTGGCTGCCACATTATGTATGCGTTGTAGTTTCTTTAGAAGTTGTTCAGTCATACCTCTGTATAGGCTGTTGGCATAGTCTAGTCTGGACATGACGAGAGCGATGAGGGTGATTTGTTTTGTTGGCAAATGATAGGAACGGTAGGATCCTCTTAGCCGCTCGCAGGAGAAGAGTATTTCTTGAGTAGATCATTTACTTTTGGCTCTAGGGTTAAATTATTGTCCATTAGGACCCCCAGGTTTATTAGTCTGCGAAGGTGCTGGGGTTGTCCAGAGTTCCCTTGGCCAAGGGATGAAGTGGTTTTCTCCTCCATTTTTTGTGACAATCATTATTTCTGTTTTGCCTGGATTGATTTTGAGGTAGTTGGGAGTTCATCCAGTTGAATACATCTCAGAAGCAGTTTTCTAGAGTGTGAATTTGGCTATAATGAGCTCATAAATAGTTTACCTCTTTTCAAGAAACCTTGTACAAATGATACCTTCATTGGCGTTTAAACCGTGGGGTGTTTACTTTTAAAATAAATGATTAATATAGGTTCCAGAGGGTAATTATTTTATATTATTTGCACCTTATTTTGGCATATCAAACGTGGACACTGAAGGATTGAGATTATGCTTTTTAAAACAGAGATGTGTTCTTTTGATGGAATTATGTGTTCTAACACTTGAATTTTCTGAACTCCTAATTTTGCTACCAAGGTTTAGTTGTTTACATGTGTACAAAAAGGGGGGGGTGTCCTGACTGTAGAAGTCTGAGCCGACTGCAACTTGTTAATTGCAGTGTAAGTTTAAAGACAAATAACTATCTTTAGGTGTCTTAATTTGTATACTACCTAGGATAGCAGTACATGAAAAACAAAAACGTAATAATCCACATGTGCTAGATCATTGGTTTATATAGGAACAGCTATTATTAAGTGGCTGTCCTAATTCCTTTAAACATTCTGTGAAGGAGTTGTAAGTACAATATATAAGGGTGTAAACATTTCACCCAAATCACACCATAATACAAATATAAGCGGAAAACATGTAACAAAGAATCAAGCCAATTGGTACATGAACATGCTGTGTGAGATTGCTGGTACAAAAAATGGACAGAAATATAAAGGCATCATGTTGCTACTTGTACATTCTGTTTATTCTTATTGTTGAACAATTTTACCCAAAAGGTTTAAAATAGGTTTACCCAATGAAACATAAAATTGGTGTAACCTAAATATTCCTCAAAAAATGAAGACCTTGGATGGGTCTGACATAGCCAGGCTAAAGGGTGACCAAAAAGTAGTTGTTTACATGAGCATCAAATCAAATTCTATGTATTCAAGTTGCAGTTTACCAGTCACTTGTATGGTGAGATCATCAATTACAAATTTTGTACAGACAGTTCATTCTCTCTAGAAATGAACATTTCTTTTGCAGAGATTTTGTTGGATTTCTCAAAAAAAGCCAGTGGTGTAACTGCCTCTTAGAATAAGGTCCCTCGTTTTTGAAAAAATGGCTGATCTGGCACGTATGCATTGATTTACAATGATATCACAACTTGACAAATGCCAATATTTGTTCATCTTTTATAACATGCTTAAAACCGAGACCAGTCTCTAAGCATGGGACCGGGATTCAAACCTTTGTTGCTCTTTGTTGTCTTGCTTCAGGGCCAACCGTGTTTGCCCCTGAACTACCCTCCTGTCCGACATTTCTGATTAAGTGAATATTGTCGTTATCATCACCTTTGTTAGATGGATTCAAGAGACTATTCCGGTCTCTATTTTTGGCTTCGATGCTTCCTGAAATTTATCTGCTTTTCAAACAGTTTCTACTTCCAAATACAGGAGACCCATCTGTGCACTGTGCCCCATTATCTTCTTGCGATGAACAAGACCACCTTCATTTTTATTTTTTTTATTTTCTTGGTGGATGTGCTATAAAACCAAATGGGATTTAATTATTAAAGGTCTGAAAAGATTGCCTGTGCAGATCATCTGCAATATTACTTTCCCTTTCCATTAGTTGTTTGCTCTCAATAACCAGGCTGGAGGCTACTTGGTGCCATAAATAACAAAGATGGATATTGCCGAAGTACTCGAGAATGGATTTTGCACTGAATTGTATTTTGTGGGCTTGAAATCTGTCTCGCCAAAGTTCCAGACAGCCCCACGAAAAACCAGTTTTAGTCCCAGTGAACACACTCTGGCAAACCGGTGGAGTTAAAACAGTCATGGCAAGGATGTTTCTTGTTTGTCAATGGGTCTCCCTCCGTTTGTCTTAATTGTATGCTGCAAGGACTAGTCTATGATTTGTGTTAGTGTTTGGATACCCACCTACCCCAGCCTTCCTAGGTTTTCTAGCATTTGCTCTTGCCAGTGTTCAAGCTGCCCCATAGATCTTTTTGGAGTGGAGATCTGTTGGGACAGAGTTAAGTACTTTTTTATTGCAGGACTTATTTATGTTTGTTCCCCTCCTTCCCAGCTAACCAAGTCTTAATATTTTTTTTTTCTTCCACTGCCTTCCAAAACATCAACCATTTTTAGGAACCTACTCCTTGTGCAGCACTAAGTCCAAGTTTTGCAGAATGGCAGACAAGCTCACTAGAATTGCTATCGTCAGTCATGACAAGTGTAAGCCAAAGAAATGTCGCCAAGAATGCAAAAAGAGTTGTCCTGTGGTGCGAATGGGTAAGTGAATGTCCTGAAATAGGAACCTTGTTAAAATGCACTTTTTTCCTTATCTTTCATTAATGGTACTTGACCATGGATTTGTTTAGTCCTTCATATTAATATTTTTCAGTTGCAAGCTTTTACCAACCTCTGGAGGTTATGTTCTGATTGCTATGATCTAATGATTTGTTATTCAAGTGTTCTATAGAACAGCATGCACGTATAGTTATCTGATGGGGGGGGGTGTGGTGGGGAGAGGAGAATGAGATTTCATTCCAGTGTGTCGGTTGCTACTGGTTGCACCATGGGGTCCGTTCAATAAAGTTGGTGTTGTCCTGCCCAGCCATGTTTTACCTCAGTGTTACATTTGTGACAAGCAGATATTGTACTCATATACGACAGATCCATGTGTAGAGAAGCCCATATGAACAGCCACAAAAGTTTTCTTTCCTTTGTTGGGCGCTGGAACCAGAGCAGCATGCTGGAGCATGGAGGCGTACTGAGATGCTGATGCGCACCGGTGCAGGAGTCATCCATTTAAGGTGTTGGTGAGCCAACCACCAGTCCCTGGAGCTGCAGGCGAACAGCATAGGGCGCGGGAGAACGTATAGCATTGATGCAATACACAGTGATGTTGCCACATACATGAGGACATCATTAGAGGAAAGGACCTATAATGCGAGTACAGCGGCATGGAAGATGCCAGAAAACAAATGAAAGAAAAAGAGAACTACAGACATCACACAGTGTGTGAGGGGAGAAAGGGAAAACCACCGTCCTGTTTGTCCAGATGACTGTCAGCAGACCCTGGTAAGTAGACTAAAAATAATAACTATTGAAACATAATTAAGGATACGGTTAGGGCATCAAACACAACATCGATAAGCAACAAGCAAGTGCAAAGTGTGCTCCTGTGTTCTCAGCTAACCCAGGGGAACGACCTGTGGTTTGGGACTTGTGGGTAGATGCTGAGATTCCAGCGACAACCCCCCCCAATCACTCCTTTCTAGCCAGGAAAGGGCAGCCACTACGTGATCCCAACCCTGTGGGTGGTTGCTTGAGGGAGGCCCATATGGGGAGAGACTATCCTTATGGGAGAGAGACTTGTTGGAAGGAACATTCTTTTTTTTAAATGATGGTATTTATTGTGCACAGACCTAGTTTCGAGAAGCAATGGAGTGCTTTACAGAGCTATACAACAGTACGGATGCACAACAGAGCATTTTTCAAAGGTAACATAACTGATATAGAGGTGGGGATATAGAGTGGCACAGAGGAGGAGGACAGCTATACAGGGTGGTGGGGAGGAGAGGTATCGTCCCTTCCGCTCAGGGTATGACATCCCCTTAAGTGCACAAACTGTGATGACCTAGTGTGATGTTCAAGCCCCTCATAATGACAGCAGAACTCCTTTTGACAACATGTACAGAAACCCTAAGCCGAGGATGAGCAGGGGAGTAATGCATAGCGCTAAAGTCCTGGAATCGGAGGCGCGCTCTAGTGGTTGTGAACATCCAGTTGGTGCCGTGACATTTAAAATCGGGGCACTGCGAGAAAGATGGAGTCCTACTTTTTGTGATGCTGGTCAGGAGAAAAAAAAAGCAGAGCTGCTGCAGCAGGAAGCAAAAGCACTTTTACCTGCACCGTCTTGCGAGATCTGGAAGAGAAGAGTTTGCTGCATGCAGGCAGATAAAGGAAGGTCTTGGCACGCTGAACACCGGAAGACCGAGGAGACGGCAGTTGAAGGAAAGACTGCCCCGCTGGAGAGGGGGAGAAGCTCAGAGGACGCCGAAGCAGCTAAGCAATGCCAGTGAGTCCAGGGAATGGGACGTAGAACCCAAGAGCACTTTGGGGCGTATACCGTGCGGCAAGAGAAGGCATACCGGCATACCGGGCTAACCCAAACGGGCAAGTTGGATGCCGGGGACCTTTGAGAAGGAGGCAAAGGGGGTCAAGGACCCAATGTTGAACAGAACTGAATCGTGTGTGGAAGAAGTCCTGGCAGGAGAGTATACCAGGCAAGTGGATTGCGAGTCAGGGACCCACATCCAATCGTAAATAAAGACATTCAAGACAGCCTCTTGAAACTGTGTGAAAACCTAAGGGAAAGCAACCATATCACCTGGGCTGAAAAAGTGATTAAGGTATGATGGAATAAGTGAATCCTGGGATAAGGAAGAACCCTTGAGTATGAGGGTCTAAGGGAAGGGCGTACACCCTTCATTGGAGAATTGTCTTTTTACCAAGGAAAATAACTGTGGTTGAGTGCTGAGGAAAAGCTGAAAATTCAAGGGAACAGAACCTTCCCCCACCGTTCTTAGGGTTGTGAAAACTTGTGGAACTTTAATCATTAGGCACCTTTTTTGGAACTTTACATTGAAACATTGAAGAACAGTATAGATGGCCAGTTGAACGACTTTTACCCGTTTGCACATTTTCTTAGGTTTAGCTCGTAAGGGTCAGGATAGGATTTTGGACACAGGACGGTGAACTCTTTATTTTTTTTGGGATATTCTCAACTGACTTCCTTTAGTTTTGTTGGGGCAGGAAACCCCCTCATAGTGTTATGGCGAGCAAGGTCTTCCTCCAATCCTTCTTTTACCATTAAGTCTATAGCAATCGTCGCAATGCCTCTGTCGAAGTCTTACTCCTGATTAATTACAATGTATTCAAGGTATACTTGAGAGTAGCCGGCGAGCAATGTACATGGATGACCAGAAGGAGGCAGCCCTTCTTAACTGTTTGGGCCCACAGTGCCTTGGAGTGTTTCGCCACTTACCACGTGATGATTAGGGGTGTCGCAGTATTGATTTTTTTTTATTGTATGATAACCAGGGACGGCCCTAGGATTTGCGGGACAAGTGCGGCAAATTAAGTGCAAGGCCCCTTAATTTGCATTTGGTAACATCATAGGAAGTGACCTAACAAGATAGATTTTCCAATAACTACACTAGCAAAGTATAAAGGGTGCCCACCTTTTAAGCCCAACAATTTATAATGAACTATTCCAAAGAAAACAAAATCCAGACATAAGGCCTGCGCTTTAATGGCACTTTTGTGTGTAAGGGTCTGCATTGGAAACCTGACAACCTGGTGTGACATCCTAGTAGCTGCAAACTTGAGCAAGCAAACCTTTATTGTTTTTTAATGCTGCCCTCAAAAACACAGAACCAGGGTTGCATCTACCCGTTGAAAAAAAATGGATGGACCTGTGCCCTGTAAATCAGTACAGAACCATAGAAAATATCACCTCCAGTCTCCAGGATGACAACCTCTCGTCACATTCTTGGTAACTATTCAAGGCTCACTTGCATGATTCATATATTGAATGGCCTGGCCCGAGCAGGAGCTCCTCCCTGCACTCGCTTGCTGCAGGAGCAGCACAGTGTGACTGTTAGTCAGAATCCTGTGCAGTTCCCTTAGGGAGCACTACAGAAGGTTAAGACTACAGGTGAGGGCAATAAATCCCCTTTGGTATCAGTCTGTACCACAAAGATTTAGTTGGTAGCTGTGGACGAGCAGAGCAGTATTCAGGGTTTACACCATAGGCCTACAATACTATGGCACAAGGAAACACTGACCAAAGCTTTGTATTAAAAAGTGTATATATATATTTATTTTATACACTTCTAGTAAAAAACATTTATCACGGTCATCAAGCAAGTTAATTTAAGTCAAGGAAAAATATACACACTCCCTAGTTAAATTGTAGACCAAGTGAACCAGAGTGAAAACTGAGCAAAACGGCACAGTGAAAAGCACACACAAGGGATACTCTAGCAATTTCTCACAAGAAAGGGAAAGCACAAGTTATATAGAAATAGTTTCTTACACACCCTAGCAACACTTCCCATAAGTTTGTGAACCAGATTAAGCAAGACAGTGCATCAGTATAGGCAATACTTAAATGAAAACTGAGCAAAATGGCATTTCACAAGGTTTAGAAAATGGTAGTTATAAGACATAGGCGCATCAACACAGTTCTAGTTGAGAATCAATCTAAAGAAGGCAGTTATAACAAATGTAGCCTGAGTCAGTAGGCCTGTGCCAGAGTCAGTGGTACAGGGCAAGGGCATGAAGAAGTGGCTCCTGCGGTGGCGGTTGCTCCTGGTAGTTCCTGCAGTTCGGGGGATCCAGCAGAGGAAGAGAGGCTCTCGTCGATGAGGAAGGTTCGAGTGACTGCACTACCCAGGGATGAAACCAGCCGCGGTGCTGCCCGACAAATAAAAGGTACGCTCCTTTAAATCGCGGTCCAGGTGGACTGGTGCCTGGCTATCCGGCCTCTGGGTACAGGGTACGGGAGATTCGACCAAAGCAGGTCCGGGAAGGCGATTGGCAAACTGGTTGGCCCCACCAGCTCAAGGGAAGAAAGCTCTTATAGATGGAAGATCTTCTCTCGCTGTATGGAGAAAAATGGTGAGATGCTGCAGCAGGGCTTCACCAGTGGTTCAGTCGTTGCAGATGTCTTTGGCTTCTCTCCTCTTCGGCTTCTAAGTTCCAGTGGCGACGTCTTGCTCTTCCAGTCCTTGGGATCCTGCGTTTATGCAAAAAGATCCTCATTCATACAGCCTAGCTGTCACACACACAGTGAAGTGGTCATCTTGGCGGGAGACCCTCCAGCCTATCAGGATAGAGTGTGACATGGGTTGCTGAGGCAACCCTGTCCAGGGGTCCTATTCCCCCCCCTCCCACAGAATGGACCCACCCCAGACTCAGTAGCGCCGAAAGGAGGGCTTCTTGGCAGAAGCCCGTCAAACGGACGAACAAAGGATCCCCGACCTGGGTTAGGAGTTTAGAGAAAGACACGAGAAAGAAGTTCTATTAAAGTTCTGGCAAATAAAACCTACTGGAGCAAAGTAAATATTAAAATAGACCGGCGGTATGTTAAAGGCTGTCAGAAAAGGTGGTAGCCTCGAGCAATGGGAAAATCCCATAGGAAAATATTTGCGGTCGAGTATTTATGGTAGTAACCACTGCCACCAGCCAGAAACTTTTGAGAGAGGGACTGTACGGTACCCTCTAGAAAATTAACATAAGGGAAAAACGATTAACCCTTTCCAATACCTCCATAGTAAGATGGGTTTTACTGGTTTAGTTCATAAAAATAACTAAAGTCAATTGGGACTTTACATGCCCTGGGAGACAGTAGTCAGTCCCAGGGTATGGAGTCTATGTTTGGGGGTCGCTACGACACCCCTATGTCACTGCACGGAGGGTGCTGTGTAACACATGTGAATAAAGATGGTTCCTATGGGGGTGAGAAAATCCCATAGACATGAAACACAAAAATAGCCTAGAACACATGCAGCAAAAATGCCTAATAGTGGGGAAAAAGAGTCTCACTCTTAGCAGGAGAAAAGAAACACACCCTTCAAATCCAGCAAAGCTGCTGGGGGACTCTATAGGTAAGGGAAATTAGCCATAGAATGAGAATTCTCCCTACCAGTGACCTCCTCGAAGAAAAGGTAAGCCCTTGTGCTTATTTGACGTGATGTTGGACCAAAAGAAATCTTGCCTGAAACCTTTATTTTAAGTTGAGCACTGCATCCCACATCCTACTACGGTGTTAGTAAAGATCGGAAGCACTAGATGAGATGGCCACTGCATTGTTTCCTCGTTGCGCTGCCGTCTACATTCTAACTGCCCTGCAGTGATTGGCTCTCTAAGCCTACTTGGAGCCAATTACACGACCGGCAGGCGGAAGCCGGACCATCATCCTAAGGCCCCTCCTCTAAGGCTCCTGTCCGAGCCTGTCTGAGCTTGGAGGAGCGCAACACAACTCATTCACTCTCTAGCTACTGACACTTGAAGGCTATCTCAACCAAAAACACAGACAAGTTCCTCAAAGGCTTGACCCCTGCCAGCATCAAAAGTGAGTCTACCCCTCGAGCTACGCCCTCATGTAGCACTACCATATCTGACTATTGTCCACGGCACCCTCCCATACTTACATGGCGGCACACAGTCAAATACAACAGACTCCCATTTTCTGAACTTAAGTAACAAGCACGCCGCCTATCAAAAGACACCTCCTTTTGAACACATTGTGTATTACTATTATCATCCCATGAGCTACCGGCTACTACAAACACTTGACCGAGATTCAAACCTACTTGCTCAGCGAATCCCATACCTCTGAAACCACTCCGCGCTAACCCAGGCCTATTCCTATTGTTTCAACTAGTCCTTGACCATCATGCATATCTAGGTTTGAGATACATGCCTAACAAACCCACTCCCTGTCTGGTATAACGAGATGTGCTCTCCCATGCATCTCGGGCCCTCTGGCCTCTTATCACATCTTAGCGTGCTTTTCATTTGTGTTTATAGCCCTTGGCTACCTATCCAATCTAGCGGTGCGCTCTACATGCGCCAGAGGCCCTCTGCCCACCTGTGCTATCTAGCTGTGCTTTTTTCTCACATGTGAGAGGCCTTTGGCTACCTTTTTTTAAAAAAAAATTAGCCATGCTGCGTACATGTGCTAGAGGCACCTGCCTACCCATTGAATTGAGCTTATCTGCTTACAGGTGCTAGAGGCCCCTGCCTACCCATTGAATTGAGCTATGATGTCTACATATGCTAGAGGCTATTGCCTACCCATTGAATTGAGCTATGCTGTTTACATGTGTTAGAGGCCTTTGCCTACCTATCTAACCTAGCTGTGCTGCTTACATGCGTCAGAGGCCCACTAGTGGCATTTTCAGCCACCCCTAAAAAAAAAACAGGCTTGACTACAGTTATTAGTCCTGCTCCACCAAACTATGGAGATTTCTGCCTGCATAGTTGGCATTGACCACCTCCCCCAGCCCAAACACCCACGTCCATTGCAAATGGTGCAGGTGCTCCCCAACTCACACACCATGCCACCCTCCCATTTCCTTCCCAAGATGTGCCCTCTCCCTACAAACTCCCCAACCACCACACACACACATGTGACTACCTCACATCTGAAAAATTCAGACTCCTTTAGAGCACAGGAACGAGCTGTCAGTATCCCGCTTCTCCACCCATGCCTTATCTACCCCCTCTACTAGGCTTACCACTGATCACAAGTGCACCCAACTCTCCAAAAAACCCTGCTCCCTAGAACACAGAAAAAAATGCCTCGTCTCCCGCCAAATCTCATCTCAAAAATACCCACCAACTACTACCCCATCCATCACCCGGTGTCATGATCCCAGTAAAAGAGCACAATTCCCATTCGAGCATACAGGAGAAGCAAGGGACATCACATTAGTCAACAGTGGGTACAAGCCAGGCACAAATGGCATTTGTACCATTCATAGCATGAGCACCCATAGGCTCTCATAGTGGTTTTCATACACTAAACATGGCCACTGCTAGGTCCATTGATAACTTACAGCACATTCCATACCTATTGCAGAGGGAGCTACTTAAGCCCCGCCACCACTGGAGCTCTCGGTTCGCGTCTGCTCCGCTGACGGCAGGTTACGCTACCGGCGTCTCTCCTCACAGAACCTGTGAAAGGAGAAAAACTGAGATATTAGTTTTCACAGAAAAAGCAAAATTCCATAGTTATTGAAAGAACTTACCGATCGAAGTATTTCTGAAGCGTTTCTTCAGTCAGCTGTTTTGTTCGTAGCAGCAGCATCTCCTGTCAGACGTTTCCTCACAGCCGCAGCATCAACTTCGCCGCAGTCTTCGTTGGCGGTCGCAGTATCTTCGTTCAGAAGTTTCCTCAGCAGATTCGGCATTTTACGAAGGTATTTCTTCTACAGTTTTCCAGAAACCTGCCAAATAAAAGATATTTCGAGGGGATTGGGTCATCCGACGTATTCCATATCTATGACATGTAATCACCACAGCTGTGCTGCTTCGGAAACTTTTTTCTGCGTCCTGCGTCGATGACGTCGATGCACGGTCGTCGAGGACCTCCTCCGACATCATCCGATGTGATAAGGAGGACGCATGACGCCCGTAGCCTCAGTTCCGTTTTTTTCCGCGAACGTGTTGCTTCGTGAATCTCGGTTAACGCCTCGACTCTTTGGAGTTCTGTTCTTCTCGGTTCTTCGAACCTGTTCGTTTTTGTGTGAAAATCCTTCGTGTGAAGATGTCTTCTGCTTCGTCTTCCACCCCGCGTCCGGGCTTCAAGAAGTGTGGGGAGTGTGGGTCCAAGATGTCGGTGACGGACTCGCACGACGCCTGCCTCTGGTGCCTCGGGGAGGCCCACGACACGGATGACTGTATCGACTGCCAGTCGCTCACGTCCAAAGCCTTATGCGAACGCAAGAAGTTGTTGTCGGTAGGTCGGGTGTCCAAGCCCCGGAAGTCGAAGTCTGCGGGGCTTTCGACGGATGATTCGAGAGGAGACTCTCCGCGTCATCGGCGGAAGTCTCGTGGGTCTCCTTCTAGGAGTCGGTCTCGCCACTCCTCGGCCTCTTCGAGGCATTCTCGGAAGCGCCGACAGCAGTAGTCTTCCAGGTCCTCTTCGGAGGACTCTGCCCGGCACGTCGCTTACCCCACCAGCCGTGCGACGCCGGAGGAATGGGCTTCCTTCGGGAAGAAAATGCTGGCGATTCTTGAGTCGCAGGGTACTAAGCCGTCCGTGCCCTCGAGTGGGGTCTGTCGTGAGAGGTCGAGAGACACCGCTCGCAAGAGTGGTCGTCACGGGAGAGGTCCCGTTCGGACAAGGGGACTCGTTCTTGACGTACCCGTTCCAGGTCCCGGTCCTCGACGCGTTCGAGACCGTGTGCACCTGTGATGTCTTCGAGGAAGACATCGACGTCTGAGGCGTGGAGGGCGTCGACAGGCTTTCTCGAGGCTCCGGGGAAGTCGTCGAGGCTGTCGACGCTCAGGTCGTCTAAGGACACGCTCAGAGCTCCGGCTTCAAGGACTGTCGATGCCGGTTTACTCGACGCCGATCCTCTCGGCGCCGATGCCTGTTCTCTCGACGCCGGCGCCGATTCACTCGAGGCCGGGGTGTCGGAGGTACCCCGTGGCACGGGGGAACCCCCTAGGAAGGCTCTGGTTAAGAGCAAGCACTCTCGGGTGCCTTCTTTCCGCCACCTGGAATATATTTCGGAGGCGGATGAGGATTCTGATGGCCTGGTTCCTAGTCAGGTTCCAGATGAAATTGTCTCGGGCCATAGTCAGTTGGACGATTTGAGGCAGTCCCTGCATGATGCCAGTGGACTGGACACCTCTCCGGAGGTGGAGTTTTGTAGGCCTGAGCCTGGCTCTCATGCCGATTCCTCATACCGATGCCTTATGGCTAGGGTTTCCGAGTTCTTGTGATGGTCTGCTCCCCCAGGGGAGTTTGTGCAGGATGATCTCACGGACATCCTTGATGTTGGTCCCCCAACTGACCCGGTACTGCCGTTCCATATGGCTTTACAGAGAAGGGCGGCGGCGGCTTGGACTGCTCCGGAGAGTCTCCCGGTGGTGGGCAGGTCCTTGTCGCGAAAATACCGTCCAGCCAGTAGCGACCCCTGCTACTTGACCAGGCACCCCACTCCGGAGAGTTTGGTGGTGCAGGCGGCCACGGCAAAGCAGGCGGCCCCGGCAAAGCAGGCGTCGTACCCTACCATCCCTCCTGATAGAGACGACAAACGTTTTGATGGCTGGGCGAAGAAAGTGTTTTCTTCTGGTGGTATGGCGCTTCAGGCAGCCAACTCCATTTGTGCCTTGTCTCGTTTCACACACACACTCTGTGGAACTGTGTTGCGTTAGCGGCTGAACATATTCCCGAAGGGGACGAACGGGATGGTTTCCTTGCTATGGTCCAGGATGGTAAGGATGCCATGTGTGAGTCCGTTCAGTCGGGTTTGGACATGGCTGAATGCGTCAGCAGGTCCATGGCGGCGAGCACCGTGATACGCAGGTTTGCGTGGTTGCGGAAGTCGGGTTTGCTCCTGATGTGCAGTCCCGGCTCCTCAACATGCCCTTTGACGGTGAACACCTTTTTGGCAGCAAGGCTGACGAGAGCCTTGAGAGGTTGCAGGCCTCAAAAGCTGCAGCAAAGTCGTTGGGCGCTGCAGTTCGCCAACCTCCGCCTTTTCGTCCTAGGGGACAGCAATGGAGGGGTGGTTCCTTTCGCCATTACTCGTCCTTCAGTAAAGCGAGAGGAGCTGGCAGTCAAAGAGGCCAACGCAGGGGTACCACAGGTGGACGACAGGGTACCCGTGGTGCCAAGGCCGCTCGGGCAGTTGCCTCTTTGCCCTCAGGTAACGCCGCAGCCGCTACCACTCAGTCATGAGGCCATGTCCCATGGTTCGCCTGTTGGGGGAAGGCTGGCGCAGCATCTTGTAGAGTGGCGTGCCATTACTTCAGATGTGTGGGTTCTGGAGATCATAACCCACGGCTACTGTCTTCCTTTTCGGCACAGGCCTCGCGACAATCCACCGGGGAACCTCTTTGCAGAGTCCGGATCCGCTCCTTGCGCAGGAAATTCAAGCCCTGCTGGAGAAAGGCGCCATAGAACTGGTGCCTGTAGCGGAGAGGAACAAGGGATGGTATTCCCCTTATTTTTTGATTTCGAAGAAAGACGGGGGATTGAGACCCATCATGGACTTGCGCGGTTTGAACAAACTCTTCAGGAAGGACAAGTTCAAGATGGTTACTCTCAAGTCCTCCAGGCCCTTCAGCTTCAGGACTGGTTGGTGTCTCTCGACCTCAAGGATGCTTACTTCCATGTGCCGATCCATCCCAAGCACAAAAAGTACCTGAGGTACGCGGTTGGCGACTCGCACTTTCAGTTTCGGGTCCTGCCGTTCGGATTGACCTCCGCCCGAGGGTTTTCACCAAGCTCATGGTGGTGGTGGCAGCGCATCTCGGGCAAGGGGGGATTCACGTCTACCCCTACCTGGACGATTGGTTGATCAGGGGGAGCTCTCCCGAGCAAGTCCTGGATCATCTGTCCGTCACCTGCCACTCCCTTCACAGGCTGGGCTTCTCCCTCAATTTAAAGAAGTCCCATTTGACGCCAACACAGCGACTCCAGTACATCGGAGCAGTGCTCGACACTTCCCTGGGGCAGTGTTTTCCTCCCCAGGTGAGGGCTCTTCACATTCAGCAGATGGTGCACAAGTTTCAGCATGCCCAGACGCTCCCAGCGTTAGAGTTATGAGGTTGCTCGGCCTCATGGCATCCTGCATTCTTCTGGTGCCAGAGGCTCGCCTGCGGATGAGATCTTTGCAGTGGGCACTCAAGATGCAATGGTCGCAGTCCTCCGGCAGGATGTTGGACCCGGTTCAGGTGCCGCCCTCGGTCGCCCGGGACCTTCTGTGGTGGGCCGTCGAAGGCAACTTGATGAAGGGGGCTCCATTTTGGCTTCCCTGGCCGGAGGTGACGATCGTGATGGATGCATCCCTCACGGGATGGGGAGCTCATGCCAACGGGCTGTCAGTCAGCGGTCGTTGGTCTCCGTCGGAGTCCAGACTCCATATCAATCTGTTGGAGCTGAGGGCCGTCAGGCTAGCCCTGAAGGCTTTTCTGCCGACTGTGCGAGGAAAGAGTGTCCTGATCCTGACGGACAACACAGTGGCCATGCACTACCTCAACAAAAAGGGGGGGCAGGGTCACTTCCTCTGTTCAGGGAGGCGATGCAGCTCGAGTTCTGTGCCATCCAGCAGGAAGTTTCGATCTCCGCAGTTCATCTGGCTGGAGACGAAAACGTGACGGCGGACGCTCTGAGCAGGCAGAGCAGGATCTCTCACGAGTGGGAGTTGGCTCAGGAGATTCTCCTGGAGATCTTCGCCCTTTGGGGGACCCCTCAAGTGGTTCTCTTCGCCTGCAGTGTCAACCGGAAATGCGAGAGGTTCTGCTCGCGGGAATTTCCTCCAAAAGGAGCCTTAGGAGACTCGTTTGTGGTGGAGTGGTCATTCCCGCTGCTGTACGCGTTTCCTCCAGTCCCCGTCATCCCGCAAGTGCTGCGGAGGTTACGGAAGTTCGGTTCCCGGATGATCCTCATTGCTCCGGCGTGGGCTCGGAGGACGTGGTACCCGGACCTTCTCGACTTTTCCATCTGCCCTCCACGTCGTCTTCCCTACCGAGACGATCTGCTCTCACGCGAGGGGGGGGGGGTCGGGTCAGGTTCTCCATCCAGAGGTCAGATCCCTCAACCTTCACGCTTGGCTTCTGAAAGGTTGAGGTATAAGGATTGGGACCTCCCTGAAGACGTGATGGAGGTGTTGCTCTCGGCCCGAAGGCCAGCAACAAAGTCTGTGCCGTTGGCGTAAGTTCTGCGACTGGTGTAGAGTTCAGAATGTGGATCCTTTTGCATGTGACATCCCCAGGGTTCTGTCCTTTTTACTTTCTTTGGCCCACAGGGGCTTGCAAGTGGGTACCATTAAAGGTTACCTGGCGGTGCTGTCCATCTTTAAGCGCTCGTCTGAAGAGTGTTCCTACTTTAAAATCCCTTTGATTTCACAGTTTCTGAAAGGGCTCACTAATGTGTTCCCTCCGTCACCTTTCCTGGTGCCCAGTTGGGATTTAAACCTTGTTCTTAAGTTTCTTATGGGTGCTCCGTTTGAGCCTTTACATTCTTGCCCTTTGAGGCTGTTAACTCTGAAAACTGTGTTTTTAGTTGCGGTTACAGTTACAGGCACTTTCAGGTAAGCCACCCTTCACTGTATTTCACAAGGACAGGGTTGTCCTTAGAGTTCGTCCTTCTTTTCTTCCGAAGGTAGTGACGGAATTTCATTTGGCCCAGAAGGTGGTTGTTCCGGCATTCTATCCTCCTCCGCATCCTGGTAAGGAAGAGGAGAGGCTCCATAGGCTTGATCCTAGGAGAGCTTTAAGCTTTTATGTTTCACGCATGTCCCGGGTCAGAGTGGACGATCAACTCTTTATTGGTTACGCTGGAAAGCGTTTGGGACAAGCTGTGACGAAACAGACTTTGTCTCGCTGGATTATTTTGGCCATCTCGGAGTGTTACCGCTTGGCGGGTAAGGACCCACCGGCTGGCTTGCGGGCCCATTCTACCAGGGGTATGGCTGCGTCTACTGACCTGCAGAAGGGTGTTCCTATTCGCAACATCTGTGATGCAGCCACCTGGGCTTCAGTACATACATTTGTACGTCACTATTCCCTCGATTCCATCCGAGGACAGGATCTGGCCTTTGGCAAGGCGGTCCTTTGCTCTGCTATTTGATTGGCAATTCTAAAGTTTGATTCTAAATTCTCTCCCTCCTCCTTGTTCTGGTACTGCTTTGGGAGTCTGTCATAGATATGGAATACATCGGAGGACCCAATCCCCTCGAAGAACAAGTTACTTTCTTACCTGGTAAAGTTCTTTCGATGGGATGGTCCGACGACGTATTCCATATCGCACCCTCCCTGCCTTCCCCGCTGCAGAATTTCTTTTGCGATTGCAGCTTACATTCCGCAAGGCTTGGTGTCTGACTGGCAGTTGACTAATGTCACAAGTTCTGGGGGAAAAAACTACAACTGAGGCTACGGCGTCGTGCGTCCTACTTATCACATCGGATGACGTTGGACGTCGGAGGAGGTCCTCGACGACGGCGCATCGACGCAGGACGCAGACGCCGAAAAAAGTTTCCGAAGCAGCACAGCTGTGATGATTGCATTTCATAGAAATGGAATACATCGTCGGACCATCCCATCGAAAGAACGTTACCAGGTAAGAAAGTAACTTGTTCTTCATTAACAAACTAACTTAATTGAAATATGGAAGAAGTTTAAATAAGTTACGTACCTGGAGTTTCTTCAAGTTTTCACTGCTTAGTTATTATCGCGCTCTTCCCTGAAGGCTGCAATTACTCCGTATAGACGGACTTGGGTTTACGTTTCTTCATTCCGAGTAATGTTGCGGCCATTCCGCAGCCATTAACCTCTCTGAAATCCAAGAACCTGCAAGATTAAGGAAAACTATTAGAGGGATCTCTCCAACGTAGAGACTATTCAAAATCACACTAACTATAATATTTTCACCAAAAACCTACCCAAGACGACTGTAGAAAAGCCTGGACATTAAAAAGACAAGTCTGTTGAACACTGCAGTCTTCCAAGTTTAAAGTTCTTCATACCAATGCACCCCTGTAGAATACAGGATGGAGAGCTCCACAAAACATAAACACAGGTGAGATTACCTGTGGATTACCAAAGGCCCACTGCTATACAGTAATTTCCCAGAAAATGGATATTATAGTAGTTCTATTGTTGTTATTGCTGTTTACACAGAAAGGGAATCCTAAAAGTGCCCAAGTAACAGATTCACTGGTTGAGAAGGCATTATGCTCCTGAGGAGTCTAGGTAAGCGTTACACCCGGAGAATTGAACTCCAGGCCAGAATGAAAACCCTCCCATCATAGAAGTCAACACTCGCCTAGGCGAACTAGCTCTCCTCATAGCCAAGTCACTCACACTAGCCGATATGTGACAGTCAACTTCCAAACAGACCCACACGAAATTATAAAACAGAACTTGCCTCCAGCTGTTATACCAATATCTGAAAAGCGAAAACCGCAAAAACCCAACTCTTAGAAAATCACCACCGCGGACAACGTAAAAACGATACCTCAACCCACATCAAGAGATCTCATCAATGCCATATCCCTCCTGACGCATGCCCTGGGCATTGCTGACCTTATCACTACCAACGACTTGGACTTCATCACAATCACTGAAACCTGGCTGTACCCGGTTGCCAGCCCCGCCCTCTTGATGGCCATCCTGGATGGGTACACCATCTTTTGTAAAGACAGAACGATCTCTAAAGGAGGCAGAGTAGCAGTCATCGCCAAAAATAACCTCAGACTGAGAGAAACAACAAATTAAGCCATCCAATCAAGAGAACTGATCTCCATCAAGAAATCCCTTTTGACCACATCCACTCACTCGCCACCTTATCTACAGACCCCCAGGCCCCACTTCATCATTCGAGGAAGACCTAGCCTCACTCCTTGCATCCATCACCAAACCACTGTTAAAAAAAAGTGTCATTTTGTGTGACTTCAATTTAGGGCTCAATGACCCATCTGACACCCAGGCCCTCGCTCTTGCTAACACTATTGAAGTACAAGGCTTCATCCATCAAATTTTCAACCCCACGCATGATAAGGCATATATTGGACTGACTAGCAGACTTACATTGCATCATCAATATAATAGCCAACAATCCGTGCCCATGGTAGGACCACAATGTCATACTATTCTCCATCAGCACCTTATCCCACCCTAACCGCTTCCCCAACTCACCTCGGTGGCACTCATGTAATCATCGGAATATCATCCCAGACAACCTGTTACTACCGCTAGCCTCCCACCTCAACCCCACAACCGATCCTACATCTATGGTGTCACACTACAACCAGATCCTCCAGGCTGCCATCAACAAAGTTGCTCCCTTCTTTTAACCGCAATGCCAAATCTATAGCCCACACCAATTCTTGGTACACTGCCAGCCTCAAAGACCTACGTACCAAAAAAAGTAACGCCGAGAGCGCTTGGAAAAAAACACCTACCCTGGAAAACAAACTGCATTTCTGTACTCTAGCCACAGAATACAAGGAAGCCACCATTCTAGCGAAGGGCAACTCGTATAACACAAGAATTGAAAATGCTAACTCAGACACGAGGGAGCTCTTAACCATTCTACAGGAACTTGAATCGCCAGCCCCATCCCTAGACCACTGCATTTAGGACCTACCCTTGTGCAAGAACATCCAAAATGCCCTCATTTGACAATCACCCTACTCCAAAATAAAATCTAAGCTAAAAAACGAACTTGCCCTGGTCGCCCAGTCCCCAGACACACCACAAACCTCCTATTCGAGGTTCAAATTCACTCCTGTTAACGCCGCCGACACCACAAAAATCATTAAGGGACGGAAGCCCTCCAAAATGCTAAAGAGAGATCTGCCCAGCCTCTCATCGACAACTGCCCTGACGAGCTGGGCCGTTCACCACAACCCTGATCAACAACTCCTCTAGCAAAGTCCCAGAAAACCTGAAAGAATCCTGGACACTCCCAATGCTCAAAAACATACATGAGACCCAAATGTCCCTACCAGTTACAACGGTAACTTTCCTGTTGAAAATAATCAACAGAGTAGCATACGTGCAAATTCAATATTACCTGGAAACCCACAACCTTCTTGGTCTCTGCCAGTTTCGCCCTGGTCACAGAACTGAAACGGCCCTCTTGGACTTGTTTCAAATTGAAATAGACCAAATTAAAGACAATGGTGACCTGGCTATCCTCCTCCTACTGGACCTCTCAGCAGCATTCGATTTAGTAAACCATAAGATTCTCTGCCGACCTCTCGCCCTTGCTGCCCACTTCTCGACCAATGCCATAAACTGGATTGAGTCCTTCCTCTCCAACCGCACCATGAGTCTTCTCTACCACTGCAGAAGCCCCTCCTGCGCCCTTTAGGCAGAATTGGAGGCAGTACCCTGTGGGACCACCACATACAATTAAGACTACAGGTGTAAGCAAGACCAACGTTTGTTAGAAGTCTGTACCACACTGTCTGTTGGTAGCGAGCTGAGCAGCCAGGCTGATCTCAAGAGGGAATGTGAGCAGTACAAGTAGATACAGAGGACTTTGAATCACAGTGGTTCAAGTAGGCACTTCTACTCAGTGTTTCTTGGTAAGAAAACACTTATTAATTTATTACACAGTAATTTAGAAAACATTTCACTAGAATAAGACAACTTATTATATACCAATACACTCCAATACAAATATGTTTTTGAGACAGTTTGAGCTTCCCTGAAGTAGGAGCAAAATGGCAGTTCAGTTACTTAGCAGTGAGCAAAAAGGACAAAAGTAAGTAGAATAGATTACATATACTTTCTAGGCAGTGCAAATAGTATCAGTTCACCAGACAAGTTCAATTCAGGTCAATAGGCCAGGCCAAAGTCAATGGCCTAGGGTTCTGGATAGGAAAGAGCAGTTCTGGTATCAAACTGTACAGTCTTTGCAAAAGTTCTCAGAAGTAGTTTAGGCGAAAAAGAATCATTTTTGGGGTCACAAGCCGATTAGGCCTGCAAGCTGGGAAAGTTTCACAAACCTTCACCGCGAGAGTTCAGGTTGGCACAGTAGCTTTATATGAAGAAACAAATTATGCTGAAGTCGTGGTTCCTGGCAGTTCCTGCAGATCTCGTTCCTGAGCATAAGTCGTGGGGACAAGGGGGAGGACGTCTGGACTCCTGCACTGCATGGGATCGTTGAAGAAAGCAAACAAGCTGGTGTCCCTCTCCCTGGTTAATCCTAACCAGCCTTGAGAATGGTATCGAGGTGTTTTATGAGTTGATTGGTCCCACCAACGTAAAGGAAGAAGCCGTCCTTGAAGAAGCTTCTCTGTCGAATAGAGTTTGACAATTCGGACCTGCAGCAGAGCTTCACCGGGCAAACCAACGGTCCAGAAGTTGCAGCAGCCATCATCTTCCAGCTAGTCTTCGGTTCTTGGTCGACCCTGCCTTTCAGTCTACGAGACTTGCCTTTTAAACAGTTTTTTCTCCTTTTCGTTCCAGCCTAGCTGTCACTCACCCAGCAGGGTGGCTGTCCTTGCTTGACAGTCAGCCAGCCAATCATGCCAGAGTGCATTTGGGTCTCCTAGGAAACTAAACACAGGGAGTTTCGGGCACCTCCCTCACTTCCTGCCCAGACACTCAGACGCCAAGGGCGGACTTCAGTCCTGAAGCCCGCCAAAGGCACACGAACAAAGGGACCAAACCTGGTTTGGCGCGCAGAGGAAAAACACTAGAAGGACCTTTCCAAAAGGAAATGGAGAAAAAGACCGGGACCCGTTTAAACAAAGGGGCTTAAGGTGCCATCTTGAAAAACATGGCTCCCGTGATTTTTAGCTACCTTTTAGCTACCGGTGTTCGCGGTCGGGAAAAATCATGGTAGTTTGTTGTAAAACCACTGCCACCAGCCTTTTCAATAGGAAAGGGTAGCATTTGACTGCCTATTGAGTGTTTAGACACAGGATACTATGTAACCCCTCCAGCACTCCATTGCAAGATGGTGTGTGCTGGGTCTATGAATTTGGAAAAGACTATTAAAGTCAATTTCACTTTACATTCTCTGGGAAATGGTAGTTGATCCCAGAGAAGGTATTTAAATCTTTGGGAAGTCTAAAAGACATCCCTGTGTCACTGGGTGCTGTATAACACACATGAAAAGATGATGCCTATGGAGTTATCTAAAACTCCATAATCATAAAAGTAAAACGCACATCAAAATACATGCAAGAGTGGGGAAAAAGGGCTCACACTATTTCCAGGAAAAAAAGTCCTCATAATCCAGCAAAGTTGCTGGGGTCTCTAAGGTGAAGGGAATTAGCACATTTCTGAGAATTCTCCTCAACAGCCTGTCACCTGTGCAGTTTCCACAAGTCTCCTGTATATCGCCAACACTAAACCTCTTTTCGACCTCTTACACAAATTGGGAGTCACGTATACTAATTATGTGAATGACACCCAAATACTTCTACTGATCGCCGGAAACAACTACATCGACTCCAAATCACTGAACATAATCTACCTCACCATTCAAGCTTGGATGGCGTAACATGGGCTGTGCCTTTTTTAATGATGGCAGTCAACCAAGGCTAAACAATCTATCTCAATCCTGCAAATACTTCACTATTGACGGTAACCCTATCACGGTAACAAGAGGTAAAAACACTAGTTTACCTGGACTCACCACTCTCCCTAACAAGACAAGTCCACGCCATTGCCTCGCAGCGGCTTACACCGCCAAACTGATCACCGCCTGTAGACCTTTCTTAACCTCTGACAATTGCATCACTCTCGCCAGAGCACTCATTCTGGCAAGGATTGATTACTGCAACTCTTTGCAGGCTCTACCACCAAAACATTAACAAACTTCAGATAGTACAGAACAGTGCAGTTAGAGCTACCCTCAACATCCCAGGGGGTGGGGGGAACAAAAGACAAAAACAAAAAATATATATATATATATATATATCTCCTCAGCCAGATGAAATATCCACTGGCTGCCGGTTCTGGGTCGAATTAAATTCAGAACCTTATCCCTAACCCACAAATGCCTATCCGATAGCGCCCTGATCTACCCTGTAAAACAAATATCAAAGCCCAATCTATCAGGCCTACCTGCTCAGCCTACTCTTGCCACTTGGCCATCCCGAGATTCAGATGGCAAAAAGCTGGTGGATGCAGCTTCCCTGTGATTGCAGCCAAACAATGGAACTCCATGCCCCTAGCTTTGAGATCAGACCCCTCCCTCTGGTCCTTCCACAAAAGCCTCCTGGCTTTTTTGCCGAGATACCTAAAAGTACCGCTCCGTTTCTTCCACTACTGTCCCCAAACAACCCCAGCCTATATCTGCACCCTATATAGATCACAGGACAACAAACTAGTGCACCCACCCAATCTAAGATGTAATAAATGTGATTATCTTCTGTAAGCAATGGCTGTAACGTAAGCAAGCAACCAATGTAACCAACCTTCTTAAAGAAAAAGCGCCTAGAGGCATCTGGGTTAGGTGCGCTATATAAATGTCAAAATGAATAATGTGAGGAAAATGTTACATTCTACTTAAACGCTTTTTGGCTTGGTAAATCTAAACATGTGGAAATAAGGCAAATGGCTAAAATGGTTTTGTGCAATATTTTTAATGTGCTGGAGGAAGACTACAGATTTTAGGCAGCTAACTTCTTCTTTGCATGTGCTTTTCAAAATAAAAATGCTGCATTGCAGTTCTTAATACCACAATGGTCTCTAAAATAGACCCAATAGTAAATTGCAGCCACTTTAAACTCTGCTTTAAGAACGTGATCAGAAGTGCTTCTGAGGCCCACAGCGCCTATTGGGCACCTCGGAGCACGGAGGGGAGAGGGCGTTTGTCTCTCGAGTCGCAGCAGGAGATTGACAGGTGACCAGTTGCCTCACCAGAAGAAAGGGAGGCAAACCTCGAGGGTGAACAGCAATTTTTTGAAAGATATTCCAGCAAGCTTCCCCGTCATCATGCATGCTGCAGCATGTGAAGCCCGTGAGCTCAGCTTGCACTGCAGCAAGTTTAGGTACTCTTGAGCACACAGCCAACGCTGCAGCCTGCAAGTGGAGGGAGTCAACCGCACCCTTGGCACAGGGCCAAGGGCTGCTGCACATGCTGCACAAGCCTAGCGCTGGCCCTGATGATAACCCAATTAAATGATTGTGTAATGTAGTTATTGTGGTTTAGACCACACGTTTTTAAATGATTGCCTTCAATAAAATGTTGCTAGCAAGAGTCAAAAATTCTCACCAAGAATTGCACCACAAACCAGACGGTGCCAAAAGTCTTTCTACATAGATTTGTTTTGGTCTAACTAAACTGAGCCGAATGGAGTCTAATGGTCCAGTTTAACGACGTTCTACAAAAATATCCTTTGTGTGCAGCACCCTCTAGTACGTATTTAATTTACTGCTACATGTTTACAGTGTGTGCCCTATTCACTTGTTTGTACAGGGTTTTTCTTTGGTGCTTTTAACAGTGATTAACTAAATGGTGGATTTCCTCGCAATACTTGCAACGCCATTAAGTGCATTCACTGCAAGACATGTGTTTAGTCATTCCTAAGCAACTGATGTGATTTTACCTTCTTTTCTTTAAATGTTGGGAGCCATGATTTTTATATGCTCTCAAAAGTTGATCAGTAAATTACATGTTGCAACAGTTCTCTCCAGCATGGAGCGAATGACCACTATTTTATTCCTGGTCATGTAAGCAGTGCATCTAGTAGCAGACAATTTAGCATATTAGAAGCATTTCAATTGCAACTTTCCTTTACTCTTCAGAAAAAAAGTGACTTGTGCTGTGCAAAGATTAATATAATAAAACACATCAAGCACTCCATTCACACTGATCATCTCACACTCATACCAATTCATACTTCATCAAGCACCATCCCAACATGTTTCTTTCCATTCTATTATAAACAGAGTAAATTGGAAATTCTTCAGGGGCTGCCTGAATACGATGGCAGTGCTGTCCAATAAAAATGTACAAATTAGAAAATCCGACAATGAGTTTCTCGTCCAGTTTGCTGTTCCAACTTGGCAACAATTTTTCTATTGGGATATTATTTCTCAAAACCCGTCTGTCTTCTCTTAACAGCCAGCATTTGGGATCATCCCCCTTGATTAGTTTCCACGATCAACAAGCCTGTGAGCGGTCACTTCTCGTAGTCGGTGATTGATGTCTCACAATACTAAAAAGACCTTCACCGCGTGTCTTTATAGTGCAGAAATCGAATTCTGATTTTTTTTAAAAAAAAATTTTAACAGGTGAAACTTGACTGATTCAAAAATGATGATGATCTCTGACCGTCTTTCAATGTATTCCCACACTCTATGGTTCTGAATTTCAACAGGCGGTACCACAGGTGTGACCCTTTTTAAAATTGGACGCCTTTCAATATGCGCCTTTAAGAACCACTTGATATAGTGGACAGTCTGGTTTATACAGTTCGTATAATCACCCGAAACTGATAGAAGGCGTGTTCCTGAATTGATGTTAATTGGCGTTCAGATTCCGTTATCGAATGTTCAGTACTTGCCCCGGGCAGTATATTGTGTTTTTATATTGTGAATCCCGGGTCTCTGCTCATCTAACCGACCAGTGATAAGTGAGATACGTGCCGTGTGTATCTTGGAATCCTAAAAAATATGTAAAACGAAAATACCTTGCTGTGTCCCCCAGGGCAGCCGGCAATGTAGGTGTTGCACATGGATGTACCGATTATTTCGAAAATGAACATTTCAAAGACAAATGTCAAATTCTAAAAGTTGGTATTCGAAATAAGAACCCCAAAGCTAAATGGCCTTTGTAGAGCATGCTCCCCCCCCCCACCTACTTACTTACCTTTTGCCGGCACACTTCGCTTTGTGCTGCCGAGTCCCTGCAGCGGCAGTTCCTTTCACTTCTGTGGATGGGACCCGGCACTGCAGGGTCCTTTTTCTATTTATTTTTCTCATTTTTTTCAAGATGTTGTTTTGGACACCCCCACCTCCCTTGTTCGCTATAATATAAACCGAATGGTTGAAATGTTCAGCATTTTCGGCTGTACGTAATTTTGGTACAGCCGAAATCCGAACATTTCCACCATTCAGGTTTTTTTAAAACAATATTTTCATGTAACCCATTGACGCACAGCTCTGAATGTGATCTTCATTGGAGCAGAACCTCAGGTCACAATGCCAGTCAGTTAACCACGCTGAGTATTCGTATGCTCTTGGCTCAGTGGGCCACTCGGAGCTGGCTGGTGGTCTGGAGACTGACTGGTAACTCTGAACTTAGGCATCTGATGATGGGCAAAACAGCAGCAAAGTGGGCTGTTTTCTGTAGAACCCTACATGCAACATGCTCATCAAGCAGCCCGGGCAGACTCTGCCTCCCAGCCTGGGAGCAAATGGAGAAACCACAGCATGTTTTGTAGTCTTTAATTTGTGTGCAGTTGCATGTGCACCAAATTTCAAAAACAGGCTAAGGTTTTACTGTCCGCCACACAGTAAACAGCTGTGAGCCAACTATCAGTTATTAAAGGTATTTAAAATTGTTCATGGTATTTATACCATTACACCCCAATTGATTATATATGGGTTGCAAACCCCAGTGGTGGTGAGGGAGAGAATGGGGTCAGCCTATATGAGAAGGCATTGAAGAAACTGGAATAGGCCCAAAATAGTGTTGGAACGCTATAATTTCTTAGCAAGGGCACAAAGGACTGGTGAGCCAATACACTTGTTACAGTGTTGAGGTTTTTGATAGCTGCATGCAAGTTTACAGGAATCCAAGACGAGTACATAAGATATCAAATAATGATGAGAACATGTAACACCAAGATTAGAGAGGTTGTGGATTGAATGTGGAGCCCCCATACCCCCCACCCTCACCCCACACCCCTTTGACAAAGCCTTAGAGATAGCAAGAGCATTTAAGTCCACGGCAGGTGTGCAAGTGATGACTGGGAGGAGCACACAAGGAAACTTGGTACAAGCGGTACCTTGCAAAAGAAAACCTGGCAATAACTGGTATCTGCTCAGAGGGAAAGTTGGGGGACAAAGCTGGGGCATATAGGAAACAACTCTGCAAGAAATACGGATGCTTGAGTCAAGCATCGGGAGCCAAGAATTGTCCTGCCACCGCCGCAGAATATAGACATTGTGGGGGAAGGGGACATTTTGCTAGAATGTGTAGAGTGAATACTGGTGGGGAGGAAGAATTGGAAGTTATTACAAGCATAGTGTTGGGTTGATGAGGAAAGCACAAGAGTGACAAAAGTGGCATTTGTTAAAGATGCAAGGGGAGAAAAAGCTTGGACCATGGGACATGTTAACAGTGAATGTCATTAAACTTGAAATGTTGGTTGATTCAGGATAGCCCTACAATATGATTTTGACCAGAATTGTGGGCTGAGCTATCGTAAGGCAGCGGCTGTTCTTAAAGCACTGGATATCCATCTGAGAACTTATTACCAAACACCCATGAAGGTCTTGGGTTGCAAATGGGTGAAAATAGAATTCAAGGGGTGGTGCACTACAGGCAAACTATATGTTGCACACAAGGGTTCGAGTGTTCTAGGGTGGGAATGAAGAAGCCGCGTTGTACATACAAATTTGCCTGGGCAGGAGTATGCCTGTATTGTATGTGTGGAGAGAATGGAGATGATTTTAGAACAGATTTGTGGGCCGAGTAGCTTAAAGGTATATGGCCTTTAGTATTTTAAGACAGTTTGGGGACGTTATGTGGAATTTTGCACAAAATCATACTATAAAAAAGTGAGCAGTGCCAAAACACAGACCCGTGCCATGATTAGTGAGAGAGGCACTCAAGGAAGAGATACGGAAATTGAAAGATGGCAACATAATTGAGGAAATGTAAGCATCTTGATGGTTATCCCTTGAGGTTTTGGCACAGAAACAGGATGGTGGAGAGAGTTAAATACAAGCATTTGGGTAGATGGACATCCGTTGCCAAACATAAATTAGTTGTTAGCCTCCATAGGCGATATGATTTTCAACTTTTGACTTATCGTCGGCGTACCATCAAATAGATGTACATAGCAGTCTCACCTTCTTAATTCATTTTTTTTAATGCAGTTTAGGCATATACATTTGCTGGTTGCCTTTCCATTTCGGATCTGCAGTTTTCGAATGGATTGTGTCCTCCCACGTAATCCTCCTACTGATATATTCCATCCAGCATCAGCTACTTTTGAAAAAGGTTTCTCAGCAGAGGGCACTGTGCGTCATTGACTCAACGGCCTCCGTCCGCTCTCGAGCATGACATCACCGACTGTATGTATAGCACGCACTGCGCCTGTTGGTTCAGTTCAGTTTTTCTGCTGCAGAGTACACTTCGTACGGTTCTTTGACTGTGTCTTATTTTCTTACAATGTTGACTTCAAAAACAGGCTTCAAGAGGTGTTTGGATTGTGGGTCGAAGATGTCAATCCACACCCACACCGTATCTTCCTCTGGCACCTTGGAATTGAACACAAGATTGACTGCGGTTCCAGTCAGTCCATGACCAGAAAAGCCTTGAAGCAGACGAAGGGGAAACTCGCCGTGGGTAGACCCAGTGTTTGGTAAGATTTGCACAGAACTGGTAAATCCTAATGACCTGGATCAACCCCAGAACTTTTTTTTACTAGTGGGTTATTTTTCAATAATGCCTTAGTGAGTGGGAACCTTTTTCCGCACTCACATAATCTTTAACTCTCTTTATGGGTGTCATTTTTAAGACTCTCCATAGTGTCTTTTTAACAATTTATTGGCAATAAGTGCCTGTTGTGGCTGGGCTGCCCTAGGGGCTCTCCTTTTAACTTTCTTGTGCTAACCTTGAGTGAACTACAGTTCCCAAGGGTAGAAAGGATCTTTGGATCGCCCCCTTAAATTTTATTCTGTGAAGCCAGCACACACCACCTTATGTGGAGTGCTGGGGAAATGCAATGTATCCCCTTTCACACTGAAACTGTCACAATTCTGTTACAGTGACAAGCTTACCTTCAATGGCTGGTGGCAGTGATAACTTGTATTAATTTGGTGCACCTTTACCACGGGCTGTGTTCACAGCTGCAGTAAAGGGACCTCCTTAAGGGTGTCAATTATTACCAAAATGGCCCCTGTCGTCTTTGTTCACCATTTTAGTGTTTTCTGTTGTTTCTTGTTCCTTCCCCTGACATCCAGGGTGGGAAATTCCTTTGTGTGATTTTTATCTTCGGCGGGAGTCCACTGGACTCCCCGCCCAGGCTCCAGCCTGTCTGTGAGAGCAGGAAGTGAGGGAGGAGTCCAAAACTCCCCAGCCCTTTGTCTTACGCCTTGCTTGAATGGGGACCAATACCAGTGGCGGGGGGGGCTGGCTGTCCTGATTGGACAACCAGACAGCCCCTTCTTGTTAAATGTTGGGAAATAATGCAGAGGTTGTGCTGTAATTCCTGATAAGTACTGCAAACCTGGAAGCTGAAGAAAAGTTGACAACCGAAGAGGAAGATGAAGGAAACACGGCTGAAACGATTTTCAGCGACCAGAGAGCCTGCTGTGTTACCAGAGCAGGCTGTAGCCCTTCCTTCCAATCGACCTGGGGACTCTGAAAAATGACGACCCAGAGCCTGGTGAGACCCACTAGACTCTTTTGAGCCATCCCACTTGTTGCTGCGACCTTGCGTTGTTCCAATACCCTTGGCCCTCAATCCACTGTGCGCTGCACGGTCTTCCGACTTTCGCGGACACTTTGTGGGCATCCTGGTGGATCTCCAGAGACACGAATCGAGTCCGGAAAGTCCCATCACCAGAGTGCTGGACCTTTGTGACAAAGAGAATTCGACCGCGATTTTCTGTCTTCTTTTGTGCTCTTTGAAAAGGCGTCAAACCGCATTCAGCTGCGAGGGAAACCTTGCCTAGAGCCTTCTTCATCGATCCCTGCTGCAAAGTCCCCTCTGAGGTCTTGTTTTCAGTCTCCACGACAAGGAACCAACTGACTGGGTATTTGGCTGCATCTTCTTATATGCTGAAGTACTGTGTTGGCTTCGGTATGTACTTACCTTAAGCCCGTTAGGATTTCTGTGTAGTTGTGGGTTGTTTTCTGTGATGGGGAGGCCTCTAATCCAGTGCACCCAGTAACACGCTAGAATCCTGCTAGGGTGTCTTCTGCGAAGCCCCTGGACCCGCTTCTAACTCTGAAGTAAAGTACTTACCTGTTTGCCCAGTTTTCCTAAGGAACTCTGACTTTTGCTACTAAAGAACCTATTCTGACACTGCCTGTTGGTCACTAGTTCTAGTGACCCCCCCTTCTGCTACTGAGAACACTCATGCTCCAAGAATAAGGGAAAGACTTTGAAGGGATTGAGACTTATGCCTAGAAAAGAAAGTGTTTAAAAGTTACTTGTAAAGAGTCGGTTGGTAACACTAATTCTATTAGTGAACAGTTACAAAAGTTCTTACTGATCTTGAATGTGTGATGCACTATTCTTAAAAGTATGGTTAGCATCTTTTCTTCCTTAGCAACTGTTTTGCCAGTCTAATAGAAAGTAGATGTGAAGGTATTTTAGTCTACTGTGATTAGGTTGTGCCTCTTCCCAAAAGTTAAGTGTTATCACCAGATTAGTCCTTTGAGGATAATTGTAAGGGGGTCCCCCAACTGGGTCTTGCTTCCCCTGACTTGCTGTTAGCCTGTCCAGAATAGGTCTACATTAGGGTTTTGTATCTAGAATAACTGAGTCATTCAGTAGTGTGTGACATTGGGTTTTACTTTCCCCTGGTCGACCGAAAAAGGCTCTGGCAGAAATTGAGGGCAAAGGGAATTCCAGAGGGCCTATTGGGGATGCTCATTGAATTTCACAAGGATAATTATATCAGAGTGCGATTGGACGAGGAAGGTTGTCTGTCCGAGCCAGTCAAACTAAACTGGGGGGTGCGACAGGGGTGCCTAGGGGCACAGACTTTCTTCAATCTTTACATAGCAGATATGGGGGAATATCTAGCTCCTTTTGCGATGGCAAGCCCAAAACTGAATGGAGGAAAACTCCATTGGCTTGCGTACGCAGATGACGTAGTCTTGGACACCACGGCTATTGGTCTACAACGTCCTCTAAATGGACTCCACAGCTATGCAATCGAAAAATGGTCTCGCCATAAATCCTACCAAATCAAAAATCTTTGTCTTTAGGCAGAAAAACAAAAAAGTGGTATTTTCGACAATGGGAAATGGAAGGAAAAATTAAACCAAAGGTAGAAGAGCTTGTTTATTTGGGTTATAAAATCTATGCCCTCCCAGCGTTAAGCAAAGTCAAACAAGACATGATACTGAAAGTGAATTCCTTATCTGCCCAGATGAAGAAAATTCTGATGAAATATGGCAGATTCTCTGTAATTCCGGTCCTGAAGTTCTACCAGGCCAAGGTGATACCAGTGTTATTGTATGGTCTGGAAGCCAAACCCCTCCTTTGGAACATCTCATGGCAAAAGTGGGAGGGTCTTTTGTGGAAAAATGCGCTGGGTTTACCAAGGAGTCTCTCAATGGCCAATATCGGGTACGAACTGGGTCTGAGATCCCTAGACTCCCATGTAGGTTGGAAACTTATATTGTTGTCAGCGGGTATGCAGTTCGCAGGATGGCTCTCTCTACTCTGACATAGGAGCACACCTGGAGACACACAAATCGAAAATGTTTTCAAACCATAAAAGTCCAAGTGGAAAAACTATTTTCTGATGTTTGTTAATCTGCTTAGAATCACATGCTGTGCATAGGTCCGACATCCAGTGGTCACTGCGGAGTATTGCATTTTGTTTTTCGTAGTCGAAAAGGGGACGTCGACAAGGCGTGTCTGTAACACTATCCCTATAGTGACGTGCGTTGTACCCACAATCCCTCACGCGTCGAGGTCCCTCAGATTGTTTTTTTCCGCCCAGTTTCTGGTCGCCTTTCACGGAGCTCCTAGAGAGACATTGCTATACTTGCCACGGACCTCGGTCCTTTTGTCATAACTTAATATACTGATAACGATCCCTCCCCCTCGACGTTAGCTGTGAAGCTGTTTCTCCGCCGAACTGATTTTCGACGGAGAGGAAGAGCGGAGGAGATCCTTCGGCGCTGCCGAACACGTGGCCTGGCCTCGACGGCCAACTTACAGTAGGGAGAGTGGGGGTTAGAACTTCTTTGAGAATGTCTTTCTTTCTCCCCTTTCTTTCCCTTGGGGTTGTTATTGCCAGCTATTATTGCCTCAGCTATGGAGAGGACACCATTTAAATTTTGCCCACGCTGCAGGGGCAAATATACTTGGAAAGATAAGCACAAGCTCTGTAATCGTTGCTTACCCCTCGATCACATAGAGAACAGCTGCGCAGCCTGCAAGCTCTTAAAACCCAGGACTCTTAAAGAACGTAGGGTTAAGAGGTGGGCGGACTACGCGATGTCGAAGTCAGTTTCCTCACCCGCTGCCGCTGTTACTGAAAGTGACGAGGAGTGCGATAACTCGACGTCCGTTACGGAAGTCATGAACCCCCAGAAGGAGCGCTCCCGCTCCTCGTCCGGCCCCGGCCCCGACGGGCTCGGCTCACGCCCTGCTTATGGGGATGAACACCCCGGCGACAAGGACGCACACAAACCCCATAAGGCTAAACACACTACCCACGGCTCTTCTTCGTCGAGAACGAAGGATCCATCAGCGCCGAAGGGGACGCAGGGCACTCCGGCGTCTACCGCAGACCGTAAAGGTCACAAGCCCCACCCGCAAACGCAGCCGCGACCAGCGATTGGGCTTCCATCTAACACGGGCGCTACCCCAAAAACATCCGACGCAACGCTCCATAGAGCGACCGTCGAGGTACAACGCGCACAACGTCGACACCAGAGCCCTCGACGGACAAAATCGTGGTCGAGAGCCTAGCAAGAATTGTCGCCGAAGACAAACGTACGCGGACGACGAAACAAACGTCGAATACCGCGTCGAAAAAACATAAAAGTAGCCAGGAACTGCCCCTTTCTCCAAAGGACGCTTCCGAACTACCTGAAGGCTTTTCAGAAGGAGACGGGAACCTCTCGTCGACGTTGTGGGAGCGTTCGAAACGATTCGAAGGCGAAAACGCTAATTTCCCCCCTCTAGACTATTCAGGGGTACCCCATGAGACCCTTGAAAGACTCCATTCTTGCATGGAGAAAATGGAAAGGTTTCTAGGAAACCAAGACCCACCCACTCACAAAAGACAAAGAGAATGGCCACAGGATGACCCTAGAGTCAAGATTCCTAGGCTGGTTGACCTCACTGAGGAGGAGCAATACCTCCAAGAAGATGAGGAGTGTTTGGGTGGAGAAGAAGAGGTAGAATTTGAGGAAGAGGGGTTCGAAGAAGATCCTTACACCACTGCTACAGGGTTTGAAGAGGATACAGCTACCTCGCAGCCCTGGCATTCACCGTCAGTGCAGCCTTGGCAATCCCCATCAGTACATTCAGACCCTGATGCCTTTCTCCCTTCTCCTCTCAAGGATTCACATGGGAACTCCTCTCCCATAGATGACCAACCTTCCCTCAATGCACTATTGCGCAAGGCAGCAGCGCATTTTGAGATTGATACAGGGGAAACTCTTCCAGACATTGACTTTGTAGAAAAAGTCATCAAAGAAAAAGCCCCTGTTAGCCAATCTATTCCACTCCTGGCTTCTATTAAAAGAAGAATTTCTCCTTCCCTTACTAACCCAGCTTTAGTAAGAGGGGTCAACCCTAGAATAGAAAAGCTCTTCAGCCCTTCATCCTCTGACCCTTTATACATCAGAGGACACTCTATTCCGGACTCCCTTGTGGTTACCAACACAAGAAAAAGAGCAGGGGTGCCACTATCCACTAGTGAAGCACCTCCAGACAAAGAAGGCAAAAAACTCTACGCACTGGGGAAGAGAATCACGACCTCTGCCGCCTTCTCTACTAGAATTGCTAATAACAACTCACTTTTAGCTAGCTACGCAGATGCACAGTGGAACAAGCTGCGCAGCGAAGCAGAGGAAGCACCTGAACCTCTGCGTTCTCGCCTGCTAGCTATAATATCAGAGGGCACACTGGTAAACCAGGGCATCGTTAAGAACTCCCTAGATGCCGCTGAGACGGCTGGCCGCTCCCTAGTGCAGGGAATACTTCTCAAGCGCCACGTTTGGCTACGCAATTCATGTTTTAAGCCCGAAACCCAAGCCTCCCTCATAAATAAACCCATTGAACAGACGCATCTGTTTGGGAAAGCAGTAGATGAGGCCCTAGAACATGCTAAAAAAGAGTTTGATACCATCAAGACTCTTGATCAAATTTCTAGGCCCCCTAACCGGCGAGGCTATGGTAATAAACGCTCCTTTCGTGGCCAAAGACAGCAGCAGAACCAACAACAACAATATTACTCTGGCTCCAACTGGCCCACTAACCAGGGTAACACCCAGTTCAGTCAAAGAGGCCAACGCCGTGGCAAAGGAAGAGGTTGTGGCTCCAGCCCCAGAGGTTCCACGCCCAATACCAGCAAATGACCCGAAAATTCGGGTCCCCTCCCATGCATCACCGGTCGGGGGCCGGCTAACATCGTTCCTTTCAGCATGGGAGGGAATCACGTCAGACCGTTGGGTATTATCCACCATAGCCCACGTATACTGCATCGAGTTCAAAGGTTCCCCGAAGTACAAACCCCCACGGAACCGACGCATGACACCGCAACACCTCTCCATTCTTCTTCAAGAGGTGGAAGAACTACTGAAGAAAGAAGCTATAGAGCCCGTCCCCCTATCACAGGTAACAGAAGGTATTTATTCAGTGTACTTCCTTGTACCCAAAAAGGACTTAACCATGCGCCCTGTATTAGATCTGCGCCCAGCGAACATATTTGTCAAACCCCAAAAGTTTCGTATGGTGACCTTACAGGAGGTAATCCCACTGTTATCACAAGGGGATTACATGACAACACTGGACATGAAAGATGCATACTTTCATATTTTAATGTTGACATCGCACAGAAAATACCTCAGGTTCAAAATAGAGGACAAACACTACCAGTTCAGAGTACTACCCTTCGGGATAGCATCTGCACCAAGGGTATTCACGAAAGTAGTGGCAGCGGCCCACCTGCGCAGATTATCCATCCCGGTATACCCTTACCTCGACGACTGGCTCATAACAGGGGATTCTTACGAAACATGCTTCTCCAATACCCAAAAGACTGTAGACCTTTTGTCCCAACTGGGCTTCTCCATCAACGAAAAGAAGTCCAGCTTAGACCCCAGCCAAACCAAACAATTCCTAGGGGCTCTAATTCGAACAAAGGACGGCCTCGTATTCCCCTCCAACGAGAGGGTCCAAAACATGCTGTTTCAAATTCCCCATTATGTAGCAGGCCGAGAGGTGACGGTACGCAAAGCAATGCGCTTGCTAGGGATGATGGCGTCATGTATTTATTTGGTACCTCACGCGCGCCTGCGCCCAATGCAAGAGTGGCTCTACAGCCAGTGGTGTCAGGCCAGCGGACAATGGGACGATCTAGTGGTGGTCTTGCAGGCCTTGGTTCTCTCGCTACGGTGGTGGACAAAAGAAAACCTGTTATTAGGGAAAACTTTTGCCACACCCGCAGTGGAAGCCACTCTAACCACAGACGCATCCCTTACAGGATGGGGGGCTCACCTATCCCATCAGACGGCCCACGGAGTTTGGACTCCGAGCTTAGCATCCAAGCATATAAACCTGCTGGAACTACTAGCGGTGTTCAAAGCACTGAAAGCCTTTCAGAAACAGCTACAAGAAAAGACAGTGATGGTCCTCACAGACAGCACCACAGCCATGTACTACCTCAACAAGCAAGGAGGCACTCTCTCCAGGACTGTCCAAACTGTCCCAGAATATATGGAAGTGGGCTCTCAGACACAACATGTTCCTACTGTCACAACATGTACCAGGGGAACTCAATCTTCTAGCAGACAAACTCAGCAGAGACTTCCCCCTGCCCGGAGAGTACGAATGGCAATTACACAAAGACATCGTCTTAGACGTCTTCACTCAATGGGGATTCCCGGAAATAGACCTGTTCGCAACTCTGGAAAACTCACAATGCCAAAGTTACGCCTCCAGGTACCCCCAGAACCAGTCCAAGGGGAACGGTCTGTCGATTCTATCGTCAGGGAAATTTGTTTACGCCTTTCCCCCGACTCCCCTTCTCAACAAAGTGGTGCACAAGATGCATCAGGAGCAGGTTACAATGATACTAGTGGCCCCAATGTGGGCCCGGCAGCCATGGTTCGCTCACTTGATGGAGATGTCCCTATCTCCCCCAGTGAAACTTCCCTGCCCGTACAACATGCTGTCACAAGACAAGGGCAGAACACTGCATCCATGCCCTCAGACCATGAACTTAGCAGCCTGGCTCCTGAGATCATAGAATTTGGACATTTACAACTCCCACAGAGATGTATGGACATCCTCAGGGAAGCCAGAAAACCTAATACTCGACACTGCTATTCTAGCAAATGGAAAAGATTCGTTATCTGGTGTAGAGGTACTAGCATCAACCCAGTTGACTGCTCTCCTACTGACATTATTCTATACTTGACCCATTTACTGGATTCAGGTTTAGTGTTCAATTCCATTAAAGTCCACCTAGCGGCACTTTCTGCATACACCACTTCCCAACTTAAAGTGTTGTGGTGGAAGATACCAGTTATCAAAGCCTTCATGGAGGGGGTAAAGCGGATACACCCTCCGATAGCTAACCCAGCTCCCGGATGGGACTTAAATGTGGTACTTTCCAGACTCATGGGCCCTCCCTTCGAACCCATGCACAAGGCAACTCTTAAAGATATCACCCTTAAGACTGCTTTCCTAATAGCTATCACCTCCATTAGGAGAGTAAGTGAACTACAGGCTCTTTCTGTACTAGACCCCTTCGTAACAGTTCACAAAGATAAGGTGGTTCTACGCACACACCCAAGGTTTGCACCTAAATTCATCTCGAAATTTCATGTAAACCAAACTATAGAACTACCAACGTTCTTTCAAAACCCTTCCAGCTCGGGAGAAAAAAAGTCTGCATACACTAGATGTACGCAGAGCTGTCATGTTCTACATGGAAAGAACCAGACCACTGAGAAAGACTAATCAGTTCTTTGTCTCGGTGGCAGCAGGAAGAGAAGGAGATGCAGTCTCAAAATCCACTATATCTAGATGGATTGTTCAATTCATCACTCTGTTACACTCTTGCTAAGAGAGAACTACCCTTCAAGCCAAGAGCACATTCCACTCGAGGCACGGGGGCTTCCATAGCATTCATTGCAAATGTTCCCCTTGAGTCCATCTGCAAAGCGGCAACCTGGAGTTCTGTGCACACATTTACAAAACACTACTGTCTAGATGCACACTCTAGATCTGATTCCCAGGTTGGGCAGGCAGTATTAAGACATCTTTTCTCTACTGTTCCTTCTCATAACCCACCGCCAACTCCGGGTACTGCTCGCTAGTCTATGCACAGCATGTGATTCTAAGCAGATTAACAAACATCAGAAGACAATGCATTACTTACCGTAAAAGCATTTCTGATGGTTGCATCTGCTTAGATTCACATGCGCCCACCCTTCCTCCCCGCTCGGATGGAAGGAACATAGACATCCTTTTATATATATTTCTCTCTTTTCTGTACTCACTCACGGCTAAAAGGCTCACTCAGGGCAGAAAAATACAAACAGAGGGACCTCGACGCGTGAGGGATTGTGGGTACAACGCACGTCACTATAGGGATAGTGTTACAGACACGCCTTGTCGACGTCCCCTTTTCGACTACGAAAAACAAAATGCAATACTCCGCAGTGACCACTGGATGTCGGACCTATGCACAGCATGTGAATCTAAGCAGATACAACCATCAGAAATGCTTTTACGGTAAGTAATGCATTGTCATCTGTTGCAGTTCAAGGAAAGAAATTGTTACAGGTGAAGTACTTGCAAAAAGGGGACAAGGGGCACTGGGCTGAAAATTATGTCAAATCTGTATAAATCCTGAAGCCCAAACCACTAAACATCTATTAACATCCTGCAAGTGCACAAGGAGAGCCAGATCATTTTTCTTCAGCAGATTTATCCCAGAACCTATACAACACTTGCAGGAATCATTTTGGGAAAGTCTGACTGAAGGCTTCTCGCTACAGAAAATAGCAGTAATCCAAATGCTAGAACGATGCGAGATAGCCTTGTAATTTCCAGATATAGAGCTGGCATGTTATGAGTTAGAAAGAAATGAAGTGGTCTAAGTGGGCACTCCACCCAAATTGTATATTTGTTTTATTTTTTTTACTGTTTTTAGTTATGAATTTGATGAAATGTGTTTTGTCACAAATCTTTTTTTTTTCTCTATCCATTGTTTCTTTTTCTTTTAATAATTGGGAGATGTTGGTTTGATCTATTTTGATACGAGTATTGTTTTAATGAATTAGGATGTTATAAGGTCATATCTATTTAGTTTTTTTTTGTTCTTTTTTACGGTTTGTTTTTGTTTGTTTCTGGTTTGGTTGTGTTTTGTTGTTAACCAAATACAAAAAATAATAATAAAAAAAGCACCTGTAATTGTATTACATCCTTGGGTTTTACTCACCTAGTATAACTGTGTTATCACAAAAGTAGTTATAGGTTTTTACTGCACCTAGAATAAGTGTTCCACTATTCACCAAAAGTATACTGTCCAGTTCACTGATTAAGTGATTTGTGCTAAGAATCATTATACCACTGGAAGGGTCTACTGCCCTTGCATTACTGAATGTAATTGTAAAACGTAACCATTGGTTTTTACTCCCCAAGAATAGGCTTGACCTATACTGAATGTGTATGAAAAGGATTTGACTTCCCTAGAACTATTGTTAGGTACTTCAAATAAGGTGTATACTTGGGTCTGTGTTCTTTCAAGTATAATGTTGTGTTTTTATATTGTGATCTCATATAATGTTAGTACTTGCGTACCCCTAGACTTATCTGGGCCTACCTGTATTTAAATAAATCACATATTTTTACAATACAAAGTGTTTCAGTGCTTCTTTGGATCATTTGTATTACAATTTCACTTGTACTGATTCTACAGCCCTCTCTCCCTCCTAAGATAAGCCCGACTGCTCTGTCTACGCTACCATGAACGCAGGTGGTACAGCCTTATACTAAGAGTGGAGTCTTGTACTGCCTCAGTTGAATGGTTTGACTAAGGCATTAGTTGGACTTCAGTCATAACACCCCTGTCAAAATCCCCATCTACGACTCCTTGCGAGAGGATCTTTGGACGAGATGTTCGAGGGATAAGTCGCCACCATTGGACCGCCTCGGCCTCTCGAAGAAGAGAGACATCATTGACTGAATTCTTAGACCTCTGACTCCTCGCCTGATCGCAGAGTCACTTGCCCAGGTAAGTCTGTTTCCAAAGCAGAATGGGAGGATTTTCGCCTCCCAGATGTTAAAAATATTTGAGAAGGTGGCTGCTCCTGCTCCTTCGACAGAGCCGAAGAAAGCTTGTGACCCTGTATAGCCTCGCAAGGCTGAGAAGGTGTCAGTTAAGGTGCTCGCTCGTCCTTGAGACCGGGTTTTAAACCTTCAATCCCTCGAAGGCTCGATGCCTCTGCGCTCTAGGCCTCTCCTTCGGCTGCTTCGATTGGATTCGAGTTGGTACTGGTATATCTCTTCAGTTGTTGAGGAGGAAGACGTTTCAGAACAGGACACCCCTTTTGGCCTGGAGTTTGGGACACAAATGTTCCAGAGGCTTTTATTTTGGAAGAGTCTAAGATGCAACATCTAGTGGACTCCTTGAGAGATGCAAGTGGCCTTGATACCTCTCCTTAGGTAGATGGTGCCAGTACAGAACCCTTGGCTCATGCAGATGCATCTTACAGAGCACTTATGAGTAGGGTAACTGAATATTTGGGTTAGGGGAGGCCTACTCTAGTTTTTGAGCAGGGTGACCTCGCCGATATTCTGGACAAGGCCCATCCTAAAGACCCAATCCTTCCTTTTCATACTGCTCTAAAGAGTAAGGTGATGGCTAACTGGTAGGCTCTGGATACTAATCCTGTGGTTATTAAAAGATCTCACTAGGAAATATGAACCCTCTTGTGTAGATCCAGAGTTTTCTGTCCAAACATCCCACTCCTGAAAGCCTGTACTATAGGCCGCTGCATTCTCTTTGAGGGCTGCTGCCTGCCCTACCAGCTGCTGCCTGCCCTTCAATTCCCCCTGACTGAGATGATAAATGGTTTGACACACTGGCCAAGAGGGTTTTCTTTGCTAGTTACATGGCTTTAAAGTCTATTAATGCTACGTGTGCTTTGGCCAAGTTTTCCTTTACACTATGGGATGTCATAGCTATGGCCAAAGACCATATTCCGGAGGGTTAAGCAAGGGATGGCTTTTATGGACCTCATTAAGGATGGCAAGGAGGCAATGTGCCAGTCACTTCAGACAGGGCTGGACTCGGCTAATCACATCAGCCGGGCAATGGCAGCCAGCACTCGCGCTGATTTGCGTGGCTGTGAATGTCTGGCTTTGCACCCGATGTACAGGGATGGTTGTTAAATATACCTTTTGATGGCACCCATTTGTTTGGCAGAAAAGCTGAGACTTTGGAAAAGCTGCAGTCATCATAGGCGGGGCTGGGTGCAGCAATTCGGCAGCCTCAGCACACCCACTCTGCTCTTCAAGTTTGGAGGTGGCAGTCCTTTCGATATTATTCATCAGTCGGAAGGACAAGGGATCAGACCTCCCTAAGGGGCCAGAGGAGATTTCCTTGTGGTGGACGAGATTGAAGTGATAAAGCCACCAAAGCTGCTGCAACTTCCTTGCCATAAACTGCTGCCACAGCTACACCAAAACCTTGGTCCACAGGACCGTGGAGGGTGGTGGGGGGACAGGCTCACTCAGCATTTGGAAGAATGGTGGGGCATTACTGCCGATGCTTGGGCCTTGCAAACGGTAGCCCTGGGTTTCTGCCATGCTTTCTTGAAAAGGCCTCCCCCTTCCCCAGATTGTCCACTATATAGCCACTCTTTCAAGGTTCTGGATCCGATCCTTCTACAGGAGATGTCCATCCTGCCTGGAGAGTACCTCTGGCTGAGATGAACCGGGGGGTGGGGAGGGTGGTTACTTCCTTTATTTCCCCCACTCTCCCTCCCCCAGAAGGACAGAGGATTGAGACCCCTATTGGACTTGAGGTGCTTGAACAAGTTCCTCCGGAAGGACAAGTTCAAGATGGTCACTCTTTCTCAAATCCTCCAGGCCCTGGATTGGATGGTATCATTGGACCTTCAGGATGCTTACTTTCATGTGCCTATCCATCACAAGCACAGGAAGTACCTGAGGTTCTCCATTGTCAGTTATCATTTTCAGGTTTGGGTACTGCCATTCAGGCTCACTTCCACCCAAGGGTTTTCACCACGTTAATGGTGGTAATGGCAGCACGTCTCGGGAGGAGAGGGGGGATGCAGATCTACCCCCCAACCTGGACGATTGGCTGATCAGGTCCCGTTCCCCCAAACAGGTCCTGGAGCATCTCCGCATCACCTGCCACTCTCTCCACAAGCTGGGCTTCTCCCTCAATTTCAAGAAGTCCCACATGATGCCTTCTCAAAAACTTCAATTGAGTAGAGCAATCCTAGATGCTTTCTCTGGGAAAGTCTCTTCACCCGAGTAGAGGGCTCATATTCAGCAGCAGATCGTGAAGTTTCAGAATTCTCAACGTCTACTGGCCTTTGACTTTCTAAGGTTGCTCAGTCTCGTGGCATCCTGAATATTTCTGTTGCCAGAGGACCGTCTGAGAATGCAGTCTCTTCAATGGACCCTCAGATTCCAGTGCTCAGAGGTCTCCGGCAGAAAGACTCATCTACTTCAGATCCTGAGCAAGGTTGCAAAATATCTCCTGTGGTGGGCCTGCGAGGAGAATGTGTTGAAGGAAGAGCCCTTTTGGCAACCATGACCGGAGATTACAGTAGTTATGGACATTCGTCACAGGTTGGGGGAGCCCACACCAGCGATCTGACAATCGGTTGTCGTTGGTCTCCATCAGAGTCCAAACTTCACATAATCCTTTTAGAGCTGATGGCAATCAGACTAGCGCTGATGGTCTTTCTGCCCTCTGTATGTGGAAAGAATGACCTGATTATGACGAACAACACAGTGGCCATGCATTATCTCAACAAGACTGGTGTAGGGTCATTACCAATGTGCAGAGAGGCAATGCAGCTCTGGTTTTGGGCACTGCAAGAAGGAAATCTCTCGCGGCCGTTGATTTGACCGGAGAGGAGATAATGGCTTTGGACATTACTGCCTGAATTCTGCATCGGGTCAGGAGGCAAGGTTTGGGAAAGCTGTTTTGCACAGTAAATGCTCTGTTCCCACCTCTTGCATTATAATGGTATGGCAGTTTATCCTAGATGAGGAATATGTGGGAGGACACAATCCATTCAAAGAACACATTTCTTACCCCTGGTAATGTTCTCTCGATTGTTCCTCCAGTGTCTTACTCCTCCCCCCCCCTTTCTGTCCTAACCCTCTTGCATTAGGGAGAATTTCCATGTAATACACCTTCCTCTCTTCCAACGTCTGTGCGCCATATGGCCTTAAGAACGTCTGTGCTTATGAGTAACTGGACCAACGGGCCCAGTGTGTGCTATATATACAGTTGATGGCATTGTGCTTGTGAGCGGACAGAGTGCATCGAAGGGCATAGTCGACGCATTGGCACCCTCTGCTTAGAAAAACGTTTCCGAAGCAGATGACGCTTAATGGAATATATCGTAGATGAGGAATATGTGGGAGGAACACCCAGTTGAAAGAACGTTACTAGGGGTAAGTAATGTGTTCTTTCAGCAGATGATGCAAGCATTGTTTGGAGCAATGGTGGGTGTCTGCTAATTCCAAGATGACATTTTAGTATGGGGAAGAGACGTAAGTGAAAGCAATGAAAGGGGTACACATGGTTTTATGTGTGTTACAGGAGAAAGAGTTGACCATTAAGTTGGCAAAGTGCCAGGTTGGAGTGCAAAGCGTGACCTATCTGGGACACACTATAGATGTGGATGATGGAAGATTCAAGCAGGGGTTGGTGAGGGCAATGAAGGTGGCACCCGCACCTACCAAAGAACAACCTCGGTTGTTTTTAGGGATGACGGAATACTATGTAAAATTCCTTTGTATTCTGAAAAATCTGTTGGCATGCGAGAATTGTTGAAAAAGCATGCAGCGTTTTGTATGGTTTCAGTGGTATCGAGAGGAATTTGAGAGTATCGGGCGATGTAGACAAGGCAACATCGTTGGTTTCTTTTGATATTAGATGTAAGACACTTTTGACTGTGGATGCAGGTGTAGGAGTTGTTTTGGCTCAATGGCCAGGTGGGCAATTTCGCCCATGGCTTTTGCTTCCAGGGTGCTCGGAGATGCGGAAAGGTGGTTCGCCATCATTGAGAGGGAATCATTAGCTGTGTATTGGGCGTCGAAACATTTGTTTTAATGGGGCATTCGTGGGGAAAAGATTAAAACATACACGTAAGAATTGTTGATGCCAATTGTGACAGGGACGTTTCCTCAGATATAGAGGCAGATATTTCTTTTTTCATCACGCCAATGGATCTAAAAGGTTTATAATTGGAAACTTCATTTTGAGTTTTACACCAATCAAATAATCAGTTCCCTCTTCCCTTCGTTAGGCCTAGAACTCATTATGTTAAAAGGTGAATTAAAAGAACACAGCAGGCTTAGACAGAAAACAAACAAGATACCAGTTTGGGATGAGCAGTGATCCTCTGTCAAGCTAAAATTACAAAACACTGAGGATTTAGGAGGATTTAAAAGCTTATCAAGAAGGCATAACATTTTCTATTTCACAAAGTAATCCAAGGATAGCAAACCTATATCATAATGGATAGCCCAGACTGGAGTATACTGGGTACATTTTAAGGTGGAGCTACAAAATTAGTCTTAAAATGTATACAGGGGAAATTTACAGGAGGGAGCAATGCATTCCACACTTATGGTAGAGAGAACCCTAGCTTTGTAAAATGCCAACACGGGAAGTAAAGAAAAATGTCCGAACCTAGCATTGTTTGTTCACTTTTTTTTATTATTTTAATGTTATTTTTTTCTCCCCTTCGGATGTTCATCCCTTCATTTGTGCTAGTAATTTATTAAAGAGGAACTAGCAATATTGTTTGCGTCCACCCAAAAAACAAGATCAGTGAGCTGGTTCATCAGTGGATTTTAGCTTCCTTTAAGTACCACTTGTAGCACTTTATTATTTAATTTGGAGAAAAGTAAAATTGTTGGATTTAGCAGAATTCATTGCTAAATGGTTCTTTGTCATGTACGACTTAAAAGCATTCATTGCGTGTAGAAGACCAATAGGAGACTGATCTATCGGCACAAGATCGTCAGCATAGCCTAGATAGCCTAGATATTGAACTGTTATACGGCGCAAGCGTGGAGGACACATCCTTGTCTAAGCCCTCTGTCGCGCTTGGTCTCGTCGAAGAACCCTTGCTTAATCTCGCTTGAATCAGTCTTGGAATGGCTATAGCGCATATCAGCTAAGCAGGGGGAACATCCCCAAGTGAAAAGTTTCTTCCATACCAGAGTCCTGTTGATGTAATCCAATGCACTTGTTAGGTTGAAAAACGCAAGAAACTGTGGTGATTTTAGTTTTTAAGGCTTTCTTCTTCCAAGCACAATACATTTTAATGCCAATCTCGGTTCTAAAACCTGGTTGAAAATAATAGATTTGTACACTCTTAAATGCCCAGGCTTCAGGTTATTTTAATATGAGTCAGAGTTAGCCAGGGGCTTCAAAAAGCGCTTTATGGCACTAGCTACAAGGATTGATTCGGCCCTTTTTAAAAACGGGAACTAAATGAAATTTCCATGTATTGGGAGCTAATTTTGTATTCATATTTTGTCAAATAAATAGCTCAAAATAGTTGCCCATTACCAAGGATCATCTTTAAAAGTAGAGTTAGGAGGACCATACGGGCCAGGTGCTCTAGAGGACTTGACAATCCGGTCATAGATATCTTCAAGCGTAAAATCAATCTACCAAATCAAGTTTGGATCAAGACAAATCTCTGGTATATTTGTAGCAACCCGGGGATATAGATTTTGAAGTGGTTGCACCATGTATTTTCCCCAATAAGATTGGTTTGTCTATAAGATTAAGTTTCAAATGATAGGTAAGATTGTATGCAGTACCCTTTGGGTGTACTATAATAACCTTGACCTCCTGGCAATAGGAACCCAATTTTGGTAGAAGTCTGTACTACACAGGTTGGTAGTGTGGCTGAGCAGCCATGCTTATCTCAAGAGGGGTCAATGTGAGCTGTAGGAGAGTTGCACAGAGATTCACAGTGACGGGTATTGAAATAAACACTGACACACAAGGTTTCTTGAATAAACAATTATTAATGTATCAATCAGTTAGAATAAGCCTTCTTCAGAAGGGAGCAATATAAAAGCAACTCACAAATACACTCCAAAACTACACACTCTTAGTTTTTAAATCAGTAAAGACCTTTTCGGGATGGCCCACAGTCACTTACTACAACCTCGGGTGACTTCAATAGCTCGGGTGCTGGGGACATTAATATCTTACTGTTGCATTTAGAACATTCTTAGGAATTGGTGAAAGGAAAAGGTTATTAGAAAAAACAAGAGATCACAAATATTCTTAAGCAGGCAAATACTTTTGGATCCCCTAAGCAGAGTCATTCAGTATAACTGGTTAAGCCAAAGTCAATAGGCAAAAGTCTTATATGGGCTGAAGCACTTCTGGTAGGTAAGTAGAAAAGTCTTTGCACAATGTCTTGAAGTCTTTGAAGAAAAGAAGAATCAATGTAGGGCCACAAGCTGTTTAGACTTGTGAATAGTAGATGCAAGCTACTCTACAATGAGAGTTAAGTACCTTTGTGTTGAAGAAACAGAGCAGCAGATGACTCCTGTTCCTATGCAGCTCTGCAGATCTCACTGTTCCTGGGCCTCAGTTGTGGGGACAAGAGTGAGGACTTCTGGGGACTCCTGCACTGCAATGGTGCAGTCACCGCTCGCAACCGGATACCTTTCCAACAAGTGGCACTTCAGTGTTTCTGCTCCTTGCGACTCCCGCAAAAAGCAACACCACGGTTTCTGGCTGTCGAGATGGACTTTCCTTGCTTCTGGGGTCCCGCACTCTGTTGGGGCTCAGGCTCGGTCAGTCCTGCTTCCTGGGAGTCCGAAGGATCTTCCTGGAGCTCTTGACCAACTTAAAAGCAACGCACACAATCTGGTGCTCCTCTCCCTGGCTATTCGGTTTCCAGCAGCAACTCTGTGGAAAGGCAACCAGCTCCGCGAGAATGTCCTGGTGGCTTACTTGGTTGATTGGTCCCTTAACTCAAAGGGAGAAGTCGTCCTTGCAGGGGCTTCTCTGACGATACGAATTTAGAGTTTCAGCACAGCAGCAGGGCTTCACCGGGCAAACCAACGGTCCAGAAGTTGCAGCAGGCATCCTCTTCAAGTTATTCTTCCGTTCCTTGGTCCAGTGGTCGACTCTGCCTTCCAAGCCAAAGGCCTGGCCTTTTATTCAGTTCTCTCCCATTTATTCCAGCCTAGCTGTCAGTCACACAGCAAGGTGGCTGTCCTTGCCGGACAGTCAGCCAGCCAATCATCGCAGAGTGCATTTGGGTCTCCTAGGAGACTAAACACAGGTAATTTCAAGCACCTTCCTCACTTCCTGCCTACCCCAGACACCCTGGAGCCAGAGGCGGGCTTGACTCGTACATCCTGTCAAAGGCACAGCGAACAAAGGGACCACACCTGGTTTGGTGCACAGAGTAAATCTCCAGAAGGACCTTTCCACAAAGAAATGGCAAAAAAGACCAGGGCCAAAATGGCACCCGTGGGTGCTTTACTGCAGCTGCAAACGCAGCCCGCAGTAAATGCACACCACAGTAGTTAAAAGTAAACCACTGCCCCCAGCCATTCATCGAGGAAAGGGTAACATAAAAATGTTACATGAGAAGCTAATCAAAGGGGAAACTAAGTAACCCCTCCAGCACCCTATTGTAAGATGGTGTGTTCTGAGTCTAGAAAGTTATACATTTAAGTAAAGTCAATTTCTGCTCTGGGAAACAGTAGTTTATACCATCGAAGGTATTTAAACCTTTGGGAAATCTGAAAGACTTCCCTGGGCCACTATGCTGAAGGTGCTGTGTGACACAATGTAAAAGATGAGGCCTACACAGTTTGTCAGACTCTACAACCAAAAGAATCAGAGTTCAAAAATCACATTAAAATACATGAGGGAGTGGGAAAAAGGGTCCCGCTCTCTCCAGGTTCAAAAATCTCCTCAAAATCCAGCAAAGTTGCTGGGGATCTCTAAGGAGCAGGGAATTGGCACATTTCTGAGAATTGTCCCTAACAGAGAGTTTAACTTTTTCCAAAAGGAATTTGTGTTTGAGGAAAACATACATTTCAGCATTTTCTCCGAATGCTTTTGTAATATTGTGTTATACGATTCAACCCAGTTTTTATGTTGTTGACCATTTTCTTTTGTGTTCCCTTCTTGAGTTTTAACGGTAGTGATCCAAGATTTTTAATCTTCCCACTCGGGTCTTTCTTTTTGGAACAAGTATTAATATCAAATCTAAGATCACGTCTTAAAATATTATCCTTGTCATAGTTGCTCTGAATTGCAATCAGAGGTTTAAGACCAAGAATAAATACATTTATGTACTCATTATGATGCACAAGTAAGTGCAGATTTTGAGACAAATTTGTTAATTTATTTGCCACCATACTTTTACATTTGCTTGTATTTTTGGAATTCCCAGTAACTCTGTTTAAGCCTTAATTGATATCTAAACAGGGGTTAAAACTGGGGGGGGGAGTTTAAAAAAAAATACTTTATTTAACATAGTAGAAGATATATTACCTTCAACACATTTTTTTTTTTTATAGAGTAGTCAATTACAATATTAGATCGAGTAAATGCCTGGCCTTCTCCTTTGCTCTGCAGGTCCTGCTGCTCAGATGGCAGCACAGCGAACAATCTTCTGCTGACTTCCTTGGATGTTGTCTTTGCCAGTTTCTTCACTCCGGCCTGCAGCTTGCTTTCCTCTCGTGTCCCAACCAGCATCTTGAGGGCTTGTTCGCTTTCCGTGCAGGTGTTCCATATTTGAATGTCCCGTTACATGTTAACATCTTCCAACGACTAGAACGCAGGGTTGCCTTGCTGCACCTAGTGTCCTTCATCACTCCATCCCTCGTCCTCATCTCTGTGTTGTAAAAGGGGGGGAAATGTACATAAGTCCCAGTACATATTTCAGTGTTATTAAAGGGGGAAGGATGTAGAGAAGGTTGGTGTTCAGTAAATAGTGGAGATCTTTATCCACACCACAATATGCCATACAAGAATGGGGGGAAAGTAAATGGGCGTTACCAAGGAACTGTTCTGATACAGTGCGCTCACTTTGTCTCTCCGAGGGTTGTCCTCCCCCTATGTGATTCTCCCACAGATAGCCACCCCCAGGTTCAGAGTCACGTAGCTTCTGCCTTTCCTTGGCCACATGAGGAGAGCTTTCCCCCAGGGGAAGTAGTGACGAGCTCGCTAGATTTGTCACAATGCCTACAGACAAGCTGATGGCAGCAGCTACGTTTTTACAATTATTGCTTTGTATGCAAATTTGCGTATAGCTAGGTTTTGGGCAAATGTGAAACCAGTAGTTGATATCTACTGGCTGTTTGAATAGTGCAGAGTCTTGCCATTGGTGGGCTTGGCCATGCTTTCGTTTTGGATTTTGGATAAAAAGAGGACCTCCGCAGCCATTTCTTCAGATCATTGGAGCCAAGAATCCCTCAAAAAGCAGCCTGCTGATGTCCGAAGACTACTACTGAAGTGGCCCAGCATCCCTTCCAGTAGACAGCCCGGTGAAGCCCTGCTCCTCTGCCTGATTTCCAAAGACAATGTGCGGTGCTTCAGCCCTTAGATTAGTGGGGCCAACTAGTCTCATGCCTTCTTGAGGATCCTACCCTTCCGAGCCTTCGGAAGGGTAGGATACCCTGTGGACTGACCGGCTACCTCGGCAGCAATGTCACATTCTGTGTTAGTCCCAAACTTCAGTATTCGCCAGTTTGTGCCTCAACCTTCTCCCTGAATTTTTTTGTCCCAGCATTAAAGGATCCTGCCATAGATCAACTTCTGCTGCTGGAAGGGACGCCTGTCGTAGTTTGCGTTGGGCGACATTCGCTAGAACCTGTGCCTGTGAAGCATCCTGAGGTCTGCATCAGGTTTTCTGCCATCTTGCACTCGACCGGTAGAATCCAACTCCCGGGCACATCTTACCAAAACCAACGACGGAAAATCTGTTTGCAAATTGTGTCTTGACATTGTACTTTGTGGATGGGAGCTGCTTGAAAGTGGATAATTCAGTGTAATGCAATGGCACAGTTCAGGTATTTTGTATGGGATCACATACATCATGTTGTTGCCAGGCAAAAATCAAAACTGCGGCTTCATTTCTCTGAAGTATCGGACATGATGGCAGCCCCTGGCTGCTGCAATGTCGAGAGGGAGGAACTAGTGGCTGTTAAGAAGTGTTATGGGTACAGTGGTCACTATCCTCTGGTGAGTTGCTAGAACTCTGAAAACAAGACCGTAGTGGAAAGGATGGCAAATAAACCTATTGCTAACATCAGGCAAACTCTGTACTCAACTCTGTGGTGCACGCATCTATTAATATGAAAGAGATTGAAAGCCCGACTTTATCCAGACAGTCATCATAGTATGACATTGTTAGTAATTTGCCTGGTTACAGGTATACTTTTGTAAGTAGTAAGGCATGTGGGAAGGAAAAATCTAGACTACGCCCCCCACCACCCTCCCAGCCCAAACTGAGATTGGAGAAATGCCCTCTGCTCCTTTTCGCCGATGATGCAGTTATACTGGCAACATCACCAGAAGGCCTTAGGACCACTTAGGAGTCATTTGTGGATAAATGCTCTGAGCTGTGTCTGGAGATTAATATGACAAAAAGGAAGGTCCTGATCTTCACTAAATACGCCAAAATGGGGCTACTCCTCAAGAACACCTTGTTGGAGCAAGTTCAAGAATTACTACCTATGTATTAGGTTTTATGACCAAGGGAATTGATCCCTCCAAGTGGGCAAATCTAGCTTGCAGTTAGAAAAATATGGAGGGGGGAGAGATAGTGAGGTTTTTCTACTCCGATGGGCAGGGTTCGATAACGCCCACAATCAAAATGTTTTCAACACAGACTAAATTTGCTGCCATCTGAGGAGCGGCGATTTGGGGCCTTGTAGATTGCAACAAACTAGGGCTGTCCGAACGAGCCATCCTTATGATGTTGGGACTTCCAAAATCATCCCCCACTATGGAACTAGGACTTGGACCAATACAGAGAGAGGCCAGTTTAAGACTGGCATCCTACTGGCTGCGGCTCTGGTCAGTCCCGGAGTTGCGAATGTACCAAGAATCTCTTACACATCCTTGAGGTAGAAGGGGGGGAGTGGGTGTAGATCCCTGCCATGGGTCCCGCAAGTTAAAAAAAAAAAAATCACTGGGACAGCTAGGACAGAACCCGCAGGGAATTACCGAGGGAGATGGATCAAAAGTAAAGAATCTGGTACGATCACTTATGGAGGCTTAGCTGGTGGACGAGTGCAGGTACTCGGCAGGGGGCTCGTCCTACCTGGCCAGTAAGACACGTCTGGGGTTTGAAACCTACCTAGATATAGTCTGGCCTCGATCCTCTCGCAATCTCTAAATTGGGTTGAGTTCCCCACTTGAATCTGGATTGTCACAAAGACGTAGGTTCAAAACGGCAATGGTCTTTGCCCAGTGTGTGCCCTTGTAGAGGAGACGCTGTCACATTTTCTCTTCTGCGATGGCTATGAAGCTGCAAGACACAAGTTCGTAATCTCACTTTTGAAAACAAACCGTATTGCCAACATAAATGTAGCGCTCCAGTTTCTTAAGAAATGCGATGATATTAAAGTGGTATACTTTGTGGCAACCTATCTTATTCAAGCCTAGCAGACCAGAGCCAAAATAAGAGGGTTTAATGGGGTCCAGATTAATTAAATGGCGTAGTAATGAACATTGAGAAGGTGCCCTTTATGGTTTTATCTGGTATTTGATTTAACTTGTATGACTTATAGTGAACTCTAGCCACAATCACGTTTATTATTACTATGAATTGTTTGTTGATTGCTGTGTGTATATGATATTTTGTTATTTGTTTTACATGTAATTGAGGCAAGATGACATTCTGTCAAATAAAAGCCTATTGAATTGTTAATGCCACCCTAGGAGCTTGCACTTTTTCATTTCGTTAGTGTGCATTTCAGGCAACATCACAATTTCCTAATTGCACAAAGGGTGCAACCATTTGTCTGACTAAACAGCAGCAAGTATTGTCTCTAAGTGGAAAGGAGGTGAGGTGTAAGTTATGATGAGCAAATAGGATCCATAGCATCATGGTTTTGCTGTATATCCATCCTTCAGCGACAGATTGAGGGAGCCACTGGGTTGCAACGGACACCGATACCAGTATTGGGGATCTGAGTATGATGCACTCGGCAATAAAAGAACATTTGACAAACATCTGGAACAGTACAACTCCAGGAGCTTCCTAGTTTCTTCGTTTCACAATACAATCCTCTAGTGCTTTTAAATCAGTCATTTATCCATTCTATTTTGTATTGTAGCGGTGTCTTATTCATGCAGCTTCCTTGCGCGGCTCTCCGATACTGCATCAGGCACACATTAATCGTCCTTGATTCTGCCCAGACGCCACCAGCAGCGGGGCCACTACAAGGTTTCATACTCGCCATTACGGTGGTCTGTGCAATGCTTGTCTTAACATCTCCCTTATGTCCCAGACATGATCTAATTATTTGCTCCTATCCGCCAGGCTGTGCGCAGCTCCTAAGTTCTGTAACTACATCCATTGATTTCTTTATGCCCCCGTCAACACATCCTAATACACCTGCCGTGCTCCAACACATGCTTATGGACAGGGCGCATGCCATACTGCCCCTTTGGCAACCCATTTGCACTGTGCTCTGCCAATTCTCACTACTGCAGGCACCCATTGGTGGCTTGAGAAGCCTCGCTATTTCAACAACTAGTGGTTCCCCTGTTCATGGCCTAACCACGCTTGTAGGCTGCCCTACAGTGTCCATTAACCATATGGCCTACCTTCTAACCAGCATGCCACCCTGAGTGGTGGGTCCTAATTTTAGGTTGGGGGGGGGGAGCAGTGGGTCTTCCAGTGGCCACGCCCAACACTGCAGCACCCACGTTCCTCCCGACCCCTCCAGTCTCGCTCGGCATGCTTGAATCCAATTTCTAGTATTTCCATGAGCCAACTCGTCGCCAGTATTGTAAAACTGTCTCCATACACTTCTTGTGTCATAAAGGGAAGTTGTTGTATTAGTATCTTTAGTTACATCTTAACTCAATATATAATGAGCAGGACCCACCAATGCCCACCACTCAGGCTACCTCCCGCCAGGTTCTGAACATTAAACACACACATTCCACATTCTCTCTACTATGCCATTGGTGACCTTTCACTTTACACTGCCTGGCAAGGAAGCACATACTACAATTTATCCAACAGGGCTTTAGACTGGTGGGGTCCACCAGGCAGCATCCGGTTCAGATCTTCCCAGTTGATTTGAAGTCCGGTCACACATGCAGTGTTTGACTTTGCCATGTTTGTTGCAGTCTTCCAGCAGGTCATTTTGGTTTCAGATGCTTAGATAGTAGAAAACCTGCAATGGCTCCATGTCGTCTCCTTTTATCTAGAAATAATGCTGAGGGGATGGCAACGTTGGAACAGGGGGTGACTGTCCAATATGGACAGCCTGCCAACTGCATTCTGCTCAGCTGATTACATCCAGGCTGAAGTGTGCGTTGAGACCGGACCGTCTAAAATCCAGTTTCAGTAAGTTTACTCACACAAACTTGACTGGTCTGATCGAGGGGAGCATTCCCTTGTGGTAATGCGAGACCTTACTGCAGCTTCTGACACAGTGGATCACAATATACTACTTTCTCGATTTAAAAGCAGTTGGGGTGAGTTTTTCGGACAACGCACTGACCTGATTTAAATAATTTCTATTTATTGGTCTCAATGAGTCAAGTTTGGAGAGTGCACTTCTGATTCCCTACTTTTTAAAGATGTGGCGTTCCCCAGGGCTCCGAACTTTCACCTCTTCCATTTAATTTGTACGTGAAGCCCTTGTTCATTATCTTCAGGACGTTTAATCTTAACTGCCAATCTTATGCTGATGATACTCTGGTATTTGTGAAAGCTGATGACCACGAGAACAAATTTCAGAAAATTCACCAATATCTAACTGGTTAGTCTGTGGATGTGTGATAATCGCCTGCAATTTAATGCAAATAAAAACAAAGTGACCTTGTTTGGATCCAACAGTTGACTTGAGGGCAATCTCACTCTCCCCCACCTGTTTTTCATGGGACCATACCTGGCTTTTGCCCCCAAACGTAAGATTCTAGGCTATAGTTGGCATGCTAAACTTGGCAGTGACTGCCAGGTTGGTGCCAAGTCCAGTAATTTTTTCCCTCTGCGCCTTGTCCTCCCTTTTTATACTGCCTGAAGACAATGCTATTGTTGTGGACACACTTGTTAACTCTCGTCTGGACTATGGTAATGTCTTAATTGCACGCTTCCCAGAAAAACTGCCCAGACTTCAGAGCGCACAGAATTCCGCAGTTCGATTTGTTTTTAAAGTTCCAAAACAGGGTCTATCTTTGCTTTGCGCATGTCCCTGCACTGGTTACCGGTGCAGGAAAGGATTAACTTCAAGACCCTGTGCATGGTTTTAGAGGCATGCATAATCTTGCTCCACCCTAGCTGGCTAATAAATTTAACTGTTACTGTCCAAACAGCCCCCTTTCAGTCATCTGAGAAACTGTTGTTGGTTGTTCCTCCGTGTCACTGTTCTTCGAGAGGAGAAAGTAGGTTTGCAGTATTCAGCCCACAATGATGCTATTCCTTGCCTATGCATCTTTATGACATCTCAGTTTGCCTGTTTTTAGAAATCCCTTAACTTTATTGGTGTCTGCAAAGAAAGTGACCAACTGCCAATCATGCTTTTTCAAGCTATGCATTTGTAGTACCACCTGCACCTAGATGCAATTAATTCTGCCAGATTCAATTATAAATACAAAAATCAAATCATGGATTGACCGCGAGTCTGAGGCTGGGCTACTGCAAAAGTGCATGCCCTATATGAACATTTCTGACCTCAAGATGTCCAGCAAAGGTGGTGGTACAAAGTACAGTGCTTGTAAGTAAAGCCAAATTGAATATGATGCTTTTTAAGATGGATTTCTAAAATCCTACCTCGTTGGGTAGGTTTTAGGAGACCATCTTAATTAAGGTGGGCAGGGAGGCTCTGAGTTTAGCAGTGGAGACAGGTCGAAGGCTTTGTCTCAGGAGAATGTGTGTGGTCAGGGGCCCTCAATGAAAACGGTTTAAAACACAATAATTCAGCTTAGAAGGTCAGTTATTTATTTATGCCTTTATATCGCACAAGAAAATGAAGCTATCTGGTAGAAAGATCACGTAACACTATATAAAACACATTTCCGGGGCTTGTGGATCTGCTTAGAATAAAATGCTTTGCATAGGCTGACTGTTGGGTAAGATTTTCATAGTAATGATGCATCTTCCTGACCTGTGTCAACCCCAAAACCTTTTGCTTTTCTGGTGGATTCTTTTTCCTTATACCTCAGTGAGTTGGAACCTTGTTCCACACTGTCTTACCCTTTTTATGGGTGTTTTTTTTGACTCGTCATAGTGTCTTTTTAATTCTATCCTCTTTGACAACATTTTGCACATATAATGCCTATTGTTGCTGGGTTGCCATTTGGGCTCCCCCTGTTAACTTTCTCTGGCTAACCTTGAGAGAACGAGAATATTTGTGGTTGTCGGTGCACACTAGTGGTTTGAGGTCGTTTATCAATTGATAATTTATAAAAATGAGTTATGTAAAATTAAGGTGCGGGGGAGAAAAAATGGTCTTGGCACAAGACCAATATAGCAAAAAGTAGAAGAAGTCAGAGGATCCAAAGTTAGGAGCCCTCCCATCCCCTGCACACTATATAATGTTGTCAATAAAGACATTCAGTAGATTTGCATGTGATATCACATGTCGAGCACATTCAATTGAGGTTCATAATAGTTTTGATTAAGAAAAAGTAGAATTTATTTAATTCAAAGAGGCTATTACAATGGTTGCACTAAATTATAGGACAGTTATTAATGAATATATACAAAAGAAAGCACAACAAAAGAATAATATCCATAGGTTAACATATGCTTGGCTGACGCATTTCGAGGTACTTTTCTCTTCTTCTAGAGCCTAATAGCACTAGGACACAAAATAGTTGAGTAAGAGACGAGGAAGAAAAAGAAAAAAGGGGGGGGGGGGAGAGAATAACTGATGAAATTTACATTTTGCATAGTCAGGTATGGCAAACATTATAAAGCGTATGCTCAGTAAGTGTTAACGACCAGTGGTTGTTAAATAGTAACAATACATAGTGTTTGAGTACTTGTTATTCGACATACTGTGTATTCAATACAAAATTCATAGTGATGCCCAGCTTCATGCTGTTGCTGGGAGTTGCAATGTTATAAGGGGACCCGGTGAGCACCAATTTGAAAGAACATTAATCGAAGGGTTAATAAAGATCTAACTAGATTGATGTGTTCTCTTATGTGATCGATCAATCAAAAAAGCTAGAAGCCATGGTGAATGAGAGGGTCTGGATATCTAGTTAATGGTGATGACGGGCCGGTGATAATTCATAAAATATGGGTTCCATCACTCACAAGTCACTGGAGTACAACAACGGTGTTCTTCTCCGGTTGTCAAGTAAAGAAATCCATCAGAACCGAAGGATTGTAGTTTCAGTATATTCAACTGTGTTAGGAAAACCTAACTACATCTGTGGAAATATAGGTAAAGGGGAAACTTGAATTTTATCCAGTAACTGAGTGTACAAAATATTTTTTATACGAGATGCCGGATCAACTAAAATTAAGGAATGAAACTCACTCATGTACATCACCCCACGGGTACTTGAATGTGGAAAGAGAACGTACCTGAGAATGGTTTTGGGCGATGTTCATATAAATCTGTACCAGTCGTCGTATTCTAATAGAAAAGCATAACAAATGTATGTCTTAGCCTCGCAAATGGAAATATTGGAGAGAGTAATGTCTATATGTTCATAACGGTACCTGATATAAGTTGATTCAGACTCAGCGAGGGTAGTCGCACAGAACGTGCTGGTTGCTGCATGTACGATTACAGAAGGCGTCTTAAAGTAGTTAAAATGCAGATCGCATTCTCGCGTGTAGCTAAACCACTTCCATGCCGTAATCCTTCGTAGCTTTCTATAAGGAAGGACACGATAGAACGAGGGATTTCAGATGCTGTGCCGAACACGAAATGAAAGTTTCTAAAAATTACTTGTAAGTGGGACATCTACCTGTCTAAAAGCAGCATACGCTGTGCCTGATGCAGCTTGAACTGTAGCTAGCGTGGCGGTTGCACAGTGATTCTGCTCGGTCTATCCCGAGGTGATGGCGGCCATGTTGGATTGGAAAAGGAAGTGGCTCAAGGGGTCATGGCTACTAACAGCGGACTAAATGTTATGGATTACTTTAATGGGTTCCATATTGGAGGAGGAACTCTAAAGTAAATGGTGATCTATTATATGAACATCAGATTAATGTTCTTGATTGGTGTGGAGCGGGTTAACCTTGAGAGAACTACAGTTCCCAAGGGTAGAAAGGATTTCTAGATCCCCTTTACATATTTGGTGAAACCAGCACACCCCACCTTTATGTAAGTGCTGGAGAGATGAAATGTATCCCCTTCCACATTAAAACTGTAACAATTCTGTTACAGGGACAAGCTCACCTTCAATGGCTGGTGGCAGTGATACCTTTTTTTAATAATTCGGTGCACCTTTACTGCGGGCTGTGTTTTACCAAAATGGGCCTTTGTCTTCTTTTTTCGCCATTTTACTGTTTCTTGTTCTTCCTTCTCCTGACATCCAGGGCGGGAAAAATCCTTTGTGAAATTTCTCTGTGAAGGCAGGAAGCCAGGGAGGAGTCCAAAACCCCACAGCCCTTTGTCTTCCTCCTTGCCTGAATGGTGACAAATCCCAGTGGGGGGGGCTGGCTGTCCTAACTGGACAACCAGACCACCCGTTGTTGTAAAATGCAGGGAGAGAATGTAGAAGTGGTGTTGTAGTTCCTGTTAAATACTCTGAACCTGGTAGCCGAAGACTAGTCGACCCCTGGAACCAAAATCGAAGAGGATGATGAAGGAAAAGCGGCTGAGACGATTTGCAGTGACCGGAGAGCCTGCTGTGGCCCTTCCTTCCAATTGACATGGGGACTCCGGAAACGACGACCCACACCCAGAGCCTGGTGAAACCCACTAGACTCAAGAAGACCTGCATTTTGAGCCATCCCACGCCTTGCTTCGACCTTGCGGGGCTGCAATACCCTAATACCCTGGGACCTCTAGCCATTGTGCAGTGCACAGCCTTCCGAATCTTGCTGAAACTTTGTGGGCATCCTGCTGGATCTCCAGAGATGCAAATCAAGTCCAAAAAGTCCCCTCACCAGAGTGCTGGACCTTTGTAACAACGAGAATCCGACCAGTGATATTCTCTCTTCTGTGCTCATGAAAAGGTGCCAAATCCAGAGCCTCATCCAAGAAAACCTTGCCTGGAGCCTTCTCTATTGCTCCCGGCTGCAAAGTCCCTTCCAAGGCCCTGTTTTCACTCACCATAACAAGGAATCCACCGACCAGGTTTTTGGCTGCAGATCCTGAATTCCTGCTGCAAAATATTCTTCTGTGATGAGGTACTCTGCTGGCTTGGGTATTTACTTACCTTAAGTTTCTTGTGATTCCTGTGTAGTTGTGGGGTGTTGTCTGTGCTTGAGAGGCCTCTTGTCCAGTTCACCCAGGCTCACTGCTGGAATCCTCCAAAGGTGTCTTCTCTGTAGCCCCTGGACACTCAACTAACTCTAAAGTAAAACATTCGCCTGTTTTGAACAGTCTTCTTTAGGAACTCTGACTTTTGCTAACTAAGAACCTATCCTGAAACTGTCTGTTGGACACCAGACTCTAGTGACCCCCCTTCTACCACTGAGAACTCATGCTTCCAAGAATAAGGGAAAGACTTAGAGGATTGGGCCTTTTGCCCAGAAAAGAGAATGTGTTTAAAAGTTATTTACAAAAGAAGTTGGTTCGTATATTACTTACCATAGAAAGGTTGTGCCAGTCTGAAATGTATACGCAACATCTTCCTTTCCTTAGAAACTGTTTCGCCATTCTAACAGGAAGTAGATGTAAGGGGATAGACTTAGTTGTGCATCTTCCCAAAAGTAATGCTGTTGGTTTCACTTCACTATTCCTGTTAGGATATATGTATGAGTGTTCCCCAACTGGGCCTTGCTTCCCCTGACTTGCTGTTAGCCTGTGCAGAATAGGTCTGCATTACGCTTTACCTACCTAGAATAACCTTGAGTCATTTTTAAAGAGTAACACTGGGTTTTGTTTTCGCTGGTCTGTTTTAGACGGACACAAAAACAGTCTTCGGTTTATATCTGCCCCAAGTTGCTGATAGCTCCTTGAAAAAGTATATCCATTTTACTTGGCTTGAGTTAGCTGTGTGCCATCCTAAAATAAGTTACAAGAGTTACTGCTTATCTTAATCTGTGTTTCACTGATCTCAAAAGCACCTGTAATTGAATATTACATCTATAGGTTTTGCTCACCTAGTATAACTGTAATCACAAAATGAGTTATAGGTTTTTACTGTACCTAGAGTAAGTGTTCCACTATTCACAAAAAGTATATTGTCCAGTTGACTTATGTGATTTCTTGCTGAGCATCACAGTACAACTGTTAGGGTCTACTACCCTGGTATTACTGAATGTAATCTGAAAGTAACCATTGGTTTTACTCCACAACAATAGGTGTGTCCTATACTGAATGTGTTTAAAAAGGTTTGACTTCCCTAGAACTACTGTTTATTTATAGATTTATACTGTGCCGAAAGCCTGCTGGCATTGGGGTGCAAAAAAACCCACAGTAGTTATAAACATATAAAGAAAGGACACCCTACTTAAAGACGAGGAACAAAAAATGAGTGGCTAACTAGCTTAAAGACCATCTTAATTAAAGAGGAAAGTTTTCAGATGTGTTTTGAAAATTACATAGTTGGGCTCTGTCTGAGCCACAGAGGAAGGTTATTTCACTTTTGTGCTGCTAGCACTGGAGATGCTCTCCCCTGCCCATTTGAGCATTTGGGTACGCAGTGCGTGATCCTTTCCATCCAGTACGCCAGTGCTTTCCCGTTGAGGCACCTGTGAACCAATGTCATGGATTTAAACTGTATCCTGTCCTCGACAGTCAGTCAATGTAGTGCCATTCTATCGGCGGTGATGTGATCGCTTTTAGTTTTCCTTTTTATTATTCTCACTGCCTGGTTTTAGATGACTTGACATTTTCCTATGCAACGCTTATTTGCGTCCAGAAGTAAAGCATTACCGTGATCAAGTCGAGAGAGAATGTTGGCCATGGCAACGATAGCAGCATCATCTCCGCTAAGATACGGTTGAAGGGCTCTGAGGAGACATAGGTGGTAGTGACAGTTCTTAATGAGTTTCTGGACCGGGGCATCTGCACCCATTGAAGCCTCCAGGACAAGTCCAATGGTTTTCACCTTACCTAAGACCTCAGTGGGGGAATCTTTGATGAGGAATGATTCATGTTCCGGTCCCAGTTTAGCTTGAGCCTGCTGGGATCCGAAAATAATCAACTCAGTTTTATTGCCATTGAGGCACATCCAGTTTTTCTGTATCCATGCCTCAATGGTGTTGTATAATGTTGCCACATGAGTGCTGTCATCAGAGTAATTGCCAGTTAGTTCCACCACCAACTGGGTGTTATCTGCGTAGTTTGTGAAAAGGGCTCTGGTGTTTTCGAGCACTACGCAGACACACCTAGGGTAGAGGTTGAACAATAGGGGTGACAAACTCGCGCCCTGCAGGAAGCCACATAGTATGGTTGCCTCTTTGGAGAATTTTCCTCCCCAGTGTAATTTTGATTTCCCATCTACTAGGAACAAAACTAGCCATTTGGTGGCCTCTTCTCAGCAGTTTGCCACCTTCTCCAGTGCCTGTTGGAGTTGTTGGTGGTCCAAAAGGTCAAAAGCAGCACTAAGATCCAGGAGTATGAGAAGGCCTGTCTTACCTTTGTCCAAAATGCTGAGCATATGTGTTTGCCAGTCCAACATCACAGTTTCCGTACTGTGTGATGTCCAGGAAACCTGACTGTTGGCTATGCAGTATGTTATTAGACTCAACATATTCTTGTAGTTGTGCAGTGGCTATCTTATCCATCACCTTAAGCAGGAAATTGCAATTGGTGAGAGGTGGCATGTTTCAAGGATCTTTTTGATACAAGGCAGTTTCTTCCCAGGGGCGTGATGGTGACTGTTTCAATGCTTTTGGGTATTATTCCATCTTTGAAAGACGCATTTACAATTTTGGCTAGCAAGGGTGCAAAGATATCTTTATTTTCAAGTATTTTAGGAGGGATTACGTTTTCCTCACATGGAGTGGGGCTTCACCTGTTAGGTGTGCCAAATAAGGTAATATGCTTTGGTCTGTGTAACTTCAAGCATTGTGGTGTTTTCTTTCCTGTTGTGTTTGACTTTGACCAGTACTTACCCCAAGACTTACATTGGCCTAATTGTATTTAAAATAAACCTTTGTTTTTTTAATAACACTTCTGGTTGTCCGTGTTTCTATTGATTCATTTGTCTGTTATAGATTCCTTGTACCTGTCTACAGCCCTCTCCCTCCTAAAATGAGCCTGGCTGCTTTGTCTACGTTACAAACTAACTCGGGTAGTACAGCCTTATATTAAGAGTGGAGTCTTGTACTGTGTCAGTTGAATGGTTTTGATGAAGGTTGTGTAGAACTTCATAAAAAACTGTCCTAAAACTGACATCTAGTGGTAGGTGCGGAGCGGAGTATTGCATTGTTTGTTGATTTTCGAAGTTCGAAAAGGCACGTCGACTGGGCGTGTTTCTAATACTATCCCAAGTGTGACGTGTACTGTACCCATGATCCTTCACGCGTCGCGGTCCTTCGATTGTTTATTTCCGCCATCGTGCTTGGTTGTTTCCAATGCAGTGCCCATATTTTTGATAGGTTACATTTAATAACTTTATCATAAAACCTCTATCGTCTTTTTGACAAACGCAGTTCGACTCACGTTTCGATGAGCAACATCCATCTTTCTTAGACTGCAAATTTTGACGAATTCCTCAGTGAATCAACGGCAGGCTTCGGTCTTGCAGTAGGGGAAGCGGGGGGACCGATTTATCTGTCACTTCTCTTAGAGAATGCATCCTTTCACTCCCTTTGATGCACTGCATTAGTCTAGCTGCCTTTTCACATATTTTAGAAAATGGAAAGAACCCCTTTTAAATTCTGTCCCCGTATAACAGAAAATATCCATGGAAAAACTCCTTGAGTGTGTAATCACTGTTTTCCCTGAGATCATTCAGAAGGGCGTTGCATGTCGTGCAAACTCCTTTAAGCCTAAGACGCTCAGAGCGGCGCACCAACAGTGGCCGGCATGCGCTATGATGGTGGAGCCTACTGCCTCCCGCGTGTTAGTCCCCAGTCCTGAAAGGCAGGCCCAATGTACTGCTATAAGGAAAAGCTCTGGGACAAATGCGCATGTACACCACAAACATCAACACACCACCACTAGCCGGCCTTCGACAGGTACGTTGAAGGAAGTCTGCACAGTAGCGGAATGCACCACAAGCCTATCGACTCCACATGCCCTGCGCAAGGCAAAGAAAGTAAATGGGTGCTGATTGCCATGCTGCGTCAACCTTCCGAGGAACATCTTCCTCGGTCGTTGAAACAAATGTCGGAATCCCAAAAGACACTTAATGACAAGAGGAAACGCATAGAAGCGTCTCGGGAACACCCCAAGAACACGCCTGCTACCCCACAAGAGGTCCCTAGATATTCTAAGGCCATCTCCCCCCCGAACCTCCCCCTTGTCTCAAGCTTTACAGAAAATGGAGGCAAAGGGAAGATCCAGAAGTTAGTGTTCACACTGGCAGAAACACCTAAAACTGGTCCTTGGACTAGAGAACGGTTTGAGGACACTTTATCCAAAGTGTCATCCTTTGTCTCATTTTATAGACAAATTACCTATAGCTACGCTACTAGAATTAGAAATGAGGAAACCTCAATCTAAATCCCCCTAGGCTTCATACCTCTCCTACACATACCCTCACTGGCGTAACTGAACAAACTCAACACCGCACATTACAAGACTAAAACCAGGGTCGTGATGACGAAGAGACTTGGTATAATTGAGCCTACCAACTATGACCCATATGTTCCTGACATTTCCAGTTTACAGTCTCCTGGTTTTGCACCTGAACCAGGTCATACGTCCACTATTGACGATCGGCTCTTACGAGCAGCTCTCATTTAATCTACTTAAAAAAAGCTGCAGATCATTTTAAAATCCAAACTGAGGACACTGACTTCGTAGATGACATTCCAAACGAAATGAAAGCAGTCGGTCAATACCTCGTCAGCAGTCAATTAAAAAGAGAATTGCCCCATCTTTAATTGATCCATGAGATCCCCCACCCCCTCTACATTAGGGGCCATGTGAAGCCAGATTCTCTTGTTGCAACGACAAGGAAAAGAGCAGGCATATCATTGGCCAACTCTGAGGTCGTCGCTGCTTTTCGAGCGGCTTCCCAGAAGCAAACATACGTGTATGCGGCATGGAAGGAAAGTCTTAAGCGGTGGAATTGTATGCTAAGAGATGGGTTCAGGCTATGCTGGTAAGCAGCCAACAACACACAACCACCTGGACCAGGATTGTGAATTGAACTCCTGCTTCCGCTCTCTCATCAGTACCCATCTACAAGAATAAGATTGGATTCGAGTAGATGCCAAGTAAAAAAGACGCGGTCAAGAATAAGTAAAGACTCAATAAATGAGGAGCCCGTTAGACTTTTACATCGATTTACGCGCTGTTGGTAAATAGAGACAGCAACCTTCTGGCCTAGATGGATGCCGTCAAATGAACACTGCTAAGTAAGAATTAAATAAAGCAGAGAAATGATTGGCCAAACGATTCGACACCCACCAAGGTGATCCGAGAGTTTGTGTTTTGTTGTTTTTTTTTTTCTAAATCATCTGATGGTGGTGGTAGGAAAATCACATCAAATGCTATGCCTGAAACTCAAGTCGACATTGTAACAGCTTAAGTTCCATTTAGGATCTCGATTGTTCAGTGTACATAAACGCTTTTGGCAATTGACTGTATTAGAATAACAACATGATATATGCCATGACTTTTTTTTTTTTATTTGCATTTCTTTAAACATGAACATCGAGACTCAACATTGTCCCGTTCCCCCCAGGCCGCCCCCCCCCCCCCTGACTTCGCCACCTCCCCCATCACCGGTTATATAGTTCTTATCTGATCCACTGCCTCCAGTTTGCTTTCTGGTTATCCATAGAACATGTCCAGTATACAGATTTTATGCGGGCACCATTGGAGCATGTGGTCGCTTTGTAGATATTCTATTGCCTCCCCTCAATCTATTGGGAATCTTTGTCTGTCCCCTTGTATGTTATAAGTGATTTTTTCCATTGCCACATACGTCCATATTCTGTGGGGCCATTCTTGTTTGGTTGGGGGGACTTTTGTTTCCATTTTTGTGCTATTGCTAGCCAGGCTGCTATAAGGAGGCCCATGAAATTCCTCTTTTTGTGTTTTTGTAAGTGACCTATCTCCCGGGTCCCACATGCCGCACATCCATACTTCCTCTCCTAGGTTCGCCGCTTCCTTGTAGATGTTTTGCATTTGTGATTTCACCTCTGCCCAGAAGGGTTGCAGTTCCTTGCAGTCCCACCAAATATGTCTCCAGTTTCCTATTGTGTTGCATCCTCTCCAACAGCTAGCTTGTGCGGTGTTGTACATTCTGTGGAGTCTTTCTGGGGTGTAGTGCCATTGTATCATTATCTTTATCCATGCTTCTCTTGTTTGTATCGCCCGTGTCCATTTGGGGATTATTTGCCAGAGATAGGTCCATTGTTCCCTCGTGATGTGTTTCCCTAGAGTAACTTCCCATTTCTTCATGTACAGCCAGGATATATTTTTGGTCTGGGCGTTTATGAATTTGTATACAGTGGATACAATTTTTTTTTTTCTCCCTTTTGGGTCATCATGTATGTCTCAAAAAGTGTAAGTGTTCTTGTCAATGCGTGCATTATTCTTGGCGTATTGAGCCAGTGAAAGAGCTGGTTGTATTGGTCTGTCCTTTTCCGTTAGGCCCAGTAGGTCTTGGCATTCGGCAAATGTTCTAATGTGTTGGCCTGTAAACATATCTCCCACTTTTGTGCACTCTGCTGATCTCCATTTCTGGAAAGCTCCTTTTTTGGCACCCGGAGGGCATTCTGGGTGGTCTAGGATTGGTATGAAGGGGGCGGGATCTATCGTGAGAGTACCCTGCTTTGTCCCTCTATCCCACACTTCCATAATGGAGCTCATAATCTCACTTATTTTGAGATTTTGGTGTTTGTGCTCAGGTTTGCTCCACAGTAGGTGGCGCAGGTTTGTTCTTGCTATTGCTCTGTCCTGTGCCTCCCACCATTTGTCCAAGGTGTTGGTAATCCATTCGTTTAAGACCCACATTTGTGCTGCCTCATAATATTTCTTAAAGTGCGGGAGCGCCATTCCTCCGTCTGTTTTTTGTGCTGTAAGCGCTTTTTGCGAAAGTCGTGGTGTTTTGTTCTGCCAGATGTATTTGGTTACTATTTTGGTGAGAGACTTAAAGAATGAAGTCGGTATCCGTATGGGGAGTGCTTGGAAATAGTACAATAGTTTGCGGGAGTATTGTCATCTTAATGACTGTTATTCTGCCCCACCAAGATATTAGTGGGTTCCATCTGTGCAGATCACTTAGTATGTTTTCTAGGAGTTTCGGATAGTTCCCTGTGAAGAGGTTCTTTATCGTTGGTGTCGGTGTGACTCTGAGGTATCTCACCCCGTCTTCCGCTGATTGTAAGTGGAGTTCTTCTGTCTTTCTGTAAATCTCTCTTTTGTCCCCGTCCAGGACCATTACTGACGATTTCTGCTTGTTTATTTTTAGGCCGGATATTGATCCGTAGTCATCTCTCTGTTGGATGAGGAGGGGGGAGTGTCTTGGTTGGATCTGTAATAGTCATCATGTCATCTGCGTATGCCGCTGTCTTGTGTGTTGGTCCTCCCATTTATATTCCCTTTATGTCTGGGGCCGCTCTGATCTTTGCCAATAGTGGTTTGAGGAATATTGCATATAGGAGTGGAGATAGAGGACATCCCTGTTTGGTGCCCCTTTCTATTCTAATTGAGTCCGAAAGTTCTCCATTAACTGCTATTCTGGCCGTTGGAGAGTTGTAATTGGCTCGAACCATGATTATGTATGTATTCCCCAAGCCCATTTTTTTTTAGCGTCGCAATGAGCATGGACTAATCGACTCTGTCGAACGCTTTTTCCGCGTCCACTGACAGGATTGCCGCTGGAGTTCTTATGATCCTGACTTTCTCTATAAGGTGTACTACTCGTCTTATGTTGTTGTGGGTTTTCCTGTTAGGGATGAATCCCTACTGTTCCTGATGGATTAGTTTGGGGAGTAGGGGTGATAGCCTGTTAGCTAGTATTTTTGTGTAGAGTTTGGCGTCTATATTGATTAGGGCTATGGGGCGATAGGAGCTCGAGTTTTCTGGGTCCTTCCCTTTCTTGTGGAAAACTAGTATCTTTGCTTCGTTCATTTAAGTCGTGATATTGGACGTCTCCTTAAAGGTGTTGAAGAGGACTGTTAAAGTAGGTGTTGGTAAATCCTCGTAAGTTTTGTAGAAGGCTGCTATGTAGCCATCTGGTCCTGGCCCTTTGTTTTTTGGCAGTTCTCTGATTGCCCTCACCACCTCTTCTGATGTTATTGGATTGTCCAGTGCTGTTTGCTTGTCTTTTGTTATAGTTGGGAGGGTTATTTCCTGCAGAAAGGCTGTTTGTTTCTCTTCGATCGGTGTCTGTGTTGTGTATAGCGTCTGATAAAAGTTTCTAAATATCTCTTTAATATCTTTTGTTGGCGTTTTCTTCGTTCTTTGTCCATCTTTTAGCGTTTGTATCCTTTGGTTTTGCTGTTTGCCTTGTGGCGATATGCCCTCTTTACTTTCTGAGATGAGTTCTTTGTCATTTCTTCTCTTATTTCTTCCAGTGTTTTCTCTAGTTCACTTTCCCATTTGTATGCTTGCTTATCTTTTTGTGCCTTCAATGCTATTATTTGTCCGCGTATCACCGCTTTGAGGGCCTCCCAGACCGTGGATGGAGAGACCTCCGGGGTGTCATTCTGGTTTAAGTATTCCACAATCTTTTCTCTGATTGTATCCTTCAGGACCGGGTCTTGTAGGATTTCTCTGGGTAGTACAGTGTTATCCATAGTGGGGCGTGGTCTGATAGTGATATTTGACCTTTTTCGATGTTTTGGATCTCTCCTACTAGGCTTCCTGTGGCCCAAATGTAATCTATTCTGGAGCTTGTGTTGTGTACATGGGAGTGATATGTGTATCCCTGGGAAGTTCCTCTGATTCTGCGCCACACATATTCTAATGCCATCCTATTCATCATCTGTTTTATCGCTGCCGATGGAGTCCCCTGGTGGGTGCTTTTGGGATCTGAGCGGTCTTCCTTCTGATTCCATGCTAGGTTGAAGTCTCCTGTTAGAATGGCTTCCCCTTCTGCAAAATGTTCTAGTTTGTTCATCGTGTCTCTGATGAAACCATCCTGGCCCGTGTTTGGGGCGTATAGGGTTGCTAGGGTAAATTGGCGATTTTCTATCTGGGCTTTCACAAACAGGTATCGACCTTTTGTCTGCCAGCGTGGCCTTAATTTGTGCATTGAGGTGTGGCGAAGGCTATCATGACTCCTTTCTTTTTCTCTTCATCGTTGGATTGGAGGATTTGGTTGTAGCCTCTTATCCAGATTAGTCCCTTCCTCTTTTTCTGTATGTGCGTTTCTTGAAGCGTGATAATATCAAACTTCTCCCTATGTAGGAAGTGTTAGATTTTTTTCCTTTTAACTGGCGTGTTCAGCCCTCTGTTGTGTGTTCACACTTTCAGCCCCATTCTTTCGTTTGTGGTTTCGGTGCCCTTTGGTTGTTATCATGTAGGATGCAGTGGAGTGCTAAATTTCCGGTGAGTAACTGTTTCCCTTTGAACTTTTCCTCCAACCCCCCCCCCCCTTTTCCCTCCTTCTGTCCCCCCCCCCAACTTTTTCCCTGAGGAGGGCGCTTGGCCCTATGGTTGCTCAGGCGTTCCGCCTTTGCTCCATGCCCTCTTAACTTCTCAGGAATATAATTTTGCAGGGGATCCTAAACCCTGCTAAAGTTCCGATTTCCGCAGGTGTCCCGTGGCTCGGCCGCCATCGTCTGATCACCTGATCTTCTATTGCTTCTTGCATTTATTATTGTCGCTCCCTCCTTCTTAGCTTGTTCCCGATCTTCATTCCTGAATGGTATCCACTGTACGGGATTGGAGTCTCGTCCTTCGTTTCGTCGTTTGCCATCCCCTCTGATCTCTTCTTCGTCTTTGCGGTTCTTTATCGATTGGGGGCTCCATATCCTGATCTGGGTGTCCCAGAATCCGCAGTCCTTCCTCAAATGTTGTGACGCAAAATTGCCTTTCCTCCCATGTGAACAGAAGGCCGAAGGGAAATGTCCATTTATAGCATATTTGTTTCTCCGTGAGGAATTTAGTCACTTGATGCATCTCTCTTCTCATTCTGAGCATGGATTGGGCTAGATCCTAGAACAGTTGGATTTCTTTGCCATTCATTCTTATCTGTTCCATTGTCTTGGCTTTCCTGAGGATCTGTTATTTTTGTGTATCGTTAGGGCCACCAGAACATCTCTTGGGCGGGATCCAGGCTCTCTGGTTCTTCATGGGCCAACTCTGTGAATTCTGTCTATTTGAATCTCCTCTCTTGAGCCATCTGATACTATGTCTTGGAACACCTGTTGTACTGCGGAGCGTAGGTCCTTGTCCTCTACCGTTTCCGCCATGTTCTTAATCCTTATATTTGATCTTCAGGATCTATTTTCCAGATCTTTGCATTGAGATTCTACTTCTAGTGCCAGGTGTGCTAGGCGATCTTGCGCTTCCGCTTGTTGAAGTGTTTCCTCTATGTTTTGGACCGTCCTTTCAAGTTTGTCCGTTCTTTCTTCTAGATTTCCTATGTCCTTTTTTAGTTCCTGAACTGCCGGTCTCGTTTCCCCTTTCATGTTTTCAAACTGTGCTTGTGTGGAGGATATGAATTGGTCTTGAAATTCCTTGAACCAGGTTTTCATATCGTCTTTAGTGGCCATTTCTATCTCCTCTTCCTGGTCTGAAGCGTTACCCCCTTTCTTTTCTGTTTGTTGGTTTGCTTTGTCGATATTTTGTCCACTCCCCAGATTTGGGTCAGGTCCTGGTCCTGTCTGGGTCTGTTGTTGTGCTCGGCTGGAGGCTGAATCCCGTGCCGAGTTCTAGGTTTTGGCATGTGTGTGTCCTTATGGATGCTTCGCTTCTTAACTCCTTGTGCTCTCCTTTTTGGGCTGCACAAACGTAAGGGTGTACTTCCTTTTCCGTATTCCTTAGGAGCTTGTCTGGGTTCTGCCGCTTTGGGTCGTTTCTTTTGGCTTCTTTGCTTCTGTGTGCCAGCGCTGGGTCTACTGTGGGTCAGTGCTCCTTTTTGGAGGTTCCGGAATGGCCCTTGTGGTGCTCTAGGGTGGGAGGCGCCCCCGCCTTTCTTGGTTGGTTGTACGCCGTTCAGAGTGCCCTTAGTTCTTGTTGTGACCCCCGGGTTGAATAGAAATCCCTTATGTCTGGGGCGGCCCCACTGCGGCTTTATGGGTTGTGGGGTACTCAAGATCGCGGCCCTGCAGGTATGCGTCTTGTCTTTACTCCCTTTGGTGTTGCGGACTAGGCCCACGCTCGGCTGGGGGCTGATACGCTTGCCTGGCTCCCATAGAGGCATCCATCGGAACTGGACAGCTGCGGTCTCCACCAATGTGACGCGTAGGGCCGAGATGACGGACTGGACTGGCCCACCTAGCTTCGTTTGCTTGGCCCGTAGGGATAGTCTTCTGCAAATGGAGAAAGGGAATTAACCATCCGTGGAGTCGAGTGTAAATCCCCCCCACCCCCGCTGTTCTCCCCACAGATCACCTCTGAAGTCCCCTCTTATAGTCTCACCTGATGGTTTGAAAAGATGAGCTCTCCATCCTGCATTGAGCGCAGGGGCGCGTTGATAACCAGTTGCTTCACTGGCTCGAAGGAATTGGTGAGTTCCAGAACAATATTGACTCCGAATAGTATGTAGTTCGTAAGAGTTCAGATGTCTGACTTTCTCTCTTGTCCGATTCCTTGCAGTTTGCAGCTTGACCCCAGCGAAGGGTTCCTCGTGGTAGCTGACGAAGTTCAGGTAAGGATTTGGCTTATCCTACACTGTTCAATAAAATAAGGCCAGAATTGAACCTTTTGCTTGTGCCCTTATTCAGGTGTGGAGAGAAAATACAAAGTTCGGGGAATTATACCTCCGGCGGTAAAATTAGGTAAGTCTATTGCGGTGAGAAGAGTTCCCCTTATTCGTCCCGTTGTCTCACCTTGTTGTCCTTTTGTTCCCCATAGGGGCTGGGGTACGGCGAGGATGCAATGGAGACTGCGCCAACCCGTGAAGAGGAATAGTACCCCCGGCGGTAATCGGGTACGTCTATGGGGGTAGTTACTATTGCCTCTGTTTATTTCCTTGGCTCACCTTTGCTGTTCTTGTGTCCCCTTAGGTGCCAGAATGCGGCGGGAACGTGCAGAAGAATGCGGTGGATCGTGAGGATGCTGTGAAGGCCGGTGAGTTCAGCGCGGCGATGCAGCAGGTGAGGCGGCACGCGTAAAATGCTTCTTTCTTCTAGCTCGAAGGCGCGGTGGATCCGGAATTCAGGTAAGGGTCGAAGGTTTGCTCTTATTCTAATCTTTTCTCCTTCTGTTCCTCCTTTTTTCTAGGAGCTGCAGACTCGAGCCGGGCGTGGCAGAAGACTGGATGCAAGCTTGCAGACACGGTGAGTGTTCCGCTGCTGGATGCAGAATAACGCGAAGCGTGTGCTGCTCTTCGGGCGTGGATTAAATAGCCTCAAAAGTAGTCCCAGGTAAGTATTCCTCTCCAGCCCCACCCGAGTAAAAAAATAGTCCCTAGGTAAAATGGTCCCTTCCAAGCCTCATTTGGCTTGGAGCTCTGCAGCATGGTCTGCATCAGGTAAGTTCTACTCTATGAGCCTGGCGCCATAGGCGCCAGGACGGACTCTCCATATGAGCTAGGCGCCAGGACCGCACCCAAACAGCCCCTAGCAGGGGTTTTTGGGCTTGCTCAAAATAACGTGATGCCTGCTTCCGGGGTTGCTGGACCTGGTCTGGTTCCCCGGGGGTAGGCATCATGACAGGGGGGGGGGGTAGGGCCGCCTTCCTTGTGCGCAGGCCTTCGTCCGCTCCGGGTGTGTAGTTTAGGATTAAGGCCTCTTATGCCTTCTGGAGTACGATATTGTTATTGGGGGGGTCCCCCCCCCCTCCACCCCCCTCCCGATGGCCCGTGTCTTTCCACCGTGGGGGTGTTCTGGGGGGCTCGGAGACTGTCTATGTCCGGGAGGGAATCCGGCGCTTCTGTGTTCTTCCCCCGCCTCATACCTGCGTGCCGCTTATCCTGCGGCTCTGCTGGGAGTCGCCGTCTTCTCGATCGGAGCCTCCGTCGATGTCGTCCTCTCCTGCCTGATCGGCACCTTCTCCTCTCCGGGCCGCTTCCTGGTCTGCTTCCCTCTGCTGCGCAGACGCCTTCTCCCGGCCTCCGCTCGCTTCCGTCTGGATCGCGGTGCCGGTAGGTCTTGGTTTCTTCTCCCCGTGGGTTCAGTCCTCCGGCTCCAGCTGCTAGGGGGACCGTCCGAGGTACTTTTCCCCACGAATCGGGCCCTCCCGAAGTTCGCGCTGTTGGGTTGTTCCGGGGGCAGGCCTCCAGTTCTAAGGGGTCCTTTCACGGCGGGATCGCGCAATGGAGCTTGAGATCCCGGGCTGTACCTTCCGCCTAATGTCGGAGGGAGGTTGCACTTCGATGGATCGGTGTCAGCTTACTTGCATTTCTTCTTTGTATTGCGGCCCGAGCTGGGGGGCGGAGCACTGCTCACGCACGTCTACCCGGCTCGGCCGCCATCTTGGAATCCTGTATGACCTGTTTTTGATATATTGTTTCTATTGCGTGTTTTGCACAAGTATAACTGGTTTTTGAATGTGTATGAATGAAGTCCAAATGGATGAGTCGGTGTGAGATCACAATATGGTGTGTTGGGTTCCTGGTCATTGCATCAAATTCCTAACATCGACATACCATACCATTCCATCAATAAAAAATGCATCGAAAGAAATTGCATTGAATGCATTTTAAATGTTTTTTTAATGGCCTCCCATTAAAAAAATGCATTTGAAGCTATTTTCAATGTCTTCCACCCCCTTTTTTTACCTTTAAAACCCATTATAATTAAACTAAACCCTTTACCTTTAAAAATGCATTCAATGCTTTTTTCGATGCAATTTTTTTGATGGTAAGGCATTCGATGGTATTCCATTCGAAGCAATGAGCAGATACATGTGTTGTTGTCAATATGTTGAAATTGCTCGACTATAATGAAAAAAACGCAGCTAAATCTAGTTTTAAATTATTTCAATGTGTACTGTCTTTATACACTATGATGATTCCTAGAAAATAAAACAATATAAAAAGAAGAAATCGCAACAATCAATTGATTTTCACTTTTATGAGAAGGGATTGAAATCTAACATGTATAATTAATTGAATGCAATGAGAGTCTGTAAATGCCTTTGGCAATAGTAATTTTTGTGATATACTATTGAGGCACTGCCAGTCAGAGTGCAAGAGACTATACGCTCTAGGAAAAAGACTAACCACTACTGGGGTTTACTCTACTCGTATAGCTAACAACTCTACGCTACTTGCTAGTTCCAATACTGCTCGGTGGGATCTAGTACAAAAACATCTTGATTCAGTCCCTGATCCAATCTAGTCCCAGGTAGGTAAAATTGCTAATGAAAGGAAGCGGGTGGCATAAAATATTCTCGTATACCCTCGATTCAGCAGAGACTTTTGGCAGAATTGTAGTTGAGGATACCTTACTCAAATGCCATTTTTGCCTTCATAATTTGAGATTTAAACCTGAAAATCTGGCAACACTAATAAACGTGACTATACTCTGTCCTCTTTGGAAAAGCTGTGGTTGACGCTTTAGAAACTGCTTAGAGACAGCATGAAACATTGCAAACTCTAGGGCCAAAAAACCCTTCAGTCACTCGGGGAGCTTTAATACTAGGCATTTCTTTTTGGAGCCAAGGGTTCTCAAGAGCCTCAGTCTGGTTTTGGATCCACTTCATCCTCGTGGTACACTCCTCAAGGACAATCTCTTTTTAAACCCACCAATAAAAGTTTTAAAAGAGGTAAAGGTTGGGGCTGAATTGCAGTGTCAAGCGGCTCCTCCGCCCCCTCCAATAAATGACGTTCCAGTCCCATGCTTCCCCTGTTGGGGGTCGCGTAGCTCTCTTCGGCCATGCATGGGAGGGCATAATATTGGACCGTGGGTGTTAATAACATGACAAACGGATATTCAATAAAATTCCTAGGAACACCTTGCTACCATTCTCCAAAATCAAGGAGAATGTCTCAAGAACATCAACTCATTTTACAAGAAGAAATACAAACTCTACTACAGAAGGAAGCAATGGAGCAAGTTCCACTTCCAGAGGTAAACAAAGGTATTTATTCAATATACTTAATTGTCCCAAAAAAAAAAATATATCCCGCCATGCGCCCTGTCTTGGACCTGCGTCCTGCAAATGCATATGTCAATGCAGGATGACCACACTGCAGGAAGTAATCCCTCTTCTAAAACAATGGCAACATTGGATATTAAAGATGCAGACTTTCATTTTCAATTTTGCCAGTGCACAGGAAATACGAGAAAATCACTTTACCAATTCAAGATTTTACCCTTCGGCATAGCCGCAGTGCCAAGAGTATTTACCAAAGTCGTTGTAGCAGTGCACCTGCGCTAGCAGTATATTCCAGTGTATCCTTACCTAGACAACTCACAAATAACAGAGGACACACCTCAAATGTGTTTTGAAAGCACTCAGCAGACAGTCAACCTACTTTTCCAAGTAGGCTTCTTAATCAAATAGAAAAACATCCAGACTCGTGCCCAGTCAAGTAGAACATTTTCCAGGGGTGCAAATTCGAACACAAGACTGCCTAATCTTCTCCTCCAACGAGCGGGTCTAAAACATGCGATTTCAAATCCCACAGTACGTAGCTGGTAGTCTGATAACCGTGTGAAAGGCCATGTGTCCTATGCAAGAGTGGTTGGAGAAACAGTGGTCTCAAGCAAATGGTCTATAGGAAGATCCGGTGTTGGTTTCGGATCCTCTCGTTTTTATCACTGCAATGGTGGGTGAAAGAGAACTTTTTAAAGGGCAAGCCATACACCACCCCCACAATCGAGGCCACTGTTACAACAGACTCATCGCTATCAGGATGGGGAACACATTTTCTCCATCAATCCGCACACTCGGTTTGCACACAAACATTAGCTAGCAAACACACCTATCAATCTTTTAGAACTATTAGCAATGTTCAAAGCTCTTCCAGTTTTAAAACAACTTCTGGGTAAAATTGACCTGTTACTGACGGACAGCACCCCAACCATGTTCTACATAAACAGAGGCATACACTCTCCATGGCTATTCCAAACTAGCCCAGAACATTTGGTTTTAGGCCATGAGACACATGTTCCTTGTATCACAACATGGGCACGCAATTCTCTGGTAGACGTGCTAAGCAGAACCATACAACTACCCTCGGAACACGACCCGCAATTGCATGCAGACGTTCTACGCAGCCAGAGATAGATCTCTTTGCAACCAAAGGGAACACACAATTTCAAGACTACGCATCAAGGTATCCCCAAACGCAATCCCAGGGGAACGCACTGTGGATGAACCCGTCAGGGGAATTTGCGCAACTCCTCTGCTCAACAGGATAGTCCACAAACTGCACCTAGAACGTCAACCTGATCCTAATAGCTCCTATGTGGGCACGTGAAACATGGTTTTCCCACCTGTTGAAAATGTCTGTCCTCCGATAAATCTACTGCGCCCTTTCAACATGTCGCAGAATCGGGGGGACAACTCCATCCAGGCCCTCAAACACTGAACTAGTCTGTCTGGCTCCTGAGGTCATGGAATCTGGTCACTTCACGCTAGACAGGGATGTATGGCCAGCTTAAAAGAAGCATGCAAACCTAACACAAGGCTCTGCTATTTCAACAAATAGAAATGTTTTGTCTCGTGGTGCAAAACGCACATCAACCCTATTGACTGTTGACATTCTCCTATAGTACACTATTCACTATATCTTTTAGACTCAAGGTTAGTCTTCAATTCACTAAGAGTACACCTAGCAGCACTTTCAGCTTGCACCACTTACCAAAGTAAAATCATGGTGGAAAGTGCCCGTGGTTAAATGGAAGTGGTCAAAAAATTATACTCCCGGATGGGCCTTGAATTTTGTTCTTACAAAGCTCATGGGTGCCCCCTTCGAGCCAATGCATAAAGCCAGTCTAAAACCTCTCACTTGCATTATATCTATAAGGAGGGTGAGTGAACTGCAAGCTCACTCAGGTCAAGATCCATTTGTCATAGTTCACAAGAAGAAAGTGGTATTACATACACATCCACGTTTTTCATCTATATGTATTAAGTTCCATGTTAACCAGTCCATAGAACTTCCTGCTTTGTATATACTATGTCAGAAGGGCTGTCCTGTACATACAGAAAACAAAGCCACTAAGGAAAACAGTTTCCTCTGGTCTATAGCCACAGGAAGAGAAGGGGACCCTGTCTCTAAGTCTGCTTTTTCAAAATGGATTGTCGGATCCATCCACTTGTGCTCTTCATTAGCCAAGATCACCTTACCTTTCACGCATAGAGCACACAACTCATGGCACAAGGACTGCTCTAGCTTTTATTGCTAATGAGATCTATTCATACCTTCACACAGCATTACTGCTTAGATGCATATTCACAAGGTGACGCACAGGTGGGTCAGGCGGTGTTAAAACATCTTTGCCGCTGTACCTTCTAACAACCCACCACATGCTCCAGGTACTGCTCGCTAGTTTATGCAAAGTTATTTAAACTGATCAACAAGCCTTGGAAGGCATACATTACTTAACATAATCGTATTTCTGATGCTTTTACCTGCTTAGATGCACACATGCCCACCCTTCCTCCCTTCTTGGAGTTGAAGGTACATAGACCCTTAACACCTTGTATTTACTTCATGTACTCGCGCATAGACTTCATGCTCCCTCATGTGGGAAACAAAACCATCTGAGGGACATAGACACATGAAGGACCATGGGTACAGCACATGTCTCACTAGGGATAGTATTACAAACACTCCCAGTCGACATCCCTTTTCGCACTTTGAAAACAAACTATGCAATGCTCTGCACCTACCAATAGATGTCGGTCTATGCAAAGCATGTGAATCTAAGCAAATACAAGCATCAAAAATATGATTATGGTAATGTGTAAGTAACCTTGGGAAACCCAGACGTGGACCTCTTGCTCAGTGAGGCAAAGCTCCAGCACAATGATAAGGCCCTACTTGGCCAAAACACATATCTGGGGTTGCTGTTAGCACTCATGTTCAAAGGGGGTTTGCCAGGTATTTCGGTGGTGGACTGCCCTTGTGGGCGGGACAAAGACGGATATGCAAATGGATATTCCTCCTTTGTGAAAAGTACAGTGAGCAAAAATTAATGGCTGCAGACTCCCTAAGTGGAAAAAACTACAGAACAGTTTATCATGCCATGTTCTTTCAAGAGCGGAGCGCCTGCTACTTCTTTTGTGGTAATGTATGCCTTTCACCAGTATGTTGACTTGCAAAACATCACTAAATCACTAACAAGCTGAAACGGGTAATTATTGCAGATGTAGGTAAAATGATAACCAGTCACAAGTACAATTCCCTTCTAATTTAGCAGTCCAACCCTAAGTATGGGGCCCAGTGCCCAAAAGTCACAGGTTCCAACACACGGTTTCTCACAGCAGGGTGTTCTCTAATGGGATGCAATGGACTAGTGGTGGTGATTCAAAACAGTTCCAAACAATTTCAAAGTTCAGCAACCATTTGTCAGACATGTAAGTGCTCTTCTCTTGCAGACCCAAGGTTAACCAAGTGGCTGGATACTTGACCCAGATTTGACGACCAACGGGTAAGTCGGAGAGAGATGGATCATTGGGCGCAAAGCCCTTTGTGTCCTATGGATGATGGGCACAGGTATGCTTACTTACCGCCCTCACTCTTCCCACGGGTCCTGGTGGATTGTCTGGGTGTCGCTGGGAGCGCAGTCTTTGTTTCAAGTGAGGGGTGCCCAGGAGTTGTAGGTTCGAGTATGCTTCCGGTCGTGTGCTGAAAGATGCAAGCCCATTTGTTGAAGAAATGCCAACTTTAATGACGCCGACCTCCTTCGGGACACTTGAAGGCGAGTTCCAGCAACAATCGGTTTGCAGGCGACGACTGGCGTCTTCCAAATTCTTGAGAAGGAGACTTGCAGCACAAGCTGGCGACCACCAAAGTTCCATGCTTGAATGTGGAACAGACTGTTCTGGTGAGCGCATGAGGGAGCTGGTCAGTTCCAAAGACTCTTTGGGTATGCAACATCAAGACTAGTTGGTCCCACTAAGCCAAGGTCTGAAGAACCAATGAGGGTCTTCAGAGACGGGCCACTCCCTGGAGCGGATGCTGGGCTACTGCAGAAGTTGTCCTCTGGTGGTCAACTGGTGGTCAACAGGTGCTCTTCTTCGAAGGATCCTTGGCTGCAATGTAGATCGGAAGAATGGCTCCAGGGGTCCACTTGTTATCCAAAGTGAATCTGAAAGCAAGTCCAAGCCCAACAATGCAAAGGATCTGCACCATTCAAACAGCCAGTAGTTCCATTGAAGGACAACTACTGGTTTCACATCTGCCCCAACAGACTTTCTGGCACCAGGGATGTGGTCTGGGACTAGACTGTTTCAACCCCCTTCCTTGGCCACAAACACATTAGCCCGCGAAAGCAGCAGCTTTCCTGGGCAAGTTCATGACCTTCTATAGGATTTCCTGACCTAACCAGGCCCAACTACTATATGGCCAAAGAACATGCTAAAATCATGTAACAGCCATTTTAGGGCACTAGTCACATTTAGTAGCCATACGTGGTAAATGTCAATGTGCACATCAAAAATATATCAAAACAGTGAAAATGTAACTGCTGCCTTCAGCTTGGCTTTAGGCACATGTAAAAGTAACTAAAAATCCCAAGTGTAAGATGTTATGGGGAAAAAAAGTATCCCCATTGCACTGCACAGTAAGATGTGTGCAATGTTGAAAAATACACGCATTCAAAAGGTAAAACAAGCTTCCCAGTACTGATACTCTGAAGTGGTAGTCGGTTTGCCCATAAAAAATAAGCAAAAGGCAAAAGCAGTGAAGCTGAAGGCTCTACTTACTGTCAAAGTTAGGTCGGAATGCAAAACATAACAACAAAATGGTTTCCATAGAAAACTAGGGAGAGAAAGCTGACGAAAAAATCTTTCATAACCATGCTCAAGGGATTAATGCGGTAAAAATGTGAGGGGTCGATATTGAGGCGGACACAAAGTTTGTAATCTCATTGTCGGACATCTTTATTAAACAGAAATGGGTTGGATAAACACCTCTCTAACCCTATCCTAAAGAAGAATTTCCCAGCCTAGGAAACTAAAACTAATGATCAGTCCATCTCACATCGTTAAACTTGGAAACCGTCCTTTTGTCCAGAACATTCTAATCTGACCCTAATACTAGAAACTAACAACTAAGAGGTGCAAGGAAATGTCTCTTTATGTTTAGCAAAAAGTGTTCATATTCAAAATATAAAAGCAAATCCAACAAAGTGTTTTCCTTAGAGAAACCCTTGGATCCAGAGGGCGATTCCCTTCCCCTGGATATTTAGGTAGGAAGGCAAGTGTCACTTTCAAACAAGTTTCTTGGTATCACAAAAGTGCCTTTGTCCAATAGTTCCTTTAGTTCTATGTTAGTGCACAGTATAAATGATCTTTAACATTATCACCACCGGAGTGGTCCCCTGCTGCTCTGGCGGATCTGAAATGGATGGAGTGTGGGTTGGGTTAGTAGGAAATAGAGGGAAGATGTACAGTGAGAGTTGTGATGTCCTGTTGACCGCTTCAGTTCGGTTTGCACTGTTCGCTGAACTTGGGTTGCAGTGTAGTGCAGTGCATGCAGATTGCTGTGCAGGGAAGGGGTTGTTTGTTCAGTGTTTAAGAGGTGTATGTGGAACTTGCGTTGGGTTAGTTGGGCTTTTTTTCCCCTTGTTGATTTGGACTTCGGTGCTTGGTGCCTCGGACTGTGCTGTGCGTTTGTAGCGGTTCATTAGCCGGGTTCTGTGCATGGTGGTTGTTTTCCTCTGTCTAGCGGTCTGTGGTCATGAGGTGTTGAGGGCCTCGCCCCATCCCTGGGTGGAGATGGGTATGGTTTAATGGTTTGCTCTTAGGTTGCCAAGGGTGTGCCTACCCTTGCCTTCCCCAGACCTTAGTGCGGGGGTCCCCAACCGCTCAGGAAGGCGTTGTAGGGCCTCTAGGGGTGCAAGTTAATTGGGTAATACTGCAGATTCAGAAAGTTCTTATTTAAACAATACATTTCATGACATCCATCACTTTTTCGGTTTCTTTGTACTGGATTCACAAAGTTCTCATTTATATAACCATTTCCACACTAAGCTTTCTTTAACTTCTCTTGTACTTTGGCTGATTTGAACTTCTATTGTATTTTGGCAGATTGCCTGGTGTACTTGTTACCAGCAATCCTCTTGTGAGCTCTTTAGAGCTCTTGGTATACTCCCCTGCCAGGTATCTTTTCACAGTCTTAAGTCTTTGTACAACTCCAAGTGCTTGGTGTAGCTACCTACTAGGACTTTTCGTGTGCTTCTCAGATTCCACAGTATACTCCCCTGCCAGGTATTTTGCAACATGGTACAACTTTCCTCTACAAGTTTGCTGGATCGCCCGGTGTAATTCCCTGCCAGGTATCTTCCCACAGTTTTTAAGTTCTTGTATTTGTACAGTTTCAAAAATGACTGGTGTATTTGCTTGTCATGACTTCTCTCATCGATTTCCTAGATCCACTGGTATGCTTCTCTGCCAGGTATCTTGCCACAATCTTAGACTTTTTACAACTTTGGTGGATTGCCTAGTATACTCCTCTGCCAGGAATCCTTCTCTGGGGTTCTGTAGATGCCCTGCTTTACTTCGCTGCCAGTTATCTTTCCCAATGTCAACTGCCTAGTGTGTTCCTTTTACCAGGACTTCTCTTTGGTTTCACTGTCCTTTTCACTATGCCAATGCTGTGTCAACTTTGTTGTGTTTCAATATGTTTGCTTAGGGTAACCCTTTCTCCAGCTTTCCCCCACATCGCCATCTCATGCATAGATATTTGTTTAGGTTTTGTTGCTGCACTTTATCTGGTCGGTCTTCAAATATCCTTCTTTTTGGGCATTGCTTTAGCATGTGGTTTTGTCTGTATTTAAACAGCCTTGAGTATTGTCCGTAATAGCACTTCACATAATTCATTCCCTTGATTGCATGCATGACGTTATGCCCCGTAGTCCCCAATGGCAGACTCCCTGGTTGTTCTCAGCGTCTCCGACTTATAGCGTACTTCTTCGGTGAAGCTTCCTCCCTGGGGTGGCTTTCTACATGATGTAGTCGCTTCTCCAGCATTTCCTGCAGCTCTGTGTTCACTCGCTGGCTTCCCTCTGGCTTGGACCAGAGAAAGCTGCTTCCTGGTACGACCGTACCTCCAGGAGCTCCGCTGCAGCCCCTGGCGCTTAGTCCTTTTGCCTGCTGCCCCTCTCCTTCCTTCCTTCACTCCACGCTGGTATATGCGACTCGCCTTCCCGAGCCGCCGCATGGATGTACCCATTCTTTCTTGATTTTCTCCGGCACAGTTCTCTTTTGTTCTGCTATGTTGAGTGCAATGCCATTTTTTAATGTCCTGCACACTTGAGATTTAGTCAACTAGTCTGCACATTAGGTTTTGGTCTGCTCTTAGTCTGCATCAGCTCCTCCCTCATCTTTTTCGTCTCGGTATTTGAGGCTTAATGGGAGCTGAAGTCAATAGATGTTACATTTTTGACAAGATGTTGTTCAAACATTTTATACAGAGAAACATAAACGGGAGATGTGTGTGGTGCATATTTGGGGTATAAATGGAATTCTGTCTAGAGTGACACAAAGGAAGGTTTTACAATACGGTGGATTGTGGGATAAGCCATCAAGAACTTGGTTCTTATAAGGTCTTTGTCAGGAGAAATTTTGAGAATACCACGTCTCTTCTGATAAGTCACCACCTGCCCCCGGCAGTCAGTTACTCCCATGTGATCCTCCCTCATATTGACCACCCCAAGGTCTGGATCCGGTAGCGGCTGCCGCCCCCGACCACATGGGAGGGAGTCACTGAAGGGGAATCGGTGCTGTGCACCAGGAAACATGTAAAAATGGTTCACTGCCACCGTCCTGTTCCATATACACATACCAAAAGTAACTGTGTACAGTTTTCATTAAGTAACATCCCTGTGTCTTAGTAGCACTCCACTGAAGATGGCTTGCACTACACGATGAAAAATGTGTACAATAAAGGTCGAAACATTCCCTGCTCTGTTAGCCATTGGGTAGTTGACCAGTAAACTCCCAGTAAACTCCCAAACTATATAAAGCAGGTGTGATGAATCCTACAGATCTCTCACTAAAACCCTGCCTAAAGTCTCCTCCCAGTTGGTCAGGAAGCAGCAGATGCTTCCTGATCCTGACCTTGAGGGTGGTGTACTACGGGAGGATCACCTGGGAGGAGACTGGCCCTGGTTGGTGAGGAGATCCAGTGGGGTGAGATGCAGTATTTATCTCCTGAAAGGAGGTGCCTTTGTGGGTTGCCAAAACAGGTAATGGTATATTGCCAGTATAATGTCCCTGATCCACAAGATCTGTGGCCCGGGGTACAAACACTGTCCCGTTATAATTCGCTGACTCTATACTTTTCGGCACCTCTTTCTGAACTGTTTTTAAATTGTTTCAATTCATATTGCATGTTAATAGTTTAAAAATAGATTTTTACTAAAGCTATTCTTGGATTTTATAAATTGTTTGAAAGTGTAGGGGGAGAACTTTTGAAGTGCGTTTACGTGTGCGGCCACAGATTGCTTGATTTAACTGTCAATTGGCCATTTGCACGTCAGTACGAGGGATATACAAGATTGAAGCCCCAAACTACATTTCCTGGCCTACATTGTGTTCGTGCAACACTGATGCATGTATAGAGCGATGCAGGCTATATCGTGTCCGCGCTTTGCACTGATGCAAAACCTGTTGAGGCCTGTTTAAGGCCAGCATAGGCGATTGGCGCGTTATGCTGCTCGTTTCTTCTCAGTCCAGATCTGTATTACCTGGTCTCAGGCTGTATTGAGCAGGCTTGTGGAAACCAGCTTTTGCGGGACAGGTTGACCTCATCCAGTATGACGGTAAAAGGCGAAATGATTACAGGGATTTCTCACTCTGTACACTGAATAAAACTTGCTCATTGGGAATTGAAAGGAAGAAGGTTTATATAGGGAGAGAGAAGTGATCACCTGGAAGCACTGTAATTAATGCGAAATTACTGAATGTCAGGTCAGCAGTGGCACATGCAACGGAAATATTGATATGATCTTATTGGCGAATATCAATTGGATATTCTGTTTTTAACTAAAACCTGGTTTAGGGACACATCTGGGGGAATTGCTATTCAAAACATTGATTGATTGAGGGAGTAAGCAAGGAGGTGGAATATCAGTCATAATCGGATGCCAGTATCAAATTTCACATCTTGTGCCCATTGGGTTAACTCAGCCGAGATGGACATGTGACTCTGTCAACCTCCCCAAACAACTGTTCATATTTTACTGGCTTATAGCCCCCCAGGTCCAGCTAGTGTTTTCCTGGGGGGACTGGACCACTATCGGACTGATATAGTTAGTAAGTATATAGAAATCCTGTGTCTGGGGGACCTTGACATTTGGTTAGAGGACCAATTGGATACTGGGTCTAAACAGCTACATGACATTATGCACTCACACAACCTCAATGCCTTGGCATTATCAGCCTCTCACAAATTTGGCCATTGTCTAGATATCTTATTTGTATGAGGGGAAAAGATTCCAGATGAAGGATACTCTACCACTGTCATGGGCTGACCATTACTTAAGGCTGTTAGCAGTGAAACTGAAATGGGAACAATTAAGGAGAATAGTCTGGCTCCAACATATAAGCGGAAAGAGCTGGAGAATATTCCTGGAGATATGCTGAGAAACGATGTGGCCGCAACCTCCTCAATATCTAAATTTGACGACCTCTTTAAACAGGGTGCTGCTATAATGGATAAGATCTGTACTTTCCGTGCCCCCTTAAGATCGAAAGCACTAAAGAAAATCTCTAAGAATAGGTTACCCCTCAACTATTAGTCTTAAAAAAAAATCATATAGAGGTCTGGAAAGGAGTTGGCGTATATCTAAAACGCAAGGAAACACTGTAAAGGTCAAAACTGCCCTTGCCGATTACAAAATTTCTATTTCTAGAGCAACGTCATCATTCCTTGCTGCGAAAATGAATGTAGCAGCTAATCAACTACAAGAACTGTTCCGGGTTGGCTCAAATTTTGTCTGTCCATTACGAGGAGTCTTGGGGATGGAATCATCAGTTAAACAGGCTAATGTGTTTAATAATTTCTTCCTGGGGAAGATTGAAACAATTCGCAAGAACAATATATCTGCAAGGAAAGTCAGTAGAAAAGAAATCGCTAGCTCTCTAGATACCTCTTCTATGGCAGAGGGAGATGGCAAGCCTAATTTAATTCCATTCTGCTTGACTCCAGTGTCCGAAGAGACTGTTTATTCTCTTCTAACAAAACTTAAACCTACAATTGACACTTTGTTCTCCCTGTGTGTGCAGCAAAGGGTCTGGCTTCTGATTTAACCCCTTTTTATAACTTTGTCAATCGTTCTTAATTGGGGGGATTTTCCTGGAGGAACTGAAACAGTCTACTATTTCTCCTGTATTGAAAAAGCCAAATCTGGATCATGAGAATCTTCTGAACTTTCGCCCAGTGGCAGGCCTCACCTGGCCATGAAAAATGCTGGAAAAAAATCGCCATTACACAATTCCAGGAATATGTCGAATTGGAAGGCGGCCTGGACCCTCTCCAAACGGGATTCCGCCCTAAATTCAGGACAGACTGCACTGGACGCGGTCTGGGACGAACATTTAGCAGCTCGAGATCGGGGCAAACGGTCTCTACTTGTTATGTTGGACTTATGGTCCACTGTATCAAATGCGGATGATATTATCCTTCTGGGGCGATTGACGATCATACGGAATGCTTCACTCTGTGCTCTCAAGTGGTTCACCGCTTTTTTTTAAAAAATGATTTTTTAAATCGGGACGTCTTCAGCGGGTGAAGCTACGTTGTTTCCTTTCCGACACCCTCCCACAGTGGTGTGGAGTCCCACAGGGGTCCTCCCTCTCGCTGCTACTATTTATGCCCCCTTTTTAACATCATAAGAAAACATAAGGGTAATTTTCAGTCCTACGCATTCAATACCCAACTGTTTCTCAGACTGGATGATGCAGATGACTCTCTGACACGGGTCAGCAGGTGTCTGGGAGAAGTTGGAGGTTGGATGGCCACAAATTGACTACAGTTTAACCCAAAGAAGACGGAGGTGATGCTGTTTGGCCCAAAACCCCTGCTGGCTACAAATGGAGGCCTTACTCTTTCATTCTTCGGGGGGTTAGAACTAAAGTATGCCTCCAGGGTCAAGTATCTGAGGTGCTTCTGGCAGAATTATTTGGGATGCGAAGGGCCGGTTTCTGCTGAAGTTCAGGTGGCCTTTTATGGTCTTCTGCTTCTCTGGCAGGCTCTGCCTTAGGTCTCCCAGAATTATCATGCCACTGTGGTGGGAGCCCTTGTTAGCTCTAAGCTGTACTATTGCAACAGCCTGCTGGCAGGGGCTCCCACCAAACGAATCCACTGAATGCAGAAAGTGCAGAATGCAGCGGTTAGATAACTTTTAAGGGTAGCCAAATCTACACCTATCTCTGATCTGCGCCGTTCTGTCCATTGGTTAGTCGTGGAGGACTGGATAAAGTTCAAAATTGGCTGTATGATCTATAAATGCCTGAATAACCTAGCACCTGGATACCTAGCGGATAAACTAAAGCCGTACTGCCCTTCCCAGTCTCTAAGATCAGAAGATAAGCTCCTGTTGGTCGTTCCACCAACTTGATGCGCATCTCGTGGTGATTGTATATTTCTGTGTTGGGCCCGAGCCTTTGGAATAGCCTCCTGCTGTAACTTAGAAAATGTCATTCTCTGACGTCTTTTCGTGTAAAACTAAAAACGTTTTTGTTTAATGTTTTTTTTGGAGAGATCGCTGTAAGAGTTTAGCTGACACTCGATAGTTGGGATCTAACAGCCCAGTCATATATCCATCTGCGCCTTGATATGACGATTCGGTTTGTATAGTCGCGCAGTATAAATACCTCAATCAATCCAGGCATAATATAAAAGGAGCTAGAGAAAATGCCTTAAATGCAATGTATCCTCTGTACAGAGATCCAAATAGGATTTTGAGGTGGGAGTATTTTACTCCCCATTTCTAAACTTTGAGAGCAAATAAGATTTCAAGAGAGTAAACATTTTTCTCCTTTGCAAGAGTAAAAAGTATGTGACATCCAGCTGACATGTGCAAAGAGTTAAAACTGAATTGGAATCATTATCATGCAAACCTGGCTCTACAACACCACAGACTAAACCTGGAAACTAAACTGGTAAAAAGGACAACTAAACCGAAAAGACATAGGCACCCCTGACCGGGGAGAGCAAAGCCCACAGTAGCTGGACGGGTGACATCGGATAGACAGGAACACAGGCGGCACGCACGGAGACTGAGTCAACGAACACAGACAACCCACCAACACCTACCTTAATTCAATTACTGCCAGGTACCACATTGGTGTGGAATTACCGAGACACTGGCAATCTCCCCCACTACCTGAGAGTTTGTCATTGGCAAGCCCACTAGAGTCTAAATGGAGGATATGGGGAACTATCGGAGAGCATATTAGAGGCGGGGGCTAGAGGAGTATGGAACCTGCATGCCAGTCAGACCCAGATCAGGACAGAGCCACAACAGGTGAGACTACGCAAGCCAAGCACTCCAATTCAGGATAGAGACGCAAACTAACCAACCCTACTAACAATTCCCCTTTTCTGCATACACCTCTCAAACTCCAAACCAAACACAACCAAAACCTACAGCACAACAAAACGCACAAACTTCACTACATGGCAACAACAAAACAAAAACACACATAGCCTTACACAACAGTACACAACGACTACCGGCCGCAAACACCCCAGGCCCAGCCAACGGACCCACTGGGCTGAGGCCGCCAACAGCACATCACTGCTCTCTTGCACTTTTCCTGCTTCCTCCCACTAACCCATCCTCCCCTCCTCTTTCAGAGCCGCCAGAGCGCCAAGGGACCACTACGGTGGTGATGGTGCGCGGTACAAATGTCCTTTAACATTAACTTGCAGCAGCTTTCCGGTTTTTGACATAGAAGCAGGTTTCTCTCACAATTAACAAAGCACACAGTGCAGTGACAAAAACACCCTCTCACGAATGGAACAAATGAGCACTAACACAGTTTCCCTTGCATGTAAAGAGGGGTAGAAGAGCAGTATAAGCTTTTTAACACTTCGCTCACACAGGTCAGATCAGCTTGAGTAGGAATGTGTAGGCTTCCCCCTCACAAACAGAAAAGGTGAATCGGGGCACCCCCAATGCAAGCTTTAATCATGTGAAACAGTTGGAGGGCGATCAGTGCAAGGTGTAAAGCAAGTGTAGAAGATTGTAGGCGTGAACCTTTATCGCAGCCCCTTTACCCAAATTAGGCCCACCTCTAGAATTAGTAAGTCTGCCTTTTGTCCATAAGGCAGTTTTATTGTACAAACGGCCGGGCAGGAGCTTGGATGACCTCTAACGATCACACTAACCCTGGTCTCTCTGAACCACACAAAGAACACACACACTCCCCCAGATACCGTTACAAAGGCATCCCCACAGACTTGCCCTAAAAAATACCTAAAACAAGAGGGATGGCGTCCTGCCACTTACTTTTAGTCTCTTTACATATATATTTTAGTAAAGGCTGGGTTATTCAGCATGCTTAATATGGCAAAAGCTATTTCATTAAGCTGTCATACATGTTCAAATACCTAAGCACATGAAGATGAGAGAAAGACACGTAGATTCCCTTTTGACCTATTTGTGTTTGTGAACAGCATTGCCCAAACCTGTCCAGTTTTTAGGGCTACTGACCTTTCCTATTCACATTATGTCTGTCCACTATCTGACAACACAATAGCTCTCCTGAAATGTATTACTACTGATCTCTGGAAGTGCTCTGGCCTGGGAGAAGCCACCTATTCCAAATACCCCTGCAAGTTCACAAGATGCCTATCCCTTAGATGAATGATCTCTCCTGTTTACCAGAGATCATATCTTCCCTTCACCCTCCAGCACTTGAGCCATCTGCAAACTTTCCGCAACCACCCCGTAGACCAACTTACAAAACCTGTTCCCTGACATCTGATGGGCCTTTGCCACGATTGCAAAAACACCCTTCTAATTAAACCACAATACAGAGACCCATGCTACAGAGCAACCACACCTCATACCTTTTACTAAATTTGAAAACCACTTCCCATACATGTATACCATTGTGTGCATTTTATACCGATTATGATCTCATCGCCACCATTCATACAGCTAAATTCCACATGCACATATTGATCGCCTGCTTCACCTTAGTGGGGAGGGGCCCTCAGTGTGACGATGTTTCTTTGTTTCTGCGCGCATGGAAATCTACACATGTATCGCATCTACACAAAATAACCCAAAGTAACCTAAATGTAACACTTATCCCATTAACCATAAATATTGCAATATTTGTTGCAATTTGCGAAAGTGACACAAATGACAATGACGTGTCCAACCCCCAGTCAGTGGTATGGCGTCCGGAGTGCAAACTTTTCCAATTTCCCAACAAGATTCCCAAACAGAGAACTGATCAGGAATGTGTCTCTGCAGTTGAAGCTCCTCTCATATGAAACGGGTGTAACTTAGCCTTCAGTAGTGCACACTCCACTCCTAATCTAGAAATGGTATACCATGGATCTCAGTAGACCATGCGTTCCTAACAAAGAACAGGAGCGTTGTGCGTCTCAACAATGCAAGATTAACACACTTGGAACAGATATCTTGTGGGTTACATAGTATAAGTTCAACTTGCATGGAGACAGAGCTACATGGGATGGAGCAGTGCAAGCAAACACTCCATTTAATAAAATAGACTATTTCTTTTTAGGCATGTTGCGCAGCAACCAGAGTGAGGATTAATTAAATTTTTATGCCATTTTTCATGTAATTTCCAGACGGTTTTGGGGGTATAAAATGCATCTACTTGTGACTCTGGGAACTGTAATGTCCAGTTAGATTAGGTTTCTGGCTGATCTGAACATGTGACAAATATGAGAGTTGATGAAAAGGTGGAAAATGAAATTAGAAATATGCTTGATAACTTATATATTCATTTTATGAAAATGACACAACTGTGACCCAGGGTCGGTTACATCGTACGGATTTGGCTGTCGGTTTATCTGATTCCCCATGATCAGCTAAAGCAGAATGTTTCATATGGCAGTGGCTAGTACAATTATCAAGTTATGATGCATAACTAGTTTATGCCAAAACGTTGAAACGAGAACAAAGTATGGTGATAAATGGGGAAACGACAGATGTTGCTCCAAAACCCCTAAAACCATCCTGATTGGGGCAGAGAGAGAGAGTGTAATTGTCCAAGCCCAGCGGCAGGGACTATTGCAGGGTACTTCCCCTAGTTTGTAAAATTAGTGATGTAATTTCTGCTATATAAGAGGGACTGTACTAGGAGACACACAACTGGGGAAGACAGAAAAAGGTGGACGGAGAGAAGGCTGCTGAAACGTACCATCTTTGAGAGTGCAGTGACCAGACTCCTGCCCTATCTTTCCATAGTCCTCAGATGCAGCTTGCTTTCCTGAAACTTAAACAAAGGCTTGCTATTTAAGTAGCAATAACCCCAGCCCTGAATTGCATAAGCCCTTCATTTTTTTTTTTTTTTTTTTTTTATTGTAAAACTACAGCCTTATACATATTTTATGACAAGGCTTTTGTTACATTCTTCCACACTTCATCCTTATTCCTTGTTACTGCTGCTTTGCCTTTGGTTATGGTTTGCCGACTTTCTGATCTGTGTTCCAGGAATCCTGAGTTGGCAACAGCATGTCCATGTAATTAATTACTGAACAGACTAGCTGTATGTTTTCGCCTGATAATAGATTTTTCCACCATCTTTCGATATCATTCTCTAACGGAGTGAACTTTTCCAGGTGTGTTTTACGCTGAGGGATTGTACCTGTGCACTCTGTTATAAGATGTTTGATGGTTTCAAGCCCATCTTTACAGAATCTGCATGAACTGTCTTTTATTTTTGTGTTTTTTTGTCTCCTTAGTGTTTCTTTTGTTCTTAATATGTTTAGTTTCAATCTTAGAAACTGCATACGATAATACTTTGAAGGGCATCGTGTCAGGAATCGAGCTGGCGTGTTTAATTTGTTTTCAGTTGGCCCTAGACTTGCCGTTGATTTGAGTGAATCTCGCATTTCTTTGTTAATTATCCAGGACCATCGTTAAAATTTTTTTTTTGCAATTTGAGGTGTGTTCAGCAGTTCTGTTTCTTTAATGTCGGCTGTGGTTAGGATTCCCATTAGTTTGGAGTTCCATTTAGTTGTTAGATTTATTTGAGTTCCAGATTCTGTCTTGAAAATCTCGTATGCTGGGATTGGGGGGTTCAGATTCATTTTCCTCCATGTTATGAGCGATTTCCATATAACTTTCGAGTGTAATGAATTCAGTGATAATTCGTGCCTTACTGCGGCAGCGGGGACATTTTTGGGTAGATTCAACACTCTGCGCCAAAATATGCTTTCCAGCCGATGCCATGTTGTTTCTGAGATGTTCCACCCAGCTTCAGCTCCGAAGGTTATTGTTGGTATCACTTTTTGTGCATAGAACAATATAACAGGAGCCAACGAGAATTTACCGTATTCTCTCTCTAGTTTTGCTCCTTGCAGCGCCAGCTTTTTCATACGGTTTTTTAGATCTTCGATCCATGGTCCTTCATTGATGGAATTATTGAAGCGTATTCCTAGATATTTTATGGAGGTTACTCTTTCTATGTTTTCACCGTTTATGGACCATGAAAAATTTCGGTCTTTTCTGTTACCTTTGGAGCCAATTTCTAAGATCTTGGTTTTGGCCGTGTTTATTTCGAGATCATTCATTGTCAGATAATCATACAATTTGCTTAACAGTCGTTGCAGTCCGACTTGTGTACGATCTAATAGTACTATGTCGTCGGCATATGTTATGCAGGAAATTGGTGTGTTATTCAATTTTGGAGGAAATGCGTTGACGTTTCTCAAGTGAGTTGGTAGATCTGCTATAAACAATTTAAATAGCTCTGATGCAAGAGGACACCCTTGTTTTACCCCCTTCTCAGTTTTAATGGTTTCTGACATTTCTCCATTATTGCTTAATCGCACACGTATTGATGTGTTAGTGTGGAGTGCTATGATAGGTTCAAGCAGGTTAGCCGGGCATCCCCATAGACTAAGTTTCTGCCATAGCCTTCTGCGATTTATTCCGTCGAAGGCCTGTTTCATGTCGACAAAAGCTAGAAACATCCGTTGGCCTGCTTTGATGGTTTCCATTTTTAATATGCTTAGAATGCAAAGATTTGCGTCCACTCCGACGCCAGCAGTAAATCCCGTTTGTCTTGGGTCTACAATCATCTCTTCATTTGCCCATTTCGCGAGTTTCTTTCTCAAGAAAGATCCACAAACCTTGCCTATGGTGTCTAAAAGAGCGATTGGACGATAATTGTTTGGGTCGTCCCGGTCGCCCTTTTTATGAATTGGCACCACTATGGCTTTTGACCAAGATTCAGGTATTTGTTTAGTTATAGCTATTCGAGCAAAGAGAATTTCCATAAAGACTGACCATTCCACAACGTTTTGTTTTAACATTATGTTTGTGATCAGGTCTGGACCTGGCGCGCGGGAATTTTTTAGTTTGGTTATTGCATATGCAATCTCGTGTGCATCTATTTTTAAGTCCCAATCGTTCATTCTAGTGTTGAGTTCTATTGGTGGATCCCAATGGGAGCTTTTATATACTTTTGTAAAATGGTCAACCCAAATGTTTCCTGCTAGACCATTTACAATTGTTGGTTGGAATTTCAGGGATCCTGCATTTAATATTGACCATATGTCTCTGGAATTTTTCTTTATCATAAGTTTCATAATGTTTTCCGCACGATCTTGATCAATGATTGCTTTCTGTGATCTAATCCAGTTCCTATATTGATTGCGCCGAACTTTTATTCTTGCTCGAACATTACCCGTTTTGTGATCTTTTTTCAGTTTTCTCACGTCACTTCTTAATGCTTTTTTAGCGTCTTGAATCACTTTACTGAAATTATGTTTGTGTTTTACCAGTCGTACTTAAATGGTTTTTTACAAGGTTTGATAATAACGGAGCATATTCACATGTGCCTTGGTCCTCGTTTTTGCAGAATAATTCAGTGACTTGTCGTATCTGCGGGCTAGTTATTCTCAGTCTGTTACCAGTCGAGTTTACTGTTAACTGGGTTGTTGTTGGTTCGCTCTTTTTCCAAAAAACCCGCCAATTTAGACGTATCATCTCGTGATCACTCTTTCTTGTTGTGATCACTTCTAAGTTAGTTAGTTTTCCATACATCTCTGCTGACGTCCAGATGTAGTCTAGGGTTTTGGCTGCACCTTTGAAGATGCCTCTCCAAGTGCATTTTGCCGGGATGTCTCCTTTGATGTTTCCATTAATCATACACAGATCTCGATTTGACATCATATTTTGCCAGGCATTTGCTCTTTTGCATAGTTGGTTTTTTGGAATTCTTAGATTAGTTTCTAAGTTTTGGTCCCATTTGAACCATGCACAGTTCAAGTCTCCACAGCAGATGATCCATACTTTCCTGTAATTTAGAATAACATTGTCTATGAGCTCCAGCACTGAATTTATGAATTTGTCAGTTGTAATTTTGGCTGGATTCCAATAACAATTAATTATTAGCATGTATTCACATTGCTCTTTGTTTGGTAGGAGGTATTTTATTAATGTTCCTTGAACAAAGAGATTTGGGTTTAGGGATTGTACTGGTGTCCATCTTTCGTTGATTCGAATCATCGTCAAAAGTCCCGAAAAGGGGCGACCAGTTCTGTTTTTCCCAGCAGGATTGAGGAATATGCTAAAACCATCTTTTGATGGTTTATTATATAACCAAGTTTCCTGCAAACAAATGAATATTGTTTTTTCGGACGAAACAGGGAAATCTTCAAACAAGTGTGTAAATCCACGTGTGTTCCACGATAAGAGGTTTCCTTGTCCCTCTTGTCTTTTCAATCATTGCTAATTTGGTTGTCTTTGTAATCCTTGCTTGGTTTGAGTGTTAGCCAGTGAGTGACGTAATGCATTGATTTTAGATTCCATTGTGAGAGTGTCCTGCTCGTCATATTGGCTTCTTTCCTGTTTAGAGCTTTCTAGAGGTTCTACCGTCAAGTCAAAGCCAAATACCAGAAGTTCATCTAAGGCATGTAGAATTGTGGATCGCACTGCGTTTGAGGTAATGTGCAGTAGTACCTGATCAGTGGAGTTTTCAGAAGCGTATTCCACTATTTTGATGTCATCCGTATGAATGGTCCGTAAGGAGGGTATACATTGGAATAGCTTCAGCACATTTGTCCGATTTAGATTCATCTCGTGTTCATCTGTATGGATGTTTTGAAGTCGAAGTTTTGTGATTTGGTTGCCATTTTTCTTTTTCTGATACTGTTGTGTTTTTGATATATAATGCACAGTTTGTTTCCTTTGATTTATTGTTAATTTTGGATTTAGTTTGTTTGCCGCTTGTGCTCTAATTCCTTCTTTCTCTGAATTGGATTTTCCCATCATTTGAGGCTTTGTATTATTTTCGTTGGTTCGTCGAATTGGAACACTTATTGGAAAATTTTGTTTTGGTTGAGCCTCGTCTTGCCATACATTTTCAAACACAGCCGCGTCATCATTTCCGTCGCTGTTATGCGAGTATGTTGACAGATTGCAGAGCTCTGTTGACGAGGTTGAGATGATTTGTGCTGTGCTTGTTCCTGAAGTTTCTCTCCGCATGCGTTTTCTACATGGGCTCCTCTTTTCGGTGTTTTTGGAGTTGACTTGCTTTTCTGGCGTTGTTGGTTTTCGATTTGCCTTCTCCGTTCGTGCGAATATTGCTGGTCGGGTTGGTAATGGCATATTTCTTATAAATTTTTTTGTATTTGCTGTTCTTTTCCACTTATTCCTGTCAAGGTTGGTTGCGGAAAAAAGTGGGACCTTGGGAACATCATTTGTTGTGATTTCTTTAGATTGATTTTTTGAAGCTTTTGTTATTTCTTCATGTACACCATTGAAGATTTTAAAGGCTGTTTGTTTAGTAACTTCACCAAGAATGATCTGAGGGTGATCTTGAGATGTTTCTGTCGTCAGTTCTTGTTGTTTATTTAGTTGCCGGGTGTTTGTCCTGTTCTGTGATGCTTCTAGGGTCGTTTGCTCGCAATCAGGTGCATGTACGTTTTGTTGTAACTTATCATTTTTGGCTCTTATTTCCTGGAGCTTTCCCTGTACTTCGTGTGGAGTTGCTAAAGTAGACTGATGTCGTTCGTGTCTCATCCATTTTACTGCTTCTAGCAGTCCTATGGACAAGTTGTCGTTGTCGCGGTGATATCTTGCTGCTAGGTCGCCAAGGCGCATCTGCCAATTTGCAGATACGTCTGCCTCTTTCTCCATTTGACTCTGGATAAAAGTTGTGAAACCGGACAGTTGTTCTATCTTTTCCATTAGATTAGTTAGCATTGCGCCTTGATCTTTAATGGTTTCATTTAGAGATTCGTATAATTTTACGAAGGGGATCATAGCTAAAGATGATGCGGCTAGTACATTGTTATGTATTTGCATGGCAGCCGCTGCCGAAAGGCTTGATTTCGTGGCTGTCTCGCTAGAATCCCTCCTTGGCGTTGTTTGTGAATTCGGTGAGTCTACATTCATATGGGTCAGGGGAATATTCAATTCCATAGGTTGTCGTTGTTTCGATTTTTCCAGCACAGGTGTTCTTGCGTGCCATCTTGGTGTACTTGCTTTGTTTCCTTGTTTATCGCTATTTTCATTGATGGTTAAGGACTGATGAATTTTGTTTGATGTCCCGTTTGATTTTGAAGGTTCCTTGTTTATTATGTTTTTTGATCCCACAGGGGTCGGCCTTTGGGAGTTAATTTTCCCTAGGCGTACAGCGATTTGTGAAGTAGCGTCCACTGTTGCTTCGTCCAGCATTACGGATCCCTGTTCAAATCCGTTTATCAAGGCACTTTTCAAAATAGTTTTTTCTTGTGTGGGGATGATGTTTGCATTTGACACTAGTTTACTATTGACATGGTTAGGACTTTTCCCAGGTTCCATTTGATTATTATGCTCCTTAGAGTTTTGATATTGGGTATCAGTTGATTGAGTTATTTGCTTTATGTTCGTTGTTTGTGTGTTTTGAGAGATCTCCATTATTGACTCGGGGAGTGAGGCTCCTAGTAAGTCCACGTCAGGGATTTCAAAGGGGGTGACAAAATCTTCTATGCATTCAACACTTTGAACTTTGTCAGTCTCACTGATGTCATGCGGGATCGGCACTAGATCAGACAAGGACAATGGAGCCTTAAGTTCGTTCCCGCTTTCCTTAGGTAAACCTTTTGATGAGATTAAGTCAATGACGCTCTCCAGGTGTGGATTTGTTTCAAGCGTTTTTTTCTGGTTCGTGTCGCTGTCTTTTTCATGTGTTTCGCTCTGTTGTAAATGGCCATTTGGTGGGGAGGCTTCAATATTTCTCTCGTCGTCCGATGGAACAGAGTCTATTTGAAGGGGCAAGGGGGGTTGCTCACCGTGTCTTATGTTGTCATTGCCTGTCACCATAGAGTCTGTTTCGAGGTCTACAGCCATATCTCCGACAATATGAGTGATGGCTTTTTGGATTTCTGCTCCTGCCTTTGCTAGCGACCAAGGATTTGTTTGTCGACGCTGTTGTATGGTTTTTGTCCTTGTCTGTGGACCTTGTTTTGTCGTCATCCTTATAATCTCCCAACCTACAATGCAGTTTCTCTGCACGTAAATTATAGGAAGTTAGAGTTGTGTGTGCGGATGTTATTAATGTGTTCGTGCTATCAAGCACTGATTATGTCTAGATGTTCCTGTGCCTTTGATCTCAGTAGGTTGCGGATTAGCACAATAAGACACTTACTTGTGGATCCAGTGGCCAAACAGGAATGTCGATGAGCTCGACTCGATGAATACCGCCTCCCAGAGCCAAACAGCAGCAAAACAGCACAGCAAGCGGCCTTGACACCACCGGGCTTAACGCCGCGAGGGTGACTATGTCTGGCCTTTGAGGTGATTCAGAGTCACGTGATGAGCACGTGACCGGCAGCAGTCTCCGCCCCCTCCGGGGAACGGACGTAGGAACTGCAAGAGTCTCCTGACTCGCAGTGCAGGGCAGGTAAAGATTTTGCAAATGCGAACGCACGTTCGTTTTCCTGAAAGTTCAGCTGCTGCAGCAAGAGCACACAGCTCGGCAGACTGTGTCTGGCCTTTGAGGTGATTCAGAGTCACGTGATGAGCACGTGACCGGCAGCAGTCTCCGCCCCCTCCGGGGAACGGACGTAGAACTGCAAGAGTCTCCTGACTCGCAGTGCAGGGCAGGTAAAGATTTTGCAAATGCGAACGCACGTTCGTTTTCCTGAAAGTTCAGCTGCTGCAGCAAGAGCACACAGCTCGGCAGACTGTGTCTGGCCTTTGAGGTGATTCAGAGTCACGTGATGAGCACGTGACCGGCAGCAGTCTCCGCCCCCTCCAGGGAACGGACGTAGAACTGCAAGAGTCTCCTGACTCGCAGTGCAGGGCAGGTAAAGATTTTGCAAATGCGAACGCACGTTCGTTTTCCTGAAAGAGCCCTTCATTTTTGTAGCAGTGCATCCAATATTTCCCCATTGAAAATCCCACTTGCCAGTGTAGTTCAGTCATCTCCCCATAGAAGAATCTCTGGTTTGCCTGTGTATGTTAGCATATCCCCCTAATTTGTCTGTGTAAATCCTTAGTAATTTTGTAAGTAAATCAATTAATTCCCCCATTGAATTTCACAGGATCAGGATTTTTCCAGTGATTTTGTTAATGCCCTTGTGAGCTGAAAAACAGATTTGTCCCTGTGTTTAAATTGTGCGCTGCTAAACGAATTTTCATTTGCCAGTGTCATTCCTCTTTGCATTTGTCATCCTGAACCAAAACAGATTTTAGTTTTGGGAGCTAAACCCCTTTCCCAGAGCCTACCTGTCGTTGTAGCCTCAGTGTAAACTAATTTTCATTTGCCACTGTATTTTCCCTTTGCATTTGCACTGTATTTTCCCTTTGCATTTGCTATCTCCCAAAAACCGATTTTCCTACTCCATTTCTATTTTACCTGAGGTGCTGATTAGTTTTCTCTAAAGCTGTCTCCTCACTGTAAGCAATACGAATTGTCTTGTATTCTGTCCCCCTAGCAGTTGTGAGAAATAATAAAAAAAACCATTCTTCCAAAAACGGGTTTTCTCTTTCTTTGCTGGCTTCACATATTGTGGTGGCGGGCTTCACCCAAAACTGATTTTCACTCTATATTCCTACTCCTTCCCACTGCCTTCCATTCAAAGCAGTCCAGTCCAATTCATGTTTGGGGGTGACTGTTGCAGGGGGAGTGCTTAGCTGTAGGTGCTATCGCTTTGTGTGGCATTATTTTCCTGTTTTGTCATTAAAACAAAAGTGAGTGTAACAGTCTATTGCAAGCTGGTCGCTCTAGAAGGGTGTGGGTCCCCAGCGAGCCAGAAGCAGTAGAAGTTGTGGCAGAAGTCGGGAAAACAGTGCAACCCGCAGAGAAAGTGTCTATGAAGTGGTCTAACACAGTGCACAAGGGTTGACGCTAACCGTATCCAGCTCCCTGTTAACTTACTTAAGACTTTAAGCGAGTAGAAGTTGTTAAGACTCTGAACAATGGGGAAATGTAGCACTCTCATTTAACGGTAAGTCTTTTGCTCGCTTGAGAAGCTATCGTTGCTTAATTGCTTTGTTCCCTATTCAAAGACGGTCATCACTTGGAGTGGTTGTGTGTCCCTAATTAAGAAGAAGGAATGGAATCCAAGAGTTTCAATCTTTAACTTGTGAAAACTACATCAGCGAATGGTCGCGTGTGCCTAATTGTGATACCCAAAGGAGGCCTGAACACTGATCTTTGCTTTCACACAGGACTACAATTGAATACCAATCTTTAAACCCTGAAAACTATACCAAGAAGTGGTTGTGTGTGCCTAATTCTGAATTTCAAAGAAAGACTGAATTATATTCTTTATTCTAACACAGCATACTACAATTGAAGGCCAGCATTGCCCAAGCAAAGAGTTGCTCCATATTTACACCGAAACCAACCTTTCCCAGAGTTGAAAAGCAATCAAACTGTACTGTGAAGTTGATAAGTATATTGGCCTAAGATACAAGTATTACCTGAAGCTAAGAGTGGCACCAAGGCTTCTGGGTAATTAATTGGGCTAATCCCTGAAAGAAAGGTGGTGATACAGTTGGGGAAAGAGGACTGGCTGCTGGCAAACATTTTGAAGTTGACGCAACTTGTAGTGCCAGAGATTCTGCAGGGAACTTGCCAACTTGTCCGCAGCATCTTCTGCCCCTACTCCTTCCCAGGCCCTTTGCAATGAACTCGCCTCCCACTTCACTTCCAAAACCCAGAGCATACTGAACAGCCTTGTAACGCACTCCTCAAACCCCACCATGCCCTCTCTTGCTCCCCCATCCATGCACCTTCCCCCTTACCTTGTTTTGCTCCTGTCTCCCCGGAAGAAGTCACCAGAGTTGTCAACTCCTTGAAGGTCTCTTCCAAACATGTTGCCCCTTACTCTTCCAGAACCATAAAGGACAACATCTGCTCTCCCCCCGCTCTTTCTGATCTCTGCAACCATTCTTTTGCTACTGGTTCTTTTCCTTCCTCAAGCACTCCCGTGTGCGCCCCACATTCATTTTTTTTTTATTTTTAAAAAAATACACCTGCAGCCCTTCCTGCCCAGCCAGCTATTTCCATCACCCCCTTTCTGGGGAAACTGCCCGAGAAGTTGGCCCTCCCCCAACTCAACTCTCACACCGAACTTGAGGGCGAACTGCATGACCACCAGTCTGGATTCCAAGCATCCATAGGTATGGAAACTTCTCTTCTGAACACCTGTGAAAAACTGTTAGCATCCCTTGATTCCAACTCCCCTGCTGTCCTCATGCTGCTTGATCTCTCTCTTCTGCATTTGCCAGTGTACCATTCCATCCTTATAAAAAGGTTCCATGATACCCTTGCTATCTCGGAGCGGGCACTGGACTGGCTTACCTCCTTACTAACTGATGGTTTCTCCTATCATACTGGGCCCTTTCTCCTACCCTACTTCCTCCTCCACCTATGGCGTCCTCCTGGGCTCCATTCTTTCGCCCTGGCTCTTTAACATATACCTTTTTCTGCTGGCATGCCTCATTCCCCCCCTGCCCCCTCCCCCCCCCCCAAGTTCCAGTGCTATGCTGACACCTCTTCAAACTTCCTACTGATGCCCTTGCACCTTCCTTCATCCCTGACTGCCCCTCTGCCATCCAGGCCTGGTGCACGGCTAATGACCTCTGCCTCAATGCCAGCAAAACAGAGATTCTCCCTATTGGGTCCCCTGCACCCTACTTCTTTCCTGCACTCTGGCCTTCCCTCCATGGGCTTTCCCCCTGCCCCCTCCCCGGTAGCCAGGAAAATTGCAGTCCTCTTCGACTCCTCCCTCTCCTTCATCCCTCATATTCAGGACATTGTCAAGAAGTGCCACTGTCAGCTCTTCTTTATCAAAGGAACTCTACTCTTTCTCACCTTCCCCTGAGACTCCATGTTACCCATGCTCCGGTTCTCTCCAGGCCAGACTACTGCAATATCCTCCTCCTTAATCTTCCTTCGTCCACCCTCCGACCCCTCCAGCTAACCCAGAATAGGGCAGCAAGACTTATCCTTGCCCTCAAGCCCAGGGGCTGCATCTCTTCCGCCATACAAAGCCTTCACTGGCTCCCAGTCTCAACATAAATTAAAATCCCTCTATCATCCACAAGGCTTTCTGGGGCCAGGGTCCACTCTTATCTTTAACACTTCCTGACCAAATACTCCCCTTCTAGACCCTTGCATTCCTCTTGCACCAACTCCTTGCGTGTGAAGCGGTTTGCTAAACAAAGCTGGTGGTCGATCACTTTCCTTGGCGGGATCCCTTCTGTGGAATAGCCTCCCTCTCCCACTGCGTGTTGAGCAGGACCTCCTTAAGTTCCAGAAAAGCCTCAAGACCTTTCTCTTTACCTCTTCCTTCTGCTCAGCTCTTGCCTGCTAATCATACAGTAGCGTGACTGATGTGCAGGGCCCTTATGTATCCTTGAGGCCTTTAACCCCACAGCTCTCTTCGCAGCCGCTGCCTATTTACTGCACTTGCTTAGGCTAAACCTCCCCACTGAGGTTGCACTTAAGTTTTTCTCTTCTCAGCACCTCACCCTGAGCACTTCTCCTTGAGCACCACAGCACCTCTCTCTTATCCCCCCCTCCTCTCTCCCCTTGCATGTTCTGAACACTCACGAGGCATAGTAGGTTCATCTTCCCATCCCTGTTAGTCTTCTGATTTGTTTGTACTATTATTCTATTTATCTTGTTGTAATTCATTGTCTACCTTCCCCTATCCCCACCCTGTTGCCGCTTTGAAACAGTTTTGTTAATTGTATAAGCGCCTAACAAGTGACCAATAAATACAAAGAGAAGTGAGTCTCCAAGGCAAACCCAGCTTGTTTTTGTTGAGGCAGACGGACAAGAGAGGCAAAGGGGCTGCCCATTTGGAAGAGTTATTCAGAGGAAGAGTGCCTTGCCTACTTTAAGTTGTTGAAGTACTTTGAAGAATATCTTGTGGAAGCCTGTCTAAAAGTACAAATCCTTGAAGCTGTGGTAGTAGTCCAAAATATTGAAGCAGTGTGGTGTATCTGGTTGTCAGTGGATGCAGTATTATAGTAGTCCAAATCAAGAGACGTACTCTGAGACAAAGGTGACTGTTCTCTTAGTGAATGAAGTAGAAGTGAAGTTGTTGAATGTGGAAGCAGCCGTACTAATAAGTAATCTTGGCAAATATACCATTATGAACCTGAAAACTGTAACCAAGAGAATTCAAACTGTTAACCAAGAACGGTTTATCACTGGTGTTGGTCGATATTGCAATTCTTTTTGAACTGTGGCAAATATTCTTGAGAAAGGTGACAAAGCATCATGGCAGGGATTACCATTGATGCGATTTGGAGGAAGTGGAACGTGGATATTTCATCAAGAAGAAGAGATTTGCTCATAGAACTTGCCCTATGTAAATGTAATAAAGTAAAGTAAAACAGACCTGACTTTGAATCCTGGGGTAAGGGAAATCACCCAGGACGTTATTCAGAGACTGGATGTTGTTCATATGATGGTACATTGCCATATGTTTTCTTTGTGTATTTGTTGTTTGTTGTTTAGTGTGAGTGCCGGTTCTCCAGCATGGGGTCTGGCATGGATTCACATGCTCATGAATATTCCCCGTCGTCAGGCTGGGAATCCTCGGTAAAGAAAAAAACAGTATCGGTTTCGTTTCTGATCTGTCTTTCGTAGTAGCAACCAATCACTGATCTCTGCGTCATACTGACCACAGCCAATGACTGCCCTCTACCTAAGCCCCGCCTCTGGCAGCCATCTTCAGATTTTTACCGCACGTTCAAGTGTTGGGATCCTCGTGCTATTGCTCTCGAGCGTTAGTGCTATTTTTTCACGTTTTTTCTCAAAAACTTCGATTTTTTTCGGTCAAAAAGAGCCTCAAGCTCCACCGATTCTTCATCCGATCAACGGGGACCCGTGTCGGATTCGTCTACGCCCCTCAAGGGTGAAGATTTCGTCGAGCTACGCTTTTGGAGGACTCCAGAAGCTTCTCAGGCCCATCTCGGACATGGCCCAGGAGAAGGGAAGCTCGACGCCCGGAAAGCTGTTCAGGGTCTGCCCTGGATGCCAGCTTCAGAATGTCTTTAAGGAGGACGAACACTCCTTTTGTCTTTACTGCCTACATGAGGACAAGACGCACGTGGAGAAGGACTGTGCGTTTTGCAGCAATATGTCGTAGCGGACCATGAAGGACCGCCATCAACATCTCGCCAACTGGCTGGAAGGGAAGAGCCCGTCCGGCAAGAAGAAGAGGAAGAAATCCGAGCGGTCTTCTAAGACCTTTGAGGACGCCCCGGCGACGGGGGTCCAACACAAGGCCAAGCACCGCGAGTCCGCTGGCACCGGGAGCGCCGAACTGTCGGGCTCTACGGGCGCCAGGCAGGGCGCATCCTCCCCGGCACCATCAACCACGAGCCAACGCTCTGGTTCGGGTAAGAGGAAGGCCGAGCACCCGGCTAAGCTCCTGGAGAGGCCCCGGTCGAGCTCGAAGGCTCCATCGGAGGGAGAGCGAGGCAGTGTCCCCGGCCCCCCCCCCCAAGGAGAAGGCGGTGAGCGCACCTAAGGTGGTGAAAGCCTTAATCCATCCGGCCAAGGCCTCTATCGAGACAGTCGCGGCGGCCCTGGCTCAGCCTGTGGAGGCTATACCAGTGGTGGCGACCTCGGGGCTCAGAGTCGCCCTGCCACCGCGGAGGGAGTCCTCTTTTATGCCCATCGACAGGACCCCCGTGAAACCTCCGACGGAGAAGAAAAAGGGGTGGGCAGGAGGTCGTCGTGGATTCGGCCTCAACCTCTGAGGAAGAGCTGATCGAGGTCTTAAGCCACGGCGTTGGCGTGGAAGAAGACCAGCCCGTCGGGAGGGATCCCGACGTAGGAGACGACGATATCGTCGAGGGTGCCAACGGGGCCCCTGACCGCCCGTCGGACTCCCCTCAACCAGCGCCGCAAGACAACTCGGCGGCCATTTTGTTGGCTATACAGTCCTTATGCTTGGAGATGAGGACGAGACTGCCGTTACCACCAGCGGAGGAACCGCTCCCGACGGGGGACCCGGAACCAGGCCCTTCTGGGAGCCCTCCCCCTAAGAGAAGAAGGATTCACCCTCCACCTCCTTTTCAGCCATCGCGCCCTGTTCAGCCCTCCTCCCCGTCCACGACTCGTGGGGATGATACGGGGACTGACACGGCCGTGACGGGTACGGACGACGAGGTTTACGACGAGGATCTGCCGTCGTCACCTCCCACCCGGGCTTCCCCGCCCGACTAGATTGGATCGTTTCACTCCATGATCGCCAGGGCATCGAGCTCTTCCAGCTCTGCCCGGAGGAGAAGAAGGAAGGTTTCCTTTATCAACGGCGCCAGGCCAAGAGGAAGACGGTCCTCTCCGTGCCTCTACTGGACAATATTTGGGATGAGGGCCTCGCCCTCCTCAAGAACCCATCCACGACGCCGGCTAGAAGGGATCGGTATGAGAAGAAGTACCAGGTCCCGGACGCGGCCCCCTTGTGCCTCCGGGCACAGCTGACCCCGGACTCCGTCGTCTCCGCGGCGGCCAGGAAGAAAGCGGGGGGGGGGGGTGCGGCCTCCACGTCGACTTCCCCGCCGGACGGCGAGGGAAAGAAATTGGATACGATGGGACGCAGGGTCATCTCGTCTGCAGCGGTGGCGATTAAGGCGGCCAGAGCCTTGGCTATCGTAGCCCGCTACGACGGAGCTGTGGTACAAACTGGCCCCCCTGCTGGACTTCCTACCGGACGACAAGAGGGCGGATGCCCTAGAGATCTTGCAGGAAGGTGAGGTGGCGTCGGACCACGCCATTACGATTGCGACGGACATCGCCGACACTGGATTTCGCCAGTTGGGCAACGGCGTGTGCCTTAGGTGGCGTGGATGGCTCAAGGCTACTGACTTCCGTCAAGACGTGCAGACCAGAGTCTTGGACATGCCGTTCGATGGAAACAACCTGTTTGGGAAAACGGTGGACGATTCCCTTCAAGCCATCAAAGCAGACACGGAGACAGCCCGGGCTCTTGGGGTTCTCCAGCAACGGCGGCCGCCCTTTCGGAGCAGCGGAGGCAAGGGTGCCTCCAAAGGTTTCGGCGGCGGATTTTCCACCTACCGTCAAGCGGCCCATTCGTCGTCGCAGGAAGCTTACAGGGGACGAGGCAAGTCAGGCGGACCCGCCGTCGTCGCCAAGGAGGTCAAGGCGGCAAAGCCTCGTCGAAGCAGGACTGAACCGGCCGTGGGGTTGGGCCCCCACCGAAGCACCCCGATGGGAGGCCGGCTTGCGAGCTTCGTCAGCGTGTGGGAGTCCATCTCCACCGACCGTTGGGTGCTGGACGCCCTAGCCCAGTGTCACGCGCTCAAGTTTCAAAGAAGGTGCCCGCGCGTCCCCCCTGTGGCCAGGAAAGAACTTCACGTCCCTCAACTTCTCTTGGAGGTAAAGGCGATGCTCAGGAAGGGCGCCATCAAGGTCGTCCCAAAGAGGCTTCGGGGCTCCGGAGTTTACTCAAGATACTTCCTTGTGAAGAAGAAGACGGGAGGATGGCGTCCCATCCTGGACCTACAACGACTGAACAAATTCATCAAGGCACAGAAGTTCCGGATGGTCACCCTCCAACACGTCCTGGGTCAGCTGGAGGAGGGCGATTTCCTGTCGTCGTTGGATTTGGAGGATGCCTACTTCCATATTCCCATCCTAAAGGGACACCGAAAGTTTCTCAGGTTCGTGGTCCAAGGGCGTCTCTATCAGTTCAGAGCCCTTCCCTTCGGACTAAGGTCGGCACCCAGGGTGTTCACCAAGTGCCTCGCACCGGTGGCGGCGCAGCTGCGCCGAGAGGGGATCCACGTCTACCCCTACCTGGACGACTGGCTCATCCGAGCCAAGACGAGGGAGCTCGCTGTGGAGCACACGGCAAGGACCGTCCACCTTCTCACGGACCTGGGATTCTCCGTAAACTACGCCAAGTCCCACCTGGTGCCCGCGCAAGACGCACTGTTTCTGGGAGCGAAGCTCGACACAGTGTCGCTTCTGGCCTCCCCGTCGGAGGAAAGGACGAGGGCCATTCTGGGCAAGGTGCAGCGGATGCTGGTTGCGGACGCGGCCAGAGTGAGGTTCATCAAGTCCCTCCTCGGAATGATGTCTTCTTGCATTTACCTCATCCCCCTGTGCAGGCTCCGGATGCGCCCGTTGCAGGAGTTCCTGGACGCGCGCTGGATCCAGACGACGGGCAGCTTCGAGGAGAGGATCACACTCGACGAGAGTTTCCGACGAGCGATCCGGTGGTGGGGCACCCGCACACATCTGACGGCGGGCATGGACTTCCAGACCCCCGGCCACCAGGAGACAGTGACCACGGATCCCTCCCTGGAAGGGTGGGGAGCGCACACCGAGAATCTGCACGCGAGAGGCATTTGGCTCCCGACGGAGAAGGCCCTCCATATCAACGTTCTGGAGCTCCGTGCAGTGTTTTGGGCCCTCAGGTCCTTCCTTCCGTCCCTCAAGGGCAAGGTGGTGAGGATCTTCACCGACAACACCACCACCATGTTCTACATCAGGAAACAGGGCGGAACCAGGTCCCCAGCCCTGTCCAGGGAGGCGCAGGATCTGTGGCATTGGGCCGTCGCCCAAAGGATGTTTCTGGTGCCGTTTCATCTGGCAGGGATAAAAACGCCATCGCCGACTCACTCAGCAGGGAGCTGCGCTCGTGCCACGAGTGGGAACTACGACAGGATCTAGTGGACCGCCTCTTCCGACGGTGGAGCACACCCCAGATCGATCTGTTCGCGACAGCGACGACCTCCAAGTGCCGGAGGTTCACCAGCAGGTTTCCCCAGCCGAGGAGCATGGGCGATGCTTTCTCGTTCCCCTGGGCGGGCCTGTTCCTATACGCGTTCCCTCCTTTGCCATTGCTGATCCGGCTCATCAACCAGCTCAAGAGGTCCCGGTGCAGGATGATCCTCGTCGCACCTGCGTGGCCGAGGCAGATATGGTTCCCGGACCTTCTGGATTTGTCAGCGTCCCCGTCAATCAAGCTGCCAGTGGACGCGGATCTGCTCTCCAGGGAAGGAGGCGCCATCCTCCATCACGACCCGAAGTCGCTGAACTTGCAGGCCTGGCTCCTGCAGCGTTAGAGTTTGGAGGATACGACATACCGGCCGACTGCAGAGAGGTTCTTGCAAAGGCCAGGGCGTCCTCAACTCTTAAATGCTACGGACACAAATGGAAGAGGTTCTCTGTCTGGTGCCACGCACAGAAGAGTGACCCTCTGCGGATTACGGCTCCCCAAGTACTGCCGTACCTACTGACGCTGGCCAAAGCTGGACTGCTGCATGCGTCCGTCCAAGATTCATCTTGCTGCGATCTCCCGATACACCAGAACCATGGGGCGGACGTCCTTGTGGTCTCATCGTCTGGTGAAAGAGTTCATGAAGGGACTGTTCAGATCGTTCCCGCCGGTGAAGGCTCCGGCCCCAGCCCCAGCGTGGGAGCTCAACGTGGTGCTGACCAAGCTCATGGGACCTCCGTTCGAGCCTCTGCACTCGGCCCCGTTGAAGTTCTTGTCGTGGAAAACAGCGTTTCTTGTGGCCATCACCTCCGCACGACGGGTGGGAGAGATCCAGGCCCTTTCCTGCAAGGCCCCGTACTTGACTTTTCACGACACGAGGGTAGTGCTCAGGACGCACCCCTCCTTCATGCCCAAGGTGCCGTCGGACTTCCACCTCAACGAACCCTTGGTGTTGCCTGTTTTCTTCCCGTCGCCTTCGTCGCCGGCTGAGAGGACTTTGCACTCGCTGGATGTGGCTAGAGCGCTGAAGTTCTACGTGGACCGCACAAAGTGTTTTCGGAAGACGTCACAACTCTTTGTGAACTTTGGACCTGTCAATCAGGGGAAGGCTCTCTCGAAGGCTTCCATTTCCAGATGGCTCTCCGGCTGTATCATGTACTGTCATCGGTTGGCAAACCGACCCCTGCCTGGCCGTCCGAGAGCCCATTCCACCAGAGCGATCGCAGCTACCATGGCGTTCCTATCTGGTGTGCCCTTGCTGGACATCTGCAGGGCTGCTACGTGGAGGTCGACGCACACCTTCACGGAATTCTACTGCGTCGATCGGGATTCCAGGGAGGAGTCCAGTGTCCGCCAAGCAGTGCTGCGCAACCTGTGAGCCTGGTGAGGAGGTAAGATTTGCTTAATGTTGAGTTTGATGTGATGCTTAATGTTGAGCCTTTGCCACCTCCCGTGGTTGTGCATGTGTGTACTGCTATGTATTCTTTATTCATGAGCATGTGAATCCATGCCAGACCCCATGCTGGAGAAGGAACAAGTTACTTACCTGTAACTGTTGTTCTCCAGCATGGGTCTGGCATGGATTCACATGCGAACCCTCCCGCCTACCCCTCTGCGGCTCTTCACTTGGTCATACTGCCACTTCACGTGCTACCAAATCTGAAGATGGCTGCCAGAGGCGGGGCTTAGGTAGCGGGCAGTCATTGGCAGTGGTCAGTATGACGCAGAGATCAGTGATTGGTTGCTACTACGAAAGACAGATCAGAAACAAAACTGATACTGGTTTTTTCTTTACCGAAGATTCCCAGCCTGACGGGGAATATTCATGAGCATGTGAATCCATGCCAGACCCATGCTGGAGAACAACAGTTACAGGTAAGTAACTTGTTCCTTATCCTGTGTTAGAGTAATTTCCCTTAGCTTTGGTTAGGCAAGGAAACCCTCAGCAGAGTAGGCATAGTGACATATTTTTGAATGTTTCTTTAATAAAATGGCAAATGTTGATGAATCGACAAATGGTTATCCGCCTCGCATTACTGACACCTCACACAGGTTAGTGAGGTAAAATCAACACATTTTTCCCCAAAATCGGCTAGGATCCAGACAAAAAGCAGATGTGCTGTTGGACGTCATTGAAGCCAATGGGGGAAAACTGCAAAACGAGCAACCTTCATAACATACTGCAAGGGCCCGGAATCCTTCACAAGGAAATTGCCTTTCTACATATCATTGAAAACACTACAATCCAGCAATGAATCGCTAGTACCGGTACCAAACCACGTCCATAAACTAATGAGCCCACTTTCAGTCCAAGCAACCAACACTGGAACTATGTACTGTAAGGAACTCATGGTGTCAACAGTAAAGATGGACACAAGTGGTCACAGTTCAAGGGTGTTTAATAAACTGTATAAATGGGTTGGAAAAATGCCTAATCTAAATTTAATTCTAAGATGGGAGCCAGCTACGATCATCAAATAAAAATAAGGCGGTCCTAGTGGAGTCCTGTCAAATAAAAAAGCCTATTTTAAAAAAAACCTATTGCCAATCCAACTAATTAGAGTGTGGGATAAGGTTCTTGAGAGAGAAAGAAAGAAGTGTTCACAAATGAGAAGTCTGGATGTAGTAGCCGGGGGTCTCCCTTCCCCATGTTTTCAGCAGGAGACAAGGTGGGATTCCGCAGCACACTAACTTTTGTCAGCACAAGCCTACAGTTCCATTCTCAGGTATCGGGACCTCTGGTGGTTAAGTCTCTTTTCTACAAAAAGTCTCTTGCCTTAGAGGACCTGCCACATACAAAATAAAGATTTCCTTTCCGTAGGCACTTCGGTTGATGACTTTTCCACCCGTAGATTTCCCCCCCCCCCCTCCTCATTCGGGCTCGGATCTACAAAGAATTCTTAGCAATATCAGGACCTTTGGTAGTTCTGTATCTTACTTCCAAAGGCCTGATGTGTTCCAAATGACAAAACAAAAGTTCCTTCTGGTGATTACATTTGGGTTATGATTATTCACCCCCTCTTCAGGGCTCAGACCCTCCTTTTGAATGTTTGCTTCCCTTTTTGGGTGATGTTGGCTTCACCCCTGGGTCCCACTCTTCTGGGCTCAGACCTTCCTTTGAATGTTAGCCTCCCTCTGCCGGATTCACTAATTCTTGTATTTCAAAACAATATTTTCCGTCACATTCACAATTCTTAAGGTCCTTTTAAACAGTTCAATGTGAACCTCCCTTTTTGTACTGACAAGGGTGAACCTGAAAATGTTAATTGAGGCATCAGACTTTGCCCCTTATCGGCATCCCTCCTTCGGGCTCACTCTTGCCAATCTTTTCTCGCACCATCTGGGAGTCATTACCCTTGGCTTTCCATTACTTGTTGGTCGAAGACTTTAGACTGTACAGTGTATTTTGCTAGACCTCTGTATCACCACTTTGACACTGTTCTCACAGCCCTCGCACAGCCTTCTGGAATTGGTACTTTCAACAAAGATGGGGAACCAACTAGAGTCTCTCGCTGAGCAGCCACGTGGCCCCTGGCCCCTTTCAGCTGTCTTTCCCCTACGACCTTCATAGTTCTTTCATACAACACAGTTTGGTTTCTTATCGGTTCTTCCCTCAACTCATGCCTGTGGGGAAGGGACAGGTCCATCGGGTGTTAGGGATTCGGGTCAATTGCCTGACTTTGTCTGACCTTCGTGTTGGGACATGTCCGGTAACAGGCCCTAACGTTGGTCTGTTTTTCATGGTGAGCAAAACTGTTTGTGTGAGAAAAGGGGTGGGGTGGGGTAGAGAGGTTGAGTGTCCTATGTAGTAGGATGGGGAAGAGGGGTTAATAGAAGGGGAATACCGCGTCTCACCTGTCGGTGTTCACTCCCCTCCCCCAAGGACCCCCATCCAGGTGATCCTCCCTCATTGGTCCACCCCCAGGAACTGCATCCAATAGCGGTGGCCGTGTCCTGGCCATCAGGATGGCTGATCCCCGGGGACTAGGTAGGGAGACCCCTTCAGGTTTCTCACAGTACCCAAACAATTTGTATGTTCTATTGAAGTCAATTACTTTGTGGTATTTCACTTCAATGCAATTACTTTGTTTTTATTCTCCCCACCCGTTTACTTTTATAATGGGGGATGGACACACCCCTGAACCACCTCCAACCCCTTACCCCATACACATATTTTGAATAACTCAAAATGAAGTCCTTGCATCAAAGCGAATTAACTTTTTGATATTGCAACGGTATACGATCAATTCATTACTGAAGACCACTAACCTTTAGAAAGCAGCTAAAAACCTTGTTTTTCAAATCACTCACTAGGTCAGTCATAACCTCCTCCCAACAAAGTATACGCCTACTCGCCTCGATCTTCTACCAGAGAAGGCATTAAACCTTTCAAACCATTTGGACCCCTCATGCACACCACTGACTATCTTTTGAGATTTAATGCAGATTGGATTCCACTCAACCAAACAGCAACCCAACAACTACCACAGGCAATATCTAACAAACTGCCTTGTTTGCTAAACCAGCAGGGTGGCCCTACAATTGTTTAACCCTCCCACTACCCGTAGCAGTCTGTCTACAGCCCTTGACTACCAACCTCCCTCTGAAACTTAAACTTCCACCTTACACCACAATCTAATGTCCCCGGACAGACATCACTGCCTAGAGAATGCCACATGAGCACTGGCAAGCTATGACAAATGCTCCTCTCTTCAGTTCTAATATGCCCTCGCCTAGCCCCCCCCCCAAACAACACATTAATCGTATATACTTCCAGAAGGCATTTTTTACTTCTACAGTCCTTGGGCTCATCAATTGGTAGAGCAGATTCCAAACTAATGCACCAAGCCCATAAAAGCATACTGACAAAGACATGGTTATGTCTGATAAACACCCATCAATGCAACGGATTGTACATGTGCCCCTCCTGCTATCCCACCAACAAATCCCCCCACTCCCCCACCCTCTTCTATCTCTTTCAGAGCCACGTGCAGATGGGCAAAGTGCTAGACCACTTTATTATTATTAATGATGATTGGGAAACTGAAGTGAATGTGTATATCAGGCTATTAACCTGCAACATTTTTATTTATTAATTTTTTTCCCCTGCTCTACCCTTATCGTTCCCTCCGCCCCACCCCAACCCCTCACCTTTTCTCTTATTCGCTGTCCTTACCTCTTTTCTTCTCCAACTGCTCTGGCTCATTTGTTTGTTAATGTAGCCTAGCCTTTGGACCCACTCATTGTTCTGGCTCTCCTGGATCTCATTTCTATTCTTTTCAGGGAAGCCACAGCTGCTCTTCGCTATCAGGCGTGAAGTGCAGCATTGCTGCTCTTTTCCGGCCTCACCAGCATCTCCCCATCTGCTGTGAGAAGTGAGCCTGCCTGTCGCAAGACTGCCTTGATAGGAGCTTGTAGTTAGACAATGCCTTTTCCTTTAGGATGCTGCAGGGTTTCTGACTGTAGGATGTTGTACTTAATAGAGGCTGTGTCTGTAGTCTAAAGTAATATACAAGTGCTGTTGGAAACACCAAGCAAAATGGTAAAGATAAATAGAGGAATTCGTAAACAACACATTTTCCACACTGAACACCAAGGACGTGATTGTGCAGGGTAGCTATTTTGGTGCTGCCTGACTGACCTGAAGAGGGATGGCACACTGATATGAAGACACGAGATTCTTAGTGTTCATTCATCTGCCTCTTGCAAGTCTTTGATTTAAATCTGTGTATGTCTAAAGCCCTTTAAACACTGGTACAAGAAAGCATCTACGAAATAGTTGGGTCTCTTGCAACAATCATGTTTATAGTGTGTTATTAACTGTAGAAAGTTGTTTTTATGTTCTGAGGAAGCGGCCCATATTTTAGAATTGCCTTCTCGCTGAAATCAGCGCTGGTAATTTTTTCCCCAGTGCCATATTTAAGATGGGCGCAAAGTGGTATTAGAAGGATCTTGCTAGTACCTATGGTTTGGGCTTGATGACGTTTGTTATGCCTCTGTTACAGGGCTTCTGAGTACATTCTCTGAATCTCCAAGTGGTAAACATGGTAGAACAGTCAAGGCTATACACTTATAAGGGAGCAGGGTGGAGAAAGTGTAATGTATAAGATATCTACTAAGCAGTAAGGCAATGCACACACAGTATTTGGAGGGGAAAAATGTATTCTTCATATAGACTTCAGCCATTTGAAGTATAATATTTTGCAAGCGAGTAGAGTTTTAGTATTTATTTGATGACTTGCGATACAAGTTAATAGGTAAGTTGAACAATTCAATCCAGAGTCTCTAAAACAGGTTTAGGTTGTGTGACATGAAGAAAAATCAATGCCTTCCTACAGTATAAAGGCAAAGGGTAAGCCCTACAATTATGATAAAGCGCAGCCGTCTAGTAGTGGAAGTCATCCCAACTCGCCCAGTGGTTTTCTATGGCGACAATATTGCTCTGTTCAATAAAGCCCAGTGGCAAGCACCCGGTTGGAAGGAAAAGAAGCAGTCTGTTGTGGATAGCTCTGACATTACAGGCAAAGGACTGTGCAAAGGCCCTGGTCGACATTGCTGGAATCAAGAAAGATGATGCTGGGTGTCTGTGTTGATATTTTGGCAGCCTTTGGTGGGCAAAGCACTGGAGGCAGGAGGTCCAGTGGTTTCTAGTTGAGGTCAATTTGAACTTTCGCAGTAGCATGTCCTAGGCTCATCCCCTTCTTGTCTTCTGCAAGAGGATCTGGGGGGTGGGCTGGGGACAGGCTGGTGGTCCCAGAAACCAGATATGCATGTTCAGTGCTAACAAGTGCTATTCATTGAGACCCCAAGTTCTGGCGGAAGGTAACTAGTTATGTATTTATTTTATGTCCTACTCCTTATCAAGCTATTGTTTACTGTGACTTGTATTGTTTGCTAATATATGAGATACCTAAGATGAGGGTGTGGCCTCTCACAATGAAACCCGCTCACTCTAGTAGTAAGTCCAAGGGTCTTTTTATTAATGACTTACAGATTGTGGGATATATTGACCCAACTCAGCTGTGCTTCCCCACATCACAAAGCTGCTGTTCAGCAGAAACTGCTAAATGGCAGTGCTGGCTTCTGTGAGCTCCATTGTCAAAACTGAGTTTTGCAGCAACAAAAAGATGCCTGCATCGTCTTGCCAAGCACATATTGGGCAGGATGGAACAAGGGGGCACACTGAGGGAGCATGCCAGTGTCAGTGTGTTCTGACATATACAAATCTGCTCTTCCTTAAACTACTGTTATCAATAAGGCCCTGCCATGCCGAGTATATCCCATTGTGCTTCAGCAAAACCAAGCATGATTTCTAATTGACAGGGAAAAATTCCCGGACGGTGAAACCTGTTCTTTTTCTTCACAAAGTATCAAAGATCACTAGTTCAAAGGAACTCTAGCTATCTGGGCCATGACAATTTCAATGCATCTGTGCTTCAAACAAAACTCTGGCATATAAGAAAATAACTATGGCTGCAAAACAGTGTGGAAATTTGATGGAGATGCAAAACTGAATTTAAAAAGAAATGCCAGCTTGCACCATACGTGTAAAAAAATAAAAAAATAAAAAGGGCTTTGCTAACTAAAGGAGAAGAATGCCTGTTTTTAAAAAGTACAACTGTTGAATGAAAGCCTGCAATTACCTAGCAATGTGAAGGGGTTGGTTGCTGGTGAAAATGCACACATGGGCTATTCTATTCCACCAGTATGGCATCTACTGCCAGAAATGGTGAAACAGCAAGCAGACCGCGTTTCGGTTGTGCATTCCACTGGATCCATTTGGAACGCATGACCGAATCCGGCAACAGATGAGGTCAACAAACCTCCACCTGGCACCCTAACCAGGGGCTTTTGCCTACCAGCTCCAACACAAGCCTGCTGTTGTTTTCTCCTTTGCCTTGATAAAGACTATGGTCGAAACGCGCGTCGGCTTGCTGTTTCACCACTTGTGGCACTAGATGCCATGCTGGATATGCTATATCTGAACTCCAATAAAACGGCATGCAAAAAACTTAAGACCGGATAATTTCTAACAATCAACAAGACTACAAATATTGGACCTTCAACCCTGCAGCGCCCACACCAAACAAGGTTTTGACACCCCACCAAAGGTCTGGTAGTAGGCCCGAGAATTCTACGGTGTGGGAGAAGGACCTGGCAAAGCCGAGGGAGTCTTTGTCGAATCACTCGTCATCCAGGGACCATCACAAGTCTTCGTCTAGCAGGGAGTCTTCGCAGCATCGTTCCGGTTCTTCCACGAAATCTGTGTCTCCGGTAAAATCAAGGTCAGAGGACGAGGCTCCGACGACGAGCTTGTTGACTGGTTCTGTCATCGACGGTAGTGCTGCAGTCTACGGCCCCGTCGACGGTGGGGTCTTCGGCGCCGTCCACGACTTGACGGATAGTGGTCTGCTGCTGTCGTCGCAGGTGGAACCGGAAGGGTTGTTGACGTGTGGGGCGTGGCAGTCCGCCGCCTTTGAGTCAGTCCTTCCTGAGAACATTTTGCAGCACGGTCCTGCTACGTTTTCTGTTTCTTCGGGAATGGAGGAGGAACAGAAGCCAGTGTTTGACCCGTCAGCCTTGGGTCTGCAGCGTGTGAGGCCTTCGACGTTAAGTGTGGTAGGGGCTTGGCCGCCCCTTTATTCATTGGTTAACCCACAATCTCTTCTGTCGCTGCAAGTACTGTCTACGCTTCAATCCTTGTTGGGGCAACTGGATGCGAGGTTACCTACTCCAAGTCAGCCGTGCTGGTGGTCGACCGGTTGCTTGGTGAGGCGCCTAGGAAATCTCCTCCGGCACAGTTGCCCTTGCCCTTGCCGGTGGGGTTGGGTTGACCACGGTCTCATACTGAAGAAGGCGAGCTACCTGATTCGGACCCTGAGAGTGTTCCGCGGGGCACCCGGTCTACTGTGTCGTCGTCGACGAGGGATGACGTGTGGGACACGGACGTGGAGGTGGAGCAGTCCTGTAGTCCGGCTCAGCCATTGCCTCCGGATGACTTTGGGGCGTTCTATGCAATGTTGAAAGCATGTCTGGAGTTTGGGCTGGCTCCTGAAGAGGAATGTAAGGACTGCTTCCTCTTCGACCATATGGGCAAGCAGAGGAAGGCCGTCTTCTCGATGCCGATACTCGGCCACGTGTGGCAGAAGGGCCTGAGCATGATGCACCACCCGTTTTCAGAGCCGGCTGTGAAAGGTCACCTTGAAAAGAAATTAAAGGCTCAGGAATCGACCCCTAGATGCCTGATGTCGCAGCCCACGCCAGAGTCCATGGTGTCGGCAGCTGCCAGCCATAAGGCCAGGAGCCAACATAAATGCGTGACGCCTCCGGACAGTGAGGCCAGGAAGCAGGACGCTTTTGGTAAAAAGGTCTTGACGGCAGGGGCTGCAACTGTGAAGGCTGCAAATTCCCTGCCAATAATGGCCAGATATGATCGGCTGGCCCCGATTCTAGAGCATCTGCCGGAGCAACACCAAAAGGAAGCCATGCTGTTAGTTCGAGAGGGGGAGAAGGCCTCCAACCACAGCATCAATGTCGCTGTGGACATGGCGGAGTCCGGTTTTAAGCAGATTAATAATGGAGTAGTGCTCCGACGGCAGGCCTGGTTGAAGTGCACAGACTTTCGCCTGAAGGTACAATATAAAGTCATTGAAATGTCCTGTTAAGGCGAACACGTGTTCGGTGAAATAATCTAGGCCCTGAAAGGGATGATGGAGGATACGGAAACCGCTAAATCCTTGGCTTCCTTACAAAGTGCTCGTTCTTTTCGCTCCTTTCAAGCTTTCCATGGAGCCTCAGGGAATGCCCGGTTTGCTTCCTCCAGAGATCGGGGGTATGGGTGCTCCAGCTACTCTTCTCAAGGGTATCGGCGTTCAGTCCAGTCGGCACAGAAGGGCCGGGACTTCCAGGCTCAGCGAAAGATGGGTTCGCAGTCCACGGCGTCCAAGGGACGACAAACTAAGATTCAACAATGATTGCCATATGGACAATCTGCTGCTGGGCACGGTTGCCATCCATGTCGACGAGTGGCAGAATATCAGATCGCTGGGTGCTGGACACTGTGTGTCTTGGCCATTTGTTGGAGTTCCGGCGTCCCATGGTTCCTATTCCGCTGGTGCATGGGCTGCAGCCGCATCTTCAGATCCTGCGGCAGGAGGTTGTGCTCATGCTAGAAAAAGGGGCGATAGAACCAGTCCTGGTTGCGGAGCGGGGCCAAGGGGTGTACTCCCGGTACTTCGTCGTGAAAAAGCCCAACGGCGAGTGGAGGCCTATTCTAGATCTTCGGGCGTTGAACAAGAATCTGCAATGCCTGAAGTTAAAGATGCTCACCCTTCAGGATGTCATCCGGTCTGTGTAGCCGGGCGAGTTCCTGGCGTCATTGGATTTGCAGGACGCCCATTTTCACATCCCTATGCGGCGGAAGCACCGCAGGTTCCAGCGTTTTGTGGTCGGAGAGGAACACTATCAGTTTCGGGTCCTCCCGTTTGGCCTGAAGTCATCCCCCAGGACGTTCACAAGGTGCCTGGCTCCGGTGGTGGCCTTCCACCGCAGGGAAGGACATCATGTGTACCCCTACCTGGACGATTGGTTGGTGAGGGGACCGTCGCAGGCAAGGGCACGAGAATCTCTCCTGGCGACCATGCAGCTTTAGCAACGACTGGGATTCGCCGTCAACTTCGAAAAATCATATTTGACGCTGTCCAGAGTTGGTGTTTCTCAGGGCGCAGTTTCTTGCCCGGCAAAATGTGGTGAGGCCTTCCAGCGAGCATGTGGAAAAATCGCGGGCCAAGGCAGGCGAGTGGAAAAAGGGCACAGTGATCTCGGTCCGAGATTACATGTCGCTGTTGGGGGCCATGGCATTGTGTATCCCTCCTTTTTCCCAATTGCTGCCTGTTCCGAAGTCCGGTGCAGGAGTTCCTCGCAGAGAGATGGTCGCAGAGTCTGGGATTATGGTCCGACAAGTTGGTGGTCGACAAAAGCTTGGTGGACGCCCTTTGCTGGTGGACGGGCACAGTCAATCTGGATGGTGGGGGGGGACCCTCTTGGCAACCAGTCTCAACAGACTTGTCGAGGCACAGTCCGCTTTATCGTCCACTTCCTATTACACAGCCGAGACAGTCTTCAGAGGAGGCGTTCTTCAGTCGCTTACAAAACCTGATGCACTCCTCCGACCCTATGAAACCTTACTATAAATATCTCATAAGGGAACTTTTCCCAGACCGCCAGAGCCTCCTGCACCAAAGGAGAGGTCTACTCTGCTGAAGCCTTCCAGGCCAGTGGAAATACCTCATCTGCCCCCTACGGCGGAGCGGCTTCTGGAACCAAAGGAGCTTGAGCCAGCGCTCGCTGTTCCACTCTGCCTGTTGATGATCCTGCCAAAAGGGATGCGTCAGATGAAGAGGATCCACCTGCTTCCATGAGGGCATTTAATGACAGTGGGCTAGATCTTATGGGCTTTTTGGGCATTCCAGCTCCTGATCCTTCAGGATTGCAGGCAGGGGTTCTATCAGGGGCCCTTACGTTGAAGACTCAGGAAATATCTCCTTCAAAAGGACATTTTAGCAGAGGCCCGCAGAGTGTGGGTTAAGCCACATACAGGCAAACACATAAACAAGAGGATAGCTGCTCGTTACCATCTACAGGCATCTGATGACATTCCCTTGACTGCTTGCCCCGTTCATGTTCCACTTTTTTTGCTGTGGCAACCCTCCAGTGCAAGTCTTCATCCTCTGCCTCCCAGGTGTTGTCAAAGGAGGATAAGCTTTTGGAAGGGGTATGGAAGAAATACTTTGCTAATGCAGCACTCCAGCTTTGTCGAGCAAATACTGAAGCAGTGCTTGCTGCTGCAAATCTAAAATTATGGATTGAACTTTCACAATTTGAGCAGTTTATTCCCAGCGACAGACTTGAAGTTTTCAGGACCGGCTTGTCCTGGCTCAGGATCTGCTAGAGGCTGCCACGCATCATGACGATACTGCCACGCACAGCTTTATGATTGGCATTGACGTCACCCACCAGGCGTGGCTACGTGCAACCAAATTCTTGAAGGAGGTCCAGGATAAGGTTGTAGATCTTCCTTTTGAGGGCAAGGTATTCTTCCCCAGTTCCACTGATGAGTAGCTGGAAAAACAAAAGCTAGCACTTTAACAGCCACATCAGTCTGTCCTATCTAAACCTCCACCGACAAGGTCTTCTTTCCCCAAAAGTCAGATTTCTGCTCCAGGTCTTTTTTCGGGGGGTCCAGGAACACAAGACTTGTCAGCTGGACCGTTCACCAAGAGGACGTTGTTGAAAGCAGCAGAGGCAGTGGAGTTGGTTTTTTCCCCCATTCCCATGCTTCCACTGCCTGATCCAGTACCCTCTCCTGATAAAAAAAAACCAAATGAAGATTTGGAGTGGTCCCATGCAACTCCGATGGGGCTAGGGCATCTCATCTCACCTGGCGGTTTGGCAGGCCATCAAGTAAGATCCATGGGTTCGATCAGTAGCCTGTTCGTGTTTTTGTCAATTTCTCCTTCCCATCCTCCTCTACATCAGAAAGGGTCACCCCCTCTCCGTGCCAAGGTTCAGATGCTTCTGGCCTGAAAGGCGGTAGAACAAGTTCTTCTGGCGGAAGAGGACGTGGGTTTTTATTCCTGCATTTTTTACAGTGCCAAAACCCAATCAGGCTGACTTGCGCACTATTTTGGACCTGTCCGATTTTTATCTTCACATCCCCCAAGATAGATTCAAAGTGATCACGCCCATGCAAATCCGCTCCTCTCTTGTAAGGGGCGATTGACTCTGTGTGGTAGACCTTCAGGATGCAAGTCCTCCCACCCCTTCGAGCTTGGCGCTGAGTCTTTACAAAGATGATGGCTGGAATAGCGTTCCTCAGGCTTCATGGAGTCCTTGTCTATCTGTATCTGGTTGACTGGATTCTGTGAGGAACCTGAGGGCGTCCTCACGTCTTTTTCCCATGTATCCTCCTCTAAGCTGGCCAGGGAAAGGCCATTGCTCTTGGATCCTGACCCTGGGGGTGGAATTGCGCTCAGGGGGTCCCCAGAGTGGAGGAGACTTGGGGAATGGGAATGAGGCGCCTTTAGGTGAGACCAATTCCCTTTCATGAGTGTTCTGTGCCTCAAGCCTTTGTAGGCTATTGTCAATCACTTCCCTGGTTTTCTCCTAAAACATTCCCCAAGAAATACCAGTTTGGTACTGGGACGAGGAAGAGCCCAACTGGAGAAAAACATTATCACTTTATTAACACACACATACAGCCATAAGTTGTGTACTGGGATGAGGAGGCCGCCAGCAAGCGTAATGCAGTGCTCCCGTTTTTACCAGTGAGCGGCCTACTCCTTTTTGGATTAATCATGGTGGCAGGAACTTTAAAAGCCGGACGTTTTGTGCAAATGGAGTCCGCTGTGGAAGCAGGGCTGTGGGCTGAAAGCGGCGTGGCAAGCTGATCGCTCGATGCCCTTTGAAGGATCCAGAGTGTATGCAGCAGAAAGTGAAGCTGAAAGACGCTGGAAGCCAGTGGCAAACTGGGAGACGAGAACCAGCGTGACCTGGCGAAGCAGTCGCATGAGGCCTGAGCTGCAGGAGAAGCATCCCTGGGTGAGTGAAGCCACAGATCCGCTGGGCTTTGAGGCGCCGCACTAGAGACAGGACTCGGGAAGATGCCATAAGCTTCGACCGCTGAGTCAACTAAGCAGGGACACCAGGTTGGCAGGCGAGCACGCAATGAACACAGAGTTAAATTAAAGCAATTATTTGTTTGAATACTGAACCAAATGAGATTAAGCATTTTTGAATACCGATCTGTTTGGAAGCAATTTCACAAAATGTATTGATACAAGGAACTGCATGATCTGAGAACACAAGCATTGGCAAGAGCCAAGAGAATTTGAGAAACTGTATGATATGAGAAACGAGCATTGGCAGGAGCTAGGAAAAGGAACCTAGTGCAATAAGTGCATGGTAGCAAACCAAGCCACAATACAACATCAAGAGGATGTAATGTGTGAGTGAATCAAGCACCATTGTCAAGCTGAGGCAGTGGCAACATGTTGGTGAAAAGGAAGCAAGCCAGGTGTACGGTTTCGTGACCTGTAATGGGTCGAACATGTGGTTCGACAACTGAGCCTAGGCGGAGTACATCTCTCTTGAAAAAGCTGATGAACACCTTCAAAGAAGCTTGTGTGACCTCAAATCAAGGAACGGAACTGAATATATGAACTGGTAAAAGGTAACCAGATTAGAAGAGCTGGGAAGGGGTCCCATGGATTGTGTTTTTGGAAAACAGACTTGAACTCTTGGGGAAGGGAAACCCTGTTGCTTGTGAACGGTCTTGAAATTGGGAAACCTGGTTACAAGACGAGAGCTGGAAGAAGCTCTGAACTCTTGTTTAAACACTACTTATTTTGATGCCGACATCCCTACACAGTATATACATTTAGTTTGAGGGAAAGTATATGTTATGGACACAGACCGACATTTGCGTTGGCTTCCTGACAGACTATCCTTCTCCAGCATGGATTCACATGGCCATGAATATTCCCTGTCAGGCTGGGAATCCTTGGTAAAAGAAAAGGGACTTTCACTTAAAACTGTATTGCTCCTCTAATCCAGTCAATGTCCTCTTGGTCATACTGCCCCCATCCAATGGCAAACGTATTAGTGGAAGGTCGGCATCATAAATGCTTATATCTCGACCAGGATGTGGAGGGATGCAAGATGTGCCATGGTGTCTCAAAGAAAACTAAAATAGACTGCAGACTTTCAGCGTTGTTCAAGTCAAGCAAGGCCACTGATTCAGCCTCTGGGCAGGGCCAGGCCTCATCTAGGACTGGATGGTCCGAGGAGTGGACTTCCTTTGGGGGGTCATCGATCCTATGAGGACGCCCGCCCGCGTGGGTCCAAGAGAAGGCCAAGCTCTGATGCTGGGTCTGCAGCTGATGCAGGTCCCAAGTTGGGCAGAACGCGTTCACCATCACAATCGGCCTCCACAGTGAGCCTGCTGATGAAAGGGGCCTCGTCCAAGAGAACGTCCCTATTTCCATCCAAACTGTGTCAGCGGATAAACCGACGAGGGACAAGTCCTGAGAGGACTCGTCAAAGCGAACTAAGACCTTGCAGCCTGCCAGGTCAACTGGAAGATGGACACGGCTACCACGGCCACGGGCACAGACAAGGACAACTTTGTCCCGGCCGACAAAGAAACTGACACGGACGAGCCTCATACGGCCTCGCCACTGGACAAAGTTGTATCTTTTCTTTCCATGATGTCCAGGACCTCTGAGCTGTTTCAGTTGGTTGCTGAAGAGACTAAGAAAGAGGGTTTCCTTTACCAGACGCACGAGTTAGGAAGAAGGACCATGTCCATTCCCTTCCTGGATCACATCTGGAAGGAATAATAATAATAATAATTAATAATAATTAGGCTTTTATATAGCGCTACAAACCCTCAGGTATCTGAGCGGTGCTTATTATTACCCACGGTGTGTGGTGCTCATTTATCGACCTCGGAAGGATGAAAGGCTGAGTTTGGCCCCGCCGGGATTCGAACCTGCGTTAACAGGCTCTGCACGGGTGTCAAAGCGGGCGCTCTACTCGCTGTGCCACTTGACCGGCTATGGTCCAGGAAGGCCTGGTGCTAATGAAAAACGAGAGTAAGGCCCTGGCCAAGCGTGACAGATTGGAGAAAAAGTACAGGGTACCTGATCCAGCGCCCAGGTGCTTATTGTCTCAGCCCTCGCCCAACTCGGTGGTCCTGGCCACAGCCAGGAAGCGTCGGGAAAACCCATAGTCGGCAGCCATGGTTCCTCCGGACCAGTAGCGGAAGAAGCTGGATGCAATGGGCAAGATGATCATTTATACATCAGCCTCTACCATCAAGGCAGCTAACGCCCTAGCCATTTTGTCCAGATATGACCAGCAACTATGGTCCAAGCTGGGTCTGATTCTAGACTTCTGCCCGAGGACAAGAAGGTTGAGGCACTATAACTTTTTCAAGAAGGGGAAGTGGCCTCGGACCACGCCATCACAGTGGCAGTAGACATTGTAGACTTTGGTTTCCACCAGATGGGGAACGGGGTGCCTTGTGTCGGCAAGGTTGGTTGAAGGCAACAAACCTCCCCCCAGACTTTTCCACCCAGACTTTCAGGCTTAAGTGCTGGATATGCCGTTGGATTGGGGAGGAAACCTCTTCGTCAAGGCAATTAATGGGTCTTTGCAAGCAATAAAAGCTGACCCGGAGAAGGCGTGCTCCCTGGGAAGCTTAAGGCAACGACAGCTGTCCTCCTTTCGTTCATCCAGAGAAAAACCTGGCAGATCTTCCAGGCGTTATACTACCCCATACAGGCAGCCTTCACGCTCCTCCACTAAAGAAGCATATAGGGATCGCTCTCAAGGCAGTGGAGGACGGCATCGGCGCCCCCCCACAGAACCCCCCACCCCCCCTAACCCCAGGAGAGGTGAGGCTGTCTTTCCCGGTTGCCAATGTAAAGCCACTCTGATGCCGTATGTTTACACTGCTCATTTTTAGATTCACCTTGTATTTTAGGGTTCTCACTTATTTGCTATTTGCACAATCTGTTTTAGTTGAACTCCAGCTCGCGCTGGACATCAGCTATTGCTGATCATGTTTACATGTTATATTGTGAGAACGCTGCGTGTGCGGCTGTCTTCTTTCTTTGTTTAGAGGGGGCAGGGTCTTTGCCTCCCTTCTTCCCACTCACGGCCTCATATGTGCCAGAGTGATCGCCCGCGCAGCGGACGGGCACGCAGTCAGCACGCCGAAGGCAAGCCCGTCTGCCCGTCTGTGCACAGGACATGCAGGATGGGCAGCACCCTCTTGGTGCTCCACTTACACCCTGTAGGATCCAACAAAGTGATCTATCCTATGCTCCAGCCAATACTAGATGGGCGTTAGGTTTTATAAGATCGCCTGCCAGAATTTGACAAACGCGACGAGACTCACAAGAAACTGGGCTGCATTCCACCCGATGACACGCCAGTAACTTATTGGCCGCGCCGAAGGGATGTCGACTTCGCAACGACATACGTGATTGAGTGGTGCAACACGGCAACATTTTCGTTATGTGCAGTAGTGTATTAGAGCTACACACAACGCCATCAACTTAAGGTGTCACGTGTCCGTTCCTCGCGAGAGGGCAGTCCGAACTCTACCACAACTACAAGAAAATAACTGTTTTTGTATCGGACGCTATAACAGTTCACTTTTTGAATTATTTGTAAATTGTATGGGTCCAGGTGCCTTTGCTAAAGCCAGTGTTCGCGTAGTTCTTAAACGCGGTAGTTGGCAGAATAGGTGTGGAACATTAAATGTTCGCCTTGAACTATTCAGGTTGAGAGGCGGTAACTTTAGTTCCGCCGCGTAAAACGACCGATTGAGACATATCGTGCTTTTAAGTATACACCCCTGATGAATTTCCCTTGACCGCGTGTGTATGAAATGAGTGAGGAATGAAACATGTCGGGTTAAATGGGAGTGAAGTAGTGTGGAAGTTAGTAGTTGTTTGAGTTGTTATTTTCCTTTTAACCCCATTATTGTGGTTAGACTTAGTAATAATTTGATTTAAATTTTTTTTTTTGTGTTTATGCTGTAATCCTTGATTTTGTGGTTCCCTAGGATTATATGTGCACTCTTTTTCTCCCGGTGTACTTAAATTGTCACTGATGTGATTTGGTCGTTTCTGTGTTTTTTCGCTTTTTCTTTCTTGTTTTTTTTTCTTCTTTTTATGTACAAAAGTTTTTAAGGATTGTGTTAGTTTTGTATTAAATGATGAATTATGCCATGTTGGCATTTTTATGAAGTATATTTACCATTGAAGGTTAAATAAAATTGACAATTGTATAACTGGTCCAATTCCCACTGTGTAGAGCCTAAAATACCAAAGCACTAATGTTTAGAGATATGTATACTGTGTTCTCTCTACCCCTATTCCTGCCTTCTAATTAGTGAGGCTGGACACGTGATACTACACTGTGGACCATTCTTTAGTTTATATTTTTTAGGTGTTCCTAAAGTTAGGGGGTGTTTTGGTCCACAGTTTAATCCCCCCACCTCTTTTGTGTTCTTTGCTTTATAACATCCCCTGCCATCAAGAAAGTTACGCACCCTGCCATGTTGCAGTGTGCTTTACTTAAAACACGTTCCCTAGTTGCTCATTCTATGGAATGCCACGATCTGCTATCGTATAAGGCATTTGATCTTCTCTTTTTAACTGAAACATGGCTACGAGACACGTCTGACCCTGGTATTCAGCCTCTCCCTGCTAACTACGCACTGGCACATGTGGATCGTGTGCCCCCCCCCCTCCCCCATCCTGGCAGTAGGGTGGCCCTGATCCATAAAACCAACTACAGGGTTTCTAGTTTGGATCCTAAGTATTCTTTAAAAATGGAATGCATTCTGACCTGTATCTCTCTCTCTCTCCCACTTTTACTCACGGTTCTGCTGGTCTATCTGATACTGCATTTTATGCTGAATTTCTAGCATTGGTGCTTGAGCTGCAAACGAAATACCCCGACCTGATCACTATTGGTGATTTTAATCTGCCTGCTAATTTGGCTACGGCTATGCAGGTCGCCAATTTCACAGCTCTGATAGCTGATTTAGGCCTCCTTCAGGGGGTTAATGCTCCTACTCATAAATGTGGCAACGCATTAGATCTTATTTTTACCCCTCTTTCCTATGTTGACACTGCCACTCCTATTCCTATAGTATGGTCAGATCACCTTATGGTGCTCTTTTCCATTCCACTCAAAGCCCCTCCTCCCGCTGTTATAAAGCCTGCAATACATAAACGCAGTTGGTTTGGGGCATCCAATGTTGAGCTGATTAGCTCTTTACAAACACACTGTGGCAAGCTGCTCCTTGACCACTTTGGAAGCCTCTTTCACAGCTACTGCGGACGCATTGGCTCCTTATAAACTATGCAAACAGCGTAGCTGTCCCCCAGAACCATGGTTCTGGCAGGAACTTGGGGAATGCAAACTACACTGCAGGCAGGCTGAAAGAAAGTGGCGTCTCTGCTACTCTCCTACCCTTAAAACCCTCTTTCGGAGCACTCTCGCTGCCTACCACAAAGCAGTGGTGAATGCTAAGAGTTTATTTTGGTCACACGGTGGAAAGGACCATTAATAAACTAAAGCCCTATTTGAACTAGTTCAATTGCTCTCTACGCCAAAGATAGGACAAGATGTGGTGCCGCTAGCTCGAGATCTTTGACTCCCTCTCTACTTTTTTTTTTTTATGACAAAGATTGCCACCATTCGGGATAACATAAAAATCGAGGTTATGACATCCATAGCCAACACAGCTCCTGTCAAACCCCCTCCAGCTAGAGGGTCCTGGTCTACATTTCCCCTTTTCTCTTATTTGGATGTTTTGTCAGCCACTCATAAACTGAAATCTGCATCTCCTACAGGTGCTATACCCCTGGCTCTTTTACAGGAGGCGTCTGCTGACTTCATCATATTACCTCAGAAGTTAACGCTTCATTTGCCACTGGAGTGATCCCGTGCTCACTTAAGCGTGCCTTAGCCATTCCTCTGCTAAGAATCCCTCCTTAGATCCACAAGTGCTGGCCAACTATCGCCCTATTTCGCTTCTGCCATTCCTGATGAAAGTCCTAGAGGCATTGGTATCTCCCCTCTTATCTACGTTTTTAGAATCCTCCCAGTATCTTCACCCATTTCAATCTGGTTTTCGGCCTGGTAGAGGCACAGAATCTGTCTTGCATTCAGTGATGGACGACCTGATGTGCCTGGTAGATCAGGGAGGTGTCGGAGTAGTCATGCTATTAGATATGTCGGCTCCTTTCGACACTGTCGACCACTCTCTTCTCATCTCCCGGCTCTCAGAGGCTGGCCTCTCTGGCCAAGTCCAAGACTGATTCATAGCTTTTCTGGCAGACTACTCTCAATCAGTATCTCTCCCTCCTTTTCGCTCTGCCCCGGCCCCTCTTTTCTGTGGGTTTCCTCAGGGATCAGCACTGTCCCCTATCTTATTTAACATTTATAAAAGAGATCTTCTGCTCCTCATTCAGTCACATGGGTTTCATTTCACTTACGTGGACGATACCCAGATCCTGGTCCGTCTGGACCTGACCACATCTGAAACGGCCAACCGGTTAAGAAAATGCCTTGAGGAACTGGGGATATGGATTACATTTAACTGGTTAAAGCTAAACGGTAGTAAAACCAAGGTCCTGTTTGGAGGTACTCATCTCCTCAACTGTTCTGGACGGCTGATTTCTGGCATTTATACTTGGACCCCCTCCCCATGCCGGTTCTGTCAGTCAGGAACCTTGGGGTGTGGATCTCTGCCACTGGCCATGGATGAACAGGTCACTGCCATCTGTAAAACCAACCATTTCAAGCTCTGCGTTCTTCGGGAGCTCCTCCCTTTTTATCCCTACAGCCAGTCAAGCTCTGGTGGTTGCTGCCTTGGTCCTAAGTGTATTGGACTATTGTCACTCACTCTATCTGGCTCAACCCAGCTACCTCACTGGGCACCTACAGTTACTTGAGAATGCCACGACGCAATCTATTCTCTGCTCCCCTTTTGGAGCCCACATGACCCCTCTGCTGAAGCAATTGCACTGGCTCCCCATCGTTCACCAGATTATGTTCAAGTCTATGTGCATAGTACACCGAGCCTTTTATGGCGTGGGAGCAGAATTCCTGCAAGCCAAGCTTGTCCGCTACATGCCCACTCGTTCTCTCTGATCACAAGCACTCTGTGGGTGGCAGTGCCCTGTTTTAGGTTAGCCTGGAAAGGAGGACATGCCTTCTCGGTTGCAGCCGCCAAGGCGCGGAATGACCCGCTTCTTTCCTTGCGGGAGATCACTGACCACTTCGCTTTCCATCGGAAACTGAAAACTTTGCTCTTTTAGAAACAGTAATTCAGAAAGATTTCCTCATCTTTCCAGTGCCATGATGCCTTCGGGCGTACGTGCGCTATATCAAATACAGTTGGCATAACATAACCCCCCGCCAAGCAGGCCTGGACCGGCCGTGGCCCCCCACTTATGCACCCCAGTGGGAGGCCAGCTCGTGAAGTCCGTCAGCACGTGTAAAAAGATCACCACGGACAGATGGGTGCTGGACACTCTCGGGCAGGGGCATACCTTGGAGTTCCAGTGTCCTCGTATTCGGCAATACCACGACAAGAACAACCCGGACCACAGCTCTGCAAGAGGTGCGGGCCATGTTACAGAAAGCGATACAGAAAGCGGTGATGGAAACCGTCCCTCAGCGTATCTGGAGTATATTCCAGATACTTCCTGGTTCGAAAGAAGACTGAGGGGTTGGAGGCTGATCCTGGATCTGTGTCGTCTCAACGAGTACTTGGTCTCAAATGTTCCAGATGGTCACGTTGCACCACATCCTCGGCCAACTGGAGGAAGCAAATTTTCTGATGTTGGTTCTGGAAGACGCTTACTTCCCCATCCCCATTAACAAGAAACGCCAAGTTCCTACAATTCGTGGCTCGGGGTCAGCACTACCAGTTCAAGGCTCTGCCCTTTGGCCTGAATTCGGCCCGAGGGTCTTTACGAAATGCCTGGCCCCGGTGGCGGTGCATCTTCGTCTACAAGGTATCCATGTATACCCTTACCTGGACAACTGGCTGGTGCGTTCCCGCTCACGCACTCTGGCAAGCAAGCACACATCGAGCACTGCACGTCTGACAGAGTTGGGTTTCTCCATAAACTATCCAAAGTCCTGCTTGACGCCATCTCAGGGTGTGCTGTTCCTAGGTGCCCGACTCAACACTGCAACACATTTGGCGTCTCCCTCGGAGGAAAGGGTGAGAGCCATACTAGGCAAACGCAGCGTTTGTCATCAGCATTGACGTCGAAGGTGCGGTCCATGAAGTGACTGCTGGGCATGATGTCTTCCTGCATCGGCCTTCTCTGCGTCTTCAGACTTCACATGAGACCTCTCCTGGATGAGAGCTGGATGCAAGTATATGGGACCTTTATGGACAAGATATCTCTTAAGTAGGAGTTCTGCAGGGCGTTACAGTGGTGGGGTGTAAGACAGCATCTCGTCCGGGGGACTCCATTTCAAGTTTCTCCTTACCAGGAGACAGTCACTATGGATGCCTTTCTAGAAGGATTGGAAGCCCGCACCGGACAGTTGCACGCCAGAGGCCTCTGGCAGCCAGAGGAAATGGGCCGCCACATCAACATCCTGGAACTTGTGTTCTGGGCCCTCAAGTCTTTTGTGCCGTCCTGAAGGGCAAGCTGGTGAGGCTCTTCAGACACCACCATCATGTTCTACATCCGGAAGCAAGGAAGCCCAGGATCTGTGGCTCTGGGGCATTCGGCAGGGCACATCACTCATACTTTTTCACCTAGCAGGCGTCAAGAACACCATTGCGGACTCGCTCAGCAGGGAATTGTTCTGCCATGAATGAGAGCTTCGCCAGGACCAGGTGGACCTTCTGTTCATCAAATGGAGAAAACCCCAGATCAATCTCTTCGCGACGGTGACGAATGCCAAGTACCAGAAGTTTCCCAGCAGGTTCCCTCAGCTGAGGAGCATGGGGGGGATGCCTTCTCGTTCTTGCGGGAGGGACGGTTCCTGTACTCTTTTCCTCCTTTTCCACTCATGCTATGTGTGAGCCACACACTCGGACATTACCACTGCAAGATGATGCTTGTCGCCCCAACGTGGCCAAGGCAGATCTGGTATCTCGACCTGCTGCGTCGGTCAGTTGCCCCGTCCATCAGGCTACTGCTGTTACCAGACCTGCTCACCAGAAAGGGAGGGGCGATACTGCACCACGACCTGGGGTCGCTGAACCTGGGAGCATGGCTCCTGCAGCTGTATAGTTTGGAGGTTATGCTTTGCCAGAGAGCCAGAGCTTCACCAACGTTGAAATACTATGGCCATAAATGGAAGCATTTCTCCGTGTGGTGCCAGACTCCGAAGATAATCCCTCTGCGGGTCATGGCCCCTTCAACTTCTACACTATTTGCTTTCCTTGGCAAAGGTGGGATTGGCTTACCTCTATCAAAGGTGCACCTCGCTGCCATGTCCTCGCTTACCTCCGCTAGTGGTCGGACTTCACCAGTCTTTCAGTGGGGATGCCATTCTTGGAGCAGTCTTATGTCACGTTAACAGATTCTTCCCTGCTCGGCTGGGGTGCAACGTTGCGCCACTTGGAGGTTTTCGACCTATGTTATGCCCTAGACACGGATCGCCATATCAACTACCTCGAGCTTCTAGCAATTTGTCTTGCCTTGAATGCTTTTCTGCACAGTATCTCCAATAACGTAATTCGAATTCAGACGGGCACCTCTCTTGTAATGTTCTACGTGAACAAGCAGTCGGGGACCAAATCTCTGCTTCTAGTAGACCATATCATTCAGATTTGGGATTGGGCAGTTTAGAATGGTATTTTGCTGCAGGCAGTGCATATCCTTGGTCAAGCGCTCATGGTGTCTGACTCCCTCAGTTGCCAGTCTGTAGCACACCAAGGGTGGAATTAAATCAGTGCTGTCCCAAATCTTTGAGTGGGGGACTCTGTCGGTAGACTTGTTTGCAACACTCTCCTACAAGAAGCTTCTGCTTTATACCCCCATGGAAGGCCTGGGTCTGGGTTCCCTTGGGGATCCACCCAACCCTCCTCACCCAGCTCCCTCTGCGTTTTGTAAAAAATAGTTCTGCAATCTTAGCTCAAGAGTGGACTATTATTTCGGTCAGGCTGTTCTTAGGAACCTCTTTAAGTAGGGACGTTTTCCAACTGCCCAATGTATACATCAACGCTTCTCCCACAAGTATGGAGGAAAGGGGACATGATGTAGGAGTAAAACAAAGTTACTTGCCGTAGTGACTAACATACTCCTAGTCAATAGTCCCCTTTCCTCCCTACGCCTGCCCACCTTCACCTAAAAAAAAGTTCCCTCATATTGCTAATGTCTTCTAACCTTGCTAATGGAAAAGGACTGAAGGGTGATGCGCACAGCGGGACTCAGGAAGGCGAGGCTAAAGCCACACATGCAGGCCCCGCGTAAAAATAAATATTTTTGATGCTATCAAAAAGTGCTCTGGTCCCGTGGATAACTGGAATAGGCGTAAGTTAGTCACTACGGTGAGTAACTTTGTTGTTGTGTGTGTGCACATACTAGCACTAGGTCATAGCCTTTATTATAAGGTGTACCAACAACATGTTATTCTTTGGACTCGATATATAGACAATGTCTTATTGATTTGGAAAGGAAACTTTGGAACAGTTTAGGAACAGTGCCAACTCAAATCCAATGGGAATAGAGTTCACTGGAACCGCAAATAAAAACGAAATTAACTTTTTGGATCTCAGCATCTATGTTAAAGACAACCGATTGATGACAAAAACATTCAGAAAGGAAACGGAGGCAAATTCAACATTATTTGCCAATAGCTGTCACCACAACTCTGTCATTAGAAACATTCCAAGTGGGGAATATGTCAGACCCCGTCGAAACTGTTTTGAACAAGAAACCTTTGAAGTTGAATGTCATCTGCTCTCAAGGAGGTTCAAAGTAAGAGGATATGGCACTCAAACCATTACCAAGGCAAAAGTTATAGCAAATAATTTAAATAGAACAGAAACTTTAACTCCAAAAATGAAGACCAGTGACAAAAAGGAAGAGATTAGCTTCATCACTACATATTGCACAAACAATGGGGCTTTGAGAAACATCCTAAAAAGGAACTGGCATCTCTTAAATTTGGACCCACATGTGAAAAACTATATCAAGGACAGCCCATCAATTTACAAACGAGCAAGAACCATCAAACATATACTAAGTCCATCTTTACTCCCAGAATTAAAAAAGCCCAATATAACAACATGGTTACCAAAACTGACTAAAGGATTCAGAAAGTGCGGGACATGCTCAATGTATAAACACGCCGTTGAAAATACATCAATCTTTGAAGACAAACATGGCACCAGTTACATCTCAGATTACATTAATTGAACAAAATTTATCATATATGTCATATGCCAATGCCAGAAATTCTACATAGGAAGTACTATAAGGGAACTGAGAACTATAGTACTAGAACATATTTCATCTAAAGGAAATCAGAACATCAATTTACCACTGGCCCAACACTGGCAAATGAACACCAATGGAATGATAAAAGAACTCTGAGATTTGTAGGTTTGAAAAAAGTGACCCTTGGACCAAGAGGAGGAAGCCTTGAACTAAAACTAAGGCAGGAAGAAGCCAGAATGATCTGTAAATTCCATTTAGTGGATGATGTCTGGTTTGTTTGGCAAATGCATTACAGGGGAGGGGGGGTGGGTGGGTGTGTGTGTGTGTGTGCTTTTTCTGTAACGTAGACACATTGTCTGGTAAGTTTGGCATACCCATTTTTTCATAATTTCTACCCATACGATGGTACTTTGGAACAGAATGATATCAGAAAACGTAATAAGGACACACACATCAACCACAGCAACAATTAAGGACTCCTAGTTTAGGACTAGCATAACTCAACATTCACCCACGAATTGACTCCAAAAGGGGATCAATCCAAACAATGGTTCAGCCAAACACATGGAACTAGGAGAGAACTACAGACTGGTCCTCAAAAAGTGAAATCAGTATTCTGGTTTTCAAAATATGACTAATCTAATTAATAGTTTAGTAAATCACATTAAATGGCTTAATTTCCTTCACCTTACAGCATTTTTGCATAGAAACGCAATTAACAAAACCTAATTAACCATCTCCCGTTTTTCGCATAATACTAGGTCAAAATAAACGCACGTATTTAACAGTGCGATTAATAACAAAAGGATTTGAATAAAATTTGCATTTCATTTTAACTATCCAGTCAGTACGAAGTGCGTTGTCAAAGGCACGCACTCTACACATAACCAGTTGAATATCAGCCCAATACATGGCAGCTGCATCCAAAACAAAGGTAGGACTAGGTTGCTATGCAACCCAACCCAACCCAACCTAATAACAATATGGAGTCTATGGGCAGACTCGAATGTGGACCGATTTGCACAGAACACTGGAGACGAAGGTAAGAAGCCCACGGACCGTACCGCTATACTTCCTGAGTATCTCTATATTTAAATAGACGCACGCGGGTCCTCGTGCATATTGCCCACATTGACTTTGCATACTAAACGGGATTCTTTCATCCGAACGTGCGTAGCAAGCGCAACACGCGCTTTATGCTCCTGGCCACCACTTTGCAAAATAACTGTTTACGAATTACACTGGAAACCTCACAGGGAATTACAAACCCCTAGTGTGTGTGATCGGGTGTAAATGTCATACTCACCATTCTATACGGTTCAAAACACACACATTATGGAAACCGTCTTGCACGAATGAGCACATATATCAGTCCTCAACAATCGGGAATAGAGCAGAAAACAGGAACGCATGTTGTGTTGAAACAATTAAATATGGACAAGTCCATTTATGCAATGTGGGGGTTTTTCCAATAGGCTAACTGGGATTACTCCATGACTGGATGGAAAAGCTGTGAAGAATATTGGTGTATTATAAAAAGACCGGGTAAGGTGTTTAAGTACGATGCAACCTTGTGTGAACTAAATCGGAGAAAGTTACTCCATCCATTCAACCGCTTGCGTGATCTCGTACTGAAATAACCTTCTGTTTGTCCTCTATTATTTATTATTTTATTTCTTGTTTACCCACAAACCACCTACCCAACCCCCCTCCTAAAAATGGCCATCTGAATCTTACTTTCTATACACAATTGTGCCTTTTTTTCTTTTGTATTGTACATGGATACAGACAATGTTGATTTTCTTTTTTTACATTTGAACTTGGCAATGACTATATTAATTGCGAACAATTATGTTTTTTAAATATTTGATTTACTTTGTCAAACAATTGTGATTTATTTTGTATCATTGGTACCCAGCCCTGATTTGAAAAAGACGGTCAACCCGTTAAAACACGTGTTATCACAAAAGGGCACTTAAGAATATATAAACACTGAATTGCAAAAAGGCTTTTAGAATCTTTTTCTTTTGAACTTCTTTTTGAGAAATGGGCGCATTAGCATAATTTAGTGTAACCATCAAAATCAACCCGCCTTTATTATAACCCTTCACAAATGGGTAACTAGACTGTGCCTGTCGGGTTAAGGGATGGGAGTGCCAGTGTGGTCCCATCTGGAGTCAGAGGGAGGTTGCGTGTTTGTAAAGTTTCCAACACTACTTCACCATTGGTTGAAGCTCTCAAAAGAATCCAATTTATTTTCTTATGGTAATTTCTTGGAGTCCCTCAGCCCCCCCACACCGCCCCCCCCAAAATCCCCAAACTACCATCATTTTTGTGATTTCTTGCTTTGGCTTCCCTAAGCTTCTAAACTTGAGTCTCAGGGTGGCCTTGCTCATATATTGCATGCTGTGTTTATGCAGCCTAGTAGATTCACACTGGGCTTCATTTTTGCAAAGACCAAACGTTTTTGTTTCCTGATCACAAAATGGCTTCAGCAGCATGCTGCCTGAAAGCTGCCACCAACCAGTGAGGCACACGGGGAGCCAAGAAGCACAACCTGTTTGTGGAACAACCAGTATTCTGTTGGGGGCACTCTGGCCTGGTCTTGAGCACAAATGCCTCGAGTTAAATCACCAGTGAGGCGAAGAAGAAGCTGGTGTATACCATGAGGGAAGGGGATGGCAAAGCAAAAATGTCTTGTGACTTGCTTAGTCATATGAGGACTTGCATCGTAGCAAGTGAATTACTTTAAGGCAAAGATGAATATCTGATATTTTGGCCCTTAGACATGAAATGTATTCCACACCCATGTAAGAAGTATACAGAAAAGGGGACTGTAGTCGCTACTAGGAGTACCCCAGCATTTTGTCTGGGGTCACTTGTGTAGCTGTGTTTTGCAGCTCTGAACAGAGCATCTCGTTGGTGTGCATCCTTTTTTAACCTGTACATTTTCTTTTACAGGAAAACTGTGCATAGAGGTGACACCCCAGAGCAAGATTGTTTGGATTTCGGAAACACTTTGCATTGGTTGCGGCATTTGCATTAAGGTAATGGCTACAGATTGTTTTTCCTATTTTTTTAATTGCATTTCACACTACGGTTTGACGTTTAGGGGTTGTGCTATAGGCATTTTGTATTGGCTAACCTTTTGAGCGCTCGTCTAGTTCCCCCAACCCACCCCTATATTTATTTCAAGGGGCTTGGGTGCTGGGACAGAGCCTGGTGGTTTCATTTCTTTGGGGGCAGAGGAGACACAATTGGAGACGGTGGGTAAGGGCGTTTGAGGGAAGAAATTGGATGCAGGTGGTGTTACTACAGTTTGAAAACTATGGTCTGTGTATTAAACACATTGTGACAATTTTTTGCAACATATGGTCAGTGAAAACCTTTTAATCGAAAGAGTTGAGGTGAATATATTGCTGCAACCACACCTTTTTGAAATTCAGTTAAAACACTTAAGTTAAAATGACATCATGGTGCTGGTTTAATGCAACAAAGCATTTGAACTTCGTCATGTGTTGGACGATGTGCCACCTTAGCTAAGAGTCTTAGCACAGCCCACAAGCACTTTCATCACTTATGACATCCTCTGTGACATCATTGGAAAGGTAACTACCAGTCATGGTAAAGTTATCACGTCTCTTAAGACATAGTGCATGTGAATAATGCTGGAGCGCTCCTCGCACTGTGCAGAAGATTATTTCATAGATAACTATTTGAATATCAATATTTTCCCAACATTGTAAATGATAGAAAAACATTAGAAAATAGTTCATGCTCCTGACAAACTTCAAATTAATGTACACCTGAACGGAGGTCTACGACCTTTTACTCCAGATGTTTTGGACTAAAACGACCATCATTCTTAGCCCACATAGTCTATGCCCACATAGCCTATGAATAGCCAAAGGTTGCAGACCCCTGCACTAGAAAGAGTACAACTTTGAAAGTTTCTACTCGTGTCATGATAACCCGTTTATTTGAAACCTGTAACTGTATTGCCTCATACCTGACGTGACTTTTAAAGGCCTCCTCTCATAACCCTTACCTTGTGACATGGTCGGGGTCTGTCTAATTTGGAACCGTTGGGCACAGGGCCTCAAACCATTTTAGGGTTGGACTTTATAAGAATTAAGGAAGCGGTTGTGTGTTGATTCTAAAGTGTAATGTCTATTTCTTAGCATATGACTACTTGCATATGTTTCACTGGTCATTGAGTCCTATGCTACCCCTCTCGCCAAAGGGTGATTGTGTGTGTGTATATATATGTTTTATGAGGGTTTTTGTGTGACAATATTTGCCTAGTATTTGAATCTGCTTGGTGTGTAAATGCTAATAAATAATTGTATTTTATATGCAAGCCTATCTAAATGAAATTACTGGTGTTTCGGCCTTCAACGGGTCTTTTTCAAACCTGGGCACTCGAAATTGATGAATTGTGCACTGATTATGTACAATAACAATAGAAAACATAATGTTATGACGAATACAAGATAAATTTACAACTGTCCATTCCCATTATTCACATAACCAAGGTATTATGTCAAAATAAAGGTGAAAACAAATAAACAGCGAGGGAAAAAATGGGAAATAGAGGGGAACGGACAAAAGGAGAAACACTCATGAGTCACTGCTTATAAAGCATAGAGAAAATATTCTACAGGTTTGTGAACTAATACTTATATTGACCTCTTACCCCATTCGTGATATCTGTGCAATGTGGTTTGTTCCGAATGGCGTAGTGGGTCATGATTTTGTTAAGGTGACTGTGGTTGGAAACAACGTGTTTTCCATAAGAAAATCAATCGTGGGTTTACTCACTGCAAATAAGATCTGGTATTTGCCAGTTGTGTGATCTGAAATACTTGGCTGTGTTCCCCTGACGCCTGCAAATTTCATAAATGTTGTTCCTGACCAATTGCTCTTGCACTGAAAGCATTGTGAAGAACGGTTTCCTCTAATGGATATCTGATTTGCCATAGTTTGAAAACATTGCTCTTTTGCATTATGTATAGTTGCCTCACATTTCTTAACATAACTTAAAAAAGGGGGTTGAATTTAACTAGTATCGCAGTCTATGGCTAAAACTTTATAGTTAAGATACTCCCCCAGGGCTATTGAAAATAATCATACAAATGTATGATAAAACCATAGGCCAGGTAAGATTGAATAAGGCCTACTCTGATTTGTGTTTTATTAGAAAACACAACTGTAGGTTTACAAAGGGTGATGAATGCCTTTGAGGTGTTTGCAAACAAGAATTGTTTAAGAATAAATGTTGGGAAAACCGATGTGCTGACTTTCACCTCCAAAAATATTCTATAGTTGGAAACAATTGGACAATGGGTAATGCCAGATTTGAGTCTCAGACCTCATATAGCTTGGGTTCTATGTTTCCGGTTCTATGAGTAATACCAATATAACTTATTTTAGACATCAAATTGAGTTATTGATGGGGGGGGCAGTGTTGCGCACGTAGCAGGATGCATCCAGCCGCGTGAGCCGCGACGGCTGAGGCCATGAATCTGCAGAAAAACGATAAAACTGTTCGATTCATCTTGAATTTTTGGTAATGCGCGTCTGATGATACCCCCCCGACACGGTGGCAAAAAATCAGGGAAATCGGCCCAGGAAATCATGAGATACATCGACCTAAGTTGGGGTCCACGTGTGGCGAGGAGCGCAGCCGAAGTGGGTGTGCTATCCAGGGTGCCACCATTGCCGGCCCATTACCTCACAGACTGGTGTTCGCTGCTACTACTGGCTCGGGGCCGCGAACGAAGAGGACATCCAGGCACGGGAGGGGAACTCACCGAGCCACCACGAGCTGACGCGGGCTCTCCGGGCTACCCCGTTTAGCGCCTGCAAGGGATATACAGTGTGCCAGGGACCCGCTGTGAATGCTCCCGGAAGCGTGGTAAGGTGCACCTTGCTTGCTACTTTGGGCATATTCAGATTGTCATCCCCACCGAGAGGGAGCCCCGTGCCCGCACTGGTAAACCCATTACTGCTCTCTCCCTGGAGTGCTGAGAGCAGATCGTGGGGCACCTCTCCAGCCTCCAAGACGAACCCACCCCCTCCATCCTCCAACCAGGAACATCTAAACACTCTCCAGCCCTCGCTGACGAGACCTGTAGGTCCAGGTGCCATAAGTGACAAGGCTCAGCCCTGAGCCCGAACCGAACTTTAGGCTTCTATAGAGCCCACGATCACCGTTGTCTGCACCGGGGAAGCACAGGGATACTGCACACTTGGTCCCTGCCGGCTCCAAAACGGTTGACCCAACTCGGTCTGAGCACCAGTGGAGGGCGCTGGGGTCCCCCTACGACCGAAAACTCACAGTAAAACATAAAGGAATTGTGTGCTAAATCAATAGTCACTGCCATAACCCAGGGGACGTGGTGCTCTGCAGAGACTGGGTGCGGAGCCCAGTGTGTAAAACCCCGGCTGGAGCTCTACACGTCACACTGCAACTTGAAAGTGTACCTCCACAGAAAAACCCAGCAACATGCTACAACGGGCAACACTGCACAAGGATCTGGAATACGGTCTGCAATTCCAGTCATTACAGGCAGTGCTAGTTATATTTGGTGAGATCATCACAGGAAAGCTCACCCGCATCAAGGCAGATGCCCCCAGGAGCACCCTATGGACAGTCTCCACATTCAAAACGCACACAGATTTTGAAGCAGAACATCACGTCATGCTGCCCAGATGAAAATAGAGATCAGACAGTGCAGTAGCAATAATAAAGTTACGTCTGGCCACAACCTAGCACTCGGTGGGTCTCGACCCCTCCTGTGCACATGCAGTCGGGCGGGCTCTGGGAGAAACCCTGTATCACGCACAGCTGACACCAACAAAAACATTCATATCAATAAAGGGAGCAGGGCGGTCAATGCAGAGTGCCCTGGACACAGAGCCGTGTCGCCAACCCCCAAAAGTGGTTTTAGTTTCATCTGAGAGAAGATCACAGGAATAGTCGCTGCAGGCAACAGTCCAACAACACTACCGAGGAATCATACTTAACAGGGGAATGTGAGACCATCCTGCCAAAAGATACCAGCACATGACTAACTTGCATAAAGACTGGTCCCCTCAATGGAACCCTATCAATAGACTCCATATTCGGAGAATACAAAGACAGTAAGGCAAATCAAGCGAACAAGCATCCACTGTGAAACAAGTGAGAAGACAACTTGACAACGACGACATTACCGCGTCCATCAGTGACCAATATCGTGATAGACCTGGAATTCTAGGCACAGAGCAGCCGCTCTGGACGTGACGAGGAACCGAGGTTGGGCCCTCTGGTGGCCTCACGGACAGCTCACTTAAAACAGGAAAGGAATAATGCCAAATAGCAGGCAAGCGGCCGATGCCCAAAGGCGCAGGCCCAAAAAAGAGTAAAGGAGCCATAGATACATTTACAATTGTGGTAAAGACATGGAACGCAGCAGACATGACTACGGAGCAGCATCCCCGAATGCGATGACCGCCCCAATGACAACAATGGACCTTTAGGCAGTCTTCACGGCAATGTAACAGGGCTTCACGGCTCTAAACGATAAACTGGACTGGATCAACGTAAATGCGGCATCTATTAAAAACCAGTTAGAAAAGGCCACCGGCTACATCACGGAAGCAGAGACTCGCATCAGCGCTACTGAGGACGCATTGGAAACGCTTCGCAATACAGTGACGGAAATGGCAAAGGACCTAGGAATGGTGAAGCTCAAGTGCGAGGATTTAGAGGCCAGATCACGCCGCAACAACATTCGTATAATTGGCGTTCCAGAAGATGCTCTCAAAGGACCGATAGAGCTTGTGGTGGAGAAACTACTCAGAGACCTGCTCGGAGACCCAGGCTGGTCACCCATGTTTGCTGTGGAGAGGGCGCATAGATCATTAGCACCGCGACCCAAGCCAGGGACCTACCCCAGACCTATCATTGTGCGAATGATGAACTATAGGGATAGAGACCTGGTGCTGAGAGCTTCGAGAGATAAGCAGGAGCTGAAGTGGGAGTCCAGTGTGATTTGTATATTCCCAGACTACACGCACGCTGTTCAGCAAGAGAGAGGCTCTTAGTAAAAAAGAAATGCTTCCAGACCGGAAAGTCCCTTATGCTATGCTGTATCTGGCCAGACTCTGCATGCAACATAAGAATAAAATATATTTCTTCATGTTCCCTGAGAAGCTGCTAGCTTTGTGGAAGCGAAATATCCCAATGATGCCGAAACAAACACCAAACGGTGCGGAATGTTCCGCAAACAAAACACCATGATATGGAAACTGCTATGCTGAACACTTGAAGAATGTATCCCACACAAATTATTACCAATCACCCACGCAAGACAAGTGCGAGATGGATAAAAGCATGTTTTTATTATGTGTACAAGTAACCACCAAGTTTGTACTAGTACGGACAGAAGTTGCAAGTTGAAGGCCTCGGCCGCCGCAGCAGAAGCCCTCTGTTGCAGGTGCACAGCTCTGGATATGGGAAAGGGCGGGTGGGCTGATGGGGGAGACATAGTTGAAGTTTGGGAAACTATGAGGGTTGGGGAGGGGGTAGGGTATGTTAAATGGGGAGTTAAAGTTAAAAATGCACAGGTACATATGGACGCAATGCACAGACACAAATCAAGGAACAGACACACCACACATCAATTATGCAGAATAATCACAGATGGCCAAGACGGCGAATGATAGTATTTCCCTGTTGAGCTGGAATGTCCGTGGGCTTGGGGCATCGGTTAAGTCAAGGAAGGGTAATGGCTTATATCAACAGGTTAGGTCCCCAAATAGTATTCTTAAAGGAGACCCATTTAATGGGGCACCGAGCACAAAAGATAGCCCCCGGATGGGGCAAACATCGTTACTACACAACGTACTCCAGCAGGGCCCGGGGGGTGCTGACACTGATGCATAGATCCATCCCATACACACATTACAGCACAGACAGTGACCCCCATGGTCGCGATGTCCTGGTAATCGGCAAACTCTAGGAAGAAGAGTTGCTGCTCATAAATATATATGGTCCAAATGTTGATGACCCAGACTTTTATTCAAAACTATTTAGGAAAGGTTCCAAATACCCCACAGCCCATATAATATGCAGGGGCAACATAAACACCATTCTAGATACGCATCTAGACCGCACATCGGATAGCCCCTGGCCACTCACAAACGCTGCCCATATGATACATACCCACATGGTTGACTTGGGCCTACGGGATTCATGACGCTCCCTACATGGCACGTATTGGGCCTACACGTTTTACTCATCAGTGCATGATATGCACTCCAGAATAGATGTCTGGCTATTATCCCATAGAGTGTTTGGTTGGGTAACCGAGGCTAAAATGCACCCCAGGACAATGTCGGATCACTCACCGATCCAGATCACACTAAAAGTCCCCAAGGTGGCATTACACAGGCCCCAATGGAGATTCAAGGCGACGGCTATGGCGGACCATGTATACAAAACCGTGTTGACTCGTCATATTGAGGAATATTTCGACCATAATGAGGGTACTGTTGAGAGTCAGGCAACACTGTGGCAGGCTTTCAAAGTAGGGGGGTCGCTATGTCCAGAGTTCGGGGTATTGAAGGACATACGTAGGGAGCTGAAGAGGTGTGAAGTGAAAATAGCGGAGCTGCAAGAACAATATGCTATGGTCCCCTCCCCCCAGATTAAATTGAGCATTAAAACCCACGTGGAGGAATACAGGGCAGCGGCAGACAGGGAAGTTTGCTACTTTGACAGACACGCTGCGGCGAGGCGTTATAGAGTGCAGGAACGACCCGGTCGGCTTCTGGCCAGGATGGTGAGAGGGGAGTGTGGGACCACGAATATCCCCTGTATAACAAGACCCACAGAGAATGAGATGGATGAGTACCTGGCCAAGATACCTACAACGTTGCTGTCCCCCGCAGCCAGGGAAGCCTTAAAAATCCCGATCACCCAAGTTGAAATATTGAACGCCATTAAAACGCTCCCCAAGGGGATACATGCTCACCTTTTGTTAGGCAGAATTGCATGGAGTACCCTCGGCTGACCCCTCGGGACCCAAATAGGGGTGCGCGGGGCGTAGAAGAGCTCCAGGGCACGGTGTTGGGGAGAATTCTCAGAAATATGCTAATTCCCTCTACCTTAGAGACCCCCCAGCAACTTTTCTGGATTTTGAGGACTTGATTGTTTTACTTGGAGACTGTGTGAGCCTTTTTCCCACTCTCTCATGTACTTTGATGTGTGTTTATACACGGTTTCTTTTTGGTTATGGAGTGTAACCAACTCCATAGGCATCATCTTTTACAATTGTCACAAAGCACCTTCAGTGCAGTGCCACAGGGAAGTCTTTCAGATTTCCCAAGGTTTAAATACCTTCTCTGGGATCAACTACTGTTTCCCAGAACAGTGGAGTGAAATTGACTTCACTTAGTCCTGTACCTTTCTAGACCCAGCACCCAATCTTATAATAGAGTGCTGGAGGGTTACTTAGTATCCCCTATGTCTAGTTACTCATTTAACAGTCAAATGTTACCCTTTTCTCTCAGAATGGCTGGTGACAGTGGTTTTACAATGAACTACCATGATTTACCTCAAACTGTTCGCAGCTCCGGTAACGTTAAATCGCGGGAGCCATGTGTTAGGCAGAATTGCATGTAGTACCCTCTGACCAGCACATACAATTAGAACTACAGGTGTAAGCAAAACCAACCTTTGGTATAAGTCTGTACTACAGTTTTGTGGTATCGAGCTGAGCAGCCAGGCTTATCTCAAGAGGGAATGTGAGCAGTATAAGGATGTTACACAGCGGTCTTACAATCACAGTGATTCAAGTAGACACTACACTCGAGATTTCTTATTAAAACACTTATTAATTTATTACACAATCATTTAGAAAACATTCACTAGAAAACATTCACTATACACAAACGCACTTCAATACCAAACCAATAAGTTTCTGAGTAAATTAGGCCCCCCTGAAATAGGAGCAAAATGGCATTTCAGTTACTTTGAATGGGAGTAAAAAGGCACACGTTAATAGAATAGATCACAATTACTTTCTTAGGAAGTGCAAATAGTTTCAGTTCACTAGAGGACTCTATTCAGTTCAATAGGCCAAAGTCAATGGGCTAGCGTCTTGGATAGGAAAGAGCAGTTTGTGTAGTAAACGGTAAAGTCTTTGCCAATGTTCTCAGAAGTAGTTTGTACGAAAAAGAATCATATGTTGGGTCACAAGCTGATTAGGTCTGCAAGTTGGGAAAGTTTCACGAACTTCCACCGTGAGAGGTCACCGCGAGAGGATAGTTCTCTCAATCGGGTTGGCACAGTACCTTTAATATGAAGAAAAAGATGCAGCTGAAGACGTTGGTTCCTGGCAGTTCCTGCAGATATAACTGTCCTTGAGCCTCAGTTGAGGGGACAAGAGGGAGGACATCGGGGGACTCCTGCACTGCATGGGGACGGGGGTCAAACAAGCTGGCAAAAATGAAGATCTTCGGTTTGAGTAGCTGTCGTCAAGCACACAAGCTGGTGTCCTTCCCCCCTGGTTAATCCTAACCAGCTCCAAGAATGGTATCCAGGTGGTTTACAAGTTGATTGGTCCCACCAACTCAAAGGAAGACTTGTCCTTGAAGGGGCTCCTCTGTCGAGATGAACTTGGCGATTTGGACCTGCAGCAGGGTTTCACTGGGCAAACCAACAGTCCAGTAGTTGCAGCAGCCGTCCTCTTCCAGCTCGTCTTCAGTTATTTCGTTCCAGTGGTCGACTCTGCCTTCCAAGCCAAGAGGCTCGCCTTTTTAAACAGTTTTCCCCCATTCATTCCAGCCTAGCTGCCACTGACCCGGCAGAGTGCATTTGGGTCTCCCAGGAGACTAAGCACAGGGAGTTTCTGGCACCTCCCTCTCTTCCTGCCCACCCCAGAAGCCAGAGGCGGTCTTCAGTCCTGTAGCCTGCCAAAGGCATAGAAACAAAGGGGCCAAACCTGGTTTGGTGAGCAGAGACAGACTCTAGAAGGACCTTTCCAAAAAGAAATGGCAAAAAAAGACTGGGGCCTATTTAAACAGAGGGGCTTAAGGCACCATCTTGAAAAACATGACTCTCGCAATTTTTAGCTACCAGTGTTTGCGGTTGGGAAAAATCATGGTAGTACGTTGTAAAACCACTGCCACCAGCCATTTCGATGCTACGTGAGTATTTAGACACAGGGGATACTACGTAACCCCTCCAGCACTCTATAGGAAGATGGTGTGTGCTGGGTCTAGGAATTTAAAAAGCCTAGTAAAGTTAATTTAACCTTACATTCTCTGGGAAACAGTAGTTTATCCCAGAGAAGGGATTTAAACCTTTGGGAAGTCTAAAGACATCCCTGTGTCACTGCACTGAGGGTGCTGTGTAACACACATGAAAAGATTCCTATGGAGTTATCTTAAACTCCATAACCAAAAGAAATAAACACAGAAAACAAACAGTTTTAAAAAGTACAGAGTCCCAAAGTTCAGCAAAAGAGCTGGGGGTCTCTAAGGTAGAGAGGAATTAGCACATTTTGAGAATTCTCTCAAACACCTTGTCTGAGGCAAAGCTGTTGCTGTAGCTTTTCAGAAGTATGTACCTCGGGAAACCATTGCTAAAATGGCCACCTGGGCTTCTCTCTCAGCTTTTTGTAAACACGATTGTCTTGACCTCAGTTCACAAGCAGATGCTCAGTCTAGTCGGGCTGTTCTTGGGGAACCACATCAAGTAAGGGAGTTTTTCCATCCAGTTCTATAAATCGGTTCATGTGAATCCCCCACAAGTATGGAGGAAAGGGGACTGGACGTAGGAGTAAGAGTTACTCACCGTAGTGACTAACATACTCCTAGTCCCTAGATCCCTTTCCTCCATAGGCCCGCTAAAAAGTTCCCTATTGCTAAAATATCTACCTACCTTGGTGATAAAAAAAAGACTGAAAGGCTATTCGCGGGGCTCAGGAAGGCTGGCTAAAGCCACATGTGCTTGCCCCGCGTAAAAATAACAAATGGCACACGTTTTTCTTTTAATGCTATCAAAAACTGCTCCGGTCCCATCCCAAAAGACAGAATATCCTACAAGTGTGGAGCAAAGGGGACTATGGACTAGGTCTACGTTAGTCACTACAGTGAGTAACTTGGTTTATCCCGACAAGGAAATGTTATGAGGGTTGTTTATACATGCTTCTGCCCAGACTAAACATTTCACCAGCATATCATTTATGATGGATTTATCGCAATGTTAAGTGAATATCATTTTGTTTACTTAAGCATTTTCTGTCCTATCATGTTGAGTTCAACTACTATCCTATAACGGCAGAGTGTACAGATTTTCACTGAATGGATTCTCTCTTCTAAAGGGATATTTTTTACATTGTTTTTTACTAACACACTTTTTCCGTTTCAGAAATGTCCATTTGGAGCCCTGTCCATTGTCAATTTGCCCAGTAATCTGGCAAAAGAAACCACTCACAGATACTGTGCCAATGCCTTTAAACTTCACAGGTGTGTATGTACTTTGTTCTTATCAATTTGCCATCAAAATATTGTGAAGTAGATAGCTTAATGTTGCAGCATTACTGGCATGGGCAGAAAAATCTTAAATTATAGTGCTGTTTAAATGCATATATGCAGCATAGCATTTTAAGGAATGGCCAGAAAATGGAGGAAACCCAGTTTCAGACGTGTCTGGCCAAACATTGAATGTTCATAAAACGAAGAGACCTGTTACAGTGGTCTATTATAAGTATGGATGCAGGAGCTCAGAGTGGTTCTGGGGTGATGGGGTGGAATTTTCATAAGAGCAGTGTCTTTGCCTGACCTAGGACTACTGGGGCTTACAGTGGACCCTCAGAAATAACCAGTTCAATAATCACTGTAGGGCAGAATTCCTTTTTTGTGTTCTGCTTTCCCATTTTATGGGACCCTTTCCCTTAAACATGTTGCTTTTTTCCCCCTTTGAGTTCTTGGATCCCTGACTTATTTGTGGGTGAATGGCCTCCTACTGAAGTCACCCTGCCACTTCATCGCTTTGAGTATACAAACATATGGTTTCTGGGACAGTGTTTAAGCCCCCCATTTTGGTCCTACAGTGATTCTAGGACCCCCTCATTGGTTTTAGGGAGTAGACCGGTGGCAGTTGTAATTTACTTTGATTTTACCAGTGGTGCAACCACATTTCCCTAATTTAATTAGCACAGTGTACCTTTTTTGATGGCTGTTAGGGTGCTAATGTTTTTTTTCTATGTTCTGATCTCAGCCTTTCTGTTTTGTGCAATTACTTTTGTCTTGGGAAATCACGGAGAAGGAATAAAATGGCTCTTGTGTGCACATCGGCTCACTCGGGTACTGCCTTACTCTCTCAGTAGTTTAGCCTGCTTTAGTTTAGTCCCTGACCCTAAACATGGGAACACAATGTGGATCAGGGTGGTGGTTTTTTGGGCCCGCCTAATTGTCTGGCTGCAAAAACCTTTTGTGTGAGTACACTTTTGTGATTGGAGGGCTGTCTTGGGCCAGACAAATTGGTGTTTGGGTACATCTTTAGGGGACTCTGACTCTTCCTCATTTCTGCTCGAAATCTGCATGGGATTAGGTTGCTTACTGTTATCTTTGGGATATTTCTTCTCCGTGAAAGATAGTGAGCTAAATACTCTGGGTAAGTCTCTCGTAACCAGGACTAATGTCTGGCAGAGGGACTCCCGGGACCCCCCTTGTTAATTTGCATATTTAAGTAACTTTGGGTATCACCCTAAGTTACTAGGGTAATCCAGATGTGGACCCCTTGCTCACTGTCCCGGGAGGATAGCTCAGCGGCAGCGTGCGCGTCTTGGAAGCAAGACGACACAAAGCAACACAGGTTCAATCCCCGGGTCTGCGCTTAGAAACCTCTGGGTGTTTAAGCGCGTTATAAATACGTAACTAAGACAAAAAAAAACCACAATTAGCAACTAAGAAAAACAAACAATTCTTGTAACAGCGCCTCGATGCCTGCGGGCTGTGTGAGCGCTTTATAAATGTAAAAAAAAAAAAACTATTCTTGGAGAGCCACAGATCCACCCTACTGATGAGGTCCAACCAAACTGAAACATGTCTGGGGTTTCTGTTGGTACTCTTGTTCAGAGGAGAATTGCCTAGCATGTCGGTGCTGGACTGCCCCAGGTCAGGACAAAGACTGATATGTTTGGGATATTTCTTCTCCGTGAAAGATAGTGAGCTAAAGACTCTGGGTAAGTCTCTCGTAACCAGGACTAATGTCTGGCAGAGGGACTCCCAGGACCCCCCTTGTTAATTTGCATTAGGTTGCTTACCTGTCTGCTGGCTTTTTATTTTCCTTTCAACTCGTCTTGCTCCAATATTGGAGCCATGTCTGGTCATACTGGCTGAGCCTGTTGGGATTGTTTTTCTTAAGTCCATCTAAGTAAGATTTTAAAAGACTATCCCTTGGGCAATACAGAAACTGCGATTCTTAGTATAAGACTATGCTACTTGAGGTAGTGGTAGCTATAACGGAGCAGCCATGCTTATTTTGGGAGAGGAGAGAAGGCTGTAGGAAGGTACAACAAACTTGTAGCATACATATGGTCCAAAGAAACCCTTAAACACTGACATATTGTACAAAATAATTTTTTAAAAATATATATATATTTCTGAGGCTTGTGGAATCTGCTTAGATCACATGCTGTGCATAGGCCGACATCTAGTGGAAGCTGCGGAGTATTACAGTTTGTTTTTCGAAACTCGAAAATGGGCGTCGACACAGGCGTGCCAGTAATACTATCCCTAGTGTGACGTCCACTGTACCCAAGATCCCTCACGCGTCTAGGATCCTCAGATTGTTTTTTTCCGCCATACTGGTCGGAAGCATCTTGCGGAGTTCCCTGGCCTTAGCCATTGCTGTTATTATAATTATATTCTTATTCATTCCCTTCCCCACCCCAACGTCGACCCTCGACCTCGACGACGGCTGGAGAAGTCATCGACCGTCGACTGCTGCACGACGGATCTGGGCCTCGGAAGGCCGCTGGCCTCGGCCCGGGCCTAGTAGGCCGCTGGCCTCGGCCCTTACAAGTAGGGAGAGTGGGGGGTGGTACATACTCTTCACTCTTGATATATAGTTACATTTTATATATTCCTACACTTAGCAGCCCGCTGCCTTAAGGTGCGTATGGAGGGTACCCCTTTTCAATTCTGCCCCAAGTGCAATCGCAAATACCCTTGGGTCGACAGGCACGCCACGTGCAATCTCTGCTTGCCAAGGGATCACCCCGAAGCGAACTGCAGAGCGTGTAGTAGGTTTAAACCTAAGACACTTAAGGACCATTCGACAAAGCGTTGGGCCCACCACGCCAGACAGGAGGCCATGGCAGCGGAGGGCGCCTTCAGCGATGGCAGCGACGCCGTACTTTCGGACGGCGAGGGCATTACGGCGTCGAAAGACAGCCGGCGAGCGCAGGTCCCCGACCTCGGAAGGTCGTCCGGCAGGGCGGCTATGGGGAAGACCCCCGGCGACGCAAGCGCTACACACCTAACACACACTAAACACACTAAGACCAACCGGACCTCGACAACGTCGACTTCACGGAAAGAGGCACAAAAAGAACGGTCCGACTCGGTGTCCTCTGGGCGCTCTCGATCGAGATCACCTCACGACGCAAGGCAATCATCCACTCTTGCCAAGAGTGCCTCGCTACACACATTAACGGAAGTTCGATCGTCGGGAGACGAAGACGACTTCCACCCCCCAGGCCGCGCTCCAAGATACCGAGACCGCGGTTAACACCAGTGAGGCCCCACGAAAGCACACAGATACCTCTCCAGACCCTCGGCGCCAGGCGTCGAAAGTCTCTGGGGCCTCCAAGGGACAGGGAAAACATTTTTCCACGCACGGGGAGGGGGGGAAACAGCGGAAAGCACAGCCTTCCACTCCTGTAAAGCCATCCTCTCACCCTAGGCAGACAAGCAAACACAAGTCTACCCTTGAAAAGTCCCATAAATCATCACCTACTAAAGTAATACCCTGTTCCAGGGAATGGTCCAGTGAAGACATAGACAGGGTTATGTCTAGGATGTCTTCCTTGGCTGATTTTTATGATAAGAACCCAGAACATTTTCTTTCATATAACCCTCAAGGGGCCACACCCTCAGGCTCCTCCGATCCTATCCCGCTAAGTAAAAAGCCCCGGTTCGAAAGACCTGAACCCTTCGAGGTTCAGCCTTACTCCATTCCATATTCTACTCCACTCCCCAGTTTCCAGGGACAAGTTTTCCCTGAAGAGGACCAGGAGTTTGAATTTATGGAAGAACAAACCGGGACAGATTACCTTGCAGAGGATGAGGACCTGGAGGAGGGAGAAAATGAGCAGGAAATTTACAGAGTAGATTCCCCAGTACAAAGCGAAGCCCCAGTTACCGACTCTCCAGTTGATAACCAGCCCCTCCTCAACGAGGTTCTCGCTCGAGCAGCGGAACATTTCCACATCGACACCCACGGTGTACAGGAGGAAAGGGACTTCGCGGAGGAGTTTGTAGGAGAAAGGAGACCGGTCGCTCAGACCATCCCTATCCTCAAGTCCATCCAACGAAGAATAGATCCTTCCCTGGTGAATCCTAACCTCACCAGAGCTGTCAACCCCAGAATTGAAAAGATTTTCCGGGCAGCCCAGTCTGACCCTCTGTATATAAGGGGACATCTTAAACCAGATTCCCTAGTGGTTACCAACACTAGAAAAAGGGCTGGCACGCCCTTATCTTCATCAGAAGCTCCTCCCGACAAGGAGAGCAAAAAACTTTACGGGTTTGGCAGGAAGGTAGCCTCAACGTCCGCCTACCAAGCAAGGATTGCGAATTCCACCACCCTGTTGGCTAGTTACAATTGCCATCAATGGGAAGAAGTCGCGGCGCTCATTGCCTCTGCTCCAGAACCGTTAAAGGGCCAGCTGGCTCGGATCTCGGCAGAGGGGAGAGCCGTGTCTGGTTGCATTTTAAAAGCAACTTTCGACGCCGCTGACAACGCAGGGAGATTGATAGCAGAGGGTACTGTTATCAAGAGACATGCGTGGTTACGGCAGTCGGGATTCAAGACAGAAACCCAGGCTTCTTTAATAGACAAGCCAGTGGAACCCGACCTATTGTTTGGGAAAGCGGTCGAAGACGCACTTAAAAATGCCAAAGATGAATATGAGACTCTCAAATCCCTTGGCCAGCTTACCAACAAACCCCCTAACCAGAGGGGGAACAGTAATTTTCGTCGCCCACGCGGCCAAAATTCACAAAGAGGCAACTATGCCCAGGGACAGGGTACACAATGGAATAACAACCAGCAGTCTACCCAGAGTTACGGCAGGGGTAACAAGAGAGGTCGTGGAAGAGGCAGAGGCAGCCCCAACAAGGGAGGTGGCACGCCTCCACCAAAACAGTGACGCTCAGTTCAGGGTCCCTTGTCACGCAACCCCAGTAGGGGGACGCATTTCCACCTTCACCCAAGCTTGGGAAGGGATCACCTCAGACAGATGGGTGCTGTCAACAGTATCCGCAGGATATTGTATAGAACTACTGCAGCGTCCCCGGAACCATCCTCCACGACAAAGAGTGCACTCCCTAGAGCATCAAAGGATCCTTCTCGAGGAGATCGCCATTCTGCTAGAAAAGGACGCGATAGAACTCGTCCCAGGACACCAGGTAAACAAGGGTATATATTCAACTTACTTCCTTGTGCCAAAGAAAGATTTGACAATGCGCCCAGTATTGGACTTACGGCCTGCCAACAAGTATGTCAAGCCCCAAAAATTCCGTATGACCACGCTACAAGAGGTAATCCCCCTCCTAAAAAAGGGGGATTACATGGCAACCTTGGATATGAAAGATGCTTATTTTCATATTTCCATGCTCCCAGCGCACAGAAAGTACTTACGCTTCAAGGTGGACAGTCGCCACTACCAATTCAAGGTACTGCCCTTCGGGATAGCTTCAGCACCAAGGGTATTCACCAAGGTACTGGCGGTGGCAGCTGCACACCTACGCAGGGAGGCAATCCCGGTGTACCCTTATCTGGACGACTGGCTCATAACGGGGGAAACCCCAGGAATTTGCAGGTCGAACATTCAGAGGACTATCGACCTCCTCCACGAATTAGGCTTCTCTATCAACGAGAAAAAGTCAAGTCTGGTGCCAAGCACCTCAAAACAGTTTCTAGGAGCTATCCTAGATACTCAGAAAGGATTGACCTTCCCTTCGGAAGAGAGAATTCGGAATATACTTCTGCAAATTCCGCATTATCAGTCAGGATAACAGTACGCAAAGCTATGCGGTTACTGGGCATGATGGCGTCATACATTTACCTGGTCCCCCACGCGCGTCTGCGCATGCGTCCCATGCAAGAATGGTTGGCGAAACAGTGGTCTCAGGCAAGTGGTCAGTGGGACGATCTAGTGGTCGTTTCGCCAACACTCGTACAGAGCCTACACTGGTGGACAAGAGAGAATCTCGCAAAGGGGAAACCCTTTTACGATCCCGAAGTACAAGCCGTGGTGACTACAGATGCATGCCTGACTGGGTGGGGAGCTCACCATCTCCACCACACAGCTCAGGGTCTCTGGTCTCACTCAGTAGCCAAGAACCACATCAATCTGCTAGAGCTTCTGGCAGTATTCCGAGCGCTAAAGGCGTTCGAGCCCCATCTACTGAACTTGTCGGTGCAAATCAGGACGGACAGCACGACAGCCATGTTCTATCTGAACAAGCAAGGGGGGACTCGTTCGCCAAATCTGTCCAAGCTTGCCCAGAAAATATGGATATGGGCACTCAGACGGAACATCTTCCTGTCATCACAACATGTTCCAGGGGAGCTCAATTCCCTAGCGGATGCTCTAAGCAGAGACTCCCTCCCAGAAGAACACGAATGGGTCCTTCACAGAAACGTAGTAGAAGATCTCTTCTCTCAGTGGGGTTTCCCCACTATAGACCTATTCGCCACAAGCGAAAACAAACAATGCCCAGGATTTGCATCCAGGTTCCCCCAGCCAGACTCCCAAGGGAATGCCCTGTGGATGAACTGGTCAGGGATGTTTGCGTACGCTTTTCCACCAACTCCTCTCATCAGGAAAGTGGTGTACAAAATGAACAAGGAATCGATGACGCTCATCCTAGTTGCTCCCATGTGGGCGAGACAACCATGGTTTCCACACCTACGCAGGATGGCGGTGTGCGAGCCCATCAGACTCCCAGCCTGGTACAACCTACTGTCCCAGCAACAGGGTCAAACAGTGCATCAGGAACCCAACTCTATGAACCTAGCAGCATGGCTCCTGAAGTCATAGAGTTTGGACATCTCAAATTACCACAGAGGTGTATGGACATTCTAAAAGAGTCCAGGAAACCAAATACAAGGCACTGTTACTTTGATAAGTGGAAAAGATTCGTTATCTGGTGCCAGAATAAACAAATCAACCCGGTTGATTGCACTCCTTCCAACGTTGTGACATACATGCTCCACCTGCTGGATGCAGGGTTGGTTTTTAACTCGCTTAAAGTACACCTGGCAGCCCTCTCGGCTTACACCACATCCCATAACAAGGTCTCATGGTGGAAAGTACCAGTGGTTAAAGCCTTCATGGAAGGAGTAAAGAGACTTCACCCTCCTATTTCGAACCCACCGCCAGGATGGGACCTCAACGTGGTGCTAGCTATGCTCATGGGACCCCCATTCGAACCCATGCATAAAAGTAGTCTCAAACACCTGACTTATAAAACGGCCTTCTTAGTAGCCATTACCTCCATAAGAAGGGTCAGTGAAATTCAGGCTCTGTCAGTGCAGGATCCTTTCTTTACTATCCACAAGGACAAACTGGTTTTACGCACACACCCTAGGTTCTCACCTAAATTCATATCCAAGTTCCATGTAAACCAGTCCATCGAGCTTCCGGCTTTCTTCCAAAACCCGCAAAGCTCGGCTGAGGTGAAACTACACACCCTAGATGTGCGTAGGGCGGTCCTATACTATGTAAATAAAACCAGACCGCTAAGGAAAACAGATCAACTGTTTGTTTCCGTAGCTACAGGCAGAGAGGGGGATCGCGTCTCTAAGGGCGCTATCTCAAAGTGGATGATCAACTGTATACAGCTGTGTTACTCTCTCTCTGAAAAGACTCTGCCTTTTACGCCAAGGGCCCACTCTACTAGAGGCATTGGTGCCACTCTGGCTTTCATTGCAAATGTTCCCCTCGACACCATTTGCAAAGCAGCTACTTGGAGCTCTATTCACACTTTTACTCAGCATTACTGCATTGACACTCATTCCAAGACAGATACACAAGTGGGACAAGCGGTTCTAAGACACCCGTTTGCTCATGACCCTTCTCACATCCCACCTCCTTCTTCTGGTACTGCTCGCTAATCTATGCACAGCATGTGATCTAAGCAGATTCCACAAGCCTCAGAAGGGATACATTACTCACCGTAATCGTATTTCTGATGCTTGTATCTGCTTAGATTCACATGCGACCCACCCTTCCTCCCCTCCGAGAGAAGGCGCATGATTGCTTGTAGTCTTACCTTTCTGTCTATCTGCTTGGATTATCTGTACTCACGCTACTCCTCATGCTTCCTCATGTCAGAAAAAATACAATCTGAGGATCCTAGACGCGTGAGGGATCTTGGGTACAGTGGACGTCACACTAGGGATAGTATTACTGGCACGCCTGTGTCGACGCCCATTTTCGAGTTTCGAAAAACAAACTGTAATACTCCGCAGCTTCCACTAGATGTCGGCCTATGCACAGCATGTGAATCTAAGCAGATACAAGCATCAGAAATACGATTACGGTGAGTAATGTATCCCATATATAATGCATACACACACACACGGGCAAAGAGAATTCTTTAGAATGGTAAGTACTATAAATCATAAACACAATATAAAAACCAACACAATACTACAGGCAAGTAAACCAAAGTATGTAACACATTTAGAATGTCAGTATGCAATTCAAGGTAAGCAGACACTATGGGTAGTAAGCTGTTCCAAGCAATAATACAGTTATACTACTAACATTACTTACTAGAATAGTGGAACACAATTCAAATGTAAGTAAATAACTTTGTAATACTTTTCAGAATGATATCAAGCAATTCACAGGAAAGTAATGACTTAAACATATTATATTGTATTATTATGCAGTTCCAGCACCAATAGATATGAAGTAAGTACTTTGCAACGCTAGTTAGTTTCTTTACATAGGCCTTATACTTTAGCAGTCCTTCCCTAATCTAGGGCAGGAGTGTTTTGAGGCAGAAGGGGAATCCTGGTGGTCCAGGGGCCAGCTGTAGGCAGAACCGAAATGGGCACAAACTTAAGTCAAGAGTTCCAGAGGATTTCTCAGCTAACAAGTAACAGACTTTAGAGTTGGTAGAAGTATTCGGGGACTTGGTAGAAGAATCTCTATATGTGCTCCAGCATTAAGCCTGGTCAAATGGTTTGGACGAACTCCCAAATACACGAACCACCGTAGCCACAGAGCAGCGGCACAAAGACTATTACCTCAAGCCACAGAGTACAAGTACCTCAGCACTGAAGAAAAACTTGCAGACTGACACATTCACGATGCAGCAGCACAGGTGCCAGTCTCTGGGTTCTTGGTCGTGGTGATGAAAAAATGGACACTGGATGGGAAATTGAAGCAGCAGTCTAGTGAAAATTCTCCCAGCGAGGATTTATCAGTGCTACTTGCGACTCAGTGGAATTGGCACCCTTTGAAGGTACCAAATGAAGAACTGTTGTCGTCTGATCGATTTGCCTCGTTATCTCGGTCCAACACTCTGGCGAGGGGACTGCAAGGAGTGCATCCTTGCTTCTGGAGGTCCAGCAGAAGTCCACTGAAGTTCCAGCGAGATTCGTTCACAGAAAGACGTTGGACAGCACTCTGCCTCAAGATCCCAGGTTATTGGTGGTTTGCAATCCAGGAAGGTCCTAGCTCGTCGTGGGAATGGCTCGAAATGCAAGATTGGTCTCACCATTGTAAGGGTCGGAGTTATCTTCAGGACTCTATCGCATGGAAGAAGGGTCAGCACAGGCAGACGCCAAAAGGTCCCAGGGGACTAGGGCACGGTCAGAAACAGCGGTGGCTGATAGAAAATCAACGGCAGGAAAGGACCATATCCAAAGGACCCAAAGAGACGACGGGTAGGGAAAAGTTTAAATGAAGCAATGACCAGAAATGACTGGTTGTATTCTAGAAGAACAAGATTCTGTGGCCAGTGCTAGCAGGAGTGCAGCAGACTGGAGGAAGAGGGCTGGCAGGTAGCAAGAGAGGGTGTGGGAGAGGGAAAGTGCCATGGAAAAGGTGAAAGAGGAAGGAGAAATGAAAATCTCGGAGGAGTGGGTGGCTTGCTTGCTGAGCGAGGGTAGAAGAGAAAAAGGTGAATACCCTATAGGTGTAAGGTTGGAGAAAAGAATGTGGGGCACAGTGTACTGACTGGTGAAGGGACACCTAAGCAAATGTGGGTTAGAACTCAGTAATAATGGTCTTATAGAATCCCCTGGCAGATTTGGGTGAGGCAAGTCTTTACAACTGGCGACTCCTCAGTACTGCTACGTGGACAGCCAGCATACGGGTTATATGCTAGTCATGTAGAGTAGAAGATTCTAACTTTTCAGACAAGAACAGAGGGAGGATGAGCAGCAGAATCTAGGTACCCGTCAGACCGAACATTGCCAAGGGAGACCATAAAATGTATTGCACACACTGGGGAAAGAGTGAAAGGAAGGCAAGACTGGGTGACATTTTGAGACTGCGAGAGGAATAAAAAAGCCAGCCATAAAGCTTGGTGGCGGTCATAGATTTGGGTTGTAGAAGACATTATTGGCGCACTCGGCAGGAAGTTGAGCCGAGGTAGCTCAGCAAAGAGGCTTTACGTCAAGTCTCCCAAGTGACTCTATAGTTTTCCAAAGAATTGTTACATAATCCTACTTATTGATGTGGCCCAAATTCATATATTGTGCAACACGACAGGAATGTTGGTCATTGATGTCACAGAGATTAAGTTTGACTTTTACCAAAATAAACACCTCCAAGAAATTGGTGCATTTTGGGCAAACAAATCTGGAGACCTTCCCGATTTTAATAACAATGTATTATTTATATAGCGCCTTCGCCAAAGCGCTTTACAGAGAAGATGTATAAATACAATCTCACCCAAATGAAGTTTCTCCTCATTTATCGACCTCTGCCTCAGAAGGATGAAAAATTGGGTTGGCCTTTCTGGTATTCAGACCTGCAGATCTCACACAGATTGCAGCAGCAAGCGTTCAAATCGCTGAGCTCATAGCGGCAAACTTTACTTTCAAAGCCATAATTCTTGCCCTTTCCTCTTTGTGTCCTTGTGTCATTTGCCCCATCTTTCTTCTCCCTTATCTACTCTTCTCACCTACTTCTTCTCAAATCCCACACCCGCCTCTTGAACACTGGCTGTGGTGAAATCTCTGGTTGGCGTCCCACCCCGGGTTTAGAGGGGCCCCCCCCCCCCATTCCTTCTGGACATGGTCCGGTGCCTAACTCTCTCACAAGTGAGAAACTGTACTTTTTATAATTATTTTTAATGGATTTCATAAAACTATTTCCAAAGTGGATTACAGTTAAGTAAATATCCATCCCCTATTTGCCGACACATTGTGAATAGGCCAATTGATTCTGCATCATCATGCCTGAACATCCATTGACATACTTTGTGGGTCACCTTTAAACCCTTTTGCTGCACCAGTTATTGGGGTGAATTAGAGTAGTCCGCAATTTGCATGATTTTTATCAGCATTTTATTGTTGTATGTGGTTCCTCGCGCTGTCAATTTTTGACTGCTTTTTTTACTTGCATGTCATTTTAAATAAACACCATCATACACAGGCTCTCCTATTTTAGATTGAAATTGTTCCTAATAGACAAGATGTGTTTGTGCTGCTTAGAGCTGCAATACAGTTGTTTTTTTTTTATTTATGTATTATTTATTTTTTATTAAAGAAAGGCAGGATTTCAGGTTTAACCAAAATGTGTCCTGAAGTAATACCCGTAATGTTCTTTTTCTCAGCTGGACATTGGCCCAAGCCAGGTTCAAGCCCAGCTTTTCTTCACTAAATTTAAACCAATTTGATTGCAGTTCATATAAAAACAAAATAAATTGTGTTGTAATTATGCATATTTGTGTCTTACAGGTTGCCTATCCCCCGTCCAGGTGAAGTGCTGGGCTTGGTTGGCACCAACGGTATTGGGAAATCGACCGCTTTGAAAATTTTAGCAGGAAAGCAGAAGCCAAACCTTGGGAAGTATGATGTAAGATTTAGCTAAATAATAAATGTTAGGTAAATTTGCTTGGGCCATTTTAATAATAGGGGTTTACTAGTGTCAGCAGGCGAGTGAAAGCAATGGTACAAGGCAGATGGTGCATCTCTCTATTCCTCATTGAAATTGCATTTTTGGAAAGTTGTGTGTGCTTGATTAGAATCACATTCTGTGCATATTCTGTAATCCATTGATTGGTCCACAGTATTTCAAGGTGTTTACTTCCAAAGTAAAAATAGGTAGCTAAAGGGGAATTCATAAAGCTGGAGTTGACACCCTCGGATTGTATTTTGTATTTTTTTTTTTTTTAACCAAACAAATGTATGATGTGGATGGAGACCAAACATCTAAAAAACACTTACTGGGTCCTGTGAGAAACCTGAAGGTGTCTCACCCGCTAGTCCCCGGTGTTGGGGAGAATTCTCAAAAATGTGCTAATTCCCTCCACCTTGGAGACCCCCATCAACTTCGCTGGGTTTTGAGGGCTTGATTTTTTTTTTTTTAACCTGGAGAGAGTGAGACCCTTTTTCCCACTCTCTCATGTATTTTAATGTGAATTTTACCGCTTTCTTTTGGTTATGGAGTCTGACAAACTCCATGGACATCTTACATTGTGTCACACTGCACCTTCAGTTCAGTGGCACAGGGTCGTTTTTTTTTAGTTTTTAGATTTCCCAAAGTTTAAATACCTTCTCTGGGATAAACTACTGTTTCCCAGAGCAGTAAAGTGAAATTGACTTTACTTAGCATTGTACTTGCTAGACCCAGCACACCCCATCTTACAATAGAGTGCTCGAGGGGTTACTTAGTATCCCCTGTGTCTAAATGCTCATGTAACATTTTTGTTGCCCTTTCCTCACAGAATGGCTGGTGGAAGTGGTTTTGTTCCAAACTACCATGGTTTGCATTTACTGCGGCTGTTCGCAGCTCCGGTAACGCTAAACGCGGGACCCATCTTTTTCAAAATGGCGCAGAGCATCTTTGACAAAATGGTCCCCGGTCTTCTTTTTTCACCATGTCTTTGTGGAAAGGTCCTTCTAGAGAGTTTCTCTGCGCGCCAAACCAGGTTTGGTCTCTTGGTTAATTTTGCCTTTGACAGGGTTTCTGAGCGAAACCCGCCTCTGGCTCCAAGAGTGTCTGGGGTAGGCAGGAAGTGAGGGAGGTGCCCGAACTCCCTGTGCTTAGTCTCCTTGGAGACCCAAATGTACTCTGTGGTGATTGGCTGGCTGACTGTCCGGCAAGGACCGCCACCCTGCTGGGTGAGTGACAGCTAGGCTGAAATGAATGGGAGAGAACTGAATAAGAGGTGAATCTTTTGGCTTGGAAGGCAGTCGACCACTGGACGAAGGAACCGAAGAAGAGCTTGAAGAGGACGCCTGCTGCAACTCCTGGACCATTGATTTGCCCGGTGAAGCCCTGCTGCAGTGCCAACTTGCCAAGTCCTTACCGACAGAGAAGCCCCTGCAAGGACGACTTCAGTTGGTGGGACCAATCAACTCCAAACTAAGCCACCTGGACACCCATCTCGGAGCTGGTTGAATTTCCTCAGAGTTGCTGCAGGAAACCGTATAGCCAGGGAAAGGGACACCAGATTGTGTGCCTTACTTTGAAGCTGGCCTAAAGCTTTTGAAAGATCCTCTGGACTCCTGCGAAGCAGGACTGACCAAGCCTGAGCACCCTTAGCAGAGTGCGGGACCCCAGAAGCAAGGACAGTCCATCTTGACAGCCAAGAACCGCGTTGTTGCTATTTGCGGTAGCTGAAACGTAAATCAGCCACTGAAAGTGAAGTTTGTGGGTTGCGTGTTTTGACAGTCCCAGTGCATTGCAGGAGTCCCTTGACCTCCTCCCTCTTGTCCCCCACGATCAGATCAGATCTGCACAGGAACAGAAGTCATCAGCTGCATCTTTTCTTCTTTACCAAGGTACTGTAAAACAAGAGAACGTATCTCTTACTGTAGAAGTGCTTGTAACTTCAACAACTCGCGTCTAATCAGCTTGTGGCCCTACATTCGATTCTTCTTTTCATCAAAGACTCCTGAGAACTTGTGCAAAGACTTTTCCATTTACTTACCAGAAGTGCTTTATCCTATCCAAGAATTGTGCCCATTGACTTTGGCTTCGCCTATTGAATTGAATAACTCTTCTAGTGAACTCTAAAAGTATCTGCACTGCTTAAGAAATGTGTGGTTGTTGTGTTCTAATGACTTTTGCCTTGTACTTATTTTTAGTGTGTTCTGAATGCCCACAGTAAGATATGTCCCCAGCACCCTTGTTACTGAAGTCACCTGTGGGTGTAGGTTGTGTCTGTGGGCCATCCCAAAAGGGCACTGTCTGATTCAGAAACTCATAGTGTACAGTATTGAAGTATATTTGTGTTACTATTCCATTGCTGCCTTCTGAAGAAGGCTTTATAACTGACTGATAAATTAATAATTGTTTATGCAAGACACCTTGAGTGTAAGAGTTAATTTGAATACCTGTAATTGTAAAACTTTGTAACTCCACTACTGCTCACTTTTCTTGAGATAAGCCTGACTGCTCAACACGCTACCAAAACTGTGTTGTACAAGCTTATACCCAAGGTTGGGTTGCCTATACCTGTAGTCAGAGTTGTTTGTAGTGTTCCCAGAGGGTACTGCATTCAAACTTTGCCTAACAAATTTGTTTGGCAACGATGTGGATGATGCCTTGGAGATGGTGAAAAAAGAGCACAAGACTCTGAAGTCTCTTAATCAGATTACTGCTAGACCTTGCCTACAACAGGGAGGGACTAACTCTCTCTGTTCCTTTCGGGGCTAGTCTTTTACCCAATCTCCACACAACCAATATGGCACAGGAGGTACCTCATGGTCCTCTGGATAAGGGTCAGCTGGCAGCAGCCAATAGCAGCAGGGGGAACAACGAAGAGCCAAGAGTAGAGGCAGAAACTCCACCCCAAAAGGCTCCCTGGCCTCACTTCGAAATGACTCACCAGTCCGGATCCCCTCCGATACTTCCCTGGTCGGGGGACGTTCAACATCGTTTCTGATGCTTGTTAATCTGCTTAGAATCGCATGCTGTGCACATGGTCTGACATCCAGTGGTAACCGCAGAGTATTGCGTCTTGTCTTTCGGGGACCGAAAGGGGACGTCTGGATAGGCGTGTCCGTAACACTATCCCCATCGTGACGTATAGTGGACCCAAAAACCCTCACGCGCCCAGGTCCCTCAGATTGCTTCCTGTTCTACGCCGAAGACTGCGGTGGACTTTCGACGCCTGCGATTCGGCGGCAGAACCATCCACGTGGCCGGGCCCTCTGGTCGGCCTACACAATAGGGAGAGTGGGGTCTGGGTGATCATATCCTTTCCGCTATGTCGCTCCTCTTTTCCCTTCTTTGCCCTCTAGGTCTGGTCATCGCCTTTATTGCCTTTCGCTATGGAAAGGACACCATTTAGGTTTTGCCCCTCTTGCAGGGCCAGATACCCTTGGAAGGACGAGCTCTCTAAGTGCAACAATTGTCTACCCCTTTACCACGACGAAGCACGGTGTGCGGCCTGTAAACTCCTGCGGCCTAAAATGTTTAAGGTGGGCGGCCTACGGCATGTCGCGGGCTGGATCTGCTGCACCCGCCAAAAGTGACGGGGGTACTAGTGATGACCAGGCATCCGTGTCGGATGCCATCGACCTCACGACGGACACTCCTAGGCCTAACGCAAGTCACGCTATGGAGATGACACCCGGCAACAGGGGCGTACAAGATCGCTACACTGAACACACAACCCCGTTTTCGAAGCGACAACAGGACTGCCGAAAATTTCGACTGGATCCTCTGATCTTCAAGATCAACAGTCTTCCCTGCATCCGCAGCAGCGTCTTGCGACGGTCTTCTAAACCAAAGGGCGCCACCTCCAAAACACATTCAGCCGTCGAAGCGCGCTTAGCTGATGCTCCGACGCCCCCTAAGGCCCCGGTAGGAGAAAAATCTACCGCTAGGCCTCCTAGTCAACCGGCACATCGCCCCGCTTTGCCGAACATCTCCGAAAGCATCGCTAGGATTGCTTCGGCAGTAGGGTTGAAGGAGAGGTCTAAAACGGCGAAGCGCAATGAGCGGCCTGCGCATGCGCCGAAAGACGTGCCACAGCACGCCGATGCTCGCGAGGACTACTTAGAGAGTCCCGTGCCTTTTTTGTCTAGTTCTATTGGAGACAAATTCCGGTGCCATAGGCAGGAAAATGAAAATGTTCCACCCTTCTGGTTCATCTAGATGCACCAGAGAAAAATTCGAAGGGTGTATTGATAGGTTGGATAAGTTTGTCTCACTTTTAGAGCACCCTACCCCCAAGAGACCTGAGGAGGACCCTCCCTCTGTACCTGCTTCTAAATGGACATGTATCAGGAAATTTATGATGATGAGGAGGAGGAGGAGGAGGAGGAGGAGGATACTACCTTCCTACAAGACTACACTGTGGATGACCAGGCGGATCCCACGGGAGACTGGGAGGACAGTCACCAGGTTGAGGTGGAACCATGGGCGCTTCCTACTCACGACCAGGATGTCCTGTGTTTGGATTCCCCACCCTCCACTCCGGCCCGCCAGGCTTTCCCAGTGGAAGATCAGATGGCGTTCAACGCCATCTTGCGAAAGACGGCTGACTATTTTCAAATCTCCACACAGGAGGCTTGGCCGAACAGGACTTTGTGGAAGATATCCTCAAAGAAAAGCCCCCCTCCAGCCAAGCTATCGCTCTTATGAATTCCATTAAGAGGAGACTGGCTTCCATCCTTGATCACACCAGCCCAGACTAGGGCAGTAAATCCGAGGGTGGATTAATTATTTCACTCATCGCCTACTGACCCTACATACATTAAGGGCCATGCCACCCCCGATTCCCTAATGGTTACCACCACCCGGAAACGGGTGGGGGTACACCTTGCTACAGGAGAGGCGCCTCCCGATAAGGAGTCGAAAAGGCTGTATGCCTTGGGTAAATGAATCACCATGGCAGCTGCCTTTTCCACGCGCATAGCAAACACCACGTTGCTTGCCAGTTATGCCGATGCACAGTGGAATCTACTGCAGGAAGGTCTCCAGGAGGTACCTGAACCAGCTATAACCAAACTACTCACCATTGTGACCGAGGGCAGGCAGGTCACCCAGGATGTACTAAAAAAACTCTGGATGCTGCGTAGATGGCAGGAAAATCACTAGCTCAAGGCACCCTGCTCAAACGGCATGCTTGGCTCAGGAACTCTGGCTTCAAGCCAGAAACCCAAGCAGCTCTTCTTAATAAGCCTGTTGAGGAGACAAATCTTAGGTAAGGCATTCGACGATGCCCTCAAGACTGCCAAAAAGGAGTATGAGACTCTTGAGTCCCTTCAGCAAACAACCCAAAAGCCCTCCCCCAGAGGGGAGGCGGTTCCCACTGGTCCTTTCGGGGCCAATCCCGTTCCACACAAAACCAGTATAATACACGAAATACCTGGAACTCAGGACAGGCATCCAGCACCCCCACCAACTATCCACCCAGGGGACAGCGGCGCGGGAAAGGCAGAGGCCCCAACTCCAGGGGAGCCGCAGCCTCTGGTCAGAAAGGAACTACGGATCCAGGTCCCCTCCCATGTCACCCCGGTCGGGGGGGGTTTTAACCTTTTCCTTTCGGCATTGGGAGGGGATAACGTCAGACCAGTGGGTTCTCAAGACGGTCGCCCACGGGTATTGTGTGGAATTCGCCCAACCACCAGAATTCAGACCGCCCAAAGCATGACGCCAGACCATCTGCGAATCCTGATACAAGAGGTGGAAGCACTTCTGGAAAAGGACACCATAGAAGCCGTCCCTATTCTTCACGTAAACAAGGGATTTTATTCAGTGTACTTCCTTGGACCCAAAAAGGACCTCACCATGCGCCCTGTACTAGACTTGCGCCCAGTGAACAAATTTGTCAAACCTCAAACGTTTTGGATGGTAACTCTGCAGGAAGTAATCCCACTGTTGAAACAGGGTATTGTATGGCGACAATAAACATGAAAGATGCATACTTTCATATTTCAATGATGCCAGCGCACAGAAAATATCTAAGGTTTATGATAGAGGACAGACACTATCAGCTCAAGGTACTCCCCTTCGGCATTGCCTCGATGCCAAGGGTGTTTACAAAGGTTCTGGCAGTAGCGGCAGCTCACCTGCGCAGACTATCAGTCCCGGTTTACCCTTACCTCAACGACTGGCTCAGAACAGGGGACTCTTACGAAACATGCCTACTGAACACTCGGAAGACAATAGACCTCTTGTTCAGTCTGGGATTCTCCATCAATGAGAAGAAATCTATCTTAGATCCCAGGCAGATCAAGCGGTTTCTGGGGGCTCAAATTCGGACCAAAGACTGCCTCGTATTCCCCTCAGAGGGTTCAGAACATGCTTTTTCAGATTCCTCAATATGTAGCCAGTCGGGAAGTGACGCTACACAAGGACATGCGACTGTTAGGAATGATGGCGTCATGCATTTATTTAGTTCCTCAGGTGCGGCTGCGCATGCGTCCCATGCAAGAGTGGCTCCACAGCCAGTGGTTTTAGACCCTTTTGTTACAGTCCACAGGAATAAGATGGTTCTGCGCACTCATCCCCGATTTGCACCTAAATTAATTTCGAAGTGCCATGTGAACCAATCAACTGAACTACCTACTTTATTCCAGAATCCCACTAGCATGGCCGAAAGCCTACACACACTAGATGTGCGCAGGGCAGTCATGTTTTACCTGGAAAGAACAAAACCACTGAGAAAAACAAACCAGTTTTCCGTTTCAATGGCAGCTGGTAGAGAAGGGATTCTGTCTCTAAATCAGCTATCTCGAGGTGGATTGTCAAATGCATCACACTTATGTTATGCTCTTGCTAAGAGAACTGTTCTTCAAGGCTAGAGCACACTACTCGGGGCACTGGGGCTTCCATAGCATTCATTGCAAATGTTCCCCTTGAGTCAATTTGCAAAGTGGCAACCTGGAGTTCTGTACACACCTTTACAAATCACTATTGCCTAAACACTCATTCTAGATCTGATTCTCAAGTGGGACAAGCAGTATTAAGACATTTTTTCACTACTGTTCCTTCTCACAACCTACGTCCAACTCCGGGTACTGCTCGCTAGTCTATGCACAGCATGTGATTCTAAGCAGATCAACGAGCATCAGAAGACCTGCATTACTCACCGTAATAGCATTTCTGCTGATTGTATCGGCTTAGATTCACATGCGCCCAACCTACCTCCCCGCTCAGGTGGAAGGAACATAGACGTCTTACTGCTTTCTCTTTATGTACTCACAATAGCCTGGGCTCCCTCTTGGCAGAAAAAATACAATCAGAGGGACCTCAGCGCATGAGGGATTTTGGGTACACTATACATTATGATAGGGATAGTGTTACAGACACACCTATGCCGACGTCCCCTTTCGGTCCCTGAAATACAAGATGCAATACTCTGCGGTTACCACTGTATGTCGGACCATATGCACAGCATGTGAATCTAAGCGGATACAATCATCAGAAATGCTATTACGGGGAGTAATGCATGTCTTCTTCGCGCATGGGAGGGGGATCACCTTACCCACGGTAATTGTATCGAGTTCCACCGGCCACCTCGATACCATCCATCAAGAAACAGACTCCCATCACCAGCACACCTTCGGATTCTGCTGGAAGCGGTGCAGATCCTTCAGGAAAAGGGTGCCATAGAAGTCATCCCAATTCATCAGGGAAACAAGAGTGTTTATTCAGTGTACTTCCTTGTACCCAAAAAGGATCTCACATGCGCCCTGTGTTAGACGTGTGCCCAGCAAACAAATTTGTCAAGCTGCAAAAGTTCAGAATGACAGCATTGCTGGATGTAATCCCACTGTTGACGCAGGGGGATTACATGGCAACATTGGATATGAAAGATTCGTATTTCAATGTTTCCAGCGCACAGCATACCTAAGGTTCATGATCGAGAATAAGTACTATCAGTTCAAGGTTCGTCCCTTCTGCATTGCCCTAGCCCCAAGGGTTTTTACGAAGGTACTGGCGGTAGTAGTGGCTCACCTGCACAGGCAGTCCATTCCAGTCTATCCTTACCTCGACGACTGGCTAATAACAGGGGATTCATATGGAACATGCCTATCAAATAACCAGAGGGCAGTAGATCTCCTCTTCAATCTAGGATTCTCTATCTACAAGAAAGTCCAACCTAGACACCAGCCAAGTCAAGCAATTTCTGGGGGCTCTAATTCGGACCAGAGATGGGCTCGTCTTTCTCTCCAACGAGAGGGTTCAAATCATGCTGTTACAGATTCCTCAGTATGTAGCCAATCGCAGGCTGACATTACTTAAAGCCTTGCGATTGTTTGGGATGAGGCCTCCTGCATTTATCTAGTCCAACACGCACGTTTGCGCATGCACCCCATGCAAGAGTGGCTCTTGAGCCAGTGGTATCGGGCCAGCGGACAATGTGACGATCTATTAGTTGTCTCAGCAGCCCTCGTTCTCTCTCTGCAGTGGTGGTGAAGGGAAAACCTCTTGCAAGGGAAGACCTTCACCACCTGTGCAGTAGAAGCCACTCTCACCACGGACGCATCTGACAGTGGGTGGGGGTGCTCATCTCCATCAGACAGCGCACAGCGTTTGCTGCCCAGCAGTAGGATCCAACCAAATAAACCTGTTGGAACTGCTTGCAGTGTTCAAGGCCCTGAAGGCCTTTCAAGCACATCTCCAGGGAAAGACTGTCCTAGTCCTCAAGGACATAACCACAGCCATGTATTACCTGAACAAGCAAGGGGGTACGCACTCTCCAGGGCTATCAAAACTGTTAGGGAGAATTCTCAGAAATGTGCCAATTCCCTCTACTTTAGAGACCCCAGCAACTTTGCTGAATTTTGAGGACTTGATTTTTTTTTTACCCTGGAGAGAGAGACCCTTTTTTCCCACTCTCTCATGTAATTTTTTTTTTCCACTTTGTATTTATTGAACTTTTCAATAGCAACAGTAACATCAGAAAGCATCCGACGGAAATCAAAGAACATTCCCAACCGAGATGACATTTAATACCCCTTTCCCCCCACCCCCCGCCCAATACTCCCAATACTCCCTCCCCCCCCCAAACAATGAGCTACACAGGATTCAACAAGATAAAAGAAACAAAAAGTGCACAAGAGTTAGAGCCAAGGCATAAAACCAAGTAAGGCTTTTCAACAACCCCTCTCTACCAGCAAAGTCCCAGGAAGACACTAAAATTCAGGTGGTACATTCAAATACCAGCCACACCCTCCCATCCTCAAGCCCCATTCAGAGCCCAAGATTTTAGAGCGTCAAGGCTTTACAGTCCGCACTTAATAGCACAGTAGTCCAGTCCTGCAAGAAAGAGGACATGTTATCATTCTGCTTTCATTGGGGCCTGAAAACTTTTCCTAGGGCCATTCTCCCAGCTCTCAACATCGCTCCCGTCACCCTGGAAAAAGGCAATTCCTCACTCTCTGGCCTGGGGGTACCCAAAAGGATCTCCATGGGGTGAAGGGAGGGACATGTTCCCAGGATGTCCTTAATCCAGCTTAGCAACTCCGCCCAATAGACCCGTATAACCGGACACTCCCACCACATGTGGAACCAAGTTCCTCTATCAGCACAAGCCCTGGGACACATAGGGGATACACTGGGAAACATTTTGGACAAAGTGACGGGAGGCCGGTGCCAAGAATGGAGAATCTTAAAATTGTGTTTCATGGCTGCGGTATATAGCTTCCCCCTGAAAATAGACCCAAAAACAGAGTCCGATCATCAAGGGCCATGCCCATTCTCTCCTCCCATACATATTTAAACGCTGGCCTGCCCTCTAAATTGGCTGTAACCAGCACGTTGTAAATTTTAGAAAGGGACCCCTTCCTAGATTTAGCTTCCTCAAACATTTTCAAAAGGAGTCGGGACGGGAGAGGGGAGCCACCCAATCTGCCTGAGTAAGAATGCCCTTAAGCCGCAGATAGTCAAAAATAGAAAGAGGCTTCTCCGACAGCACTTCTGATAATTGGGCAAATTCAATAAAACTCCCCTGGTTGAACAGTTGTGCAGCCCTCTCTATCCCCTGGTCTGACCAAGACTGCGTCCCTCAAACCTCTGGTCCCCAAATTGAGCGGGGGACCCCACAAGGATGACCGGGGGAGGGCCATGAAGAGAGTAGTTTGTTGTCCCTGTTTGGCTTCCATAGTGCCCAAAGAATCGATGGGATTAGATGTGTCCTGGCATCTGCTGGTAAGGTTCAGGGGGGAAGGGGGGGCAGTGGAGGGGAGGGGAGGGGTAGAGCAAGTCCCTGACCTTATGAGGGTGGACCTGTACATCCTCAACGTACGTCCAATATGTCCTAAGGTCATCCCTTAGATGCTCTAGCATCACCCGCAACTGAGCTGCCTTGTAATCCAGCTTGAAGTCCGGAAGGCCGAACCCTCCGAGCGCCTTTGGAAGGGACAAAGTATTGAATTTTACTCTGGCTCTCTTGCCACCCCACACAAAACGGAGAAGACGCAATCGAAGAGACGCAAAGGAGTCCGGAATGATACAGGGAAGAGAGGAGAAAAGTTAAAGAAGTCTGGGGAGTACATTCATTTTCAGAGACCATACGCCCGGACCACGAAAGTGTGAGGGGAGCCCATCTAACCAAATCGTCAAAATTCTTGGCCTGCAGGGGAAGAAAATTCAACTCGAAGATCTTATCCAGATCCCTAGGTATATTGGTGCCCAGGTACCTAGTACTGACACTCTCTATCCGCATCCCGAACACCTCCGTTTTGCCACTAATATCATGGTCCAGCTTACTCATGGACATAATGCAGGATTTGAACACGTTAATTTTGAGCCCAGAGAACGCCCCAAAACCGCAAATCAGCTCTAACAACCGAGGAAGGGAAACGTTAATCCCAGACAAATACACCAGGATATCATCCGCGAAGAGAGATAATTTAAATTCACAATCCCCACACCGCACCCCAGACACTCTCTCGTCGTTTCTAATCGCGATGGCAAAGGGCTCCATAGCCAGGGCATACAAAAGGGGGGAAAGAGGGCATCCCTGGCGAGTTCCTCTAGAAAGCGAAAAGCCCGGACAAGTACAACCGTTTATTAGCACCCGCGCCGAGGGACCATTATACAGGGCCGAAACCCACCCACAAAATTTGCCACCGAAACCCATCGTGCGGAGCACTGTCCCCATATATAGCCACTCAACGCGGTCAAAAGCTTTGTCAGAGACCAGCGAGAGGAGGTAAGCCTCGGACTTCCGCTTGGACACCTTATACATCAGGCCCAACGTTTTCCTTATATTGTCAGAACCCTGACGTCCGGGGACAAAGTCGACCTGGTCTCCGTGAACCAAAGAGGGGAGAAATATAGACTGTCTGTTCGCTAGGAGTTTGGCTAATATTTTAACATCGATATTCAGGAGTGAGATGGGCCTACAGGATTGACATAGTGAAGGGTCCTTCCCTTCCTTTGGAATAACCACAATAAGAGCCGACATCATGGAGGGGGGGGGGCAACCAGTGTCCAAAGCGCTATTATACACCTTTACACCTTAGCTAAGAACGGGGCCAACGTTGATCGATATGTTTTGAAGAAACGGACAGTGAACCCGTCATCCCCTGGAGCAGTACCGTTCTTCAAAGAGGCAATAGCATCAGGCACTTGGAAGATGGGAAGCTCCAAAGAAACCGAGTTCGGAAGCTCCAAAGAAGCGAAGTTCCATCGCGCGAGACAAGGGATTGGGAGAGAATCAAAGAACCGATCCACTTCGGATCTGTCCCCAGTATATTCAGAGGTATAAGGTTTTTCGTAATACAGTTTGAACTGCTCTGCAATTTGGCTATCGCCTTAGAGTTTTTCACCCAACTAGTCAGTAATAAAATTAACTTGTCTACTTTTACGAAGTTCCCTCAGCCTCCAGGCCAGAATCTTGTCCCCTTTCTCCATATAGCGCTGCTTCTAACACGCAAGCTTTTTCTCCGTCTGACCAACAATGGGGGCATACAATTTCGCCCTAAGTTGTTGGAGTTTTTCGCGTTGAACTGGACCCATCTGCGACCTCAACTTACCCCCCGGCTGGATAGCAAGAATCTGCTACCTCAGCTTGAGCTCCTCTCTAGACCTGTCCTCCTTTCTCTTGGCTCCCATCTCCATAGGAACACCTCTGATTGTGGCCTTAAACGCGTCCCACACACCTCTAATTTCCACCTCTCCAGTATCATTTAAACAAAAAAACTAGAGGCTAGAAGGGACTGATGCAATTCCCTATCCATTAGTAAGGTGTCATTACATATCCACCGTGACTTGCTCTGGGCCACCGGGGGAACCCCCAGGTTGATTCGAAATAGGTCATGGTCAGACCATGGTATGGTCTCTACATTAAAATCAGAAATGTATTCATGAATCGAGGAGTCTACCAGCACATAGTCAATCCTGGAAAAAGATTGGTGTACGGAGGAATAGTAAGTATAGAGCGGGTCCAGGCTGCCACCAGCGGGGTGAGCATCAACTAGGCCCAATTCCTCATTTACCTGGCGGAAGGAGTCCGCCAACTTCATTTGGGATCTAAGATCGGGACATGGCTTGGAGGATTTCCTTTCTCTATCTGGGGATAGAACCATGTTAAAATCTCCCCTGACTATTATTGCTCCTTCTGCAAATTCCCTAATTTCCCCACCCCACCCCCATCCCCTGCCAAAAAACACCCTGGCCCTCGTTTGGGGCATAAACTCCCACAAAAGTGAACAAACGACCCTTCACCTCCCCCTTAAGCATAACATGGCGCCCTTCCGGGTCCGCTCTATGGGCCTTAGGAGAGAAATGCGCATCCGGAGAGACCAAGAGCACAACCCCTCGCCTCTTTGCTCTATATGATGATTGAAACATATGCTGAATAACTCTGGATCTGAAAGCAGGTTTGCTCCCCTTAATCCAGTGGGACTCTTGCACAAAGAGAAAAGGAAGTTTTAGCCTAACAAACTCTCAACACCAATGACCTTTTTGTGGGAGAATTCAAGCCTCGCCCATTTAGGGACCCCACCGACAAGGGCTGGACAAAATCGCCCATTAGAGCAGCCAGATGACCCACTCGCCTCCTGCTGGAGACCTTCGTACAAGTCTTGCCCCGAGTCCTCGATACACATAAACCATAAATAAGCATTTTGAACCCAACAATCATGGTAGCTCCAAACCCCCGCCTCCCTCCCAACCCAACTCCTCACCCCCATCCCAACCGCTCAAAATCACACCATATTTTGAGCACCACTCTCACCCCCCCCCCCCCACCTCCACGCTACAAAAAATATATATTTTTTTTCCAAACATGCAATCAAAAATAGATTCCAAATTTCTAGCCTGGCCCAACAGCCAGAGACTCATTCCAAGAGCGTACCAACAGATAAGACGATGAGAACTCTGCTCCCCATTTAAGTCATTGGGTGTCCCGGAGATGGGGGCGTTATCTTTCTCTACTTCCTGTGACCCCAGACACGCCGCCGCCCCAGAAACTCCGAGGATTCTTTATGATGACCTTTGTCGGGCCCGTCGCCGACTTTATCCTGCTCCAGGGGAGGGTCGCTTAGCAACTCACTCATTGCTTTCCGAATGTCAGCTTCTGATGTAAGTATATACTTATCTCCATTGAGTTCAAAAGAGAGCGAGAATGGGTGCCCCCACTTGTAACGCACTCCTTTAGCCTGCAGCCATTTCGTCAGTGGTCCACTGGTAAGTCACACTATGAAGCACCGCCTGAAAAAACAAACAGCCCCCCCCCCCAGCTTGCTACAGGATGCTTGAAAACTCAGATAAACCACTAGAAGGAGGATGGCTGGGAGACAAAAGGTGAACACAGGCCCCCTCCTCTTATTAACAGATTGTGGGACGCTGTCCAAGGAAGGCGCCACAGTTCCACGTAGTACCAGGCTGAAAAATCAGGGCCCTGGTAAAGGAAGTGTCCAACCAGGCGGATCTATTTAGAGTCCTCTAGAAAGGGGTATTCCGGCAAAGGAAAGAGGCTGGAGAGCAGGCAAGGATGAAGAAATTGCCCCTCAAGTAGGTGAGGTCTCATGGCACAACGTAGACATTGAGGGTAAAAATCCCCACGGTGACTGTCCAGGGCCAACTCTCTCAATCGGGCAACACACGGTTCCGCCAGTCAGGAACGCTGCTGGAGGCCCCACAATCGGCTACAGCCAGCGACTTGGGGTGGGGCAACCACATAGACCAAGCCGGGGCAGCCCCCACTGGCACACAGGACCTCCAGAGTGACGCACAACAATGACTCCCTGAGGTGCAGGTCTTCCGGCAACTGCTTACCCCACTGTCCTTGTGCTCTACCTCCGCAGGCACTGGGTCTTGGAGAACAGACTCTGGGTATGGGCTTCCCGAACTCCACCTCCTCCTGAACGCTAGGCCGCGCACCGAAGACTCGGCGGGCCGGCGTTCTCCTCGGGTCTTCTATCCCCGGGCCGCCAGGAAGTCCTCACAGGCAATCCTCGCTGTCAATAACCTGGAGTCTCTGCTCACAATAATCCCCAGCGGGTGCCTGCCAGCGTACAGCAACGCCGGGCAGGGGGGGCCCATCGGCGCAGGCCGTGTGACCTTCCAACAGTCCTCTGCCCCCCCCCCACCCCCCCCCCACCGCCAGGCAGCCCAGGACCGCATGGTTCTCTGGGCGGCGATGCTCACCAGGCTCTGTTCGTCTCCCGCCGGATGGCAGCAAACTTCGTGTTCCCGGCACTGTAAGACAACCCCAGGGGGATCAGGGCTTGGCTCAAACAAGGCTGGGGGGGCTCGGAACCAAAAATAAGGCACCCTGGTGAGGAGATTGGCTGAGAGACTTCAGCACATCTCAGCGCCCCTGGTGGCTCCCTCTCATGTATTTTAATGTGATTTTGAACTCTGTTTCTTTTGGTTGTAGAGTCTGACAAACTCCATTGCATCATCTTTTACATTGTTTCACACAGCACCTTCAGTGCAGTGGCACATGGAAGTCTTTCAGATTTCCCAAGGTTTGAATACCTTCTCTGGGATAAACTACTGTTTCCCAGAGCAGTAAAGTGAAATTGACTTTACTTACATTTGTAACTTTCTAGACCCAGCACACTCCTACAATAGGGTGCTGGAGGGGTTACATAGTATCACCTTTTGTCTAGCTTCTCATGTAACATTTTTATGTTACCCTTTTCTCCCTGAATGGCTGGTGGCAGTAGTTTCCTTTTTACTACCGTGGTGTGCATTTACTGCGGGCTGCATTCGCAGCTGGAGTAAAGCACCCAATGGTGCCATTTTTGTCAAAATGGCCCTGGTTGTCTTTTTTTCACTTTTATTTTTTTTTTGTTTTTTTTCTGGAAAGGTCCTTCTTGAGATTTACCCTGCGCGCCAAATCAGATTTTGTCCCTTTGTTTGTTTTGTCTTTGGCGGGATTCACGAGTGAAGCCCGCCTCTGGCTCCAGTATGTCTGGAAGGGGCAGGAAGTGAAGGAGGTGCCCGAAACTCCCTGTGCTTAATCTCCTTGGTTACAGGAAAGCACCCAAAGGTGATTGGCCGGCTGGCTGTCCTTGGAGGACACCCACCCTGCTGTATGATTGACATCTAGGCTGAAATGAATGGGAGAAACCTGCATAAAAGGCAAGGCTTTTTGGCTTGGAAGGCAGAGTCGACCACTGGACGAAGGAACCAAAGAAGAACTTGAAGAGGACGCCTGCTGCAAATCCTGGACCGTTAGTTTGCCCGGTGAAGCCCTAATGCTGTGCTGAAGCTCCGAATATGCCTCGACTAGAGAAGCCCTGCAAGGACTTCTTCTCCCCTTGGGTTGGTGGGACCAATCAACCCCAAAGTGAATTTGTTTGGACAGCCTCTCGGAGTTGGCTGTACCTCTGCTGCTGCTGTTGGAACCGAAATGCCAGGGAAAGGAACACCAAATCGAGTGGATCGTTTTAAAGTGTGATCTGAGCGCCAGGAAGATCCTCTGGACTTCCTGAAGCAGGACTTACCAAGCCTGAGGCACCTCAAGAGTGTTGGACCCCAGATGCAAGGAAAGTCTGATGTGGTATCCGAGAACCGCAGTGTTGCTATTTGCTGTAGACCCGAGGAGCTGAAACAGCAAAGTGCCGCTGAATTGAAGTTTGCCCATTGCTGCCGCCGACCTTCCCAGTGTGTTGCAGGAGTCCCCAGACGTCCTCCCTCTTGTCCCTGCTACTGAGGCACAGGAACAATAGGATCTGCAGAGCCACACAAGAACAGAAGCCAGCTAGAACCATTTCTTCTAACCAAAGGTACTGTAAACCTAAGAGGACTTGCCACTTGTTGTGTAGCCTTCCTTGTTGTCAGTTGAGACGTGTCTTGGTTGCCAGTGCAGAGTTGCTTACAGCTTTGCCCCTCACAAGCCTCCGAGCTTGTGGCCCTTCAAGTGAATCTTATTTGTACAAACCTTTCTAAAAACATTGTGCAAAACTTTTACTTGCCTGCAAAGAGAATCTTCAGCTCCCCTAGACTTTGCTCAACTAACATTGGCTGCCAGAGATGATATCTCAGGTCCTAACGAACATGGGGCTGGGGCCACAACAACTTTAGTCGGACGGGCTTTAATGACTTGCTCGAATACACGGGGATTGAGTGTACTCCGACTAAGGTACTTAAGGGACTACCTACTAGACAAAATGGGAGGTCTCCTATTTCAGGAGACCTGGTTGGTAAACTCTATAGCCCTGGAGGGTTTTTCATTATATTGTTTACAATCTAGTCAAAAGTCAAAAGGAAGACCAGCAGGATGGCTGCTTATAGCAATCAAAAACAGCATAATAAAAAGAACCACGCTGCTCCACAAGCATAGCCTGGGAATCCTGGCTTGCATAATCCATTTAAACTTGAAGATACATAATCCAGCGTTATTAGTGATAAACATCTACTGGAAGCCTGCATCTTCCGACCTCCATATTGTTAGGCAGAATCCAGTGCAGTTCCCTTAGGGAGCACTACACCAGATTAGGACTACAGGTGAGAGCAATAAATCCCCTTTGGTATCTGTCTGTACCACAAAGATTTAGTTGGTAGCTGTGGCTGAGCAGTCAGACTTATCTCAAGAGGGAAATGAGCAGTATTCAGGGTTTACACAATAGGCCCACTAGACTATGGCACAAGGAAACACTGACCAAAGCTTGTAGTTAAAAAGTAAATATATATTTTATACACCTAATCAAACACATCTATCACAAGTATCAAGCAAGTTAAATTAAGTCAAGGAAAAATATACACACTCCCTATAAATTGCAGACCAAGTGAACCATGGTGAAAACTGAGCAAAACGGCACAGTGAAAACTACACACAAGGGAGGTTCTGACAATTTCTTACAAGGGAGGGAAAACACAAGTTATTCAGAAATAGCTTCTTATACACCCTAGCAACACTTCCCATTAGCTTGTGACCTAGTTAGAGCAAGACAGTGCATCAATATAAGCAGTACTTAAATGAAAACTGAGCAAAATGGCATTTCACAAGATTCAACAGTGGGAAGGAAAGGGTAGGTGCACCACACAGTTCAAATGTAGAATCAATCTCGAGAAAGCAGATCTAACAAATATGTCCAGAGTCAATAGGCATGTGCAAAAGTTAGTGGTACAGGGCAAGGGCCCAGGAGCAAAATGTTCTCGTAGCTGCAATCAAGTCTATGGTTAACGATATTTGAAATGGTGGTTGCAAGAGTTGAAAAGACAATGTTAAGAGAGGGGGGCGGGCAACCCAACAGGTGGCTAAAGGATTTAAAACATCTTTAGCACTACCGTGAAGAAAGGGCGGCCTGACGGAACAATGTACCTTTAAAGTGAAGAAGTGGCTCCTGCGGTGGCGGTGGTTCCTGGTAGTTCCTGCAGTTCGAGGGGTCCAGTCGAGGAAGAGAGTCCGGGTCGATAGCTGCTTGGCTATCCGGTCTCCAAGTGCAGGGCACTGGCGATTCGACCACAGCAGGGTCGGGAAGGCGATTGGCAAACTGGTTGGCCCCACCAGCTCAAGGGAAGATTGCTCTCTCAGATGAAGATCTCCTCTCGTTGTGTGGAGAAAAGTGGTGAGACGCTGCAGCAGGGCTTCAACGGTGGATCAGTCGTTGCAGGTGTCTTTGGCTCCTCTCCTCTTCGGCTTCTTCGTTCCAGTGGCGACGTCTTGCTCTTCCAGTCCTCATGACCCTGCCTTTATGCAAAAAGAGCCCCATTCATACAGCCTAGCTGTCACTCACACAGTGGAGTGGTCATCTTGGCGGGAGACCCTCCAGCCTATGAGGATAGAGTGCGACATGGGTTGCGGAGGCAACCCTGTCTAGGGGTCCTACGCCCCCTCCCACACAATGGACCCACCCCAGACTCGGTGGCGCCGGAAAGAGGGCTTTTGGGCAGAAGCCTGCCAAAAGGATCCCCGACCTGGGTTAGGATTGTAGAGAAAGACACGAGAAAGAAGTTGTATTAAAGTTCTGGCAAATAAAACCTACCGGAGTAAATTTAATAAAATACACCAGCGGTACGTTGGAGGCTGTCAGAAAATGTGGTAGCCTCGAACAATGGGAAAATCACTTAGGAAAATATTTGCGGTCAACTATTTACTGTAATAACCACTGCCACCAGCCAGAAACTTTTGAGAGAGGGACTGTAGAGTACCCTCTCGAAAATGAACATAAGGGAAAAACTATTAACCCTTTCCAGTACCTCCATAGTAAGATGGGTTGTACTGGTTTAGTTCATAAAAATCAACTGGTAAAATCAATTGGGACTTTACATGCCCTGGGAGACAGTAGTCAGTCCCAGGGTATGGAGCCTGTTTGGGGGTCGCTACAACACCCCTGTCACTGCACGGAGGGTGCTGTGTAACACATGTGAATAAAGATGGTTCCTATGGAGGGGAGAAAAATCCCATAGACATTAAACACAAAAATAGCCTAGAACACACATAGCAAAAATGTCTAAGAGTGGGAAAAAGAGTCTCACTCTTAGCAGGAGAAAAAAAAAAAAACCTTCAAATCCAGCAAAGCTGCTGGGGGACTCTATAGGTAAGGGAAATTAGCCATCGATTGAGAATTCTCCCCAACAGAGACTATCAATGTTCCTCATTCGCTCCACCCAGACCTCACGTGGTGGTCCAGGGACGGCAACCTGCGGACGTGCAAGCCTTTCCGGCAACCTACACCACAGGTCACCATCACCAGACTCCTCTCTTGAGGGTTGGGGGCCACACTGGACAATTACTGCGTCCATGGCACCTGGACCTGGCAGGAGCAGGAGTACCACATCAATTGGCTGGAACTGAAGGCAATTTGGCTGGCGCTCAGGGCCTTCCTTCCGGTTATCGAGGGCAAGGTCGCCCTCATTCAGACAGACAACTCGACCAGCATGTTCTATGTCAACAAGCAGGCAGGTACCAGATCCCCTCCACTGTGCAGGCTGGCAGTCAGCATGTGGCAGTGGGCCCTGGAGAACATCTACCACACGGCGGTCCACCTGCCGGGGAATCCAACATGGTGGCAGACCGGCTCAGCAGACTGGGAGTGGACAACTAACGACCTAGTGCTGCAGGACATCTTTCTCAAGTGGGGCCTCCTCTGGCAGCAAGAAGTTCCATCTGTTCGCCTCCTGCCAGGGTCAGGGCCCGGGCTCCCAGGGCGATGCCTTTCAGATCAGGTGGGACGGAATGAAAGCATCCGCCTTTCCACCCACTCCCCGATCCATAGGGTGATATGCAAGATCAAGGAGTCTTGCCTCCTCAGCATCATCCTGACAGCTCCATGGTGGCCTGCCAGGCTGTGGTGTTCAGAACTGCTCAGCCTCTCACAGTCTTGGGTGCCCTGGCGCACAAACAATTCAGACCAATAGTGTCTGCAGACATCAGGCTAGTCACCATTAGGACTGCCTTGTTGTTCTGCCTCACCTCGGCGCGCAGAATCGGCGAAATTTAGGTGCTTAACGCCTCTGAGCATACATTACGTTTCACAAGGACAAGGTAGTTGTCATGATGCCTACCCCCGGGGAACCAGACCAGGTCCAGCAACCCCGGAAGCAGGCATCAAGTTATTTTGAGCAAGCCCAAAAACCCCTGCTAGGGGCTGTTTGGGTGCGGGCCTGGCGCCCATGGCGCCAGGCTCATATGGAGAGTCAGTCCTGGCACCTATGGCGCCAGGCTCATATGGAGAGTCAGTCCTGGCGCCATAGGCGCCAGGCTCATAGAGTAGAACTTACCTGATGCAGACCCTGCTGCAGAGCTCCAAGACAAATGAGGCTTGGAAGGGACTATTTTTTACTTAGGTGGGGCTGGGGAGGAATACTTACCTGGGACTACTTTGGAGGCTATTTAAACCATGCCCGAAGAGCAGCACACGCTTCGCGTTATTCTGCATCCAGCAGCGTAACGCTCACCGTGTCTGCAAGCCTGCATCCAGTCTTCTGCCACGCCCGCCTCGAGTCTGCTACTCCTAGAAAAAGGGAGGAACAGAAGGAGAAAAGGTTAGAATAAGAGCAAAACCTTCGATCGTTACCTGAATTCTGGATCCACCGCGCCTTCGAGCTGGAAGAAAGTAGTATTTTACGCGCACCGCCTCGCCTGCTGCAGCGCCGCGCTGAACTCACCGGCATTCGCAGCATCCTCACGATCCACCGCATCCTTCTGTACGTTCCCGCCGCACTCCGGCACCTAAGGGGAACACAAGAACAGCAAAGGTGAGCCAAGGGAATAAACAGAGGCAATAGTAACTACCCCCCATAGACTTACCGGATTACCGCCGGGGGTACTATTCCTCTTCACGGGTCGGCGCAGTCTCCATTGCATCCTCGCCGTAGCCCGGCCCCTAAGGGGAACAAAAGGACAACAAGGTGAGACAAAGGGACAAACAAGGGGAACTCTTCTCACCACCATAGACTTACCCAATTTTACCGCCGGAGGCATTATTCCCCGAACTTCATATTTTCTCTCCACACCTGAATAAGGGAGCAAGCAACAGGTTACATTCTGGCCTTATTTTATTGAACTGTGTAGGATAAGCCAAATCCTTACCTGAACTTCGTCAGCTACCACGAGGAACTCTTCGCTGGGGTCAAGCTGCAAACTGCAAGGAATCGGACAAGAGTGAAAGTCAGACATGTGAACTCTTAAGAACTACATACTTTTCGGAGTCAATATTGTTCTGGAACTCACCAGTTCCTTCGAGCCAGTGAAGCAACTGGTTATCAACGTGCCCCTGCGCTCAATGCAGGATGGAGAGCTCATATTTTCAAACCATCAGGTGAGACTATAAGAGGGGACAGCAAAGATGATCTGTGGGGAGAACAGCGGGGGTGGGGGGGATTTACACTAGACTCCACGGGTGGTTAATTACCTTTCTCCATTTGCAGAAGAATATTCCTACGGGCCAAGCAAACGAAGCTAACTGGGCCAGTCCAGTCCCTACGCATCACATTGGTGGAGACCGCAGCTGTCCAGTTCAGATCGACGCCTCTATGGGAGCCAGGTGAGCGTAACAGTAGTCCTGCGGACGCACCCAACGTTCCTTCCTAAGGTGCCTTCCGCATTTCATCTGAACGAGGAAATTGTGCTGCCCACTTTCTTTGCTGAGCCCAAAGACGAGGCGCAGATAGTTCTGCACTGCCTTGATGTCGGGTGTGCACTGAAATTCGTCTTGGACAGGACGAAGAGCTTCTGCAAGTCGGGTGCTCTAATCATCACCTTTGGAGGTTCTAGACCGGGTATTGGGCATCCAACGCCTCCATAGCCCGGTGGATGGTCTAGGCCGTAAACCACCCCCGGCCAACATGCATGCCCACGCAGTCAGAGCCAAGGCAACTGCCATCGCTCTCCAGCGGCATGTCCCCTGGCAAGTCATAAACAGGGCAGCCTCATGGGCCACCCCTTTGGCTTTCTGCAACACTACTGTTTAGACGCCGGCTCTAGATCAAATGTGGCTTTTGGGCAGGCGTTTCTTAGGAACCTGTTTGCTAAAGGAGTGTCTCCTCTCCACCCTGGGGCTAAATTCTGTTGTAATCGCCCGTCGGGACGGGACGCAAGAGTAATTATAAGTTACTCACCGTAGTGACTAACGTTCTTAGTCCTTGGTCCCCTTTCCTCCACGTCCAACCAGCCTCCCCCTAATAAAACTGGTGTCATTAGGCAATGTTAATTCAATTGTCGATGTGTCTATGGGGAGGTGTGGCACTGGAGGGCAGAGTCAGGGCAGCGCCTGCTCCCAGGGCCGCACCCTGCGTACCTCTAAATTTAAAGGGGGTAAAACATTTTTTCTGGTGAAAAGGGTTCCGTCTCCTGTCCCTCGCAAGGAGTGCCCACGCAGTATGGAGGAAAGGGGTCTAAGAGTATGTTGGTCACTACAGTGAGTAACTTATAATATCTTTGGTATAAGTCTGTACTACACAGGTTGGTAGCGTGTTGAGCAGCCAGATTTCTCTCAAGAGGGGTCAATGTGAGTTATAGGGGAGTTACAGAGATTCACAGTGACAAGTATTCAAATAAACTCTTACAAACAAGGTTTCTTGATTAAACAATTATTAATTTAAGTCAATTAGAGTAAGCCGCCTTCAACTAGAAGTAAATTCTCTTAGACTGTACAGTGCCGTTAGGTTGAGGAAAAAGTGCAGCAGTTGACATCTGTTCCTGTGCAGCTATGCAGATCCTGGTGTTCCTGGGCCTCAGTCGTGGGGACAAGAGGGAGGACTTCTGGGGACTCCTGCACTACAATGGCATTGTGACTGACTGCAACCGGCAATCTTCAAACAAGTGGCACGTCGGTGTTTCAGATCCACGCGTCTACCTGGCCGGCGAGATGGGCCTTCCTTGCATCTGGGGTCCAGCACTCTGAGGTGGCTCAGGCCCGGTCAGTCCTGCTTCCTGGGAGTCCGGAGGATCTTCCTGGAGCTCTTGGCAAGCTTAAAAGCAACGCACACAATCTGGTGTTCCTCTCCCTGGCTATTCGGTTCCAGCAGCAACTGCAGTGAAAGTTTAACCAGCTCCGAGAGGATATCCTGGTGGCTTACTTTGGATTTGATTGGTCCCACCAACTCAAGGGGAGAAGTCGTCCTTGCAGGGTTTCTCTAGTCGATGAGAAATTGAGTTTCCGCACAGCAACAGGGCTTCACCGGGCAAACTAACAGTCCAAGAGTTGCAGCAGACGTCTTCTTTAAGTTCTTCTTCGTATTCCTTCGTCCAGTTGTAGACTCTGCCTTCCAAGCTAAAACGCCTTGCCTTTTATGCAGGTTTCTCCCATTTCATTCCAGCCTAGCTGTCAGTCAACCAGCAGGGTGGCTGCCCTTGCCAGACAGCCAGCCAGCCAATCACCTAAGAATGAATTCCTGTCTCCTAGCAGACTAAGCACAGAGTGTTTTGGGTACCTCCCTCGCTTCCTGCTCCCGCCAGACCCGAGCTTCACTTATGAATCCCACCAAAGACAAAACTAACAAAGGGACCAAGCCTAGTTTGGTGTGCAGAGTAAATCTCAAGAAGGGCCTTTCCACAAAGAAATGGCGAAAAAAGAAGACCGGGGCCTTTTTGACAAAAATGACACCCTTTTCTGCTTTACTGCAGCTGCAAAATCTGAAAGACTTCCCTGTGTCACTGCACTGAAGGTGCTGTGTGACACAATGTAAAAGATGATGCCTATGGAGTTTGTCAGACAGAAACCGTGTTCAAATCATAACAAAAATACGAGAGTGGGAAATAAGGGTCTGACTCTCCAGGTTACAATGTAAAAGATGCCTGGCGTGGCCTGAGCCCATGGAGAGCCTGAGCTGAGCTCCCGTCAAGATCCTGCATAAGAGCCTAATACGCAAATTTCATCGCAACTGAATTAAACGGAGCATATATGAGAACGTGAGAGTTGCTTCCCGAGCCCTGTATTGAAAATCCGCTGACAGTGCTTCACGAGCGAAGAACGGCAGCCTTAAAGCAGTGCCCCAGCACCGGCTACATGGCGGATGTAGCCACGGTGGACCGCTGAGAAAGGAGGAGCAGTGCCGACCTGCGAGTAACGGAAGGCCCCGAAATCCCTGCCCTGTGAAACATCCTGGTTGGCAGAAAGGTGGAGCATTGAGGGAGAGCCACAAGAGGACAAACGGGCGTACATACTCGTACAGCAGTGAGGCACGAGGCAGAGAGAAGACGGGCGGCAAACCGAATTTGCAGCGCAAGACGAGCAGAGACCAGCCGCAGTCCAGCCACCAGCGAAAACTGGAGGAAGACAATCCAGACTGCAGTGCAACGGAAGCAAAAGGAGCAAGCATCGTGCCTCACACACAGCCGGCGGACGTGGGTAGACCGAAAAATCCCACACGCTACGGACCTTATTGAAGCACAGAGAAAAGCCCCGGGGGACGCTCCGACCGTAATGCAATAAGGAAGGCCTGCCAGTGCTGGAACTGGTGAGGGAAGTACCGGCAGCCTAGTGGCGAATAGCACCGGGGCACCACTAAAGTCTTGGCAGCCGTAATTGAGAAGCTGGGACTCGCAGGTGGAACTCCAGCAGTTAGACTGCGAGCACTTGGCACTGCAACACTGCGCCCCAGATAACCGAGGCTAAGAGGGGAGAACACTGCCAGGTAAGGAGATAAGAGCAAGGGTTCACGGAGGGAGGCACCTCGGCCAAGAACTGGTGCAGGCCGCTAATGAAGTGCTAGGACAGACGAACCGCAAAGCTTCCCCCGGGCCCCCAATGGTGCTGGATTAGCGAGAACTGCGCGTTCTGAAGAGCTGCCATCTGTTGCCGCAGGAGTATGCCTGCATAGAGGCGGTGACGGTTTGAGAGTGGAGACTGCAGCCCGACATCTGAATCTGGTAGGTGCCAACGCTGCCCCCCCTTCGCTAATCATAACCCCTATAAACCTCACTAGTGCACGGATAAAGTGTATAGACGATGCTGCAGCGCGATCAGAGGAAGACGCCATGACGAGAGCTAGGGGGAGGTGGAGCCTATGCAGAGGCCACACACATCTCCCTTGAACTGCGTCCCACTGCCAAGCCTGAGTGGGACAAAAAAATGGTGATACAGAGCTGCACACTCCTATTTGAGATAACGCACACGCTACGAGTAACCAGTACAACAATCTCCTGACCTGCTCCCTGGATGCTTTGCATCAAGGAGCGTTGAAGGGATAGACACAATTGACTAGCAGATTTCCTTGGATAGACATCCAGCATTGCACTACGCTTAAGCAGACTTCTAAATATGCTGCTGGGTAGTCCTGCTCACATAGACTGCCCCCAAGGGTGCACTAATTGAAGGCTATGAGAGACAACTGGCAGTCTGAAGACAAGGAAGCGTCTGTCCCACAGCTGCAGCCTGATTCAGTCCAGGAACCCTGCCCCACCTAATGAACATGGTGAGAGACAATATGACTGCCCCTCGGATAGCTGAGATCTGTACATGATACGCAGGAGGCAAAGTGCTGCACTGTAGCGGGTCAGTGTAGAGGAAGACCATGTGCATACTCCTGCTACAAAGACGATATCACATCACCAGTCTTGTGCTACAACATCACACCACAAGACCATGGCTGGCAGTGCTCCTACACATCTGTGGGGGGGGGGGGGGAGTAGTTTTGATTTCAAACGAACCTGAGCATTGATAATAGCGAGTCAGATGAACCTCATATTATGAACTGTAACTCGGGCAACACATGAGAAAAACTCTTGGAAACTATGATAATACAACAACGTTGGACGAAACGCATAGCTGTGGGAGGACACAGCGCACCAGAACAATATACAGACCTACAAATAAGGCCTGAAACGTGCAAGTCCCTTATACGGAACATCCCAGCCCAGCGCGAATGGCCCTAAACCCCCCCCCTTGCGACACCCACCGCCAGGCAAGCCCTGTGGCCTCTTCAACACAGACCAGCACTGGCTTCCATAACGCGGGACTCCTTCTGACACCCAGTGCCTATCAAGCCCCGGAGCCTCTCCGCAGCACAGCCCGCCACTTCAACAAAGCCGCCAAGGTGTCAGACCCGGCAAGCCCCCGCTCCTGGCAGGCGGTTGCACCTCGAACTTCCCGGCGCGGCACAGCTTACAGGCCAATACTGACCTGCAACAACTAGCGGCTAGCAACAGTCAGACACAGCGCGGCCCGATGGACCGGCAACAACGCCGCTGCGACCTCAGCACATCACACCTCAGCCGGACACTCAGACCTACACCCATCATGTCGAAAAAACCAGCGAAGCAAGCAGGCATAGCTACCCTCCGATCCACCCCTGCAACAGACAGATCCAGGAGGGGGGACCGCCTAGAACCAGGGGAAACCAACTCTGGGAGCATGCATGCAGAACCACCCCTGGAAGGCCTGACTCAGGCGGTCACGAAGTCTGACCTCCATGGCCTCCTAGCAGCATTGGCCAAAGAATTTCACCATCACAGCGCTCGAAACAAGAGTGGGGGAACTAGAGACGAGAACAATGGCGGTGGAAACCACCGTGTGCGAGCACAGCTACGAAATTGAGAAGGGGGCAGATAGGCTGAGCGCACTTGAAGCCTGTTGAGAAGCACTCGAACTCAAGCAGGAGGACTCAGAGAACCGCTCCCACTGCAACAACATTCGCCTGAGGGATCCCCACATCCATTCCAGAGGCGGACCTCTAGCATTATGTGGGCGGTCTTTTCCACTTCATAATCACCCTGTCGGACAACTCCCCTCTGGTGCTCGACCGGGTCCACAGAACTAGATCTAAATCCAACGCCTCGGCACCGCCGGACTTCCTGGCAAGAGTACACTACTTCAAGGTCAAGGAGATCATCATGCAGTAGGTTAGGAGCTCCCCCCGCGAATACAGTTCAGGGGTGCCTCAATCGCCCTTTACCAAGATCCCGCCGCCACCACACTCCTGAAAAGGAAAGCACTGAAACCAATGACGGAATGGCTGAGGGGAAAAGGGCATATCATACCATTGGGACTTCCCCACTGCCCTGATTTTCCCCTGGAATGGGAGCGCCCGCCACATATGCAAACTACATGAGGCAGAAAAACTACTGAACCCGGCAGCAGGGGGAGAAACCAACAACGAGGAAGCGCCCTCAGACCAAGAAGACCGGCAGAACTCTAACCGGTCCTAGTCCCGGGTGGAGAAGCGCAGTCAAAGAATCAGGGGACCCCCACTCAAAGGCAAGCGCCTAAGCAACGACGACTAAGGTGGGGCGACACCGACACCCAGGTTCCCCCGGAACCGACAAGCATTGCCAAAAACCAGACGCCAGCCACTAACACTGGACACGCACCAAATTCTTGAAGTAAAACAACACTTCAACCTCACATACAGCTTTCACCACCATGTAATAGAGGCCTAAGGGTCTCCTCCTCAAAGGACTGGGTTGGCTCAGCCGGAGGCCCTGTTGGTCGAAGGCTGGCCTAGCTGACCAAGTTTTAATGGGAGGATTAGAGGGGTGGCCACGGAGGGGGGGGGCAAACCCCCCAATACAGGTCCCAGCTCACCTGGCAGCCGCCCGCACAGGCCGGCAATTTGCAGAGCATGATGGTGCCCACTAGCTGCAAACTGCCCACACCGAAATGGGGTCATCCATCAAGAACCTGACCATGATCACCTGGAATGTCCAGGGCCTCAACTCCCCCAAGAAACAGAAGTCTGTAGAGCACCGCCTGACCCAGCTAGAGGCAGATGGTCTTTTTAGAAGAAGCCCATCTCTTAGCCACGGACGAACAGGGAGTCAAATACCAAAGGTTCCCTAAAATATACTTTGCATCCTCTGTCCAGAAGAGGGGAGTGGTGGCAGTCCTGCTCAGTCAATCAGCGGCACTGACAAAGGTCACGGTTTCAAACGGGACCCCGAGGGCAGATTCCTATTGATTAAAGGCCTACTGGTCGAGCTCCCATTAACCATCATAGCAATCTACTGCCCAAACGAAGCCCAGGAGCGCTTCCTACGTAGGATCCTCCCAGTCATATCATCCTTTGCCGAAGGCAAACTACTGATCGGAGGGGACTTCAACCTCACCCCGGACCGAACCATCGACAAGACCTTGCAGCCCACCGGAACAGACTTCACGAAGCCACTGGGGTTTGCGGAATTCCTAAGGGGAACGGAGACATCGACGCCTGGAGGCTGGCGACCGACGAGACTCGCGAGTACACCTTCTTTTCGCATGTCCACAGGGGTCTCTCTAGGATAGACCTTCTACTCATCTCAAGTCTGCTGTTCTCAAGCATCATGAACATCCACATCAGCCTGAGTGTGATCTCCGACCATGCGCCGTCATAGCGCAGCTCCAGATGGAAGGCCTACCAACACTGCGACACAGAGCCTAGAAACTGTAGGACTATCTCCTCAGGGACATTGCAGACAGCCAGGAGTTGTCGGGAGCGCTCACTAAATACTTCACGGAGAACGTGGGAAAAGGGCCTATAGAGGCTATGGTGTGGGATTCCATGAAGCCAGTGATCCAAGGGGTCGCCATGAACTGTTCAGCACACAGGTGCCGGCACCAGCTAAAATCAGAAGAACTGGAAACGGAGGTTGCACAGAAAGAGGCAAACCACAAACTACACCAATCAACAAGGTCATGGAATGAGCTACGCAAAGCTAAAGAGGCCCTGGAGATGCACCTGGCAGACCGTACAGCTTGAGCGTTGACGTACACGAAGCAGTACTATTACCTGAACAGCAATAAAGCTAACTGCCTACTCGCACATAAGCTCAAGAAAATACACATCAGGAACAACATTGCAGTTCTACGGGACCAAGGCGGGACCCCACGCTGCTCCGAGGCCGAGAAGATGACCATCATGACCGAGCACCATAGGAAGGCAATGTCGGGGAACCCTACGGAAGCGGCAGCACATGCCACCTACCTGAGCACGATACCAAGGCCACCCGCCACCCAAAGATGGACACCCTGGAAGACCCTTTATCCCCAGAGGAGGTGTCTGAAGTGATCCGCTCTATGAAAAACACTGCTCCTGGGCCAGACGGGCTGCCCGCGCCATTTTACAAGAAATTCACATCCTGGCCCCCACCTAGCTTCACTTTTCAACTCCTTCCTCGAAACTGGCTCCACCACCCCCTCCATGGAGGAATCGGTCACAGTTTTGATTCCAAAACCAGGAGCAAACCTAGAACTCTGCGAGTCATTCTGCCCAATTGCTCTACTGAATGTAGACTCAAATCTTCTCGAAGTTACTGGCACGCAGGCTCGCCGGGATCCTCCCAGACCTCATTCACCCGGACCAAACGGGTTTCATTCCCAGACTCAATACATCGGACATCAGGCGCACCTTAAACATTATTAAGACAGCCAATAAAACTGGAGAAGAGCTAGTGGTGGCCTCGCTCGACACACACAAGGCGTTCGACATGCTGGACTGGGGCTAGATGAGGGGAGACACTGTCACTACGGAATTGGCCCAAAATGTTTGAAGTGGACGATGGCTAACTATCACCACCCCACCACAACCCTATGGATCAACGGCGCCAGATCCCCAAGAATCGAAATCACTAGAGGCACACACCAAGGCTGCCCCTTGTCACCTCTTGTCTTCGCCCTGTCAATGGAGCCATACACCTCCAGAATCAGGCCGAACCCGGCAATCCTGGGCCTCAAATTCAAGGATGATACCTACAAAGCGGCCCTATATGCCGACGATGTACTGCTAACACTTACCAAGCAGCCAAGCACATCCCTCACTGTGCTATGGGAGGAGCTAAGCAGCTTCAAGTCAGCATCTGGGTTCTCCATCAACCTCACGAAGTCCACAGCACTGGGCATCAACATTCCAAGAGCAACGCTGGACTCTATAGCGGCCTGCCTCCCAATCCCATAGGCCAGATCCCACTTAAACTACCTAGGCGTCCGCCTACCGAAGCTAGTAGAACGCACCTACAAACTAAACCTCCCGCCCCTGCTGAAGGACCTGCCGTCGGATATGGCCCGCTGGCAAGATCAGGAAATATCCTGGCTAGGAAGAATCGCAGCACTCGAGATGAACTTGGTCCCTAGACTGCCCTAACACTGCCAAGCCCTCCCGGTAGCAATACCCAAACAAGCCAAACAGAAACTGCAAGCAAATATGCTTAATGTGTTGGGGGGGGGGGGCAAGAAGCCTCGAGTAAAGAGGAAAGTCTTACTTAGGAGCCCCGGGTCCAGAGGTCTAGGAGTCTCTGAGGTCGAAAGGTACTGCCTAGCCGCCCAGCTCTCAGCGGCATTCATATGGCAACCTGGCATCAACAAGCGCCGCTGGCTAAAGCTGGAGGAGGACTGGAGCCAATACCCTCTGGGATCCCTCCCACACATCAAATGGCCCAAAAATCCCCCGAACGCTGGGCCCCTCTCGACCACCAGGAACGTGGTAAGCAGCTGGAAACGGGCGGCAAGGAGGTGGAACTGCAGGAGCACGGTGGGTCCACTCTCTGATCTGGGAGAACCCGGACTTCTCCAGCATGGGGTCTGGCATGGATTCACATGCTCATGAATATTCCCCGTCGTCAGGCTGGGAATCCTCGGTAAAGAAAAAACCAGTATCAGTTTCGTTTCTGATCTGTCTTTCGTAGTAGCAACCAATCACTGATCTCTGCGTCATACTGACCACAGCCAATGACTGCCCTCTACCTAAGCCCCGCCTCTGGCAGCCATCTTCAGATTTTTACTGCACGTTCAAGTGTTGGGATCCTCGTGCTATTGCTCTCGAGCGTTAGTGCTATTTTTTTCACGTTTTTTCTCAAAAACTTCGATTTTTTTCGGTCAAAAAGAGCCTCAAGCTCCACCGATTCTTCATCCGATCAACGGGGACCCGTGTCGGATTCGTCTACGCCCCTCAAGGGTGAAGATTTCGTCAAGCTACGCTTTTGGAGGACTCCAGAAGTTTCTCAGGCCCATCTCGGACATGGCCCAGGAGAAGGGAAGCTCGACGCCCGGAAAGCTGTTCAGGGTCTGCCCTGGATGCCAGCTTCAGAATGTCTTTAAGGAGGACGAACACTACTTTTGTCTTTACTGCCTACATGAGGACAAGACGCACGTGGAGAAGGACTGTGTGTTTTGCGGCAATATGTCGGAGCGGACCATGAAGGACCGCCATCAACGTCTCGCCAACTGGCTGGAAGGGAAGAGCCCGTCAGGCGAGAATAAGAGGAAGAAATCCGAGCGGTCTTCTAAGACCTTTGAGGACGCCCCGGCGACAGGGGTCAAACACAAGGCCAAGCACCGCGGGTCCACTGGCACCGGGAGCGCCGAACGGTCGGGCGCCAGGCAGGGCGCATCCTCCCCGGCACCATCAACCACGAGCCAACGCTCTGGTTCAGGTAAGAGGAAGGCCGAGCACCCGGCGAAGCTCCTGGAGAGGCCCCGGTCGAGCTCGAAGGCCCCATCGGAGGGAGAGCGAGGCAGTGTCCCTCCACCCCCACGCCCCCAGGAGAAGGCGGTGAGCGCACCTAAGGTGGTGAAAGCCTTAATCCATCCGGCCAAGGCCTCTATCGAGACAGTCGCGGCGGCCCTGGCTCAGCCTGTGGAGGCTACACCAGTGGTGGCGACCTCGGGGCTCAGTCGCCCTGCCACCGCGGAGGGAGTCCTCTTTTATGCCCATCGACAGGACCCCCGTGAAACCTCCGACGGAGAAGAAAAAGGGGGGGCAGGAGGTCGTCGTGGATTCGGCCTCAACCTCTGAGGAAGAGCTGATCGAGGTCTTAAGCCACGGCGTTGGCGTGGAAGAAGACCAGCCCATCGGGAGAGATCCCGACGTAGGAGACGACGATATCGTCGACGGGGCCCCTGACCGCCCGTCGGACTCCCCTCAACCAGCGCCGCAAGACAACTCGGCGGCCATTTTGTTGGCTATACAGTCCTTATGCTCGGAGATAAGGACGAGACTGCCGTTACCACCAGCGGAGGAACTGCTCCCGACGGGGGACCCGGAGCCAGGCCCTTCTGGGAGCCCTCCCCCTAAGAGAAGAAGGATTCACCCTCCACCTCCTTTTCAGCCATCGCGCCCTTTTCAGCCCTCCTCCCCGTCCACGACTCATGGGGATGATACGGGGACTGACACGGCCGCGACGGGTACGGACGACGAGGTTTACGACGAGGATCTGCCGTAGTCACCTCCCACCCGGGCTTCCCCGCCAGACGAGATTGGATCGTTTCACTCCATGATCGCCAGGGCATCCGAGCTCTTCCAGCTCTGCCCGGAGGAGAAGAAGGAAGGTTTCCTTTATCAACGGCGCGAGGCCAAGAGGAAGACGGTCCTCTCCGTGCCTCTACTGGACGATATTTGGGATGAGGGCCTCGCCCTCCTCAAGAACCCATCCACGACGCCGGCTAGAAGGGATCGGTACGAGAAGAAGTACCGGGTCCCGGACGCGGCCCCCTTGTGCCTCTGGGCACAGCCGACCCCCGACTCCGTCGTCTCCGCGGCGGCCAGGAAGAAAGTGGGGCGGGGTGCGGCTTCCACGTCGACTTCTCCGCCGGACGGCGAGGGAAAGAAATTGGATACGATGGGACGCAGGGTCATCTCGTCTGCAGCGACGACGATTAAGGCGGCCAACGCCTTGGCTATCGTAGCCCGCTACGACAGGGAGCTGTGGTACAAACTGGCCCCCCTGCTGGACTTCCTACCGGACGACAAGAGGGCGGATGCCCTAGAGATCTTGCAGGAAGGTGAGGTGGCGACGGACCACACCATTACGATTGCGACGGACATCGCCGACACTGGATTTCGCCAGTTGGGCAACGGTGTGTGCCTTAGGCGGCGTGGATGGCTCAAGGCTACTGACTTCCGTCAATACGTGCAGACCAGAGTCTTGGACATGCCGTTCGATGGAAACAACCTGTTTGGGAAAACAGTGGACGATTCCCTTCAAGCCATCAAAGTAGACACGGAGACGGCCCGGGCTCTTGGTGTTCTCCAGCAACGGTGGCCGCCCTTTCGGAGCGGCGGAGGCAAGGGTGCCTCCAAAGGTTCTGGCGGCGGATTTTCCACCTACCGTCAAGCGGCCCGTTCGTCGTCGCAGGAAGCTTACAGGGGACGAGGCAAGTCAGGCGGACCCCGCCGTCGTCGCCAAGGAGGTCAAGGCGGCAAAGCCTCGTCGAAGCAGGACTGAACCGGCCGTGGGGTCGGGCCCCCACCGAAGCACCCTGGTGGGAGGCTGGCTGGCGAGCTTCGTCAGCGTGTGGGAGTCCATCTCCACCGACCGTTGGGTGCTGGACGCCCTAGCCCAGGGTCACGCGCTCGAGTTTCAAAGAAGGTGCCCGCGCGTCCCCCCTGTGGCCAGGAAAGAACTTCACGTCCCTCAACTTCTCTTGGAGGTAAAGGCGATGCTCAGGAAGGGCGCCATCGAGCTTGTCCCAAAGAGGCTTTGGGGCTCCGGAGTTTACTCAAGATACTTCCTCGTGAAGAAGACGACGGGAGGATGGCGTCCCATCCTGGACCTACGACGACTGAACAAATTCATCAAGGCACAGAAGTTCCGGATGGTCACCCTCCAACAAGTCCTGGGTCAGCTGGAGGAGGGCGATTTCCTGTCGTCGTTGGATTTGGAGGATGCCTACTTCCATATTCCCATCCTAAAGGGACACCGAAAGTTTCTCAGGTTCGTGGTCCAAGGGCGTCACTATCAGTTCAGAGCCCTTCCCTTCGGACTAAGGTCGGCACCCAGGGTGTTCACCAAGTGCCTCGCACCGGTGGCGGCGCAGCTGCGCCGAGAGGGGATCCACGTCTACCCCTACCTGGACGACTGGCTCATCCGAGCCAAGACGAGGGAGCTCGCCGTGGAGCACACGGCAAGGACCGTCCAACTTCTCACGGACCTGGGATTCTCCGTAAACTACACCAAGTCCCACCTGGTGCCCGCGCAAGACGCACTGTTTCTGGGAGCAAAGCTCGACACAGTGTCGCTTCTGGCCTTCCCGTCGGAGGAAAGGACGAGGGCCATTCTGGGCAAGGTGCAGCGGATGCTGGTTGGGGACGCGGCCAGAGTGAGGTTCATCAAGTCCCTCCTCGGAATGATGTCTTCTTGCATTTACCTCATCCCCCTGTGAAGGCTCCGGATGCGCCCGTTGCAGGAGTTCCTGGACGCGCGCTGGATCCAGACGACGGGCAGCTTCGAGGAGAGGATCACACTCGACGAGAGTTTCCGACGAGCAATCCGGTGGTTGGGCACCACGCGCACATCTGACGGCGGGCATGGACTTCCAGACCCCCGGCCACCAGGTGACAGTGACCACGGATGCCTCCCTGGAAGGGTGGGGAGCACACACCGAGAATCTGCACGCGAGAGGTATTTGGCTCCCGACGGTGAAGGCCCTCCATATCAACGTCCTGGAGCTCCGTGCAGTGTTTCGGGCCCTCAGGTCCTTCCTTACGTCCCTCAAGGGCAAGGTGGTGAGGATCTTCACCGACAACACCACCACCATGTTCTACATCAGGAAACAGGGCGGAACCAGGTCCCCAGCCCTGTCCAGGGAGGCGCAGGATCTGTGGCCCCAAAGGATGTTTCTGGTGCCGTTTCATCTGGCAGGGATAAAAAACACCATCGCCGACTCACTCAGCAGGGAGCTGCGCTCGTGCCACGAGTGGGAACTACGACAGGATCTAGTGGACCGCCTCTTCCGACGGTGGGGCACACCCCAGATCGATCTGTTCGCGACGGCGACAAACTCCAAGTGCCGGAGGTTCGCCAGCAGGTTTCCCCAGCCGAGGAGCATGGGCGATGCTTTCTCGTTCCCCTGGGAGGGCCTGTTCCTATACGCGTTCCCTCCATTGCCATTGCTGATCCGGCTCATCAACCAGCTCAAGAGGTCCCGGTGCAGGATGATCCTCGTCGCACCTGCGTGGCCGAGGCAGATATGGTTCCCGGACCTTCTGGATTTGTCAGCGTCCCCGTCAATCAAGCTGCCAGTGGACGAGGATCTGCTCTCCAGGGAAGGAGGCGCCATCCTCCATCACGACCCGAAGTCGCTGAACTTGCAGGCCTGGCTCCTGCAGCGTTAGAGTTTGGAGGATACGACATACCGGCTGACTACAGAGAAATGCTACGGACACAAAAGGAAGAGGTTCTCTGTCTGGTGCCACGCACAGAAGATTGACCCTCTAAGGATCACGGCTCCCCAAGTACTGCCGTACCTACTGACGCTGGCCAAAGCTGGACTGGCGCATGCGTCCATCAAGATTCATCTTGCTGCGATCTCCCGATACACCAGAACCACGGGGCGGACGTCCTTGTGGTCTCATCGTCTGGTGAAAGAGCTCATGAAGGGACTGTTCAGATCGTTCCCGCCGGTGAAGGCTCCGGCCCCGGCGTGGGAGCTCAACGTGGTGCTGACCAAGCTCATGGGACCTCCGTTCGAGCCTCTGCACTCGGCCCCGTTGAAGTTCTTGTCGTGGAAAACAGCGTTTCTTGTGGCCATCACCTCCGCACGACGGGTGGGAGAGATCCAGGCCCTTTCCTGCAAGGCCCCGTACTTGACTTTTCACGACACAAGGGTAGTGCTCAGGACGCACCCCTCCTTCATGCCCAAGGTGCCGTCGGACTTCCACCTCAACGAACCCTTGGTGTTGCCTGTTTTCTTCCCGTCGCCTTCATCGCCGGCTGAGAGGACTTTGCACTCGCTGGATGTGGCTAGAGCGCTGAAGTTCTACGTGGACCGCACAAAGGGGTTTCCGGAAGACGTCACAACTCTTTGTGAACTTTGGACCTGTCAATCAGGGGAAGGCTCTCTCGAAGGCTTCCATTTCCAGATGGCTCTCCGGCTGTATCATGTACTGTCATCGGTTGGCAAACCGACCCCTGCCTGGCCGTCCGAGAGCCCATTCCACCAGAGCGATCGCAGCTACCACGGCGTTCCTATCTGGTGTGCCCTTGCTGGACATCTGCAGGGCTGCTACGTGGAGGTCGACGCACACCTTCACGAAATTCTACTGCGTCGATCGGGATTCCAGGGAGGAGTCCAGGGTCAGCCAAGCAGTGCTGCGCAACCTGTTCGCCTAAGGTGAGCCTGGTGAGGAGGTAAGATTTGCTTAATGTTGAGTTTGATGTGATGCTTAATGTTGAGCCTTTGCCACCTCCCGTGGTTGTGCATGTGTACTGCTATGTATTCTTTATTCATGAGCATGTGAATCCATGCCAGACCCCATGCTGGAGAAGGAACAAGTTACTTACCTGTAACTGTTGTTCTCCAGCATGGGTCTGGCATGGATTCACATGCGAACCCTCCCGCCTACCCCTCTGCGGCTCTTCACTTGGTCATACTGCCACTTCACGTGCTACCAAATCTGAAGATGGCTGCCAGAGGCGGGGCTTAGGTAGAGGGCAGTCATTGGCTGTGGTCAGTATGACGCAGAGATCAGTGATTGGTTGCTACTACGAAAGACAGATCAGAAACGAAACTGATACTGTTTTTTTCTTTACCGAGGATTCCCAGCCTGACGACGGGGAATATTCATGAGCACGTGAATCCATGCTGGAGAACAACAGTTACAGGTAAGTAACTTGTTCCTTCACCCCAGGCCAAGGGCAGAACGTTTTTTCTAAGTGGAAGGCGGGCGGCCTGCAGCGCGTAGCTGACTTCTACGAAGGAGACTCTCTATTCGCCTTCGAGGATTGCAAGAGAAAATTCCAGGTACCGGAAACCGAGAGGTTTCACTACACCCTGCTCCATCATTGGTTGTCACATGACTCAATGAGAATACATGGGCACAGAGAACTGACGGCACTGGAGCTCACGTTAACGACAACCCCACCCAGCGGGAAGATTTCCACCTTGTACAGGCTGCTGGACAGGGCAGACCCCGACTCCAAGGAGCCCTACATGACCCAGTGGGAGAGAGACCTAGGCTCAGAACTAGACGGGACCAGCTGGGAACGCATCTGGAGTAGAACCCACAAGACCTCTAAATGCGTAACAAACCGAGGTAGCCATTAAGGTCTGTTACAGGTGGTACATGACACCAGAAATCCTTCACAAATGCAACCCCGCGATCCCGCCACACTGTTGGAGGGGCTGCACGGACACAGGAACGTTGTTCCGCCACCTCTGGGAATGCCTGAAGGCAGAGAAGTTCTGGAGGGAGGTCCTGGAGCAAATCCGACAGATCACAGGCCTATCAATACCATGGGACCCCGGGTTTGTCCTACTGGGAGACAAGGGAGAAAGAGTTCCCGATGACCGGCAACCTGGCGGACCTCTGCACACACCTACTGTCGGCAGCCAAGATTGCAATCGCCAAGCTGTGGAAGCTTCGGGAAGGCCCAGCAATCCCTGTGTGATGGGTCAAATGCTGGAACATGGCCGCAGCGGAGAAAATTACTGCCATCCGGCTGGGCAACCAAAACAAGTTCCACAACCCCTGGGGCCCATTCCTGGACTTTGTGGAAAGATTCCCGGGAGTGGCCAGACATCCTCCAGCGCTCTGATGGCTAACTAAAATGGACTAACATCCCAGCGGCCCCCTGGACTGGCGCACATGACTACCTACCCTATCGCAACCACAGCACCCAAACCCTGTAACTTCGATCTGAGATTGACGCGACCCCTCCCCCGTACCACCCTGGGACTCGCTCCCCATTCTTTTTCCCCCCTTTCGTTTTGTCATCTTTTTACCTCAGCTGAGGCATGTTTTCTTTTTCTTGTTTACTATGTTTCACTCAAAAGCATGTCACAAAGAATAATGAAGCCTCTGTTGTTTAAATGCCAATAAAATGTTACATTGAAAAAAAAAAGATGCCTATGGAGTTTGGCAGACTCCACAACAAACAAAAAAATGTGTTCAAAATCACATTAAAATACATGACAGAGTGGGAACAGAGGGTCTCACTCTCTCCAGGCAGAAAATGAATGTCAGAGAGTCCAGGAAAAGAGCTAGGGGTCTCTAAGGTAGAGAGGAATTGGCAAATTTCTGAGAATTCTCCCCAACACCTGCATGCCAAGTGTCGAAGTTTCCTCGCAGGACTTCTGATAACCTCGAAGACAGTGCTCTTCCAGGACAGCAGCAGAAGTTGGTCAACAGGCCTTTTTCGTACGGGTCCACGGCCTCCTTGCACGTCTTGCAGCTTAACAGGATACTTGGCTCCTTCAGGTTTCTTCCTGGATCTCTCAAACTGGTGCAGGGGTACTCTTATCCAAAAGCCAGGTAGGAGCCAAAACACCCACTAGCCAATCAAAGATCTGGCCCACACACACCGCAGCAGTGGTCCAATCAGCTCATGCATACCATTCAGACACACTGAAACCAGTTTGTCAATTGGGACAAGACAGTCCCAACCCACCTCCTGGCAGCAAACGCACATGGCCCTGCTTTAGCCCGCAAAAAGCCTCAACTTCCCAGGGCACTGGAAGTCTGTATAAGGATTTTCCTGTCCTTATAGGCCAATAAGAATGATTTGTGAAAAGATGGCCAAGGGACAAACGAAATAACTTGTGGCACAGCCACAGTAGGGAGCCAAACGCGGTAGACGTGTTACGTGAAGGCTAAAACAAAATGCACTAAAAAATTGCTGAAAGTAACTGCTGCCTCCAGCTTGTCCCTTTGCATACCTAAAGTAACCAAAAATCCTCTGTGTTGGTCTAGGGCAACATAGTGTATCCTTTTGTACTGCATTGTAAGATGCATTGTGCATGATAAAGAGTTCCCAAAAGTAGCAAAGTAACAAGACTAAGGGAAACTGTTTTCCAGTACTTGCAGCCTGAAGGACATGTCAGTTTCCCCATTTAAATGAGCAAAACCCAACGTAGTGAAGCTGAATGCTTAACTGCACTGCAAAAAGAGCAGGTCAGATTAAAAAATAAAAACAAAGTTTCAGGTCCATAAAAATGGAGGGATAGGTGCTGTAAAGAGAAATCTTTCCCAACAGTCTGCAGCGCCCTCACTGCTAACCATTGCTTATGCAATTGTGACCCAAAGTGTTGAGTATATGATAATGAGTTTGTCATCATTTTCAGTAACTATACATTTTTAATCTCAGAAAATAATTCTGAGCATGCATATACATTTGTAAATATAATTTGGCTACATACGTGGGAATAGTTTACACGGCACACCATAAGAATACATTTGATGTGTGTGAACAACTGTGAATCTGAGGGTGTAGAATCTTTCTTCTGATAGGAATTACATTATTTCTGATAGGGATACGGTTGTTCTTCATGGAGTGGCGTCCCAATGTGCCTTTATGTCTTTAATTTTCCAACCCAGTCCTTGTGTATTCTCAGTAAAGGAAACCTTATATTGAAAGTTTCTCAAGCCTTAACATTTTACTTTCAAAGATCTTAACTTTTCAGATAGGCTTGGTATTGACTTGTTGCTCTGTGTTCTTGGCCCTGGAAGGAAGCCTGCTAAAGTGACTCTGGCTAGATGGACTGTATTCTGAATTTCTCGTTTCTACAAGCATCAAGAAATTGTTGCTCCTCGGTTTTTGCACCACAGGCTTTTCAGTATTTTGATAAATCATGTACTAATTTCCCTAAACTTTCCATTTCCATATTTCAATTGTTTTGATATTGGGTTGCAAAGTCTGGCAGGCATTTATTAGCATTTTGTATGCTTTTATTGCATGTTTCTGTAACATTTGGAACATGTTGGAAGTCTTCATATTAAAGTCAATTTACCTTGCATTCATCCCCTTCCTGTCCATTGTATAGGATCCGCCAGATTGGCAAGAAATATTGACTTATTTTAGAGGATCAGAGTTGCAAAATTATTTCACCAAAATCCTGGAGGATGACTTGAAGGCAATCATAAAGCCACAATACGTGGACCAGATCCCAAAAGCTGCCAAGGTTAGTGCTCTGGCGCAGATTGTTTTGCATACAGAGTTTGATGAGAGAAAAAAGTTAAACTTTGTGGTTCAATGTAGTTTGTTCTGCTTGAACAAATATCTGTGCCGCTTCTTAAAAGCTGTTTTGAAATTTGGCACTCTTCCATCATGCCTCTATTGGCTCTTATCCTTGAATATATAATGCATGTTAATCTATTCTTCATTGGTTCATTACAACAGGGAAGTGTGGGGACCATCTTGGACAGGAAGGATGAGACAAAAACGCAGACGGTTGTATGCAGTCAGCTCGGTGAGTATTTTTTTTTCATGTGGATTCTCCCTTCTGGGGGGAACATCTACTCTAATCTAGTAGTTCTCCCCAAAACTGCTCAGGAGATTTGCCTTACGCTCAGCTTCTTTTGGGTACATCAGCCTGTTGACTCCAGCACATTCTCCTTTCATCACTGCCAATTCCTGCTTGAGGCTTAACGGCAAAGCCTAAACTCACCAAGTTGGAATTGTACACCTTCTCCAAACACCTCCATTAGTGAGATTTAACCACAGCCCTCTGAGGAGGGAGATGTAATAATGTATTGTAAGGGAAAGACTGAGTTCCAGCCAGGGTAAACCATATACTTAAGTATGCACTTTAAGGTAGGGAAGAGTTGAAATCTTTTAAGCCCCCAAGGGCCCCAAACAGACCTTCATGGTCCCATTTAAACGCCTAGAAATAGATAGGTTCAATTTGACCAGTGTCGTAATACATTTGTATGGCAGGGGTGCAGTGCCGTGACTGAATGCATTTAATTCTGCAGTAAATTGAGTAATTACCAAAATTCTAGTCTTTTGTGAAAAATTCCAGGTACCCACGGGAATCAACGAAAGATTACAAACCCCATGTATGTACCTATTTTAACAATGAAGGAGTTCTAAAGTTTGTAGAAGTGCCTCATAGGAATAAACGGTACAAATCCAATTGGTAGGGCTGCGGTGTGAACGCAGGTAAGTCTTGTTCTACCACGCAGGTGCTGAAAAAGAAGCAACCAAGCCCATGGATGCCAGAGGAGATGCTCTTGAGATCTAGTCCAAGGTTCGAGACCTAGCTGTCCATAGTGGTAGTGTGCAACTGCTTTGTGGGGAGGAATTCATGTGCAACTGCTTGGTGGTGTTCGGTCCCAGCTCTTAATCATGCAGGAGCAGACAATGAGTTCTCCAGACCCCTTAGTCCGGTCCTCCGAACCATCTTTTTCACAATTGCTGAGGTGACCAGCCCAGGGGGAAAGGGAAAATAAAAAAAGAACAGGTTCCTGCTGCTTGCTCTCTGATTGCAGGGTTCCAGGAGGTTTAGGGTTCAGCAAATGAACACAGCTGTGGTCTTTCACTAAAATACATTCTCAATACCTCCTCCCCTTAGTTACCTGTTATTGCTTCCACGATTGCTTGGAGGTACTTTTTGATCTCATTTGTATTTTGACACCATTGCTTCTGGAGTTTTCCCAGATGAACCCTTTAAGGCTGAACATTTCTTTAGGGAAATCTGTTTTTCTCCTGAAATGTCTCGAGTATATTTTGTATAGCTCGCAGTTTGAGTTGATTTTAAAATAAATGTTTTTTCCTGCCATGGCAGTCTGTCTTTATTCTTACTAAAAGTTTTCCTCTTTACAGAGTCTTTCCTTATTTTCGGGGACTTCTTGCCCTGCGTTAACTGTTCTTAATGTACAACTGTTTCTTTTCTGTAATGCCTTGCCACTTTAAATTTAGGATCTTCCTTTTACTTCTTTATTCAGCTTATGTTGAAGTTTTCAGATCATAAGTTCTGAATTGCCTCCATGCAGAAAGTTCCTGATATTTTCAAACAAAAATATTTACATTTTTATGAGGTGGATCAACAAGGGTTTCTTCTACAATGGCTCTGCTCCCGCGCACGATGCCGGGGGAACTTCTGCCTCCTCAAATATGCTTGTGGCAACTCGAAACCAACATGCTCAGCAAGCCACAGATCGTTGAACGCTGCACCTTCCTCCGTGCTCACTGTTATTCCTGACCCTGCACTTTTCTCTACGCTCACAGTTGTTCTGTACCTTCCTCTAGTTAAATTGTAAAGGACTCCCTAGGCTGCTCAATGTTCTTTTCTCAGAAATTACTGAAAATGATTCTTAAATAAGATGCAAGTCTGGCTAAATTGCAGCGCTCTAAAAAAAACGTATTTAACTAAACTTGAAGGTTACATAAATAAGTTCAAACACGATGTACATTTTTGCATTTCAAACACTTGACTTGCATTAAATGTTTGTTTCCCTAATTTGTCTCAGCTCTTATCTGAATGTTAAATGTTAAAGATATTTGTACCGCGCACCGTCACCAAAGGCGTTGGGCCCCAGGTGCTCTGGCGGATCTGCAAACGAGAAGGTTGGATGGGTTAGTAGGGTGAAGAGGGAGTAGGATAGTGAGAGTGGTGGTCTGTTGGCAGCTTTAACTCGGTATACACCGTGCGCTGAGCTTTTGGTGTGAGTATCGGAGCGATGTCAGTCCTTGTGCTGTTGGTGCAGTTTGTGTTGTAGCGGTGTGGTGAAGTGCATGCGGCTTGCGGTGCGTGAGGTGATTGTTAGTTTTGAGTGAGTTAAGTATGTAGAAAGTTGTGAGCTTTTTTTGGTTAATGGGTTAGATGTTTTGCAGCTAATCACAGTATGGCTGAATGCCTGGGTTTCGGGAATCCTGCCTGGTGTGAAGTCGGCTAGACTTTCCTGCATAATGGGGGAGAGGCCCACGACCCAACAGAGCAATTGAGTATAGTACCTTACTTTGCTGGATTTGAGAAACAGTTGAATAATTCAGTAGAGTCCTAAAACACAGCTAAAATCAAGAGTCCCACAAAGAGGGAGAGAGGCCCACCCGTGACAGAAATTTCAGTTTTGGCGCCACGCAATCCCTGTTGTATTCTAAAGAACTATGTCTACTGTTGTATTCTAATGAACTATGTATAGTGAGGTTGGAGTGTCTATTCTCCTCATGTGTCGGAGCAGGAGTAGTGGTCTCCTCTTACCCTGCCATCTAAGTGAATGTCTGCTTGAACTTTCGGTGTGGTACGGGCCGTGATGCTGTGGATGAGTCGTCGAAGTGATTTTGTCTTGGTCTGACTGTGTTCAGTCTGTAGTGTCCTCCTCTTGTAGCTATCGCTGAGGATGTCTTATGGTATGTCGGGAGGTGCATTCTGTTAAATTTCGGTTGTTTGGTGGGGACCGAGGTCGGTCTCTTTATTCATCGTTGTTTAGCGGTGTGGGCGTTCTTGTGGGTGGTCTTCTAGTTATGCAGTGAAGAGCCAGGATTTGAGCAGTTTCCTGAATACTTGGTAGTTTCTTGTGTTATGTATATTATTTGGTAGGTCATTCCATGTTTTCGGTGCCTGGTGAGAGAACGAGGATCCTCCGAGCTCTGTTACTTCCAGCTGAAGACTGATGGTCTCAACCTAAGCTTCTGCTTCCCTGGTATAACTTATTCAGTTGCACTTTAGTTAAATACTGGAGCTCTGTATACTGCAACCGTCCTTGAACTTGAATGGAATGAAAGGCAATTTAGAATCATCCTCTAGATTCCAAAACTACCTCAACACCAAAGAGCCAATCATTGCTGCTCTGCTTGCCTACCATTTTTATTGGGACACTCCAGTATCCTGAAAGGCAGTGTTAAGGAAAAGATTTACTTGACCGGCATTACCACCCCATAACAATAAACTTAAAAACTTGCACTTCTCCCCCTAATCCAGAACTCTGTCTAAAGTGAATAGTTAACGGGAACCTGATATTGGGCACCACCAATCCCCTCCGTAATGTCCTGTGTCCCGGGGCCTGGTTTCTCTGGGCAGTGTTGACGGAACCTTCTGACCAATCGTGGGTAATGAACATCCTCCCTTGCCCACTTTGATCTTTCTTCTGGACCATGCACCTTCCAATCCACCAGATATAACTTCTGCGACACCACTCTAGAATCCAGAATTGCCTGCATTTTGTACTCCCTACCAGAATCTTCACTCACTGGCCCGGGCATCTCTTGAATTCTGGTATCCTTCCTGTATGGTTTTAAAAGGTGAACGTGGAAAATGGGATGTACCTTGAGACCTGAAGGCAACTTCAATTTCACTGTAACTGGAGACTGGACTCGTTTGATCTCAAAAGGACCTATGTAACAGGGATTGAACTTGTTTTTTCCCCTTAAGAGTGATGTTCTTACTGGAAAGCCAAACCAACATGCCCCCCCTTATACTCTGGAACATATTGCCGATTGCGATCAGCAAACTTCTTTTAGCTTGGCTTATTCCTTTGTAATGCCTCCATGGCCCTCTTGAGATTCTCACCCCTAGCCTTCAACCTGCACTCAACATCGGGAACCTCTACCTCCTCCAGCCTTGCCTCCCTAAGAAATCTTGGATGAAAACCCTGATTCAGAAAGAACAGAGGCATGGACATATAATCTTTGGATGTATTATTGCGAAATTCTGCCAGTCATAACTCCACCCAAATTTTACCCGACTTTATATAACAACATAAGTATTTTTCTAGTTCTTGATTCACTCTCTGTTTGACCATTAGCCTCGGGATGGTAACTTGTGGTCAACCTCAATCTTTAACTCTTTGCAAAATGCTTGCCAGAATTTAGACACAAATTGAGCCCCACAGTCGAATGTCGCCTGAGACGGCAAACCATGTAGTCTCACTAAGTTCTGTAAAAAGGCTTGCGCTAAGGAAGAAGCCGTTAGGGGCCCCCTTAATAGGTATAAAATGACTTGATTTTGACAGAACATCAAACACTAACAAAAATGGTAGTACAAACCTTGTCCGGGGGCAGATCTACAATGTAATCTAGGGAAATCGTATGCTACAAGCGAGGTAGAATGGATAGCGGAATTAGAAGGCCTACAGGTTTTTGGTGCTCAGACTTCACTCGGACACAAATCTCACAAGTTCTTACATAATGCAAGGTATACTTATGCATTCCTTCCCACCAATATTCTCTGCGTAGCAATTCCTTTGTTTTTCTAAATCCTAGATTTCCCGCTAAAGGTGATTCATGGTAAAGTTTTAGCGGCTCCTCCTGCAGTTCTTCAGACGGTACAAACAACCTTGCATCCATGCATGGTAAACCACTCTTTACCAGGTGTTAAGCAGGATTGTATGCAGTAACACTGTGGGAGACTACACCCGCCTTGTCCTCTTGGTATTAGGTAACCCCCCTATTGGTATAGGTCTGAACTACACAAGTTGGTAGAGTGACTGAGCAGCCAAACTTACCGCAAGAGTGGTAAGTGTGAGCTGTAGCATCGAAATCCACAATTACAAGTATCCAAAAACATTTACTCAAGGTTTTCTAGTAAAATAATTACTTAATGGTCAGTTTTAAATAAGCATTCTTTAAAAAGCGGCAATGTACAACAATAAAAATACACTTCATAATAAGTTCTCAGAATCAAGATAAGTAGGTACATACTCTTTAGAGAGTCTTCATACACACTTCCTACACTCTGAGGTGTCTTCAATTACTGGGACAGTTTTGGCATTTATATATCACTTTTGCACTTGGTAAGATTCTGAGGTTGTGGAAAAGGTTAGGAAAGGAAAAAATTTTAACGGGTTCTCCGAGTATGTGAGCACTTTACAATCCCCCCAATGAAGTCTAGAATTGAACCTTTCCCAGCAATACTTAGTTAAACCAATGTTCCACCTATGAGGGACAGTTAGAATCAAAGTCAATGGGTCTGAAGAGTGTGCAGGGAGCCAGGACAGCCAAAGTCAATATGAACAATGTCTATGGAGCTGAGGCACTTCTTAGATAGCACAAAGTCTTGCACAAAGTTAGAGAGTTTCTAGAAAATCGCTGTTGGGCCACACACTGTTAGGCTTGTGTTAGGCAAGATTGCATGCAGTACCCTTTGGGTGCACTACAACAACCCTGACCTCCTGGCAATAGGAACACAACCTTTGGTATAAGTCTGTACTACACAGGTTGGTAGCGTGTTGAGCAGCCAGGCTTATCTCAAGAGGTGTCAATGTGAGCTGTGGGGGAGTTACACAGAGATTGACAGTGACAAGTATTCAAATAAACACTTACACACAAGGTTTCTTGCTTAAACAATAATTTAACAGTCAGAGGAAGCCTTCTTCAGAAGGAGGCAATATAATAGCAACGCACAAATTCACTCCACAATACACACTCATAATGTTTCTAAATCAGTAAGTACCCTTTTGGGATGGCACAGACACTTCCTACACCCTCGGGTGACTTTGGTAACTAGGACACTGTGGACATTAATATATCGCTGTTTGCATTTAGACTCAGGCTTAGGAGTATGTTAAAGATAAAGGTTATTAGAACACAACAATAGATCACACAAATATTCTGAAGCAGGTAAGTAACTTTGCATTGGGGGTTACCAAAAGTAGTAAACCCCTTCCTGGAAGTAAGACCAAACACAATGTCAGAGGACGAAGAGTCATTCAGGGAGCCAGGCTAGGTGAAAGTCTAGGTGAGCCGAAGCACTTCTTGCAGGTAAGTAAAAGTCTTTGTAGAAAAGAGGAAATCAAAGCAGGGCCACAAGCTAATTAGGCTTGTGAAGTACAGAAGCTGTTAGCAACTCTACAGAGCAACCAAGACGGGTCTCAGCAGAGAACAAGCAAGGTTCTCCAGCATGGGGTCTGGCATGGATTCACATGCTCATGAATAGTCCCCGTCGTCGGGCTGGGAATCCTTGGTAAAGAAAAAATCAGTTTCACTTCTGAACTGTCTTTATCCTAACAACCAATCACTGGTCTCTGGGTCGTACTGCCACCAGCCAATGACTGCCCTCTACCTAAGCCCCTCCTCTGGCAGCCATCTTCAGATTTTTACCACACGTTCAACTGTTCGGAGTCCTCGTGAAAGCTCTTGAGCTTTTACTGTGTTTTGCGATTTTCTAAGAGTTTTACTTGATTTTTTTCGGTCAATCGAGCCTCAAGCTCCGATTAACCTTTCCGATTAACGTGGACCCGTTTTCGGATTCTTCAGCGCCCCTCAAGGGGGGATTTTCATCGAGTTTCTTCTTGGAGGATTCCAGAAGCTTCTACGGGCCTACACCCCATGGATATGGTGGAGGAGAAGGACTCAGTGCCTCGAAGGTTTGCCCCGGCTGCAACCTACGGATCGTCTTTTCAGACGATGGACATTCCCTGTGACCCTGCTGCCTGCATTCGGACCAGACGCATGTGGAGGACAACGGTGTGGCTTGTCGGGAGATGGGGCCGTGCACATTACCGACTGACCCACGTGCCTCAACGAGTGGCTGCAGGCCAAGGCCCCTGCTCTGGGTGAGTCCTGGCAGCATGCCTCCCCTGCCCAGAAGAAGAAAGTGGAACGGTCTTCGAAGACCTTTTGACGGCGCCCCTTCCGCTGGTGCCCAACATAAGGCTGAGCACCGCAAGTCCACTGCCTACAGGAGTGCCGTTGCGACGGTCCCCTCGGCGGCCAGGGCGAGTTCAATGTCTCCAGCACCTTTGGCCACGAGCCAACGCTCAGGTTCTTCAAAGAAGAAGTCTGACCATCCGGGCAAGCTTTTGGAGAAGACCCAGGCTGGACCGACTGAGTAGGCCAAGGGGGAGCAGGGTCATGACCCTCCCCTAAGGTGAAGTCCGCGGACGCAGTCAAGACCACGAAGGCCCAGGTGCATCAGGCTAAGTCCCACACTTCTATCGCAGTAGTAGCGGCGCCCCTTGGAAGGCCGCCGGAGCTGATTTGCCTTCACCGTAACCATCTCCCCTGCTCGCACAGAAGGGGGGGCACAGTAGTCCTCCAGGGCACAGATATTTCCTCAGACGAAGAGTTCACCAGCCTCCCGGTCCTCCAGGAGGGGAGATGCGTAGAGAACAGGTCCTACGGAGGGGATCCCCACGAGGGCGATGACGAAGGTGACGACTAGGAGCAACAGGGCAGTGATGACGGAGCGGATCCTAAGCCACAAATGCCCCGGTCCCTGTCGCATCCACCCCAGCAGCCACTTGGGGATATCTCCGTGGACATTCTGATGGCTCTGCATACCCTGTGCTCGGCAATCCGGATAAGGATGCCTCTGGCACCGGCAGACCACCTGCGGTGCCGAGGCCATCCGAGGTACCACAACCCATGAGGAGCAGAGTTCACCTCCTCCACCTTTTCACCCCTCGCCTCCCTCTCCCCCCACTGAGGGATGACATGGAACCGGACATGGCGGCGACTGGCACTGGTAAGGGCGATCTCCAGTGCCCCGCAGGAGAAGAGGGTTTCCTTTACCAGTGCCAGGAGGCGAAGAGGAAGACCGTACTTTCAATCCCGTTATTGGATGACCTTTGGGACGACGGTTTGTCCCTCATGAAGAACCCTTCCTCGGCTACGGCGAAGAGGGATCAATACGAGGAGAAATACAGGGTGCAGGACTCTGCACCCAAGTGCTTACGGTCACAGCCGTCTCCAGACTCTGTGGTTTCAGCATCAGCCAAGAAGTCGCCTTCGGGCTCTTACTCGTCGGTGGCCTCCTCCCCTCCCCTTGACCATTCCCCCCACTCACCCCCCCCCCCCCCAAACAGTGAGGGGAAGAAGTTATAAGCCATGGGGCAAAGAGTGATCTTGTCGGCAGCAACGACCATGAAGGCTGCTAACGCCCTTGCCATCATGGCGCGTTACTACAGGGAACTTGTAGTAACGCCCCCCCCCCCCCTCCTGGACTTCCTTCCCGACGACAAGCGGGCTGAGGCGTTGGAGATTCTACAGGGAGGCGAGGTGGCTTTGGAGCACGCCATTACACTTCCAACGGAAGTGTCCACGAATACCACCAGTGGCACGTCAGGAAAATTACGCCCCTCAGCTGCTGCTGGAGGTACAGTGCATGATCAGAAAAGGGGCGATCGAGCTCGTCCCAAAAAGACTCCAGGGCTCTGGAGTGTACTTTCGTTATTTCCTCGTCAGAAAGAAGACCGGCGGTTGGGGGCCCATTCTGGACCTCTGCCATCTGAACAAGTTCCAAAAGTTTCGGATGGTGACTCTTCAGCACGTGCTAGGACAGCTAGGGGATTTTCTATCGTCGCTGGACTTGGAAGATGCCCATTTTGACATCCCCATACACAAGGAACACCGCAAGTACCTATGCTTCGTGGTTCAAGAACCTCACTTCCAGTTCAAGGCCCTTCCCTTCGGGTTGAAGTCGGCACCACTAGTGTTCACCAAGTGCCTGTACCCTGTGGCGGTGTAGCTCCGTCTACGAGGGAGCCACGTGTACCCGTACATGGACGACTGGCTGATCCGGGCGAACTCAAAGGACATCGCCGTCGACCACACGCCGAAGACAGCCCAACTCCTGACGACCTGGGGTTCTCGATAAACTTTGCAAAGTCCTGCTTGACTCCATCGCAGGGTGCGCTGTTTCTGGGAACCCGACTCAACAGTGTCGTGCCTGCCGTCTCCGTCAGAGAGGATCGTGAGGTACAACAGCTGTTGGCCCTGAAGGTCGCAAAGGTGAGGTCTATCAAGTCCCTACTCGGCATGATGTCGTCATGCATATACCTCACTCGGCTGTGCAGGCTGCAAATGCATCTGCTGCAGGAGCTCCTCGACGCCCGTTGTATTCAAGTGGTGTGGAGCTTCGAGGACAAGATCACTCTCGACGAGAGTTTCTGTCGAGCGATACGGTGGTGCGGAGTGCGTGCCCATCTGTCCGCAGGCTCGGATTTCCAGACCCCACCTCATCAGGAGACGGTCACGACGGACGCCTCCCTGGAAGGATGGGGAGCGCACTCGGTCTGTGGCTACCGAAGGAGAAGTCGTTGTACATCGTGTTGGAGCTGCGGGCGATGTTTTGGGCCCTCAAGTCCTTCCTTCCGTTCCTCAATCTTCACTGACAACACCACCACAATGTTCTACATCCAGAAGCAGGGGAGTGGGGGGAACCAGATCTTTGGTTGGTGCTCTCCAAAGAGGCGCAGGATCTTTGACACTGAGCCGTATCCCAGGGGATGTTGCTGGTCCCTTTTCATCTAGCAGGGCTGAAGAACACCATCTACGACTCTCAGCAGGGATCTGCGCTCTTGTCACGAGTGGGAGCTTCGGCAGAACCAAGTGGATCGCCTGTTCCACAGATGGGGCAATCCCCAGATTGATCTGTTTGCGATGGCGACAAACACCAAGTGCCAGAGGTTTGCCAGCAGGTTTCCCCAGCCGGAGAGCACGTGGGACGCATTCTCTTCCCTGGGATGGCCTGTTTCTGTATGCGTTCCCTCCGTTGCTTCGACGAGTGAATCAACTCAGACGGTCCCGGTGCAGGATGATCCTCGTCGCACCGGCGTGGCCGAGACAGATAAGGTACCCGGACCTTCTTGACATGATGGCGTCCGCTCCAGTCAAACGTCTGACGGACGCACATCTTCTCGCCAGGGAAGGAGGCGCAATTCTGCACCACGACCCAGGATTGCTGAACCTGAAGGCCTGGCTCATGCAGCACTAGAGTTTGGGGGCTACGATCTCCCAGCAGATTGTAAGGAGGTGCTCGCCAAGGCCAGAGCTTAATCTACTCTCAAATGCTACGGGCACAAGTGGAAGAGGTTCGCCATTTGGTGCCGTACTCAGAAGATCGACCCTCTGAGTCACTGCTCCGCAGGTGCTCCCGTATTTGTTAATGGCCAAGGCAGGACTGGCCCATGCTTCCATCAAAGTTCATCTGACGGCAATTTCCCGCTACACCAGATCTCCGGGACAATCATCCTTATGGTCGCATCGTTTGATCAAGGAGTTCGTCAAAGGAATATTTTGCTCGTTCCCGCCGGTGAAGGCTCCGGCCCCGGCGTGGGCGCTCAATGTGGTGCTTTCTAGGCTCATGGGTCCCCGAGCCTATGCATTCGGCGCCATTGAATTTTTTGTCATGGAAAACAGTTTTTCTTGTGGCCATCACCTCGGCACGACGAGTGGGAGAGATCGAGGCACTCTCTTGTAAACCACCTTATTTGACATTCCATGAGACGAGGGTGGTGCTACGGACGCATCCCTCATCATGCCCAAGGTGCCGTTGGACTTTCATCTAAACGAGCCCTTGGTGTTGCCTGTATTCTTCCCGACGCCTTCGTCGCCGGTTGGGAGGACTTTGCACTCGATGGATGTGGCTAGAGCGCTGAAGTTCTATGTGGACCGCACAAAGAGTTTTCGGAAGACGTCGCAACTTTTTGTGAACTTTGGCCCTGTGAACCATGGGACGGCCCTCTCCAAGGCTACCATTTCCAGGTGGCTCTCTGGCTGCATCACCCATTGTCACTGGTTGGCAAACCGACCGTTGCCTTGCCGTCCGAGAGCCCGTTCGACCACAGCGATCGCTGCAACTACGGCATTCCTGTCTGGTGTGCCCCTGCTTGAAATCTGCAGGGCTGCTACGTGGAGGTCGACGCACAACTTCACGAAGTTCCAATGCGTCGACAGGGAGGAGTCCGGAGTCGGCCAAGCAGTGCTGCCCAACCTGTTCGCTTGAAGGTGAGCCTGGTGAGGAGGTAAAAGATGCTTAATGTTGAGCCTTGCCACCTCACGTGGTTATGCATGTGTGTACTGCTATGTATTCTTTTTTCATGAGCATGTGAATCCATGCCGGAGAAGGAACAATTAACTTACCTGTAACTGTTGTTCTCCAGCATGGGTCTGGCATGGATTCACATGCGAACCCTCCCGCCTACCCCTCTGCGGCTCTTCTCTTGGTCCTACTGCCACTTTACATGCTACCAAATCTGAAGATGGCTGCCACAGGAGAGGCTTAGATAGAGGGCAGTCATTGGCTGGAGGCAGTATGTAGTTGCCCTGGAGGCAGTATGACCCAGAGACCAATGATTGGTTGTTAGAAGAAAGACAGTTCAGAAGTGAAACTGAAACTGATTTTTTTCTTTACCGAGGATTCCCAGCCTGACGACTGGGAATATTCATGCGCATGTGAATCCATGCCAGACCCATGCTGGAGAACAGTTACAGGTAAGTAACTTGTTCCTTACATCAAGAGGTAAGTTCTCTTAGACTGTACAGTACCTTTGGTTAGAAGAAAAAGGGCTTTGGCTGGCTTCTGTTCCTGTGCAGTTCTGCAGATCCCGTGTTCCTGGGCCTCAGTCGAGGGGACAAGAGGGAGGACATCTGGAGGACGTCTGGAGGACGTCTGGAGGACTCTTGCACTGCAACGGGATGATCAGCGACAGAAAAGGACCAACTTTTATTCAGTGGCACTTCGCGGTTTCAGCTCCTTGTGTCTAAGCAAATAGCAACACTGCAGACTCTTGGCTGCCGATGAGCTTTCCTTGCATCTGGGGTCCAGCACTCTGAGGTGGCTCAGGCTCGGTCAGTCCTGCTTCCTGGGGGTCCGGAGGATCTTCCTGGAGCTCTTGGCTAACTTAAAAGGAACCCACACGGTCTGGTGTTCCTCTCACTGGCTATTCGGGTGGCAGCAGCAACTGCATTGGAATTTGAACCAGCTCAGAGAGGATGTCCAGGTGGCTTGCTTTGGAGTTGATTGGTCCCACCAAGTCAAGGTGAGAAGTTCTCTAGTCGAAACGAAATTGCAGTTTCAGCACTGCAGCAGGGCTTCACCGGGCAAACAAACGGTCCAGGAGTTGCAGCAGGCGTCTCTTCCAAGTTCTTCTTCGAATTCCTTCGTCCAGTAGTCTACTCTGCCTTCCAAGCCCAAAAGCCTCGCCTTTTATGCAGGTTTCTCCCATTCATTCCAACCTAGCTGTCAGTCACCCAGCAGGGTGGCTGTCCTTGCCGGATAGCCAGCTGGCCAATCACCTAAGAGTGCATTCCTGTCTCCTAGGAGACTAAGTACAGGGAGTTTCGGGCACCTCCCTCGCTTCCTGACCCCGCCAGACACCCTGGAGCCAGAGGCAGGCTTCACTCGTGAATCCCGGCAAAGGCAAAATGAGCAAACGGACCAAACCTGGTTTGGCGCGCAGAGTAAATCTCAAGAAGGACCTTTCCACAAAGAAATGGTGAAAAAAGAAGATGGGGGAGGGCGGGGGGGACATTTTGACAAAAATGGCACCCTTGGGTGCTTTAATGCAGCTGTGAACGCAGCCCGCGGTAAAAGCAACCCACGATAGTTAAAAGTAAACCACTGCCAATCATTCATTGAGGAATGGGTAACATAAAATGGTTACAGGAGTAGCTAGACAAAGGGGGTACTAAGTAACCCCTCCAGCACCCTATTGTAAGCTAGTGTGTGCTGGGTCTAGACAGTTACAAATGTATGTAGTCAATTTCACTTCACTGCTCTTGGAAACAGTAGTTTATCCAAGAGAAGGTTGTTAAACCTTTGGGAAATCTGAAAGACTTCCCTGTGCCACTGCACTGAAGGTGCTGTGACACAATGTAAATGATTATGGCAATGGAGTTTGTCAGACTCCACAACTAAAAGAAACAGTGTTCAAAATCACATTAAAAATACATGAGTGGCAAAAAAGGGTCTCACTCTCTCCAGGTAAGTCCTGTAGTCCAGCAAAAGAGCTGGGGGTCTCGAAGGTAGAGGAATTGGGACATTTCTGAGAATTCTCCCAACAGCTTGTGAAAAGTCATAGCTGAGATCAACTCTTCAAAAAGCAGTTACTGCAAGTCTCAAGTGAAATAATGCCAGCTACCCTTTAGTCAGCACAGTACCTTTGGTTAGAAGAAGAGGATCCAGCTGGCTTCTGGTCTGGTTGCAGTGTTGCAGATCCTGGGTTCCTGGGCATCAGTCGTTGGGACAAGAGGTAGGACCTCTGGAGGACTCCTGCACTGCAGTTCGAAGGTTGGGGGGGCTAAGTGCTCTTTTCAGTTCAGCAGCACTTTGCGGTTTCAGCTACCGGCAAATGGCACCACTACTTTATTGGACACTTGATGGGCTTCCTTCACTCCATGAGTCCAGCACTCTGGTGAGGTGACTCTAGCTTGGATCGTCCTACTTCGGGGGGATCCTCGGGATCTTCCTGGAGTTTCGGTCTGGCTTAAAGACGATGCACTTGACTGTCGAACGAGCTCCTAAACAGCCTAAGACTAGAATCTAAATACCTATCCTTTAGAAAGAAACTGAAGACACTGTTATTCAAATAAAGGACCCGCATAAACACTAATGTCCATGAAATGTAACCTACTCAGAACCAGTAATCCTACCCTAATGTCACATCACTTTTCTGTTCTCCTTGTCTTCATGTAATGTGTCCTGATGCCTGCGGGCTTCGGTGCTATAGAAATCAATACATTTAAACCACTACTACCAATGTAACCACTACCACCATCCATTTACAGTTGTGAGGGTAACATAAAAAAGGTTACATGAGTAAGTAGGAAAAGGGGCTTCTAAGTAACCCCCCAGCACTTCCAAAAAAGCCCCCACTTACTCCATGGTTAAAATTCAAAAGTCCTAAAGTCCAGCGGGGGGGAGAAGGGGTGGGCTCTAAGGTTGAAGGGAATTGGCACATAAATGAGAATTTTCCCCTAACACCTGGCTAGCTGGATCCCCTCTAGCCAATTCACACATCTGTTTCTCAGTCATCAACTGATGGATTTGTTTATCAAACTTACCAGACTTTCTCACCTCATTCACCAGTTTCGTTCTAGCAATGAAGAGACTGGGGTGAAAGGGTGTTCCTTTAGTACTTCTGGGGTAACAGCTTGACAATGTGTCAGCCTTGACATTCTGGCGTCCTCGTTTGAAGGTGATGACAAAATCGTTCTCCGCAAAAAACGCAACTGTCGTGGTGTTAAGGTCTTCACTGAACACAGGAATGTTAAATTTCTGTGGTCCGTTAAAACTGTCCCTCAGTGTCTGGCTCCAAGTAGGTAGTGTCTCCACTACTCAAACGAGGCCTTGATCGGCAAGAGTTCTCTGTCTGATAATGGTGTAATTCTCTCGGCTGCAGAAAACCTCTTCGAACAGAAAGCTACTGGATAAAGTTGACCTGTCACTGGATGACCGCTCTCATAGCTACATCCGAAGCATCCGCTTCCACAAAAAACGGTTGTTCAATGTCCAGATGTAGCAAGACTGGTCCCTTGATGAACCTCTCAAAGAAACTAAAAGCCTCTTCCGCTTCTCCACCCCACACAAACTTCATTCCCTTCTTCAGAAGCCGGGTAATTCGTGTCACCACCCGTTGAAAAATCTTGGCTAAATCTGTGGTAAAAATGTGCAAGTCCTGTTAAACTTTGGATGTCCTTGACATTGGTTGGTGTTGGCCTCTATAAAACCGCCCTTATTTTACTGGAATATGTTTGCAGCCCAGCCGGAGAAATTATGAAACCTAAGAACCCCACCGTTGAGGTGTGAAACTGGCTCTGTTCCAGCTTTTCAAAAAGATAGTTCTTCCGCAGCTTCGTCAGGCTCTTCCTTACATGTTCGTGTTGACCTTCATCCTTGGAAAAAATGTATATATCATTGATGTAATCAACCATGAAGATGTCTAAATATTCCCAATTACCTCATTAATGAAAAACTGAAATGCTGCTGGGGCATTGCAGAGGCTGAACAGCATCATCTGGTATTCAAAAGGTCCAAAGCGAGTTTGAAATGCTGTCATCCACTCATCTCCTTCCCTAATCATCAAAAGATGATGAGCTTCTCTGAGATCCGTTTAGTGAATACCTTTGCGCCCAGTATCCGATCCTGCATCACAGAAGTCAATGAGAGGATATCAATGCTTCAATGTGATCTTAAGGGCTCTGAGAATGGTGAATAAAACCCAGCGCAAGTCTCTCCTGTAGGTACTCCAAGTGATCGTACTCCATTTCTGTGAAAGCGTATATATTTTTTGACCACAGGCAATAGGTGTCCCAGCTTCCAAGTCTATTTTGCAGAGGTAGGAGTCATGTGGAGTCGTCGTCTTCGGAGTTCCTGTTGCACAGAAAACTGGGTCGGGACAGCAGTGGTCGATTCACAGTGTTGCAAAGGGTCGGCAGGTGTCTCTGGCCGTCTTCTTTTTCAGTAACTTCAGCTTCTAGTGGTCGACTTGCTTTTCACGCAAGCAGCCTCTCCTTTTATCCAGTTCCAGCACTCGCTTCTCTGCAATCTTCCTCAGCAGTTTACAACAAAGGGTTATTTGTCTGTCCAATCGGGACATCCAGATTCCCAGTGGGAGCTGTTCCCATTCAGGCACTCTGGCAGACAAAGGACAGGGGTATGGAAAACTCCTATCCTACTTCCTGCCTGCTGGTCAGCTCTGGAGCCTAGGCAGGGACACCCAAGGGTTCTCGTCTGTTAGGGAGAGTTCTCAAAAAAGTGCTAATTCCCTCCACCTTAGAGACCTCCAGCAACTTTGCTAGATTTTGAGGACTTCGGTTTTTTTTTTTACCTGGAGTGTGACACTTTTTCCTACTCTCGTATTTTTGTGTGAATTTTACCTGTTTCTTTTTGGTTATGGAGTCTAACCATCTCCATAGGCATCATCTTTTACAATTGTCACACAGCACCGTCAGTGCAGTGACACAGGAATTCTTTTAGCTTTCCCAACGTTTAGGTACCTTCTCTGGGATAAACTTCTGTTTCCCAGAGCAGTAAAGTGAAATTGGCCTTACTTAGCATTGTACTTGCTAGACCCAGCACACCCTATCCTACAATAGAGTGCTGGAGGGGTTACTTGGTATCCCTTGTGCCTAAAGGCTTATGTACCAATTTTTGTTACCCTTTCCTCATTTGACTGGCTGGTGGCAGTGGTTTTGTGTTGCACTACCAAGGTTTGCATTTACTGCGACTGTTTGCGGACCCGGTCACGTTAACCACGGGAGCCATCTTTTTCAAAATGGCATCCAGCCATCCTTGTTAAAATGGTGCCCGATCTTCTTTTTTCGCCAGGTCTTTGTGGAAAGGTCCTTCTAGAGTTTTTCTCTGCGCAGGTTTGGTCTTTGTTCATTCGCCTTTGGCGGGCTTCAGGAGTGATACCCGCCTCTGGCTTTAGAGTGTCTGTGGTAGGCAGGAAGTGAAGGAGGTGCCTGAAACTCCCTGTGCTTATCTCCTAGGAGACCCAAATGCACTCTGTGGTGATTGGCTGGCTGACTGTCCGGCAAGTACAGCCATGCTGCTGGGTGAGTGACAGCTAGGCTGGAATTGATGGGAGAGAACTGAATAAAAGGAGTATCTTGACTTGGAAGACAGTCGACCACTGGACAAAGGAACCGAAGAAGAGCTTTGAGGATGACTGCTGCAACTCCTGGACCGTTGGTTTGCCCGGTTAAGCCCTGCTGCAGGTCCGAATCGCCAAGTTTGCATCGACAGAGAAGCCCCTGCAAGGACGACTTCTCCCTTTGAGTTGGTGGGACCAATCAACTCCCAAGTAAGCCACCTCAACACCCATCTCAGAGCTGGTTGAATTTCCTCAGAGTTGCTGCAGGAAACCGTAGAGCCAGGGAGAGGGACACCAGATTGTGTGTTGCTTGTAAGCTGCCCTAAAGATTTTGGACGATCCTCTGGACTCCCATGAAGCAGGACTGACCAAGCCTGCCCCCCTCCCCCCTTCCTCCCTCAGTCGAGTGCAGGACCTCAGATGTGAGGAAGTCCACCTTGACAATCAGGAGCCACACTTAATTGCTATTTGCTGTACCGCAAGGAGCTGAAACCGAAACAGCCACTGTAAGTAAAGGTTGCCGGTTACCAGCTTTGACGGTGCCAGTACAATGCAAGTGTCCCCAGACATCCTCCCTCTTGTCCCCACGACTGAAGCCCAGGAACAGTGAGATCTGCAGAGCTGCACAGGATCAGATTTCTTCAGCTGCATCTTTTCTTTTTTACCAAGGTACTGTAAAACAAGTCTAAGAGAACTTGCCTCTCACTGTGGAAGTGCTTGTAACGTCTGCAACTCACAAGTCTAATCGGCTTGTGGACCTACATTTGATTCTTCTTTTTATCAAAGACTCCTAAGAACCTGTGCAAAGACTTTTCCATTTACTTACCTGAAGTGCTACATCCTATACAAATACTTTGGCCTATTGACTTTGGCTCAGCCTATTGAATTGAATGACTCTTCTAAATGCTATCTGAAAGTATTTGCCCTGCTTATGAAAACTTGTAACTTCTTGTGTTCTAATAACCTTTGCCTTTTACCTACTTTTTAAGAGTGTTCTGAATGCCAACAGTAAGGTATTAATGTCCCCAGCACCCTTTTTACTGAAGTCACCTGTGGGTGTAGGTTGTGTCTGTGGGCCATCCCAAAAGGGAATTGTCTGATTCAGAAACTTAGAGTGTACAGTATTGAAGTATATTTGTGTTACATTCCTATTGCTCCCTTCTGAAGAAGGCTTTATAACTGACTGATAAATTGTTTATGCAAGAAACCTTGAGTGTAAGAGTTTATTTGAATACCTGTAACTGTGAATCTTTGTAACTCCACCACAGCTCACATTTCCCCTCTTGGATGAGCCTGGCTGGTCAACACGCTACCAAAACTGTGTAGTACAAGCTTATACCAAAGGTTGGGTTGCCTATACCTTTAGTTATAGATGTTTGTAGTGTTCCCAGAGGGTACTGCATTCAAACTTTGCCTAACGCTGCCAAAGGCAAAACACACACACAGGCCTCTTCCTCCCAGAATGGTAGAAGGGCTGACCAAGAACAGCCACGCTAGTGATGGCGAAAAAAGAAGGAAGGTCCCAAGTTAGTACTTTGGTGCCTCTATTGTGAACTACCGAGGCTATGGACCTAGCCTGCGGTAGAAATAAACACAACCGGTAGGACATGTCCCCTCCCACCAGCCATAACTAGGAGTTTGTCTGTTACTAAAATATCACACGAGCAGAGAGAAGTGGGTGGAAGGAAGGCATGGTATCAACGGTAAAACAGATACAAGTGACCACAGTTCAAGGGTGTTTATTGAACTTTAAAAAGGGTTTGAAAAACGACCATCTAATCCTCAATCTATAGATGGGAGCAAGCTACGACCATCAAATAATAACGCAGTCCTATTGGTGTCTTGTCAAAATGAAAGGGCCTACACTAATAAACCTATTGCCAATCCTTACCTCTAAATACAAATAGTGTGGGAAACAGTGTTATGAAAAAGAAAGTCGTGTTCACAAAATGTCTGGATGCTCAGGCCGTTGGCCTCCCTTCCCCACGTTTTCAGCACGGGACAAGTGGTACACTCGAGCTTAACACAGTGTCTGGTTTCAGAAGCACGAGGATACAGTTCAATCATTAGCATCAGGGCCTTCCGTGCCCAAGTCTCTTTGCCTTTGAAAGTCTTTTCCTTTAGAGGGCCTGATGCGACGAACAATACGCTCTTTTCCTCTCTGGATTTCACACGCACTTGGTTTCTGAGGTGATGCGCTATTCACGCCGGATCCCCCTCAGCTGGGCTTCGTTCCTCTTTAACACAATGTTCAATTAGTTTCCCTCCGTCGGACTCCGATCTTAATTTAACTTTTTAACACAAACTTGCTTTAACTAAAAGTTGTCGGCTGATCGCCCTCCGATGGACTCATTCCAACTTCATCTACTTTGTCATCAACTTTCTTTATGCTATTAAATCGAAGACTTTTGATTGTGCACTGGATTATGCTTGACCACTTCGATTCACAATTCTTTGTCACTCTTTTAGTTGGGTACCTTTTACAGAGACCTACGAATGAGCACGCACGCTGCTGCCACCAGTCTGTCCTTAGCACAGTCCCTGTGGGTATGTCTAGGTAAAAACAGAGTCCCCATTGCACTGCATTGGAAGATGCATTGTGCAATGACAAAATGTGAACAAAAGTGGCAACAAAGTAAAAGGACTAGGGGAAACTGTTGCCCTGTACTGATAGTTTGAAGGACTAGTCAGTTGCCCCATAACATGTGAGCACAAGCCCAGTGGAGTGAGGCTGAAGACTTCACTTCACACACAAAAAAGTCAGAAAAAGATCAAAAACAATAGCATAACGGTTGAGGGTCCATACACTATGGAGGGAAAGTTGCTAAAAGGGAAAACTTTGCTAACCGTGGGCAGCTCCAATCCTGGATAAAAGGTGGACACCTGCAGTCATTCTTCGGATTGTCGTTGGAGCCAAGACCCTGAAAAAGAAAATTTTGACCCGCTGATTGCCAAAGATTGTCGTCCAATAACTAATGTGCCCTTCCTCTTAAAGATAATGGATTGGGTGGCCTACCTTCTGTTTCAGAAATGTATCTAGAGTAATAACACCATTGTCCCTCGTCAGTTTGTCTTCAGAGCCAGAAATGGCTCAGAGAATGCCATGTTGGATCTAAAATCTAACCTCAGCAGCATTGTGTAGAGGTCACAGTCCTTCTGATGTTACTGGATCTCTCAGCGGCCTTTGACCTGTACGACCACTCTTTGTTGGTGGACAGGTTTAAGGAGCAGGCTGCATGCTCTAGCTTGGCTGTACAGTGGGTTGCATCCTTTTGGGACCTCGTAATGCGAGAGTTGCTACAGAAGATGCCAGCTCTTCCCCAGCCGCTACAACCGGAGTTCATGGTAGTGTAGACAGAGCAGCCAGGCTTATTGTGGGATATTTTGAACCACTCAGATGTGCCTTACTACATCACTTTACTGCAATGGTGAAAGAAACAGCCCAAAATGAACGCACTGACTCCTGTGTGTGCCAAGATCTTTAAAACTGCGTTTGTGTCACAACCAGAAAATTGCTGCACAACCTGCCACGCGCATTTCAGGGGTTAGGGGGGTGAAAACGGAGTCCTCACTGCAGAAGTATGCCATTGGGTTCTGCAACATCAGACAAGTGAATGAAGCAGCATCATTGTACTGAAAACCCAAAATGCCTTTTAAAATGACACTTTCCCAATCTTAAAAAGTGCTGCTTGGCGCTAAATGCATCATATTCTCATAAACCACTGTGATTATAAAAAGACCTGCAATGCCTAGGATCATTCATTGTGGCTCAGAGGAACCGGGCCTCATTTTAGTGACGGCTCCAGTCCAATGTATCTTTGGAAAATCAACCCTGAGGCTTTGTTTTCATTTTCACGGGAAAATGCAGCTATTTCTTTGCAACAGTTTCAAGGATCAGCTGTCCAGAGACACTCACAACAGATGACTGTAATTGTATCCAGGCTGCAAAACAATTCTAGCACTCAAGACAAGAACTATAAGCTGCACAGAGTGTATATCTACTGAGATGAAAACTGAATTTAAGGAAATAGTAAAATTGGCTTTTTCCTGACTGACGGGGGAAAATAGTCTATTTTAAAAGTACATTAATGTGTCAAGGCTTCATTACTTAGAATTCTAGAAAGATTTGTTAATGGTAAAGATAATTATAAACTGTTTTAATTCTATATGTTTAAAGTTAAGATTTAAAAGTATAAATCGAAGCTCAACCCAGTTTGAGTTGGTAAACTATATTTAAAAGAAAAAAAACCTGCTCTGCAAGTTGCTAACCTTGAGAAAGGGTGACACTTCAAACTGCTGGCACAGGAAAGGCTAATTGCTGGCTTGGAGGCTTTGAATCGCCAGGACAATGGGGCTTCCCAGTGGTCATCAGACATTCGTCTTTGCCTCAGGCAGAGACAATAGCAGGCTAAGACACTCACCCTTCAAGTAGGAGGGGCAGGAAACTTCAATTAACAGAGAGAGGCCTCACCCCGCTTCAAAGGGATTGACATTTGCTTACACTGGGGAGGGGGGGAGAAAAAAAATGACGAGGACATTTGGTGTTTAAAAAGCCTATTTGTAACTGAACTTTAAAGACATTTAACTTTGCCACAAGAATGAGGAAAAATGTGAAAAGTGCATAATTCTAAATCTAATTTTATGCTATTCATTTGAAAACTTGCTAGAGCTCCTTACTGTGTAAGGAACAGAAGTTATAATGAAGGACCGATTGCGCAGAAAGTATTCATGTTGTAAACCTAACATAGTGTACTCATATCCTAGGGGTAAATGCGCATCTATGTACAAAGATGGGACATTTTAGGCCAAATCTTTCATGGTTAAAATTGCCATAATGTAGCAGAAAGGCAAATCCAGGTCTCACAGATTTGGTACTTGGATTGAAATGTGACCCACAAAATGTCACCTGTGCACCTGATTTTCTTAGAGGTCATAAATACAGAAATATGTATTTGTGGGAAAGTTAGATTTTGGTCCCAATAGCTCGGGGAGGTTTCTAGACATTGTAACAGTAACACCATAAAACATGATCATTTTCTGTGATCCAATCAGCGAAAAGCAAGGCAGAAACTGTGCTTTTGCCCAATCCTAGCAGTAGGGGTGTGGACAGTAAGACAGCCCCTGCCATATAATTTAGTGATGTCATTTGGCATGATAAATAGGGTAACCTGACAGCACACCAGGACAGACTGATTCCTGACTTCTTCCTGATTTCTGCCGTGGCGCCCTGTTCCTGAATTCTCCATCCTTGTTCCTGATTCCTGATTTTCCTTACAAAGCCAAGGCCTCAGCATTGCGGAACTCATTTTTCAGCTAGGCCTCAAATTCTAAACAAATCCCAAAACCTAAGGGAAGTATTTTTGATCCAGTCTGGCGTGCTACTACTAAATTCATGCCTGCTGCAAACTCGCCATCCCACTGATCTCCAGTAACCAGTGCAGTACCCCGAGGTGCCATTCCAGTGACCAGAACCGCCCATCTGATCCTGTTCCACCCGAGTTGCCCAGCTGACCTTGGTTAGACCAGATCCGTGTGATGACCAGAACCCTTGACGGTCCAAAATCCTAAATTAAAGTGGACTGTAAGTATTAATAGAAAGCATAGAAAATCATAGCATACCTTGCCTTGTTTTATTCCATCGCAATCTCTAAACCTTCCTATCCTTACCTTAAGAACTTGTAACGTTGTCGGAACCATTATTGCCACCCTGCATTTGATTCTTTGCGCTAGTGCTAACTTCTTTTAAATAATTTTGTCTTGTGAAATTCCAAACCCTTAATCCTCCCTCGGGTAATCGGACTGCGTCTGCCAGGGCGGACACGGAGGTGCTGGGGTTGGTTGTTTCATTTTGCTCAACTTATAGCTCATGATTTAGTACCTTTCCAATGTTGCTCCCATAGAAATGTGTAGTGATTTAAGGATTTTTACATACTTTTCAATGTTTGGCTAAGCCATTTTCGAATGTCATTTTAAAAAGTGTAAGATTTCCAACCCGTTTTTCTCTCTAGTTTGGGGAGGGAAGGTTGCATTCCATTTTGTTTCCTTTTCTTTATTCCTGAAGACATGCTGCTTACTCACATCTGCTTATTTGTGGATTGAGGAATATTGCAGGGGGAAATCCTAACTTAAGTGCTATTCTTCCAAACAAGCCAAAAGTGTTCTTTTCTCTGTTTTATATTTGTGTTGCTAAAAGTAAATTTAACTGCCTTACATAGCTTATTAGCTGTTGTTGTCACCACATTGGTGATTGCTGCTCCCTATTAAATAAATATTACCTTTACCAACCAGCCTGATTCCTTGTCCATTGTGACCTGGGGGTATTTTGAGAAGGGGTGTAATATGAGTGGTATATCACTCAGAATATTGAACCTATAGACATAATAAAATAAATATTTCAGCTGTGCGCTGAGTACTAGACCAGGGTGTATCGCCTGATTGAAATACTGAACATTATCTTAGGCGGGAGAGAGGGCTGTAGAATCTGTACAAATGAAATTGGAATACAAATGGTCCAAAGAGAAACCATGTATTGTAGAAATTGTTTATTTAAATACAAGTAGGCCCAGATAAATCTTAAGAGAAATAAGTACTATCATATTGTATATAACCACAATTATAGAAACACAATACTATGCTTGAAGGTGCACAGACCAATGCACATAACCTTATTTGGAACACCTAACAGGAGTTCTAGGGAAGTCAAAACCAATAGTTACTTGACCCTTTCAGTTGTACTGCGACGCTCGGCAAGAAAACACATATTCCTATCAACTGAACAATATATTTTTCTGATCTAGTGAAACCCAGATACTAGGAACAGTATAAACCTACAACTCTGATTCAGGATGGGGTGTAATATTCAATTACAGTTCTCCAGCATGTGGTCTGGCATGGATTCACATGATCATGAGTATTCCCCGTCGCCAGGCTGGGAATCCTCGGTAAAGAAAAAATCTGTTAGTTTCATTTCTGAACTGTCTTTCCCCTAACAACCAATCACTGAGCGCTGGATGAGTTTTACTCTATTTTTCATCGATGGAGCACAATCGAGCCTTGTGCTCCATCAATCAACCTTCCGATACACAGAGACCCGTTTTTCTGATTCTTCAACACCCCTCAAGGGTGAATTTTGACGCGTTTCTTCGTGGAGTCTTCCAGAAGATTCTTCAAGCCTACGCCGCGTGGACCATGTCTGAGGAGGATGATGATTCCGGACCCATGTTCAGGATTTGCTCCGACTGCGGCTTGTGGAATGTCTTTTCGGACGACAAACATTCCCAGTGTCTTTACTGCCTGTACCCGACGCACGTGGAGGAAGACTGCATTTTGCCAAGAGATGCTGCCCCGCACACTGAAGGATCGGCATGGGCGGCTGAAGGAGTGGCTACGGGCCAAGGTACCTGCTCTGGGTGTGTACCAGCAGCATGGCTTTCCCGGTTTCAAGTAAGTTGAGCAGGCTTCTAAGACCTTTTTGAGGGCACCCCTCCCACGGGGGTCCAACATAAGTCTAGGCACCGCGAGTCCACTGCCACCGGGAGCACTGTTGCGACGGGCTCCTCGGTGTTCAGGGCGCATTCGAAGTCTCCAGCTTCAGTCAACGCTCAGGATCTTCTGCCAAGAGGAAGTCGGACCACCCGGGCAAACTCGAGGAGAAGCCCAAGGCCGACCTGCCGGAGAAGGCTAAGGGGGATCGGGGGGCTCTGAACCTCCCCCTAACGAGAAGGCCTATTGGACGACCAATGTCAAACAGGACAAGGGTACCGGTCCTGACCGTGAAGGTCCAGGTACATCCGACGAAGGCTCAACCTTCCATCGAGGGAGTGGTGGCATTCCTTGCGAAGACCGCTGTGGCGGATCCGCAGGCCATATCCCAGAAGACAAGTGTCCCTCCATGCCAGGAGTGAGTCAGCTTTCCAGCCCATAGAGAATACCCCAGAGAAGATGATACCGGTCATCTCCCCGAAACCGTCCCTTCTGGTCGAGAAGAAGGGGTGGGAGGTGCGGATGGCCTCTAGGGCACGGATATCTCGTCGGAGGCAGAGCTCACCTGCCTTCAGACTATTCAGGAGGAGGAGAAAATCTGGAGCAGGCCCTACGACGAGGGCGCTGATGAAGGAGACGACGTCAAGGGTACCGTTGAGGAAGGTGACTAGGGCATGGGCACCCAGCCTGTGCCCCAGGTGCCGATTCTGCCTCCACCTCAGTTGCCACCTCCGCTTCAGCTGCTGCCGACCTTTCAGTGGGCATTCTCTCAGCACTGCATACCCTGGTTTCTGAGATGCAGACGAGGATGCCTATTGTGCCGGCAGTCTGCCCACGGTGCCAGCGACGGCCGCTCACCCCCACACTCCTGGCCACGGGGGAACCTACGGCCAAGAGGCGACCACGGGCACAGACAACCACAGTGAGATGGGGGACCTCCCGTTGCCACCTCCCACATCTTCCCTGCCGAACGAGATAGGTTTGTTCCACACAATAGGCTCGTTCCATGCAATGATCTCCAGAGTTTAGGAACTCTACCAGCTTGTTCCAGAGGAGAAGGGGGGCTTCTTATATCAGCGCCGCGAGGCGAAGAGGAAGACCATCCTCTCTGTCCCCTCCTGGATGACATTTGGGATGAAGGCTTGTCTCATGAAGAACCCTTCTATGGCCCTGGCGAAGAGGGATCGCCTTGAGAAGGACAGTGTGCCGGACTCCGCGTCAAAGAGCTTGCAGGCCCAACCGTCTCCAGATTCTGTGATGTCAGTGGCAGCCAAGAAGTCATCCTCAAGCGCTTCTTCCTCAGCAGCCTCCACCCCTCCAGACAGCGAAGGCAAGAAGTTGGATGCCATGGGACGACGGGTCATCTATTCTGCGGCGACGACTATCAAGGCCGCAATCGTCACACATTAGGACTGGGAGCTGTGGTTCAAGATTGCTCCCATCCTGGATTTTCTTCCCGACGACAAGAGGTTGGAAGCGCTGGAAATTCTGCAAGAAAACAAAGTGCTGTCGGACCACGCCATCGCAGTTGCCACGGACATTGCCGACGTCGGAGATTTTAGCGGCCATTGTGGGCAAAGTGCAACAGCTGTTGGCATTGAAGGTCTCCACTGTGAGGACAATCAAGTCTCTGCTCGGCATGATGTCATGCATCTACCTCATCCGACTATGCAGGCTACGGATGCATCCGCTACAGGAGTTCCTCTACAACCGTTGGATACAAGTGTCGGGAAGCTTTGAGGGCAAAAGCACGCTCAACGAAAGCTTCCGTCGAGCGATAAGGTGGTGGGGAGTTCGCGCTCATCTGTCCAGAGGTGCGGTTTTCAAGACCCCAGTGCACCAGGAGACGGTCACGACAGACGCCTCCCTGGAAGGATGGGAAGCTCACACCGCAAGTCTTCACGCAAGAGGCCTGTGGCTACCGGAGGAGAAAACGTTGCACATTAATCTGTTGGAGCTGCGGGCAATGTTTTGGGCCCTCAAGTCTTTGCTTCCATCCTCGAGGGCAAGGTGGTGCGGGTCTTCACGGAAAATACCACCACAATGTTTTACATCAGGAAGCAGGGGGGCACCAGATCCGTGGTGCTCTCCAAGGAAGCACAGGACCTATGGCACTGGGCTGTCAGCCAAGGGATGTTCCTCATCCCATTTCATCTAGCAGGAGTGAAGAACGCTGTTGCTGGTCTCTCAGCAGGGAGCTACACTCTTGCCATGAGTGAGAGCTTCGGCAGGACCAAGTGAATCGCCTGTTCCGCAGATGGGGCAATCCCCAGATCGATCTATTTGCGACATTGACGAACACCAAGTGCTGCAAGTTTGCCAGCAGGTTTCCCCAGCCGAGGAGCATGGGGGCCGCATTCTCATTCCCCTGGGATAGCCTGTTTCTGTATGCGTTCCCTCCGCTGCCGTTGCTTCTTCGACTGGTGAATCAACTCAGACGATACCGGTGCAGGATGATCCTCGTCGCACCAGCGCGGCTGAGGCAGATCTGGTACCTGGACCTTCTCGACATGTCAGCGTCCCCTCCAGTCAAGCTTCCGGTGGTCGCAGATCTTCTCGCCAGGTAAGGAGTTGTAATTCTGCACCACAACCCAGGATCGCTGAACCTGAAGGCATGGCTCCTACAGCATTAGAGTTCGGGGGTTACGATCTCCCAGCGGATTGCAAGGAGGTACTTTCCAAGGCAGAGCATTATCTACTCAAATGGTATGGACATAAATGGAAGAGGACAGTGATGCTCGTGGCCATCACCTCTGCACGAGTGGGTGAGATTCAGGCCCTGTCCTGTAAGCCACCTTATTTCACTTTTCACGACACCAGGGTTGTGTTGCGGATGCACCCCTCCTTAAAGCCCAAGGTGCCGTCGGACTTTCATCTAATCGAGCCCTTGGTATTGCCTGTATTTTTCCAACGCCTTCGTCGCTGGCTGAAAGGACTTTGCACTTGCTGGATGTGGCTGGAGCGCGTATGTTCTACGTGGACAGCACAGTTTCCAGAAGACGTCGCAACTTTTTGTGAACTTTGGCCCTGTGAACCTTGGGAAGGCTCTCTCCAAGGCTTCTATTTCCAGGTGGCTCTCCGGCTGCATCACCCATTGTCACTGGTTGGTAAACCGACCGTTGCCTGGCCGTCCGAGAGCCCACTCGAACAGAGTGATCGCTGCAACTACAGCGTTCCTGTCTGGTGTGCCCCTGCTGCACATCTGCAGGGCTGCTATGTGGAGGTTGACGCACGCCTTCACAAGATTCTACTGCGTCGACAGGGATTCCATGGAGGAGTCCAGAGTCGGCCAAGCAGTGCTGCGCAACCTGTTCACTTGAAGGTGAGCCTGGTGAGGAGGTAAGAGATGCTTATGTTGAGCCTTTGCCACCTCCCGTGGTTGTGCATGTGTGTACTGCTATGTATTATTTATTCGTGAGCATGTGAATCCATGCCAGACCCCATGCTGGAGAAGGAACAAGTTACTTATCTGTAACTGTTGTTCTCCAGCATGGGTCTGGCATGGATTCACATGCGAACCCTCCTGCTTACCCCTCTGCTGCTCATCTCTTGGTCCTACTTGTTAGGGAGAATTCCCTGCTATGGCTAATTTCCCTTACCTATAGAGTCCCCAGCAGCTTTGCTGGATTTGAGGTTTTTTTTTCTTCCTCGAAGAGTGGGACCCTTTTTTGTCCCCACTCTATGGCAGTTTGCTAGTGTGTTTTTTAGGCTATCTTGTGTGCTTATGGCATATGGGGTTTTTCTCACCCTCACAGGAATCATCTTTTTACATGTGTGGTACACAGCACCCTCCGTGCCGTACCACAGGGGTGTTGTAGCGACCCCCAAACATAGACTCCATACTCTAGGACTGACTACTGTCTCCCAAGGCATGTAAAGTCCCCATTGACTTTACTAGTCAAATCTTATGAAGAAAACCAGTACACCCCATCTTACTATGGAGGTACTGAGAAGGGTTAATAGTTTTTCCCTAGTGTTCATTTTCGAGGGGGTATCGTACAGTCCCCCTCAAGTTTTTTGCTGGTGGCAGTGGTTACTACCGTAAATATTTGACCGCAAATATTTTCCTCTCGGATTTTCCCATTGTTGGAGGCTACCACTTTTACTGACAGCCTCTAACATACCGCTGGTTTATTTTAATATTAACTTTACTCCGGTAGATTTTTATTGCCAGAACTTTGATTTAATTTCTTTCTCGTGTCTTTCTCTATAATCCTAACCCAGGTCGGGGATCCTTTGTTCGTCCTTTTGGCGGGCTTCTGCACAGAAGCCCTCCTCTCGGCACCACTGAGTCTGGGGTAGACCGGATGTGTGGGAGGGGTAATTGGCACCCTGGACAGGGTTGCCTACGCAACCCAAGTCGCACTCTGCCCTGATAGGCTGGGGGGTTCTCCCGCCAGGAGAGCCACCCCACTGTGTGAGTGACAGCTATGAATGGGGGTCTTGCTGCACAAAAGCAGGGTCCTGAGGACTGGAGGACAAGACGTTGCCACTGGAACTAAGAAGCCGAAGAGGAGAGAAGCCGAAGACCTTCAACGACTGAACCATCAGTGAAGCTCTGCTGCAGATCCTCGCCACTTTTCTCCAACGACTCGAGAAGATCTTCCTCTGCAAGAGTCTTCTTCCCTTGAGCTGGTGGGGCCAACCAGTTCGCCAATCGCCTTCCAGCACCTGCCTTGGTCGAATTGCCAGTGCCAAGCACTAGGAGATCAGATAGCCAGGCACCCGTCCACCCGGACCGCGATTTAAAGGAGCATACCTTTTATTCGTTTGGCAGCACTGCGGCTGGTTTCATCCCTGGGCAGTGCAGTAACTCGAACCTTCCTTCACGACGAGAGCCTCTCTTCCTCTGCTGGATCTCCCAAACCGTGAGAACTGCCAGGAACTACCACCACCGCAGGATCCTCTTCCACTTTTAAGGTACATTGTTCCGCCAGGCCTCCCTTTTCGTTGGGTACTGCTAAAGGTGTTTTAAATCCTTTACTTACCTACTGGGTTGGCCGCCCTATCATCTAACATTGTCTTTCACCTTCTGCAACTGCCTTTTTTCGAATCGTTTAACAAAGACTTGACTGCAGCGACAAGAACATTTTGCTCCTGGGCACTTTGCCCTGTACCACGGACTCTGGCCTATTGACTCTGGCTAAATCTGTTACAACTGCCTCCTCTAGATTGCTTCTCACCTAGAAATGTGTTGGTGCACCTAACTCCTTATAACCACCTTTTCCTTCCCTCTTTTTTAACCCTTTAACTGCCATGGGTTTTTCCCCCAGTGCCAAGGCCTTTTTTGGTGATTTCGGTATGCGGGCATTCAAATCCTCTTAATTTTTTTGTTACATGATATATCTCGGCCAAATTTGCCTCCTTTCCCCCCCCCCCCCCCCCCCCCACATGTAGGTGGTCGTAATGCCACCCAGGAATCCTAGGTTGCTGTAGGGGGGTGAGGGAGAATAAGCAAAAAGGGCGAAAAGTTTGGGTTTTTTCAAAAAATGCCAATAAAATGATGTACAAAGAAGCCTGTGGTTTTTTCCTTGTAAGAGCTAGGAACAAATGGTTTGCTGTGCTGAATTCCCCAATTTCCTGGCTTTCAAGAACCGGTTGAGTGGAAACGAAAATAAATTATTTTGATTTCAACTGTTCTGTGAGAGGTGGGCGATTTTGGCCATTTTTGCCAATTGGACATGCATGGACAGAATGGAAGAAAAGGGTAGGAAAGCCGAATTGGAGGACGGAAAGGCATATATTTCTGAAAAGTAGACAAAATTCCAAGTTTAGGAAGGGGTGATTTGCGTAGGTCAGACAACAACTAGGTAGGGGAAAATGACAGAATAAAAAAGGTATGTGTTGGACATGGTTGGCTTGGTACGGCAATGGCTTCTATGAATTTTGAGGAAAGCGGTGCTCCGCTACATTCCCCTGACTCTTGCAGTTAGAAAAGCACACATTTTTTGTAGTGTTTTACAAAACAAGCAATACCACAAGCCAAACACTGAGCCATGGTACACAGGAGGTTTATGCTCACGGCCTGAACAGACGCACTTGGCATCGGGAAAACCAATGTGGTGAGGAACGGCAAGCATCCATTTTTTGAAAGGGCACAGGCAGACCTTTTCAAGGGTAGGTGACTTGTGCAGGTTACAAAAGTGTATGGTGCCTAAAGCAGCTACTAAATGTTGGTCACATTTGGGAAATGAAAGGGTGGTGTGACAAAGGGCACCAGCAAATGGGTCAAAACATTATGGAAACCACACAAACACAACAAATGTTATACCTTCCTGCGTTCCCACAGGTGTCCCGATGAAAACGGTACCTCATGTGTGAGTGCACCTACCTGGGCGCCAAGGTGAAAGCCTAAAACACAACTAACCCCAAGTCTGTTTTCACACCTGAATTTCACACTTTCTCCAGACAAGCGGAACATACAGACATGGGCCTCGGGTGTCCAAGCCACCAAGGAAAACAGGGAACCCCATGCATTTCCGAAAAGAGGACACCCGTGGGAATCCGCAGAGGTATGATTCGCGCAAATCGGCCCAGTATTTATTACCCGGACACACCTTCAAAGTCCGAAATGTGAGAGAAAAAAAAACGCATTTTCTGCAAATTTCACTCGGCGCACCCATCGAAACACGCTACCGCCCGCGTTCCCACAAGTGTCCCGATGAAAACGGTACCTCATGTGTGGGTGCACCTACCGGGGGCGCAAAAGGAAACGGGTAACCCACTGGTAACCCCAAGCTTTTCGCCAAATGGGTGGTGGGGGCACCTCATGCAGGCCTCCCTGGGCCTCCTACAAACGGCTGCGTGAGGTACAACCCCCTCCATTTGGGGTGGGAGGGGAGAGGGTCCCCATAAATGGTGGGACAGGCCCCCCAGTGGGTGGGGTAATAAGGTTTGGGCACCCCGGCACCAGATTGGCACACCAATGTGCTCCTCTGTGCCAAGGCAGGCATAGTAAACCAAGACAATAATTCAAAATGGCAGGCTGCCCTTTAGCGGGGGCAAAGGGGAACCCTACACCGCTGTGGAATTTTCTAATGTGAAGGCGGTGCACCTCTCCAACCCCACCTCTAATTGGAGGGGCAGCTCATCTCATGTAGCCCTCCGCAGGGGCAGATAAGGGGGGGCTGTCCTGCACTCCTCCCTGGGCTCAGGCGTCCGTTCCTAGGAGCAGATATCTGGACCCAGGGAGGCCTGCATGACATGGCACCGACTCCATTGCGGGTGAGGGGGCGGGGTCAACGCCCCATCCCATTAGAAAATTCCCCGACCCTTTAGGGTGCCCCACAGCCCCCCTAAAAAGAGTTCCACCATTTTCTCTTTTTTTCCTTTGGTAACCCAACTCCCCTTGGCACAGAGGGGCACATTGGTGTGCCAATCTGGCGCTGGGGTGCCCAAACCTCACTGCCCCACCATTTTTGGGGGCCCAGTCACCCCAAATGGGTGGCGTGGGCACCTCATGCAGGCCTCCCTGGGCCTCCTACAAACGGCTGCGTGAGGTACACCCCCCCCCCCCATTTGGGGCAGGAGGGGAGAGGGCCCCAATGAAGAGGCCCCCCAGTGGGTGGGGCAGTAAGGTTTGGGCACCGCGCCACCAGATTGGCACGCCAATGTGCCCCTCTGCGCCAAGGCAAGTTTTGTAAACACAGAAGAAAATGAAAAAGGTACACTACACTTTAGGGCAGGCTGAGGGGCACCCAAAACCGCCAGGTAATTTTCTAATGTAATGGGGGATGACCCTCTACCCGCCCACACCAAATGCAGGGGGGGGCCATCTCATTCAGCCCTCCCTGGGGTCAGATGCTCCTTCCAAGGAGCGGATATCTGCCCCCAAGGAGGGCTACAAGGGGTGGCCCCCCTTTCCACTTGGTGTGGGAGGGGGAGGGTCATCACCATTTCACCATTTCATGGGGGCAAAAAATCCCAGGGATCACACAAAACAAGGTACCAAAAAGGACGAGCTATCTCGTCCTTGGCACTGTGTATGCAATTCCAATGACGATAAATCTCGTCTTTGGCACTCAAGGGGTTAAACTTGTGAAGTGCCATTTTGCTCGGTTTTCACCTCAGTATTATACATGCTAAAGTACTGCCTTGCCTAACTTGTTCACAATCTTATTGGGAAGTGTTGCTGGTGTGTTTAAGAGTATATTCCTGTATAACTTGTCCTTTCCCTCCCTTTTGAGAAATTGATAGTGCCACATCTGCTTGGTTTTCACTGTGCGGTTTTGCTCAGTTTTGACTCTTGCTCAAACTTGTCTACAATTTAAATACGGAGTTGTGTATACTTTTCTTGACTGATTTAACTTGCTTTAATAATAGTGATTGATATATATATTCTTTTTGATACAAAGCTTTGATCAGTGTTTCCTTGTTCCATGGTATTGCAGTCCAAATGTGTAAACCCTGAATACTGCTCATCTCCCGCTTGAGATAAGTCTGACTGCTTAGCCACAGCTACCAACTAAATCTTTGTGGTACAGACCGATACCAAATGGGATTTATTGCATATACCTGTAGTCTTAATCTTCTGTAGTGCTCCCTAAGGGAACTGCACAGGATTCTGCCTAACACTACTGCCCCTTTACGTGCTGCCAAATCTGAAGATGGCTGCCAGAGGGGAGGGTCTTAGGTAGAGGGTAGTCATTGGCTGGGTGCAGTATGACCCAGAGCTCATTGATTGGTTGGTAGGAGAAAGACAGTTCAGAAATGAAACTAAAACTGATTTTATTTTTTACTGGAGATTCCCAGCCTGACGGCGGGGAATATTCATGAGCATGTGAATCCATGCCAGGCCCATGCTGGAGACAGTTGCAGGTAAGAAACCTGTTCCTTGCTTTTCAGTACACAGACTAAGGAAAGCAATAACTCTAACTTATACATTTTTATTTGTTTAATAAGACGAGGCAATTCCTCCCTCCCTGTACTGAATTCCCCCCTGCCCCCAAACTTGAAATCGACCACCCCCCTTCCCCTGACCTCCCCTATCGGGTAACTGGAAGTGTCTGTACTTTAGTTCGATTTAGTCTGCAACTGTGCTAGTTTCTCCTTGTGAATGACACTGCCTATGTTCCTTCATATTCCCTGGTTGTCTGACCTATTGCTGAGCATGCCCACGTCGGTCCCTGCTCCCTGAGTGGTTTGGACACGATTGTATTTGTTATTGAAGGGGGCCCATTCCGTTGCTGAGGTAGAGGTTTGGTCATGTAACTGCTCTGTTAGTAGCTCCATTTCATAAATGTCTTTAGCCTTAAAAGCCCATTGCTTCTCAGTAGGGAGTTTAGCCCTTTTCCAGCCCTCTGCTAGGCATGCACATGCTGCCAGGAGGAGGAAGTGGATCATGTGTGGCAACCTGGATCCCTTCCCCTCATCCATTGCTAGCCCAAACAAAATCAGCCAGGGGTTGAGGCACCTTTCTATTCAATTAAGGTTTTTTTCCACCACAGGACCTCCTTCCACAACCCTGCACTTTTTTGCAACTCCACCACATATGCCAGTAGTCTGTCCTTATGCCGCAGCCTTGCCAGCACCTGGGGTCTGCGCCCATTTACATGTTGGACAACCTCACCGGGTCCCATTGCAACCTATATAGTATCCTGTTTCTATGCATTTTGCATTGGCAGGCTATTGACATTCTGTGTGCATTTCTACATAGCATGGATCATTGCTGGGGGGGTTCATTTCTATCCCCCTATCCTTTTCACATCAACTCTTGTGCATTTCTACATCATATCACCTGGCTTCCAGTAAGGCCTATTACTGCTTTGAGATCAGGCCCTTCGAGGAGGCTTCAGTACCTAGTATATTTTCTGTTGCTGTTGGCTCCATCTGTATGGCCTAGTTCCATTCTGGGGACGTCTGGGCTCCTTTGAGTTGGAGATAGTTGAATACCAAGAGCGTCCCCAGACCCATTCTTCCAACTCTCCTCATCGTGACGGCTGGAGCATGTCATTCTCTATTTGCACGCATTGTTTTTGCTTATCCTGCCATACTTGTTGGACCAGGGGGCAAAACTGCGCTGCCCTGTAGTATATGCGGAGGTCCGGGATCCCCACTCCTCCCTTTTCCTTCGACTGAATCAGCAGTTTGTAGGGCACTCTCTGCTTTTGTCCCTGCCAGATGAATGTGTCTGGTCTGTTTGTTTTCAACAAAGTGGGCATCCCGCATTGCGATGTGTAGCACCTGGTAAAAATACAATTTCAGCAGGAACATCGTCTTTACAGCGTTCAGCCTTCCCATCCAAGATACCGTAAATCTAGACCACCTATCTAGTTCCTCGAATAGCCAGCCCAGCAGGGAGGGGGGGATAATTGGTCAAATAAAGGTAATTCTGGTCTTCAGGTATTCACACTCCAAGCTACTTCAAACTGGCCCATTCCAATGGGAACCCAAGCTCATCCCATTACCCGCTTCCCTCTCACCCCTCGCATCATAGTGGAAACGGGACAGACATTCTGAGGTTGACCTTGAACCCTGCTACCCGCCCATAGTCTGTTAATAACCAAAGCACCGCCCTCAATGATGTGGGGACATTGGAGAGGTAAAGGAGTATATCATCCGCATATAGGCTGAGTTTGTGCTCTACTAAACCTACTCTGATCCCTGTTAGCTGCTCATCTCACCTCGCTGTATACTCAGTGGCTCCATTGAAGGTGCAAAAACGAGGGGGGATAGTGGGCAACCCTGCCTCGTGCACCTGCCTGGAGAAATAGCCCAGGAGAACTTTCCATTTGCCAAAACCTGTGCCTTTTGGGTCCTGCGTATATGGTGCCTATTGCCCGCATCATCCTTTCTCCAAAACCCATTTTACGAAGCACAGCAAAAAGAAAGTCCCACTCCACCTGGTCGTAGGCCTTTTCGGCATCCAGGCTGAGAGCATACTCCCCTGGATCAGCCGATACGTGCTCTGAGGTCTAGGGTCTTCCTGATGGCATCTTTACCTTGTATCCCTGCAATAAACCCCGCCTGGTCTGGGTGTATCATCCGTGGGAGCACAGCCTCTAGGTGGGATGCCAGTATACGCGTGAAGATTTTTTCTACGATGTTAAGCAGGGATATAGGGCGGTAGGAAGGGCACTGCATTGGATCTCTACCCTCCTTAGGGTACTGTTATGAGTGCATTACTAAAGGAGGCTGGGGCGTCCCCGGTCTCCAGGATAGTTATTCAGCCTGGTTATGTGTATCAGTAGGGTTCCCGCAGATTGTTTGTAGAATCCTATTGTATACCCATCCTCTCCGGGGGCCTTCCCACTGGAGAGCCACTTGATCGCCCTTCCCTAGTTATAGGGCTCTCCAGGGTCTCCATTTCTGTGCCAGTTAGGATCCCCAATTCCCGCAACCCCCTGAGGTAGTCTTCAGATGTTTCATGCAGCCTGTATGTACTGATGTGTACAACCCTTCATAGTATATAGTAAATTGCTCCGCTATATCGGTGGGGGTGTTTACAGCTTGACCCAGTTCATCTTCCAATCCCTCCCACCCATCTGTCCGCTGTTTGAGCCCCTACTCATGAGGCCAACAGTGCGTTGGCTTTATCCACCATTTCATAGTACTTCTGACAGAGATATACCGTAGCTTGCTCAGGGTTTCGCCTATCAGAAGTGCCTTAAGCTCTGCCCTCTTTTTCTGTATCCCTTAGAGTAGCTCCTCCCCATACTGCCCTTCTGCATGCATTGTTCCCCATCTATTACACCTCCATTTACTGTCTTCCCTGTAAAGTCCTGTAGAGTCTAGGCGCAGTGTCACCATATCATGATAGACCACCCCACGGGCCCTATTTCACAGTTGGATACTCTCCCTCCCAGGTCCTTATTTAACAGCAAATAATCTATCTGGGTGTAGGTAGCGTGTGGGGTTGAGGAGAATGTGTAACCCACCTCATCTGGGTGCTGCTCTCTCCATGCATCTATCGGCGCCCTTGCCACGATGTTCCGACCCAGGTGCCCCTCCATCCACCCTCCTCTGTGGGTGGCTGTGCCCTGGGCCGAATTTTGATCTAGTAACTCGTCCGCCCAGGAGTTGAAGTCTCCTCCTATAATGTACACTTCCCCGGGAATTGTCACAGCTCCCAGAAGAGGGTCGGGCAAGTCTCACACAATCAGGGCGTTTCCAAGCACCCATAGTGTTAGGGAGAATTCTCAGAAATCTGTCAATTCCCTCTACCTTAGAGACCCCCAGCAACTTTGCTGGATTTTGAGGACTTGATTCTTTTTAACCTGGAGAGGGTGAGACCCTTTTCCCACTCTCACATATATGTTTCTGTGATTTCTAATGTTTCTTTTGGTTGTGGAGTCTGACAAACTCCATAGGCATCATATTTTACATTGTGTCACACAGCACCTTTAGTGCAGTGACACAGGGAAGTCTCAAGATTTCCCCAAGGTTTAAATACCTTCTCTGGGATAAACTGTTTCACAGAGCAGTAAAATGAAATTGACTAATGGTTTTAGACATTATGGTTATGGTTTTAGAAATCGAATAATCTGTGTTGTAAATATGAAATTGATTCAATAATGAATGTAAGATGTTTTGTAAAGGTTTTATTAACTAAATACAAAAAAAGAAAAAAAAAGTGAAATTGACTTCACTTTTTGTAACTTTCTAGACCCAGCACACGCGATCTTACAATAAGGTGCTGGAGGGGTTACCTAGTATCTCCTTTGTCTAGCTTCTCGTGTAACGATTTTTTTACTTTCCTCACTGAATGGCTGGTGGCAGTGGTTTACTTTTTGCTATCATTATGGGTTTTTACCGCGAGCTGCGTTCGCAGCCACGGTAAAGCACCCATGGGGGCCATTTCTGTCAAAATGGCCCATCTTCTTTCACCATTTCTTTGTGGAAAGGTCCTTCTTGAGATTTACTCTGTGCGCCAAACCAGGTTTGGTCCCTTTGTTTTTTCTTTGGCGGGATTCACGAGTGAAGCCCGCCTCTGGCTCCAGGGTGTCTGGGGTAAGCAGGAAGTGAATGAGGTGTCCGAAACTCCGTGTGCTTAGTCTCCTAGGAGACCCAAATGCACTCTGCGATGATTGGCCTGCTGACTGTCCAGCAAGGACAGCCACCCTGCTGGGTGACTGACAGCTAGGCTGGAATGAATGATGGAGAACTGAATAAAATGAGTCTCTTGACTTGGAAGAGTCGACCACTGTACGAAGGAACCAAGAAGAGCTTGAACAGGACGCCTGCTGCAACTCCTGGACCGTTGGCTTGCCCGGTGAAGCCCTGATGCTGTGCTGAAATGCCAAGTTTGCATCGACTGAGAAGCCCCTGCAAGGACGACTTTTCCCCTTGAGTTGGTGGGACCAATCCACTCCAAAGTAAGCCACCTGGACATCCTTCTCAGAGCTGGTTGAATTTCCAGAGTTGCTGCCGGATACCTTATAGCCAGGGAGAGGAACACCAGTTTGTGTGCATTGCTTTTAAGTTGGCCTAGAGCTCCAGGAAGATCCTCCGGACTCCCAGGAAGCATGACTGACCGAGCCTGAGCCCCCTCAACAGAGTTATGGGATCCCAAAAGTAAGGAAAGTCCATCTCGACAGCCAGGAACCGCAGTGTTGCTATTGGCGGTAGACATGAGGAGCTGAAACACTGAACAGCCACTGAAATTGAAGTTTGCCAGTTGCAAGTTTTGACCATCCAGTGCAGTGCAGGAGTCCCCTGACGTCCTCCCCCTTGTCCCCAGGAACGGTGAGATCTGCAGAGCTGCACAGGAACAGAAGTCATCTGCGGCATCTTTTCTTCATTTCAAAGGTACTGTACAAAGTCTAAGAGAACCTACCTCTTGCTGTAGAGTTGCTTGCATCTTCTACTACTAACAAGTCTAACAGCTTCTGGCCCTACATTGATTCATCTTTTTCTTCAAAGACTTTTAAAACATTTTGCAAATATGTTTCTACTTACCTGCAAAGTAGTGCTTCAGCTCATAAAGACTTCTGACTATAGACTTTGACTTAGCCTGTTTCACTGAATGACTCTTATTTGGGGGATCTGAAAGTATTTGCCTTCTTAAGAATATTTGTGGTATCTTGTTTGCTCTAATAACTTTTCCTTTTACTTACTCTTGAATGCCAACAGTAATACATTAATGTCAACAGCACCCTAGCTATTGAAGTCACCTGTGGGTGTAGGTCTCTGCTGTATGCCATCCCAAATGGGTATTTACTGATTCCGAAATTAAGAGCGTATTGTTTTGAAGTATATTTGTGTGGTGTTTTTCAGTGCTCCCTTCTGAAGAAGGCTTACATTAACTGACTGGTAAATTAATAATTGTCAAGAAACCCTGTGTGTAAGTGTTTGCTTGAATACCTGTCACTGTGAATCTCTGTGTAACTCCCCTACAGCTCACATTGTCCCTCTTGAGATGAGGCTGGCTACTTGTCCACAGTACCAACCTGTGTAGTACAGATTTATACCAAAGGTTGGGTTGCTATTGCCAGGAGTTCAGGGTTGTTGTAATGCACCCAAAGGGTACTGCATACAATCTTGCCTAACGCATAGTATTGGCAGGGTTTGGGTAAGTAGGGTGGCTGGCTGGCTGGCTGGCGCAAGCCGCACTACCGCAAAAGAAACTCTCCCAAGATGGCTGCCGAATCGGGCCAGTCAGTGACATCCAAGATGTCCCCCGAGAAGCCTGTACTAAAATCATCCTTAGTTGTCCAGTGTTCAAGGTTGCAGCCCAGGGCTATAACCACTCCCTGGGCTGCACCCAGTGCTTAGAAATGTTCCTGCTTTCCTACGAACAGTGCAGCGCTTCTGCGTCCTGCACAATCCCTCACTGAACTCCATATTTACTTGAGCGCAATTATAATCTGCTTTCCAATTCGGATGTACGCTCCATTCTGCATACTCACAAACGTGTGAATTCTTCAGCTCTCTGCTGCAGCCGGACGCTCCGTAGTGATGAACATACCTCAGAATCGGAGGTCGTTGACCTTTCGACAGAGCTTTACCGCTCCACATCATCTGTCCTCAGCCCCGCCATGCACGGCTCAGGCACTGCTATGGGGAATATACACCCTGGCCACAGACGTACATTTGCAAATCACTAAGCACACAACCCCCAGTCAGTCTGACTAAGTCGAAGAAGACCTCAGCGCCAACGGGTACACCGGAAGTTCTGGCTGTACCCGCCGACAGTCACGATCGGCAGCCCTCCCCCCGCAGCCGGATATGCGCCTAGCGACCGGGCACTCAAAAACAAAGGGCGCTACTTCTAATATTCTAAGTTCCGTCGAGACGCATTGCAAGAAGGCATCCGGCGACGACAGGGCCCCGCATCCGCCGAAGACCAGGCCCGGCTCTGCCGAAGAAGGCGTCCGCCGGAGACAAACCCCCGGCTCCACCGATAACTTCACAATCACAGGCCGAGGCTACGCGTCTCCCGTCGTTTTGCGCCAGAGGATCGTTTGCAGGAGCCCTTTCCACCTCTAAACCACTCTGGGTCTTCTGTTTGGAATAGAGAAAAGTTTGAAAGTTGTATGACAGGTTTGTTACCCGTTCAGAGCAACGCACCCCAAGGAGACCACGGGAAGAGAGCCCTTTGGACCCTGTGGCCAAAATTCCAAGACTCTTTGACCCCTCCCAGGAAGAGGATGTGTACACCTATGACCTCACTGAGGAAGAGATTCCTGCAGACACTCGGGATGAAGATCATTTCATCAATCCTGAGGACATGCATGATTCCATAGAGGGGTGGGGGGGGGACGCGGATGTGGGTGACCCTCAGCCGTGGCAGTCTCCAAATACTTCACCAGATCCTGATGCCCTGTGTTTGGATTACCCCCCAGACCAATCCCACTAGACTGCCCTCGCCAGTGGACGATCAAATGACGTTTTAACGCCATGTTGCGCAAAGCAGCAGAACATTTCAAAATCGCCACCGATGAAGCTGCCCCTGAAGCTGACTTTGTGGAGGATATTCTTAAGGAGAAGCCACCAGCTAGCCTAGCTATTCCTCTCCTCAACTCAATTAAGAAGTGTCTGGCTCCCTCCCTGTCAACACCTGCGCTCACGAGCGGTTAATCCGAGGATAGAAAAGCTTTTTCGGGCCTTCTCCCTCTGATCCCCTTTATATCGGAGGTCACTCTGCCCAGACTCCCTGGTGGTGACCAGTACAAGGAAAAGGGCAGGGGTTCCTCTGTCAACCGATGTGGCACCCCCCCCTGACAACGAAGGTAAAAGGCTGTACGCCCTTGGAAGGAGGGTCGCAGCCACAGCAGCTTTTTCTACAAGCATCGCTAACAATACCACCTTGTTAGCCAGCTACGTGGACTCTTTGGGCCCTGGTACAAGAAGGCCTACAGGAGGTTCCCGAACCTCTACAGACTCATCTCCTGGCAACGGTAACTGAAGGCAGACAAGTAAACCAGAGTATCCTTAAGAACACTTTAGATTCCGCTGAAACAGCAGGTCGATCTTTAGCTCAGGGCACTCTCCTAAAGAGACACGCGTGGCTAAGAAACTCTGGGTTCAAGCCAGAGACACATGCGTCACTTATTAATAAACCCTTGGAAGAATCCAACTGGTTTGGAAGAGCGGTCGAGTAGGCCCTCGAGACCGCAAAAAAGGAGCATGATGCACTAAAGACGCTAGACCAAATTACTCGGAGACCCTCCACAAGACGAGGATCTGGGTCCAGACGCCTTTTTCGTGACCAACGCTTCCCTCAACAACAGTACACTTCGGAAAACATTGGTCCTCTCCACAGGGAACTAGCGGATACACCACCCCGTATCCCCAGTGAGGTCAGCGCTGGGGGAAAAGAGGCCGGAATTCTACTCCCAGAGGCTCCCCGGCTTCCGGTTCAAAATGACCTGAAGATTCGGGTTCCCTCCCATGCCTCCCCAGTCAGGGGAAAGTTAACATCAGTCCTTCAGACATGGGAGGGGATAACTACGGACCAGTGGGTGCTGAAGACTGTGGCCCACGGGTACTGTATAGAGTTCAGCCGGTCCCCAACGTTCAGACCTCCACGCGCAAGAAGACTGTCACCAGACCATCTGCGGATCCTTCTTCAGGAAGTCGAGACACTACAAGAGAAAGGAGCCATAGAGTTCGTACCTCTGTCACAGGTAAAGAAAGGTATTTATTCAGTGTACTTCCTTGTACCCAAAAAGGATCTCACCATGCGCCCTGTATTAGATCTGCACCCAGCGAACAAATTTGTAAAGTCACACAAATTTGGCACGGTAACTCTGCAGGAAGTAATTCCCCTGCTCTCACAGGGGGATTACATGGCAACACTGGACATGAAAGATGCATACTTGATTATTTCAATGTTGCTGGTGCACAGAAAATACCTCAGATTTATGATACAAGACAAGCACCATCAATTCAAGGTACTACCCTTCGGCATAGCATCTGCACCAAGGGTATTTACAAAGGTACTAGCGGTGGCAGCAGCACACCTGCGCAGGCAATCCATCCCGGTCTATCCTTACCTCGGCGACTGCCTGATAACAGGGGACTCTTACGAAACCTGTCTGTCAAATACCCAAAGAACGTTAGATCTTTTATTCAGTCTGGGTTTCTCCATCAACGAGAAGAAATCCAGCCTAGACCCCAGTCAGGTCAAGCAGTTCCTAGGGTCTCTAATTTGAACAAAGGACAGCCTTGTCTTCCCCTCCAACGAGAGGGTCCAAAACATTCTGTTTCAAATCCCTCAATATGTAGCCAGTTGCGAGGTGACGGTACGCAAAACTATGCGACCGTTAGGAATGATGGTGTCCTTCCCCACGCGCGTTTGCGCATGTGTCCAATGCAGGAGTGGCCCAACAGCTAGTGGTGTCAGGCCAGCGGACTGTGGGACAATCCAGTGGTTGTCTCGCCAGTCCTCATTCTCTCGCTACGGTGGTGGTCCTGTTTGGACGACCAAACCATGTTATCTCAGGACATCCTACTTCTTTGTCAAAATAATAAAGGCTGAAAATATTGTATACATACATTTCAACTCAAAACTGACGTAAGTGCTTTATGTAAAACAATGATAGAAGAAACTTGTACTAAACCATTATAAAAATAGACTTGCTGACTCTGGTTCGCCAGAAGTGTGCCCTGCGATTGCCCACCAGGTTCTGGTGGACCTTCTCCTTGTTTTGCTCTACATTGCACTCCGGACCATGTCGGAGGAGAAGGGGGGAAAACTCCCTTTTTCAAGCTCTGCTCCAGCTGTGGACTGCGTTTATAGAGGACACACTCCTCCAGTGCCTCTACTGTCCATCAGGATCACAGGGAAGCGGATTGTGAAATCTGCCTCAGTTTCTCCAAATGAACCGTGAAGGATCGTTGCAGTAGGCTGGCGGCGTGACTCAGTGCCAAGGCCTCTGCCCCAGGCCGGAAGCGGGGGCATGCCTCGCCCAGGACGGGCTGGTTCGAACAGCGGGCTTCTAAGTCCTTTGAGGGTGCTCCATCCGTGGGGGCCCAAGACCAGGACAAGCGCAGCGAGTGCATTTCTGCCAGGGGGCGCTGCGCAAGCGAGCACCGCGACTGGTAGGCCACGCTTTTCCTAATCTGCCTCCATCTCCAGCCATCGCTCCAGGTGGTCCTCGAAAAAGGAAATCTGCTAACCCTGCAAAGCTGTGGGAAAAGCCTGAGAAGACAACGGCATAGGAAAAGGCGACCAACCTACCCCAGAAGGCCCAGGTGAAGTCGTCGACGATCGAGTATTGAACGCCAAGGGGGCTGACCCAGGCAGGCAAGGTAGCCCTGGCAGTGCCCAGAGTATTCCTGCCCCCAAGACGGGAGGCATCGGCCAAGCCGGTGGAGAGGACACCTGAGAAGAAGATCCCATCCCTGAGCCCGAACCAGACTCCCCAGGATGCAAAAAAGGGTGGGGGATGGGGATGGGCAGCCTCCGTCATACTCTAGGGCACAGACATTTCTTCGTCAGAAGCGGAGGACCAAGTGTCCGTCCACACAATCCAGGAGGAAACCCCTGATGGGGATGATGAGGGAGATGACGACAGCAGACCTGCCGATGACAGCGCAGGGCCCAGTCAGCCTACTGGCTGACCCCTCCGAGGGATGTCACTGGACATCCTTTCGACCCTGCACACTTTGGTGTTGTAGATTCGGAAGCGAATACTGCACTCTGTCGGTACCGGACCAACCCCCAGGGTGAAAAAGGAAGTGGCAACCTACGCTGCTGCATCAACCTCCTCGCCCCCCTGCGCTCAGGGGCACAAGGACGGACACAACATCGGACACGGACAAAGGCATGACCACGGCCCCTGGACGAGGTGGGGTCTTTCCATGACATGGTAACCACAGCATCAGAACTCTTCTGACACTGGAGGAGACCAGGAAGAAAGGTTTCCTATATGAACGACGCGAGGCCAAGAAGACCATCTTGGCGGTGCCTCTCCTAGATGTCGTTTGGGAGGAAAGCCTGGCTTTGAGGAACCCGGCCACGACCCTGGCCAAGAGGGATCAGCTGGAGAAAAAGTACTGGGTACCGGAGTCTGCACCAAAGGGCCTACGTTCACAGCCTTCCCCGGACTCAGTGGTCTTGGCGGCAGCAAGGAAGAAGTCGTCTAACCCCTAGTCTTCATTCTCCGTCCCTCCGGATAGTGAGGGGAAGAAGTTGGATGCCATGGGAAGAAAAGTAATCTACTCTGCAGTGTCAACAGTTAAGGCGGCAAACGGCCTTGCTATCCTGGCCGGATAGGACAGGGAGCCGTCGTATAGGATGGCCCCGCTACTGAAGTTCCTACCCCACAACAAGTGGGTTGAGGTGCTTTCCATCCTCCAGTAGCGGGAGGTGGCATCGGACCATGCCATCACAGTGGCCCTGGACATCGCAGACGCGGGGCTCCGACAGATGGGGAACAGTGTCTGCCTCCATCCTCGTGGCTGGCTGAAAGCCACCAAACTTTCATCGGGAAGCTCATACAAGGGTTCTGGACATGCCCTTTGGGGGGGGAAACCTCTTTGGGAAGGCAGTGACTAGTCGTTGCTGGCCATTAAGACTGACACTGAGACGGCCCATGCCTTGGGCACTCTTCAACACCGCCCGTCCTTTCGTGCCTCCGGCGGGAAGTCTTGCATATCGTCAAAGGGTTTCGGCTATCGTCACCCCTCCCGGTCCATGACCCAGGAGGCCTACAGAGCCTGTTCCAAGGCTTTCGGTGAAAGTGGCTGTCGTCGGCGCTCCCAAGGCGGCACGCAGGCACCGAGGCAAGATTGAACCAGCCAGGACGTTTGGCCCCCACCCATGCACCCCGGTGGGAGGCCAGCTGGCGGGCTTAGTCAGCGAGTGGAAGAAGAGCTCCACCGACCGGTGGGTGCTGGACGCTCTAGTCCACGGACATTATTAGAGTTCCAGCAGAAGTGTCTGCAGATGCCACCGGTGGCCCAGCAGGAGCAGCACATTCCTCAGCTACTGCAGGAAGTACGAGCCATGATAAGAAAAGGGACGATAGAGCCAGTGTCAAAGCGTCTCCGGGGCTCCAGAGTCTACACCAGATACTACTTGGTAAACCAGACCGAGGGCTAAAGGCCCGTTCTGGACCTGCAGCGTCTCAACAAATACCTCAAGTCCCAAAAATTCAGCATGGTCACGTAGCACATGCTCGGCCAACTGGAGGGAGGAGCCTTCTTGACGTCGCTGGATCTGGAGGACACATACTTCCACGTCCCCATTCACGAGAAGCAGCGGAAGTTCCTGTGCTTCATAGTACAGGGAAGGCACTACCAATTCAAGGCCCTCCCCTTAGGACTGAAATCTGCACCCAGTGTGTTTACAAAGTGCGTGGCACCAGTGGCCTCTCATCTGCGTTTACAGGGGATACACGTGTACCCGTACCTCGATGACTGGCTAATCCGGGCCAAGTCAAGGGAAGTAGCCATCGAAGACAGGACCGCCCGGCTGCTGACTGATCTGGGGTTCTCCGTCCACTATCCAAAGCCTGCTTGATACCATTGCTGAACGCGCTGTTCTCTGCACCACGCTCGACACGTCACCTTCCTGGCAGCCCCCTCGGAAGCAAGGGTAGCGGCCATGCTGGGTAAGGTGCAACGGCTGTTGGCACTGAAGACATGTCGTCGTGCATCTACCTGATCTGGCTTTGCAGGTTGCGGATGCGACCCCCTTCAAGAATTCATGGACGCTCAGTGGATCCAGGTGTCTGGAAGCTTTGCAGACAAGATTGCATTTGAGAGAGTTCTGACGAGCGATGAGGTGTGGGGCGTGCGTTCAAACATCGCTGGGGGCACAGGTTTCCAGAGCACCCTGTACCCGAAGATGGTCCCCACAGACGCTACCTTGGAGGGCTGGGGAGTCCAAACCGGACATCTCCACGCCAGAAGCCTGTGGCTGCCGGAGGAGAGATCTCTATCAATAGCCTGGAGCTGTGGGTAGTGTTCTGGGCCCTCAAGTCATTCCTTCCGTCCCTCAAGGGCAAACTGGTGAGGGTCTTCACGAACAATGTTCTACATCCGGCTTTGCAGGAACCTGAGGGTTCGTAGCGCTATATAAATGCTAAATTATTATTTTCTGATGCTTGTTAATCTGCTTAGAAACACATGCTGTACATATAGTCCGACATCCAGTGGTCACTGCAGAGTTGTTAAGGATTTCAATCGGGCGACACACCTTGGTCTTAGCCTAGGATGTAGTGCACAATAGGAATGGAATGCTTTCTCTTTTTCTACAAATTCAATTTGAGATGGCACACAACCCGTCTCACACCCTCTTTTACAAATACCCCTGGTCACAATGGACCATGAACCAGGCTGGTTGGTGGGAATGCAATATTTCTTTATTTTAAAATTCAAAGAAATTGCACACATTTTGATATTGGGCAGCAATCACCAATGAGGTGATGATTACAATGAAAACCACTGAAATACACTTGGTTAACCTTGTACAAGAACATATCCAAAGCACAAATGATTGGGAGCATTTTTTCAATTAAGATAGATAGCACCCGAGTTAAGGTTTCCCCCTGCAATGATCCTTCAACACAAAAAGAAAGCAGCAGGTAGTCTGAGATATGAGGCAGCAAACAGAATCAAAATCCGACCTTCCTTCACAAAATAGGAGGCAAATATTTTAAACCCTTTGCAATGGCCTAAAATGACACTCGGAAACAGACAAATAATTAATGTGCGGTTAAATCTGAGGCAAATATGATTTCTCACAATAGCAGTAATGTATAAACCCTAGCAATCACAAGGCAAGGTATCAACAAAGGCATACAGTTCAAAAGCAAGTTGAAAGTAAGAACATGATGCGGTCAAAATCATACGTGGAAAAGTTGCATTTACACTTTTTGCAGTTTTAAATGTCAATGTTTTTTTTTAAAAAAAACTGGTGAAATATACAAAATCGGAATACGGTTTCTGGGCAGGGTGATGGATGCACATCACAGGGACAATATGAATGTGAAAGAGTGACTATAGCTGAAGAACTGGATGAGATTTTCAAGGTGAAAGGAGGTTCAGTTTTGGTAAAATTAATTAAGAAGAGCAAATCGGTTTGGAAAGAAAGGAAAAGTTTTACTTAAACTAGATTATTAAGACTAGATTGTTAAAGAAAGACACGGTACAATCCCAGGTTAATTTGCAACTTCATCCTTTCACCCCGCGTTCAGATCTATGTGGGAATTAATTTAACTTATTCCAAATATTGCTAAGGAGTTACAAGATGAGGTGAATGAATGAATTGCGCCAACACTAGAAAAAGGAGGTCAGGGTGCACAGAGAATTCTAACCGTTTTGGGCAAGTTACCAGGGTATTGATAGGATTACTTGGAGATTACTTGGAGAGTAGAACAAAGACAAAGTATCAAGATGGGGTAGGCTATGGATTGCTATGGGAGGGGAAATGCAATCTGCTCTTGATTTTGGGATTAGGAACAGCCAACCGGATGCTGGACTCCAAGGCTCGGGTCACCAGATAGCTGGCTGTCCTGGCAAAAGACAGCTGGGCAAAGGTCTGGTCATTGCACAGCGACGCCTCTGCGGAATGGAGTGGGTAAGCGGGGCAAGCAGGCGGCACTGGAGAATCGCACAGCGGGCTCAGCCCTCTTTGTCCCTGAAGTTGGTGGGGTTTTGTTATGGGGTTTTAGTGAGATTTCTGGATCAAGGCCTTGCTGGGATAGGATCAGCTATGCTTTGGCCTTGCTGGGATAGGATCAGCTATGCTAATAGTCTGGAATCTTGGAGGATCTGGAATGAGGCGCTTGAAATTCAGGAGAGTGTGTCCAGAGTTCTGTCAGCCACCCTTCTTTATAAGACATGCTGACATCATAGCATTTTATGGTGGGGCAGGCTTAGCTGGGCACGCCTCTAAACAACTGGATTGGTCAGGGGTGATTGTTACTGCCTTGCTGTCAGCTGGTTGGATTCTTAAGGACATGACATCAGCTTTATGATGTGGGTTTACTATGTCCTGAACCTCCCACAGTTAATTTTGCCACAACCCAGTTTTGACATAAATGGCACATTTTTTTATAGTTGTGGCATTTGAACAAATTACATAGGCAGATTACATATTTTACGCAGAGCATGGCAGTCCAATTCTGTTTCGCCCCCTCTGATAGTTTTTCGCGATTTTCAGTGTTAAATATTCGACCTACGATTCTGTAACTTTATATGAGTATAGATTATCATAAGGCATTTTTGCCAATTGGACATGTCAGGGGTTTTGACCCATGTTCGGGTTATTATGCTGCAACATTTGGTTCTGTAGGCTTAGGAAATCCAAGATGGCGGAAAAGCCCACATTTGCGCCAGGATCCAGGAAAACCGTGCAGTTTTTGCGCACACCAAAATGGTCGCCTGACCTACCACCCACTAGTGCAAGAGTGATGAGCCAGGAGTGCCATGAGTGGAATGCGTGCCTGTTAGCTCGAAAAGCGCTTTGAAATCACCTTTGTTTCTCTGAAATGCAAGCTAAAAATGCCTATTTTAACATTGCAAGATATTCAAAAATCTCACTGAAAACCAGCAGACATTTGGCAGAATGTAGCCTACTGTGCATACAAAATCAGGAAAGAGAAAGAGCCCAAAACAATGTTTATAACAAAACTGGCTGAGCTGTGTGTCAGCAGCTGAAGTGAAATTGGACTTAAAGCCACTAAAATCTAAATGTTTAAAATAAATGAGTGACCTACTGTTGAGTGTGTCATAGTTTGCAACTGTTAAATGTCATAGTTTTGAACTTAGAATCAGCGTTCTAGCTGCATGTGTAAAAATTGTAAGTTTGATTTGGATGAAGAAAAACTGGGAACAAGTGACATTTAGCTGAAGCCTGGCTTAAAGAGATTGAATTCTGCCTGACAACTACCCCCGACGGGAGTTGAAACTTGCTCAACAAATGTTCCCAGGCCTGGCCTGCATTCTGCTGCCCCTGCCAAAAGGAGATGACACCTCTCTGATTGAATTAGGGGAGTGGCACCTGAGACTGGAAGGAAACAGAACAATGCACTTTCCTTGGCTCAGGCAAATGTTATATTAGGGGTGGGGGGTCGTAAATGGCTTCCTCTTGAGAGAAACGGGGAGGGGCAGTGCCTCTGTGAGCAACTTGAGTTGGAGGAAGTGGACAAACCAGAAATTCCACCATGTGCTTTGGGAAACCACACCCCTCTGGGCCAGAGCATAATTTTAAAAAGATGGATAATTCATAGTACAGACTTGTCAAAATTATATAATTAATATCATTATTCTTGTGATTTTTCGGTGCACATTTTAAGTGGTGTTAGGACTCTGTACCATGTTCTGAGGCAAAACCCCATGAATTATGGAGATTGCAGACACAGGGTTCACGCTACAAAAATGAAAATTTACTGGAATATGTGTAGAAAGGCGGTGTACATCTGTGCACATTTTGGTAAAAATCCAATATTGGTAAACCAACTAAAAACAAAAATAAGTTGCCATTTTTTAACCCTGGCTCTTAGAAACATCAGAGTTGGAACAGAGACCTACCCGAAGTAATATATGGTATGTACATGTAATGTCAACCACTTATGTATTTGGGGAAATATGTTTAGTTATGAAAATGATTTTCTAAGGTAAAAGCAAAGGGGAGTGTTCTTTCTTTGGAGCCATAAACATGACACCTGATGTCATAGGATGACTCGCTGCTCCCTTCTCAAATCAGGTCAAAGAGAAATCCTTGACCTATCAAATCATGAGTGGGTTGGGCATAGAAAGTTAGCATCCACGCCCATTTTCTAAAGACATAAAAAGAGCCACTGGAAGCCAGACGGGGACATTCATTTTCCAACCTTCAACTGAGTTCCTGCGCAGCACGCTGATGGAGAACTCCAGAACTCCAGAGATCCAGACTAACTCCAGAACAAAAACTCCAAAGAGCTGAACTCTTCAGCAGTCCTCAAAATCTTTTGCAAACTATTCAACCGCCGGGCTGTTCGGTTTGCTGCTTGCTAAGAGTCCTGTGTATCCAGAACAGAACCAGTACCCAGAAAGCAGTGCGGTATCCAGAATCCACTTGATCCAGACCAGCAGAACCAGAGACCCAGACCAGACCGCTGTGAACAGAACCGGTGCCTGATTGACCTGCCGAGCAGAGAGAACCGCAGCTGAACTTGTTGACCAGATCCGTGACAAGGCCATTCCTTTCAAATTTATAGTGTGAGTACCTAGCTAGAACTGTGCAGAACCCATCTCTTAGCTTAAAATAATCTGATTCAAAACATTTAAACCAGTTTAGAACTGCATCATAAGGAATCGTGTGTTCATTCTGTCATTTCATACCTGTAAAAGTGTCATTTTGCCATTTTGAATCATTATTTAATTTCTGAAAAACTACCTTCACAAAATTATCCATATCTTTTGAATCGTAGATGCTAGGAACGAGATTTGACTTTCATTTTAAAGCTAAGATTCTAGGCTTTCCAACGAACCCAGAACCTTTTTCCGTAATCGCGCTCGACTCACTCGGAAAAAGTGCTGGATTTGCGATTTGGCTCAAATTTCTTCACTTGTCAAAATAGCAGCTTCTTGCTTTCCATTACTGAAATCCGTTTTCAACCTGATAATCCCTCATTAATCATTGTTACTGTGGACCTGAACTGATTGTATCTCTCACTCACCCTGAACCTCTAGAGGGAATTAAAATCAAGTTTAGCATATTTCACTCCCTTGCAAATCACCTGAAAGTCTTTCGCCTGTGTTTCAAAATCATCCCAGGTGCTATAAGCTTGCTAGGGGGAACTGAATTCGTATTGTACTGTGATTGTATTCCTGAATACTGTGTGTGTTACTTCCATCTCCTTACATTGCACAGGGGGGGGAGTGAATTGTCAGAGAAAAAGTGATCATATTAAACCAGTGTGCTAGTATAACATCATCCATTGTTGATCACTGTCATATGTCTAAGTGTGATATCAAATATTAATTTATTATAAAAGTGTGATATGTATCTCAAACCGTTTTAATTTGCAAAACAAACCTACTTCTTGGATCAGTGGGGTCAGGGGGATTCTAAGAGAGGGGCGTTATACAAGGGTTCATCATCCAGATTATAACTTGTCATAAAATATATAAATAAGGGCTTCCCTTGAGCAATCCCAGACAAGGCACTGACTTAGTGGGAATGCTTGATTGGAGTCATTAACAGACATGCATGGACAGAAGGGAAGAAAAGGGTAAGAAAGCCGAATTGGAGGACAGAAAGACACATTTCTGAAAAGTAGACACAATTCCAAGTATATGAAGGGGTGATTTGCATAGGTCAGGCAACAACTAGGTAGGGGAAAATGCCATAGATTGGGGAAAAGCGGGAAAATGACCGAAAAAAGGGTATGTGTTGGACATGGTTGGCTTGGTACGGCAATGGCTTCTATGAATTTTGAGAAAAGCAATGCTCCGCTACATTCCCCGGACTCTTGCAGTTAGGAAAGCACACATTTTTTGTAGTGTTTTACAAAACAAGCAATACCACAAACCAAACACTGAGCCATGGCACATAGGAGTTTTATGCTCACGGCCTGAACAGACGCACTTAGCATGTGTAAATCCTGAAAACCAAAGTGGTGAGGAACAGCAAGCATAGATTTTTTGAAAGAGCACAGGCAGACCTTTTCAAGGGTAGGTGACTTGTGCAGGTTACAAAACTGTATGGTGCCTAAAGCAGCGACTAAATGTAGGTCACATTTGGGAAATGAAAGGGTTGTGTAACAAAGGGCACCAGCAAATGGGTCAAAACGTTATGATAACCACACAAACACAACAAATGTTATACCTTCCTGCGTTCCCACAGGTGTCCCGATAAAATGGTACCTCACATGTGTGGGTGGGTTCATAGTGATAATATCGAATAAAAAAAATCTCAAACAAAAATCTCAAACAAAAGGCCGAAAAAAAAAATATCGAATTTTTTTTTAATGCGTTTTTTTTTCAAAATGGGGGGTTCCCCCAACCCCCTGTTTTTTTCATTTTTTTTTTATTTTACCCCTTTTTTTTTTACTTACCTGACCCCAAAAACATATATAAATAAATAAATAAAAAATTCGATATTTTTTTTCGAGATTTTTGTTTCGTGCTTTTTGTCATTCGAGATTTTGTTTTCGAGATTTTGACTGACCACCGTGTGGGTGCACCTACCTGGGTGCCAAGGGGAAAGCCTAAAACACAGGTAACCCCAAGTCTGTTTCGACACCTGAATTCGACACTTTCTCCGGACAAGCACAACATACAGATATGGGACTCGGGTGACCAATCCACCAAGGAAAACAGGGAACCCCATGAATTTCCTAAAAGAGGACACCCGTGGGAATCCACAGAGGTATGATTTGCGCAAATCGGCCCAGAATTTATTACCCAGAAGCCCCGACAAAGTCCGAAATGTGCCAGAAATACCCACATTTTTCACTTTGTCGGGGGTTCTGGGTAAAACATTCTGGTCCGCTTTGCAAGTTGTGGATTTCTACCGGTGCCCTCTTTTCAGAAATGCATAGGGTTCCCAGTTTTCCTTGGTGGCTTGGACACCCTATGCCCAAATCTGTAGGTTATAGCCCGAAACCCTTTTGTGGTTACCAGTGGGTTAGTAGTTCCCCTTTGCGGCTAGATTGGTGAACCCACACATATGAGGTACCGTTTTCGTTGGGACACCTGTGGGAACTCGGGAAGGTATGACATCTGTTGTTGGCGGCGTGTTTGGGTGGTTGAGCAGAGTGAAATGTCTGGAAATTGTGTGTTTTACACCCAAATTTGGAATTTGCAGGAGGTTCTGGGTAGTAGATTCTGGGCTGATTTGCGCAAGGCAGACCCCTGTGGATTCCCACGGCTGTCTTATTTTAGGAAATGCATGGGGTTCCGTGTTTTCGTTGCTGGCTTAGACACATCTGTAGGTTGCCCACATGAACAAATTGTGCTGCGGCGAAAGGCTTGGGGTTACCAGCGGGTTACCCTTTCCCTTTTACGCCCCGGTAGGTGCACCCACACATGTGAGGTACCTTTTTACGTCGGGACACCTGTAGGAACGCGAGAAGGTATGATATCTGTTGGCGACGTGTTTCGGTGAGTGGACACAGGGAAATGTCTCTGAAATTGGCTGGAAATTAAGACAATTGTCAGACTTTTCGCTCTGGCCACCCACCGAAACACACCGCCAACAACACATGGCCTACCTTCCCGCGTCCCCACACGTGTCCCGATGAAAACGGTACCTCACATGTGTGGGTGCACCTACCAGGGGCGGAAAAGGATAACCCACAGGTAACCCACTGGTAACCCCAAGCCTTTCGCCACTGCCCATTTTGTTCATTTGAGCAACCTACAGATTTTGGGCCTAGGGTGTAGAAGCCAGCAAGGAAAACAGGGAACCCCATGCATTTCCCAAAAGAGGACACCCGTGGGAATCCACACATGGCCAAATTGGAGGGGCAGCCCATCTCATGTAGCCCTCCCAGGGGCAGATAAGGGGGTGGGCTGCCCTGCACTCCTCCCTGGGCTCAGGCGTCCGTTCCTAGGAGCAGATATCTGGTCCCAGGGAGGGCTGCATGACATGGCACCCACTCCATTGTGGCTGGGGCGCCGAGGGGGGTCAACGGCCCATCCCATTAGAAAATTCCTAGACTCTTAGGGGTGCCCCTCAGCCCGCCCTAAAGTGTAGTGTACCATTTTCAATTTTTTTCTTTGTTTACAAAACTTGCCTTTGCGCAGAGGGGCAGATTGGTGTGCCAATCTGGCGCCTGGGTGGCCAAACCTTACTGCCCCACCTACTGGGGGGCCTGTCCCACCATTCTTGGGGGCCCTCTCCCCCTCACCCCAAATGGAGGTGGGTGTACCTCACACAGCCCAGTGGGTGGGGCAGTAAGGTTTGGGCACACCGGGGCCAGATTGGCACATCAATGTGCCTCTGTGCACCGAGGGGAGTTGGGTTACCAAAGGAAAAAAGTGAAAATGGTGGAACGCTTTTTAGGGGAGGCTTTTGGGGCAACCCAAAGGGTCGGGGAATTTTCTAATGGGATGGGGCATTGACCCCCTCCCCACCCGCAATGGAGTGGGTGCCATGTCATGCAGCCCTCCCTGGGACCAGATATCGGCTCCTAGGAACGGACGCCCGAGCCCAGAGAGGAGTGCAGGACAGCCCCCCCCTTATCTGCCGCTGGGTAGGGCTACATGAGATGGGCCGCCCCTCCAATTGGGGTGGGGGTGGTGAGGTGCACCCCCTTCACATTAGAAGATTCCACAGCGGTGTAGGGGGCCCCTCCGCCCCCGCTAAATGGCAGCCTGCCATTTTGAATTGTGTTCTTTGTTTACTATACCTGCCTTGGCGCAGAGGGGCACATTGGTGTGCCAAACTGGCGCTGGGGTGCCCTAACCTTACTGCCCCACACACTGGGGGGGGCCTGTCCCACCATTTTTGGGGGCCCTCTCCCCCCACCCCAAATGGAGGGTCGGTGTATCTCACGCAGCCGTTTGTAGGAGGCCCAGGGAGGCCTGCATGAGGAGCCCCCGCCACCCATTTGGTGTGAGGGGGGAAGAGTGCCCCCAAAAATGGCGGGACAGGCCCTCCAGTGGGTGGGGCAGTAAGCTTTGGGCACCTTGGCGCCAGATTGGCACACCAATGTGCCCCTCTGCACCAAGGCAAGTTTTGTAAACAAAGAAGAAAATGGAAAATGGGCTGAGGGGCACCTTAAACCGCCAGGTAATTTTCTAATGTAATGGGGGTGACCCTCTACCCCCACACCAAATGCAGGGGAGGGCATCACATGCAGCCCTCCCTGGGGTCAGATGCCCCTTCCTAAGACCAGATATCTGCCCCTAGGGAGGGCTACAAGGGGTGCCCCCATTCCCCCTTGGGGTGAGGGGGAGAGGCCCGTCCCCCTTTTCTGTAAAATAAATCCCTGGTGGCTAATGCCCCCCCGCCCCCACTCCCACCCAAAAGTCCCTTATTTTATATTTGCCCCCTTCCCTAGGGGCAGATGATCAGCCAACTGCCCCCAGGGTTTATTAGATATGTGCCCCCATGCTTTGGGGGATGGGGGGAGGGCTGCTTACTGTAAGCAGCCCCCCCCCCCACATCACAAACATATCCCTGGTGGTCCAGTGGCCATTGCTGGTCACGGATCGAGCACTCTGCGCCGATCTATGAGCAGCAATGCTTTAAAAATGGTGTCTTTAGAAAGGGAAGAATCTCCCCTTTCCAACGACACCATTTGTTCTACAATCCATGGTGGCCTAGTGGGCCCCAGGGCCCCAAACCCCTCCCACCTCCCTTCGAAATGTAATTTTTGTTTTCTTTTTTTTTTCACCCCTGGGGGCAGATGTCACTCAAGGTATCGTTGGAAAGGGGAGGATCTCCCCTTTCCAACGATACCGGCCTCGATCTCCGGCTTGAAATACAGCTAGAGATCAACGCAGAGTAAGTTGAACACTCACCTTCTGTTTTCACCGCGTCAGCCGAAAATGGCTGCCGCAGTGAATTTACTTTCAATTTTATGTCTGCGTGCATCACGCACGCCGACGTGAAATTGAAGGAAATCCAACCCCTGGGCCATGAAGAGGAACCTCCCCCTCACATAGCGCGTGGGTTGGATTACAGTTTTGTGCGATCCCTGCTTTGCAGAGATCGCACAAAAGAGTACCTGAAAGGACGAGCTATCTCGTCCTTGGCAACAGGGAGGTAATCCCAAGGACGAGATAGCTCGTCCTTGGCACTAATGAGGTTAAAAAACCACGAAATTACATTTAAACTGTAACTTTTTACATTCCTGCGAAGTCCTGTTGCAAAGATAAAAGTCTTAAGTCTATTCATAAAATAGTCTTTTGAGGCAAATGGACTGCCTTTGTCTTCCAAATATAGTCCTGTACTTCCAGGCTGCTCTAGAGTTTGCTTTGAAGCTCCCAGTGGAAGTCATGGGATATGTGATTTTCTTTTTCACATGTCCGTGTCCCAGAGTCCCTATTGTAAGATTCTTCAGCCCAGACAAAATTCTGATGCCTAGGCTGTTCAGTGCTTTTTGTCCATTCAAAGTTTTCCAAGGTAGCAATCGGCATTCGTGTGTCCTAGCATCTATGGTGGCTCCTTCTTTCTGGGGTAAGGCCACTCCTTTAGTCAGCCAAAGGTCCCTTGGGCCATGGCAGAAAGACCGGTTCTGGAGCTTGCAAAATCCAGCCAATGCATTTTAATTCCTTTATTTTCTTTGTTTTTGTTCTGAATCAAAAACAAGCATGTTGAATAAAACATCCCATATATGTTCCCCAGCAAAACCCCCTTTACATTGCTAGGCAAGGACAAGTTTTTATTCAACATTGTACTTTTAAAACGGGCATTTTCTTTTGGTTTGCAAAAGCCATTTTTGACACCTGCTGAAAGCTGCTAGGATTTCTCTTATAAATTTGTTTTTTCTCTCTTCCACCTGGCTTCCCAATATTGTTTTGCAGCCCTATTCAGTTTTTTTATCCAGCAGTCTGTTCAAGCCACAGGTTCACTGAAATTGACATATGCCCTTAGAGCTAGGATCTATTTAAAGCGTTGATTTTTGACATTTTGTAACCCAAAAGTTAAGCGTTTTCTCGCACCGCTGAAAGTGAAGTTTCTTCGATTGACATTAGCCTTTCATTCAGGGATAATGCTCTCTTCTGCTGAAGCACAATGTGAATATGGATGGGAACTTTTTGCAAGCAGCTGAGCAGCGCAGTCTTTTTTTCAATACGCTTCTTTTGGTACACACAAGAACACACACTGGCACTTTTTCTCGGTGTGCTCCCTGTTCCAACTTGCCCAATATGTGTTTGGCAAGATGGTGCAGCCATCCTTTTGTCGCTGCCAAACGCAGTTTTGATGCAATGGTGCTCCAAGGAGCTAGCCACAGCCATTTTGCTGTTGACTGCAGAAGAACAGCTTGGTTATGGATGGGAATTCTGCAGAGTGGGTCAATGTAGCCGAGAGTATTGCATCTCGTCTTCGAGAATCAAAAGGGGACGTCGACATTGGCGTGCCTGTAACCACTATCTCTAACGTGACGTGTAGTGTACCCAAAATCCCTCACGTGTTGAGGTCCCTCAGATTGTTTTTTTCTGCCCAGCATACTGGTCGCCTTATTTGGAGTTTGTCCAGAGAAATTGCTATAGTTTTCTTTGACCTTTGGTCATATATATGTATATGTATATATATATATATGTGTATATATATGTATGGTCGGTGCTGATGACCACGTGGCCGGGCCTTCTGGCAATGTCCCTTTCTGAGAATGCCTTTTCCTTTCCTCTTTGTTCCCTGGGTCTCTTACTCACCATTTCATTCCTCCGCTATGGAGAGGACTCCATTTAGGTTTTGTCCTGTTTGCAGGGCCAAATTCCCTTGGAAGGATAAACACCATAAATGTAACTGGTGTTTACCCCTTAATCACGACGAGATGGTTTGTGCGGCTTTCAAGCTTCTGCGCCCGAAATCTTTGAAGGAGTGCCATGTCAAGCGGTGGACAGCCTACGGAATGTCGCAGGCCGAGTCTGGTTCTCCCGCTGCCACAACCGCCGATTGTGACGAGGGGCTGAGTGACGAACAAGCCTCCGATTCAGAGGCGATTGATCTCGGCGGAGCATTCTCGCTCTGCGTCATCTGTCCCCAACCCGCTAGGCAAGACTCATGTCCTGCTATGGGGAATGGACACCCCGGCGACATAGACTAACATGTTCCCCAAACTAAAGACAGAACCCCAGGGACGTTTTTCGATGAAACAGTCGAAGCGGTCCATAGCACCAACAGGCACACCGAAAGCTTCGGCCCTGCCCGCCGACCGTCTGGGTCGGCAGCCCTCCCCACAACCGCAGACGCGTCTTGCGACTGGGCCTGGTAAATCGAAGGGCACTGACCCCAATAGCCACCATTCTGTCTCGACTCATTGAAAGAAAGAGTCCACGGCCGATAAAGCCCCGGTTCTGCCGAAAGTAGACACGCAACCAGAGGCGCGTACTATAGAACTTCCCGATGCTGAAGTGATTTCTGAAAGCATCGTCAGGATCACTTTGACAGATTCTCACAAGCAACAATCCAAGGATTCATCGAAACCCAAGGACAAGCACAAGGATTCATTGAAACCCATAGATAGGCCGAATAATTTACTGGAACCTACAGAAAGGCCCAAAGAAAAACAAATGCGTGTCAACCGTCAGAACCCGGAAAAGACTTTTCGGAAGCTCCTGAGGAGATTTCTTCGGCATTAAAGAAAAATTCTCGACCTTTGCAAACAGAAGATCCAATAGAAGAGCCCTTTCCACCCCTGGACCGTTCTGGTTCATCTGTTTGGACCAGAGAAAAATTTGAAGGATGCATGGACATTCTACAGAGATTTGTAGAACTCTCTGAGAAGTCCACACCGAGAGGTCTAGGGAGGGAAATCCCCCTCTCCCTGTGGCTAAGCTGCAGAGGGTCTTTGACCCTACTTAAGAAGAGGAGGAAGAGGAATTTGTTTATGACCTCACTGAGGAGGAGGCTCAAAATGAAGATCTTTTTGTCGACTCTGAGGAGGTACATTTAGACCCCACAGAGGGTTGGGGAGAAGACTCGGATCCCATTGATCCGTGCCCCTGGCAATCACCTACTGCAACACCGGAACCTCATGCCTTGTGCTTGGACTCCCCTCCAACCACCCCCACTTGACAGGCCTCCCTGGTTGACGATCAAATGGCTTTCAACGCCATATTGAGGAAGGCAGCGGAACACTTCAACATTGCTACTCAAGAAGATGTTCCAGAGGCTGATTTTGTAGAAGACATTTTGAAAGAAAAAACCACCTGCCAGCCAAGCTTTTCCTCTACTAAATTCAATTTAGAATAGATTGGCCCCTTCTTTATTAACACCGTCACTTACTAGAGCAGTGAATCCAAGGATAGAGAAACTTTTTCGACCCTCCCACTCTACATCAGGGGTCATTCTACTCCAGATTCACTGGTTGGTACAACTACTAGGAAAAGGGCAGCGGTTCCCCCATTTACTGGGGAGGCACCCCCTGACAAGGAATGTCAGACACTTTACGCTCTGGGAAAAAGGATCGCAGCGGCTTACTCCCCTCGCATCGCAAACAATATAACGTTGTTGGCCAACTATGCTGATGCGCCTTGGGCCAAGCTAAAAGAAGGCCTTCAAGAAGTCCCGGAGCCACTGCGAGCCTGTCTACTCTCAACAGTGGCAGAGAGCAGGCAAGTTAACCAAAGTATGTTGAAAGATACTTTGGATGCAGCAGAGACGGCCGGAAGGTCTTTGGCTCAGGGTACCTTCCTGAAAAGGCACGCATAACTAGGAACTCTGGGTTCAAGCCAGAAACACAAGCTTCACTTATAAATAAACCAGTGGAGGAGACTAATTTATTTGGAAAAGCAGTGGATGAAGCCCTCGAAACTGCACAAAAGGAGCATGACACTCTTAAGACTCTGGATCAGATCCCACAGAGACCTTCACAAAGAAGGGGGAGTGGGAATAGATGTTACTTTCGTGGGCAACGATTCCCTCAAAATCAATACAGCTCAGGAAATAACTGGTCCTCTCCCCAAGGAACCAGCAGCTACACCACCCCATACCCCACAAGGGGGCAAAGACATGGTAAAGGAAGGGGCCGGAATTCTACCCCTCGAGACTACCCGGCCTCAGGCCAGAAAAGACCCACAGTTCTGGGTCCCCTCCCATGCATCCCCGGTCGGTGGCCGATAACTTCTTTTCTTCAAGCATGGTAGGGAATAACTACAGACCAGTGGGTGTTTAAGACAGTCACCCACGGGTACTGTATAGAATTCTGCTGGACCCCACAGGTCAGACCACCGCGAGCAAGATGCCTGATGCCAGAACATCTGCGCATCCTACTACAAGAAGTAGAGGCCCTGCAGTAAAAGGGTGCCATAGAGGCAGTATCTCTTCTACAGGTTAACGAGTGATTTATTCAGTGTACTTCCTTGTACCCAAAAAGGATCTCACTATGTGCCCTGTACTAGATCTGCGCCCAGCGAACAAATTTGTGAAATCCAAATGTTTTGTATGATAACTCTGCAAGAAGTAATTCCCCTGCTCTCACAGGGGGGTTACATGGCAACATTGGACATGAAAGGTGCATACTTTCATATTTCAATGTTGCTGGCGCACAGAAAATACCTCAGATTCATGATACAAGACCAGCACTATCAGTTCAAAGTTCTACCCTTCGGCATTGCCTTTGCACCAAGGGTATTTACAAAGGTAGTGGCAGGAGCAGACCTGCTCAGACAATCCATCCCAGTTTATCCTTACCTCGACGACTGGCTCATAACAGGGTATTCCTACGAAACCTGTCTGTCAAATACCCAAAGAACAATAGGTCTTTTATTCAGTCTGGGGTTCTCCATCAACAAGAAGAAATCCAGCGTAGACCCCTGTCAGCTCAAGCCGTTCCTAGAGGCTCTAATTCGAACAAAGGACTGCCTCGTCTTCCCCTCCAACGAGAGGGTCAAAAACATGCTGTTTAAAATCCCTCAATATGTAGCCAGTCGAGAGGTGACGGTACGCAAAGCTATGCGACTGTTGGGAATGATGGCATCATGTATGTATTTGGTTCCTCACGAGTGCTTGCGCAGGCGTCCAATGCAGGAGTGGCTCAACAGCCAGTGGTCTCAGGCCAGCGGACAATGGGATGATCCAGTGGTTGTCTCGCCAGCCCACGTTCTCTCACTACGGTGGTGGTCGAGGGAGAACCTCTTGAAAGGGAAATCCTTCACCACCACCGCAGTGGAGGCCACTCCAACTACAGACGCATCTCTCACAGGGTAGGGAGCTCACCAGCTTCATCAGACAGCGCACAGAGTTTGGTCGTCAGACATAGCATCCAACCACATAAACCTGTTGGAACTGTTAGCGGTATAAAAGCACTGAAAGCATTTTAGACTCAACTGCAGGGAAAGACGGTCCTGATCCTCACAGACAGCACCACGGCCACGTACAGTCTGAACAAACAAGGGGGCACTCACTCTCCAGGACTGTGCCAGAACATTTGGAAGTGGGCTCTCAAACACATGTTTCTGTTGTCTCAACATGTTCCAGGGGAACTCCATCTTCTGGCAAACATACTCGGCAGAGATTTCCCACTACCAATAGAGTACGAATGGCGATTACACGAACATATCGTCTCCAACGTTTTAGCAGAATGGGGTTTTCCAGAGAGAGACTTGTTAGCAACTCTGGAGAACGCTCAATGCGAAGATTACGCCTCCGTTCTGGATAACATGGTCAGGGAAATTTGTTGACTCCCCCGGACTCCCCTGCTCAACAAGATAGCGCTCATCTGATGGTGATGGCACTATCTCCTCCAATGAAATTGCCTTGCCCGTACAACATGTCGCAAGACAAAGGGGAGACCCTTCACCCATGGCCACAGACATTGAATTTAGCGGCCTGGCTCCTGAAATCATAGTTCGTGCACTTGCAACTCCCTCAGAGATGTATGGACATACTCAGGGAGGCAAGAATATTTAACACATGATATTGCTATTCCAGTAAGTGAAAGTGTTTTGTCATCTGGTGCAACTCGAAGAGCGTCAACCCAATTGATTGCTCTCCTACACATATTGTTTTGTACCGGACTCATTTACTCGACTCAGGACTGGTCTTTAACTCTCTAAAGGTTCACTTAGCTGCTCTTTCAGCCTACACTACATCACAACAAAAGGCGGTGTGGTGGAAGATACCAGTTATTAAGGCTTTCATGGAGGCATAAAGAGAATTCACCCTTCCATTTCTAACCTAGCTCCCGAATGGGACCTAAACGTGGTGTTGACTAGACTTATGGGGTCTCCTTTCGAGCCCATGCATAAGGCAAGTCTCAACTACAAGACTGCCTTTTTAATAGCCATTACTTCCATTAGGAGAGTCAGTGAACTACAAGCGCTCTGTTGTAGACCCCTTAGTAACAGTTCAGAGATAAGGTGGTTCTGCGTACTCACCCTAGGTTTGCGCCTAAATTCATTTCAAAGTTTCATGTGAACCAATTCATAGAACTACCAACTTTCTTTCAGAATCCCTCAAACATGGGAGAAAGAAGCCTGCACACACTGGATGTACGCAGAGCAGTCATGTTTTACATGGAAAGAACTCGGCCACTAAGAAAGACAAATCAGTTTTTCAGTGGCAGCGGGTAGAGTGGGAGACCCTGTCTCCAAATCTATCTCTAGGTGGATTGTCAAATGCATCACACTCTGCTACACTCTTGCTAAGAGAGAACTGCCCTTTAAGCCTTGAGCGCATTCTACTCGAGGCACTGGGGCTTCCATAGCATTCATTGCAAATGTTCCCCTAGAGTCCATTTGCAAAGCGGCAACCTGGAGTTCTGTACACAACTTTACAAAACACTATTGCCGAGACACTCATTCTAGGTCAGAGTCTCAGGTGGCACAAGCAGTACTAAGACATCTTTTCACTGCTGTTCCTTTGCTTACTGATGACCTGCATTACTTACCGTAAAAGCATTTGATCATTGTATCTGCTTAGATTCATATGCGCCCACCCTTCCTCCCCGCTCGGATGGAAGGAACATAGACTTCTACTGCTTTTTCTCTCTTTTCTGTATTCACTCACGATAGTCATAAGGCTCCCTCACGACAGAAAAAATACAGTCAGAGGGACCTCGATGCGTGAGGGATTTTGGGTACACTAAACTTCATAGGGATAGTGTTACAGGCAAGCCCATGTCGACGTCCCCTTTCGATTCTCGAAAGACAAGATGTAATACTGCACGGTGACCACTGGATGTCGGACTATATGCACAGCATTTGAATCTAAGCAGAAACAATCATCAGAAATGCTATTACGGTGAGTAATGCATGTCATCAGTAAGCAGGAGGGCATCAGGTCCCCAGTGCTCTCCAGAAAGCCATAGCCATAGGACTTGTGGCACTGGGCCATCGCCCAAGAGATGTTCCTCATGTCTTTTCACGTGGCAGGAGTCAAGAACTCAATCGGCAACTACTTCAGCAGGGAGCTCGGCTCTTGCCATGAGTCGGAACTCTGTCAGGATCAAGTGGACTGCCTCTTCCTCAAATGGGGCAGACCCCAGAATGACCGGTTTGCGATGGTGGTGAATTACAAATGCCAGAAATTCGCCAGCAGGTTCCACCAGCCGAGGAGCATGGGGGGACGCGTTTTCCTTCCTGTGGGAAAGCCTGTTCCTGTACGCGTTCCCTCTGTTGCCTCTCTTTCTGCGAATCATCAACTCAAGTGGTGCCGATGCAGGATGATCCTCGTTGCCCTGGCAGATTTTGTGCCCAGATCTTCTCAGCCTGTCAACATCACAAGCTGCCAGTAGTCGCGGATCAGCTCGCCAGAGGAGGTGCAATCCTACATCACGTCCGAGGGTCGCTGTACTTGAAGGCTTGGCCCCTGCAGCCTTAGAGTTAGGAGGTACGAGTTGCCGGCAGATGTCAGGGAGGTCCTTGCCAGAGGGTTGTCTACTCTCAAGTGCTATGGACACAAGTGGAAGCGTTTTGCAACTTGGTGCTGGATGCAGAAGATAAATCCTTTGAGGGTCACGGCCCTGCAGATTCTGCCATACTTGTTGTACTTGGCTAAGGCAGGCCTGGCGCACATCTCTATCAAGGTGCATCTGGCGGGTATGTACCGCTACACAAGGGCTCCAGGGCGGTCTTCTCTTTGATCCCACCGTCTAGTCGAGGAGTTCCTCCAAAGGACTGTTTCGACCGTTCCCGCCGGTGAAGGCTCCTGCGGGTACTGTAATGTGGTACTGGCGAGGCTCATCGTGGGCCCCTACGACCTTATCCATCATGCCCCTCTCAGGTTCTTCTCATGGGCAATAGCTTTCCTCATGGCCATCAGCTCTGCTCGGAGGGTAGGTGAGATCCAGGCCCTATCCTGCAAACAGCCTTATTTGACTTTTTACGAGACCAGGTTGGTGGTGCGGACGCACCCCTCCTTCATGCCAAAGGTTCTGTCGGAATTCCACCTCAACGAGCCTTTGGTGTTGCCTGTGTTCTTTCTGAAACCTTTGTCGCTGGCAGAAAGGACTTTGCAATTGCTGGATGTGGCTCATGCTCTGAAGTTCTATGTGGCACGCACAGTGTTTCCGGAAGATGTCTCAACTATTCGTGAAATTTGGTCCTGTGAACCATGGGAAGGCCTTGTCCAAGGCTTCCATCGCCAGGTGGCTCTCCGGCTGTATATCACACTGTCACCGGTTGGCAAATCGATTGCTGCCTGGCCGTCCGAGAGCCCATTCCACCAGAGCGATCGATGCGATGAATGTTGGGGAGAATTCTCAAAATGTGCTAATGCCTCTCTACCTTGGCGCCTCCCAGCTCTTTTGCTAAACTTTGGGGCTTTTCTGTGTTTATTTTCTTTGGTTATGGAGTTTTAAAATACTCCATAGGCATCTTTTTTATTTGTCACACAGCACCCTCAGTGCAGTGACACAGGGAAGCCTTTTAGGCTGTCCCAAGGTTTAAATACCTTCTGTGGGATAAACTCCTGTTTCCCAGAGAATGTAAAGTGAAATTGACTTTATTAGTCTTTCCAAATGTGTAGACCTAGCTCACACCATCTTACAATGGAAAGCTGGAGGTGTTACAAAGTACCCCCCATGTCTAGATACTCATGTAACAGTAAAATGTTAACATTTTCTCTCAGAATGGCTGGTGGCAGTGGTTTTACAACGAACTACCATAACGTTAAATCGCGCGAGCCATGTTTTTCAAGATGGCACCATGTCTTTGTGGAAAGGTCCTTCTAGAGTTTTTCTCTGCACGTCAAACCAGGTTTGGTCTCTTTGTTCATCTGCCTTTGGAGGCCTTCAGGAGTGAAACTCGCCTCTGGCTCCAGAGTATCTGGGGTAGTCAGGAAGTGTGGGAGGTGCTCGAAACTCCCTGTGCTTAGTCTCCTAGGAGACCCAAATGATCTCTGTGGTGATTGGCTGGCTGACTGTCCGGCAAGGACAGCCACCCTGCTGGGTGAGTGACAGCCAGGCTGGAATGAAAGGGAGAGAACTGTTTAAAAGGCGAGTCTCTTGGACTGGAAAGCAGTAGACCACTGGAAAGAAAGAACCGAAGACCAGCTAGAAGAGGACGGCTGTTGCAACTCATGGACCGTTGGTTTGCCCGGTGAAGCCCTGCTGCAGGTCCGAAGTTCCAACATCTCGACAGAGAAACCCCTTCAAGGACCATGACTTCCTTTGAGTTGGTAGGACCAATCAACTCGTAAGCCACCTGGATACCATTCTCGAAGCTGGTTAGGATTAACCATGGGGAAGGACACCAGCTTGTGTGCTTGAACAGCTACTCGAACTGAAGTGACTCCATTTTGTTTGCATTTTCCAATGATCCCGCGCAGTGCAGGAGTCTCCCGACGTCCTCCCTATTGTCCCCACGACTGAGGCTCGGGAACAGTGAGATCCGCAGGAACTGCCAGGAACCAACGACTTCAGCTGCATTTGTTTCTTCATACTAAGGTACTGTGCCAACCCGATTGAGAGAAAAGACTTTTCCGTTTGATACCAGAACACTAGCCCATTGACTTTGGCCTAGGCCTATTGACTTGAATTGAACTCTTCTGGTGAACTGAAACTATTTGCACTGTCTAACAGGTATATGTGATCTATTCTACTTCCCTTGTGCCTTTTTGCTCACTTCTAAGTAACTGAACTGCCATTTGGCTCCTATTTCAGGGGAGCTCCAACTGTCTTAAAAATCAGAGTTTTGTATTGAAGTGTACTGGTATATAATATTAAGTTGCCTCCTTCTAGTCAAATGTTTTCTAAATGATTGTGTAATAAATTAATAAGTGTTTTACCAAGAAACCTTGAGTATAAGTGTCTACTTGAACCACTGTGATTGGAAGTCCTCTTTGTAACTTCTTGTACTGCTCACATTCACTTTGAGATGAGCCTAGCTGCTCAGCTCGCTACCAAAACCTGTGTGGTACAGACTTAAACCAAAGGTTGGTTTGCCTTACACCTGTAGTCTTAATTGTGGGCGGTGGTCCCAGGGGGTACTGCATGCAATTCTGCCTAACAACAACTGCATTCTCCAGCATGGGCTCTGGCATAGATTCACATGATCATGAATATTCCCAGTCAGGCTGGGAATCCTCGGTAAAAGAAAAAAGTTTCACTTTTGTTTATAAATTCTTTCTCCTATAAACCAATCACTGAGCTCTGGGTCATACTGCACCCAGCCTATGACTGCCCTCTCCCTAAGCCCCTTCGCTGGCAGCCATCTTCAGATTCCTACCGCAAGTTCAAGTGGTGGGTGTCCTCGCGTTTCGCTCTTAGAGCTTTCATGCCTTTTTTTTTGCGCTTTTTTTGGCTAGGAAAATCCTATTTTTGTTAATCGAGCCTGTGTGCTCCATCGTTTGTCCATCCGATCAACAGTGATCCATTTTTCGACAGCTTTCATCGCCCCTCGAGTGAAAATCGTCAAGGGTTTCTTCTTGGAAGTTTCCAGAAGACCATCAGGCCTACACCGCGCAGGATCATGCTGGAGAAGGACGGGGCTTCCCTCTTGTAGCTCTGCACCAGCTGCGGGTTGCAGAATGTTTTCGAGGACAAGCATGCCCGGTACCTGTATTGTCTCCACCCGACGCACAAGGAAGAAGACTGTGAGATCTGCCTCCAAGCGCACGATGAAGGATCGGCATGTCCGACTGGCGATGTTGCTTAAGGCCAGGGCCTCTACCCAGTGTGGTTCACAGGGGCATGCCTCCTCCAGATCCAGCCAGCCAGAGCGGGCTGCTAAGTCCTTTAAGGGAGAATTCTCATACGTGTACTAAATCCCTTCAACTTAGAGACCCCCGACAACTTTGCTAGATTTTGAGGACTTGATTTTTTTACCTGGAGAGAGTGTGACCCTTTTCCCATTCATGCGTTTTGAAATGTGTTTTACTCTTGTGTTTTCTTTGGTTATGGAGTTTTAGACAACTCCATAGGCATCATCTTTTCATTTGTCGCACAGCACCCTCGGTGCAGTGGCACATGGAAACCTTTTCAGGATTTCCCAAGGTTTAAATACCTTCTCCGGGATAAATTGTTTCCCAGAGTAAGTAAAGTGAAATTGACTTTACTAGTCTTTTTAAATTCTTAGACCCAGCACACCCGATCTTACAATAGACTGCTGGAGGGTTTACTTAGTATCCCCTGTGTCTAGATACTCATGTAGCAGTCAAAGGCTACCCTTTCCTCTCAGAATGGCTGGTGGCAGTGCTTTTACAACGAACTACCAGGATATTTCCTGACCGGGAGCGTCAGTAGCGTTAAATCGCGGGAGCCATGTTTTTCAAGATGGCGTCTGAGCCCCCTCGGTTTAATCAGGTCCCGGTCTTCTTTTTTCGCCATTTCTTTTTGGAAAGGTCCATCTAGAGTTTGTCTCTGCGCTCCAAACTAGGTTTGGTCCCTTTGTTCCTTTGGCCGGCTTCAGGAGTGAAGACCAACTCTGGCGCCCGAGTGTCTGGGGTGGGCAGGAAGTGAGGGAGGTGCCCAAAACTCCCTGTGTGTAGTCTTCTCCTAGGAGACCCAAATGCACTCTGTGGTGATTGGCTGGCTGTCCGGCAAGGACAGCCACCCTGCTGGGTGAGTGACAACTAGGCTGGAATGAATTGGAGAGAACTGAATTAAAGGCGAGTCTCTTGGCTTGGAAGGCAGAGTCGACCACTGAAACGAAAGAACCGAATATAAGCTTGAAGAGGACGGCTGCTGCAACTTCTGGACTGTTGGTTTGCCCTGTGAAGCTCTGCTGCCGGTCCGAATCGCCAAGTTCATCTTGACAGAGAGCCCTTCAAGGACAACTTCTCCCTTTGAGTTATTGGGACCAATCAACTCGACACTAAGCCACCTAGATACCAATCTTAGAGATGGTTGTATTTTCCTCAGAGTGCTGCAGGAAAACCGAATAACCAGGGAGAGGGACAACAGCTTGTGTGCTTGACTACAGCTACTGGAATTGAAGATTTGCCAGTTGCCACCTTTTTGACCAGTCTCAGTGCAGGAGTCCCCCAACGTCCTCCGTCTTGTCCCCACGACTTAGGCCCAGGAACAGTGAGATCTGCAGGAACTGCCAGGAATAGAGGTCATCAGCTGCATTTTTTTCTTCATTTGTAAAGGTACTGTAAAATCAGACTGAGAGTACTTGCCTCTCACAGTGAAAGTGCTTGAAACTTTCCCAACTCACAGGTCTAATCAGCTTGTGACCCAACATGATTCTTCTTGCTACAAACTATTCCTAAGAAAGAGACTTTTCCGTTTATGTACCAGAACTCCTTTTGTCCTATCCAAGAATTTAGTACATTGACTTTGGCCTAGCCTATTGAATTGAATTGACTCTTCTGGTGAACTCTAAATATTTGCACTGTCTAAGAATAACTGTAACCTTTCATGTTCTAATAATCTTTGCCTTTTTACTCCTCTTGAAAAGTATTTCTGAAATAGTGTTGAAGTGCATTTGTGTGTTATATAATTGCCTCCTTCTTATGAATGTTTTATAACTAACAGATTAATAAGTATTTATCAAAGAAACCTTGTATAAGAGTTTGCTTGAACACTTGTGATTGTAGACCTCTGTGTAACATTACTGCTCCCATTCCCCTCTTGAGATAAGCCTGGCTGCTCGGCTCCGCTATCAAAACTGTGTAGTACAGACTTACACCAAAGTTTGGTTTTGCTTACACCTGTAGTCCTAGTTGTCTGTAGTGGTTGCAAAGGGTACTGCATTCAAACTTTGCCTAACACTTTGAGGGCGCTCCATCTGTGGAGGCCCAAGACCAGACCAAGCACTGCGAGTCCACTTCCGCCAGGGTCGCCGCACAAGCGGGTCCCGCGAAGGTCAGGGCGCGTACATTGTCTTCATCAGCCTCAATCTCCAGACATCGCGCCTGTTCTTCTAATAGAAAGCTAGGTACCCCGGGGAAGCTGCCAGAGAAGGCTAAGCAGGACAAGGTGTCCGACCTGCTAGCTAAGGCCTAGGTGATCCAGGCCAAATCGTCCTCAATCGAGATGGTAGCTGCCGCCCTCTCAAAGGCGAAAATTGGCTGAGCCGGCCCAGGGTGCCCCAGCAGCAGTCATGGTGAGACTCTCCCAGGCGGGAGGCGTCGGCCAAACCTACAGAGAAGACTCCAAAAAAGAGGATGCCAGACCTTAACCCGAAACCGACCCCTCAGGACCCGAAGAAGGGGGTGGGCATGGATGTACTCCAGGGCATGGATATCTTGTCCTCCGATGTAAAATTCCGTTCACACCATCCCGGAGGAGGGTGATGGTGGTGGTGACGATGAGGAGCTGCCCGCTAGTGGCGGCAGCAACTACGTCGGCGTGGGAGACGGCATATGCGCTCGCCTTTCGACCCTGTTTCCCAGGCACCTCCCAGAGATGTGGTGCAGAATATGCTCTCGACCTTTGACACGCTGGTGTTGGCGATTCAGAAGAGGATGCAAACAGCACCACCAGCGACAACATTGTTGACACTTACACACAGGGTTTCTTGATAAACGCTTGTTAATTTATTTACCAGTCAGTTAATATAAGCCTTCTTCAGAAGGGAGCACTGTAAAACACCACACAAAAACTTCAGAATTAGACAATCTTAGTTCAGAATCAGTAAGTACCCATTTGGGATGGCATACAGCAGAGACCTGCACCCTCAGGTGACTTCAACTGCTAGGGTGATGTTGACATGTATGTATTACTGTTGGCATTCAGAATTAGTTAAGAGCAAGTAGAAAGGGAAAAGATTATTAGAGCAAACAAGACACCCCAAATATTTCTTAAACGGGCATATACTTTCAGGTCCCCCAATAAGAATCATTCAGTTAAACAGACTAAGCCAAAGTCAATATGCAAGAGTCTAGATGGACTGAAGCACTTCTTTGAAGGTAAGTAGAAAAGTCTTTGCACAATGTATCAGAGGTCTTTGAAAAAAAAAAAGATGAATCAATGTAGGGCCACAAGCTGATTAGACTTGTGAGGGTAGAAGATGCAAGCAACTCTACAGTGAGAGGTAAGTTCTCTTAGACTTTGTACAGTACCCTTTAAAATGAAGAAAAGATGCAGCAGATGACTTGTTCCTGGGCCTCAGTCGTGGGGACAAGAGGGAGGACATCCGGGGGACTCCTGCACTGGGACGTTCAAAACTCACAACCGGCAAACTTCACTTTCAGCTCCTCGCGTCTACAGCAAATGGCAACACTGCGGATCCTGGCTGTCGAGATGGACTTTCTTTGCTTGTGGGGTCCCGCACTCAGTTAAGGGGGCTCAGGCTCAGGCAGTCCTGCTTCCTGGGAGTCCAGAGGATCTCCCTGGAGCTCTTGGCCAACTTAAAAGCAACGCACACAAACCTTGCTCTACGGTTTCCAGCAGCAACTGTGGCAATTCAACCAGCTCCGAGATGATGTGCAGGTGGCTTACTTTGGAGTTGATTGGTCCCACCAACACAAGGGGAGAAGTCGTCCTTGCAGGGGCTTCTTCATCGATGCAAATTTGGCGTTTCGTCACTGCAACAGGGCTTCACCGGGCAAACCAACGGTCCAGGAGTTGCCGCATTGCATCAGGCGTCCTCTTCAAGTTGTTCTTTAGTTCCTTTGTCCAGTGGTCGACTCTGCCTTCCAAGCCAAAAGACTTGCCTTTTATACAGTTCTCTCCCTTTCATTCCAGCCTAGCTGTCACTCACCCAGCAGGGTGGCTGTCCTTTCCCGGACAGTCAGCCAATCAAGACAAAGTGCTTTTAGATCTCCTAGGAGTCTAAGCACAGGGAGTTTCGGAAACCTTCCTCACTTCCTGCCTACTCCAGACACCCTGGAGCCAGAGGTGGGATTCACTCTTAAATCCCGCCAAAGGCAAAACAAACAATGGGACCAAACCTGGTTTGGTGCGCAGAGTAACTCTCAAGAAGGACCTTTCCACAAAGAAATGGTGAAAAAAGACGACCAGGGCCATTTTGACAAAAATGGCACTCTTGGGTGCTTTACTGCAGCTGCGAACGCAGCCCGCGGTAAATGCACATCATGGTAGTAAAAACTAAACCACTGCCACTAGCCATTCAGTGAGGAAAGGGTAACATAAAATGTTACTTGAGAAGCTAGACAAAGGGGATACTAGGTAACCCCTCCAGCACCTGATTGCAAGATAGTGTGCTGGGTCTAGAATAGTTAACAGTTTATCCCAGAGAAGGTATTTCAACCCTAGGAAATCTTAGAGACTTCCCTGTGTCACTGCACTAAAGGTGCTGTGTGACACTATGTAAAAGATAATGCCTATGGAGTTTGTCAGACTCCACAACCAAAAGAAACGCAGTGTACAAAAGAAATAACATTAAAATACATGAGAGAGTGGGGAAAAAAGGGTCTTGCTCTCTCCAGGTTAAAAAACATCAAGTCCTTAAAATCCAGCAAAGTTGCTAGGGGTCTCTAAGGTAGAGGGAATTGGCACATTTCTGAGAGTCCTCCCTAACAGAGGGGAAGAAATTGGACGCCATGGGAAGTAAGGTGATTTACTCAGCGACCACAGTCAAAGCAGCCAACGTCTTAGCGAGCCTGGCAAGGTACGACTGGGAGCTATGGTAAAAGATGGCGCTGATCCTGGATTTCCTCCCCAAGAACAAGCTGGTAGAGGCAATAGAGATCCTTCAGGAGGGAGAGGTGGTGTCGGAACACGCCGTCACCGTGGCCCTGGACATCGCAGACACAGGGTTCCGCCAGATGGGGAGCAGGGTCTGTCGCCGTGGCTGGCTCAAGGCCACCAACTTCAGACAAGATGTCCAGATGAGAGTCCTGGACATGCCGTTCAACGACAATCTCTTCGGCAAGGCAGTCTGCCCTGGGAACGCTGCAACAGCACCGTCCATCCTTTTATCCCTCAGGAGGGAAGTCAGGGAGATCTTAGAAGAGTTTTGGCAGTGGCTCGTCCTCATACTGCCAACCCTCCCATTCCACAACCCAGGAAGCCTATAGGGGTTGTTTCAAGGCCTTTGGAGGTGGCTGCCGTCGTTCGTCCAGGCTCCCAGCGCAGCGCTCTGGCCACCAAGTAGGACTGAACCGCCCAGTACTTCTGGCCCCCACCCCTGCACCCCAGTGGGATGCCGGCTGGCGAACTTCATCAGTATGTGGGCAAACATCTCCACCAATCGATGGGTGCTAGACGTTCTCGCCCACACTTTGGATTTTCAACAAAAGTGTCCGCGAATACCACTCATGGCCCGGCAGTCACCACCCATTCCTCTGCTGCTGCTGCAGGGTCGGGCTATGTTAATGAAAGGGGCGATAAAGCTGGTTCCTAAGCAGCTTCGGGGCTCCGAAGTTTACTCAAGATACTTTTTGATAAGAAAGAAGACAGGGTTGGAGGCCCATTCTCGACCTACGATGACTAAACAAGTACATCAAGTACCAGAAGTTCAGGATGATCATGCTGCAGCACGTGCTCGGCCAGCTGGAGGAGGGGGACTTTGTCGTTGCTGGATCTGGAGGATATGTTCTGTAACGCTTACCTGAACTCTGCGGGAACGCCCTGAGAGATCTTTACCAATCCTTTCTTCAAGGAACAGAGAATTACTGTGGAAACATCAAACAATAACTTTCCTTAATATCCACTCCTTGGGGATTTCTCTTTCAACAGACTGTTTAGGATTTTAGTCCCCAAGTATACCCCCAGGCTCACCTGATAATTATTTTTTATGAGCTCTCCATCCTGTTTTCACACAGGGGCGCAAGTCCTGAAGAATGTTGGTATAATGGAGGCAGCAACACTAAAGGGGGTAAGATGACTAGACAGTTCTAGAACATGAGGTAAAACCCAAACTCTAGTCACCCCTTATCCTAAATACCTAAGTGAAGTTTAAGGGAAAAGGAATAACCCTATAATAACCAACGGTAGTGAGGGTAACAACCCTCCACCTAATGTCTCAGAAAATATACATATATGGGATTGACTATCGAGTACTGTGCGGGTAAATGACATTTATCAACTTGGCTGAGGAGAAATTTCGTTATTTTAATATAAACAGCAAATACACAATAGCCTGAAAAACAATGCCTAAATGTCAGAGGCAGCTCCACTCTAAAAAAAAAAAAAAAACTAACAATACGCAGACAATTATATGTTTGACTCATCAAGTAGAGGAGCGCCTCTTAAAAACACTAGCAGCTCTGATAATAATGCAAGTAGAGGAGCGCCTCTTAAAAACACTAGCAGCTCTGATAATAATGCAACAGCTGCATGCGCTCCCTGCCGGCAGTTACAACTATCAACTGTGACTAGAAATTCACTGCGTAAAGGGCGACAAAAAAAAAACACTGACTAGCATAAGAATACTAGAGACTAAACCTTCGCAATTACAACACCACCACAAAAGAATACTTGCGAATTGTTCCAGTATCCCTCCCGGTATTCACTGAGGAGAAGTTTCACAACACGACGGAAAAGAGAATAAAATGTAAGGGCTGGAACTAGACTAAATGGAAGGAAGGCGGGGAAGGAGAAATTAGTAGAAACTACGGGCAAGGGCTAGGGCTCTGACTGGAAACAGCTGAGGAAGTTCCTGAGAGACCGCGGTAAGCGTTAGTACTGCAAGCAGTCAACAACGCGAAGCACGAGTCTCCAGGTGAACCTGCAATATATAGGAAAATCCTGAAATAGACTAGACCTGTGAGAGTAGTCTCTGGATGGCGCAATGAGGCGGACATTGCAGGAAAACAGGAAGTCCTATTGATTCAAATGGAAATTACCTGTCTATCCCCGGGCAACACCACTATCTGCCGGGAATTAACCCTTAAGGCTACTATTAACCTACGAACTGGCCTGTGATCATGACATGTACATCCACATCCCCATTCACGAAAAAACACACTGCAAGTTCCTGCGCTTCTCCAGCATGGGGTCTGGCATGGATTCACATGCTCATGAATATTCCCCGTCGTCAGGCTGGGAATCCTCGGTAAAGAAAAAACCAGTATCAGTTTCGTTTCTGATCTGTCTTTCGTAGTAGTAACCAATCACTGGTCTCTGCGTCATACTGACCACAGCCAATGACTGCCCTCTACCTAAGCCCCGCCTCTGGCAGCCATCTTCAGATTTTTACCGCACGTTCATGTGTTGGGATCCTCGTGCTATTGCTCTTGAGCGTTAGTGCTATTTTTTCACGTTTTTTCTCAAAAACTTTGTTTTTTTCGGTCAAAAGAGCCTCAAGCTCCACCGACTCTCCATCCGATCAACGGGGACCCGTGTCGGATTGGTCTACGCCCCTCAAGGGTGAAGATTCGTCGAGCTACGCTTTTGGAGGACTCAAGAAGTTTCTCAGGCCCATCTCGGTCATGGCCCAGGAGAAGGGAAGCTCGACGCCCGGAAAGCTGTTCAGGGTCTGCCCTGGATGCCAGCTGCAGAATGTCTTTAAGGAAGACGAACACTCCTTTTGTCTTTACTGCCTACATGAAGACAAGACGCACGTGGAGAAGGACTGTGCGTTTTGCGGCAACATGTCGGAGCGGACCATGAAGGACCGCCATCAACGTCTCGCCAACTGGCTGGAAGGGAAGAGCCCGTCCGGCGAGAAGAAGAAGAAGAAATCTGAGCGGTCTTCTAAGACCTTTGAGGACACCCCGGCGACGGGGGTCCAACATAAGGCCAAGCACCGCGAGTCCGCTGGCACCGGGAGCGCCGAACGGTCGGGCTCTACGGGCACCAGGCAGGGCGCACCCTCCCCGGCACCATCAACCACGAGCCAACGCTCTGGGTCGGGTAAGAGGAAGGCCGAGCACCCGGCAAAGCTCCTGGAGAGGCCCCGGTCGAGCTCGAAGGCAGAGGGGGAGCGAGGCAGTGTCCCCCCCTCAAGGAGAAGGCGGTGAGCGCACCAAGGGTGGTGAAAGCCTTGATCCATCCGGCCAAGGCCTCTATCGAGACAGTCGCGGCGGCCCTGGCTCAGCCTGTGGAGGCTACGCCGGTGGTGGCGACCTCGGGGCTCAGTCTCCCTGCCACCGCGGAGGGAGTCCTCTTTTATGCCCATCGACAGGACCCCCGTGAAACCTCCGACGGAGAAGAAAAAGGGGGGCAGGAGGTCGCCGTGGATTCGGCCTCAACCTCTGAGGAAGAACTGATCGAGGTCTTAAGCCACGGCGTTGGCGTGGAAGAAGACCAGCCCGTCGGGAGGGATCCCGACGCAGGAGACGACGACATCGTCGAGGGTACCGACGGGGCCCCTGACCGCCCGTCGGATTCCCCTCTGCCAGTGCCGCAAGACAACTCGGCGGCCATTTTGTTGGCTATACAGTCCTTATGCTCAGAGATAAGGACGAGACTGCCGTTACCAGTGGAGGAGCCACTCCCGTCGGGGGACCCGGAACCAGGCCTTTCGGGCAGCCCCGCTCCTAAGAAAAGAAGGATTCACCCTCCACCTCCTTTTCAGCCGTCGCGCCCCGTTCAGCCCTCCTCCCCGTCCACGACTCGAGGGGATGATACGGGGACTGACACGGCCGCAACGGCTACGGACGACGAGGATCTGCCGTCGTCTCCTCCCACCCCGGCTTCCCCGCCCGACGAGATTGGATCTTTTCACTCCATGATCGCCAGGGCATCCAAGCTCTTCCAGCTCTGCCCTGAGGAGAAGAAGAAGGAAGGTTTCCTTTATCAGCGGCGCGAGGCAAAGAGGAAGATGGTCCTCGCGGTACCTCTACTGGACCATATTTGGGATGAGGGCCTCGCCCTCCTCAAGAACCCATCCACGACGCCGGCTAGAAGGGACCGGTACGAGAAGAAGTACCGGGTCCCGGACGCGGCCCCCTTGTGCCTCCGGGCGCAGCCTACCCCGGACTCCGTCGTCTCCGCGGCGGCCAGGAAGAAAGCGGGGGGGGGGTTGCAGCCTCCACGTCGACTTCCCCGCCGGACGACGAGGGAAAGAAATTGGACACGATGGGGCGCAGGGTCATCTCGTCTGCAGCGACGACGATTAAGGCGGCTAACGCCTTGGCTATCGTAGCCCGGTACGACAGGGAGCTGTGGTACAAGCTGGCTCCCCTGCTGGACTTCCTACCGGACGACAAGAGGGCGGATGCCCTGGAGATCTTGCAGGAAGGTGAGGTGGCGTCGGACCACGCCATCACTATTGCGACAGACATCGCTGACACTGGATTTCGCCAGTTGGGCAACGGCGTGTGCCTTAGGCGGCGTGGATGGCTCAAGGCTACTGACTTCCGTCAAGACGTACAGACCAGAGTCCTGGACATGCCGTTCGATGGGAACAACCTGTTTGGGAAGACAGTGGACGATTCCCTTCAAGCCATTAAAGCGGACACGGAGACAGCCCGGGCTCTCAGGGTTCTCCAGCAACGGCGGCCGCCCTTTAGGAGCGGCGGAGGCAAGGGCGCCTCCAAAGGTTCCGGCGGCGGATTTTCCACCTACCGTCAAGCGGCCCGTTCGTCGTCTCAAGAAGCTTACAGGGGACGAGGCAAGTCAGGCGGACCCCGCCATCGTCGCCAAGGAGGTCAAGGCGGCAAAGCCTCGTCTAAGCAGGATTGAACCGGCCGTGGGGTCGGCCCCCCACCGAAGCACCCCGGTGGGAGGCCGGCTGGCGAGCTTTGTCAGCGTGTGGAAGTCCATCTCCACCGACCGTTGGGTGCTGGACGCCCTAGCCCAGGGCCACGCGCTCGAGTTTCAAAGAAGGTGCCCGCGCGTCCCCCCTGTGGCCAGGAAAGAGCTTCACGTCCCTCAGCTTCTCCGGGAGGTAAGGGCGATGCTAAGGAAGGGCGCCATCGAACTCGTCCCAAGGAGGCTTCGGGGCTCCGGAGTTTACTCAAGATACTTCCTCGTGAAGAAGAAGACGGGAGGATGGCGCCCCATTCTAGACCTACGACGGCTGAACAAGTTCATCAAAGCTTAGAAGTTCCGGATGGTCACCCTCCAGCACGTCCTGGGTCAGCTGGAGGAGGGCGACTTCCTGTCGTCGTTGGATTTGGAGGATGCCTACTTCCATATTCCCATCCTAAAGGGGCACCGAAAATTCCTCAGGTTCGTGGTCCAAGGGCGTCGCTACCAGTTCAGAGCCCTTCCCTTCGGTCTACGGTCGGCACCCAGGGTATTCACCAAGTGCCTTGCACCAGTGGCGGCGCAGCTGCGCCGAGAGGGGATCCACGTCTACCCCTACCTGGACGACTGGCTCATCCGAGCCAAGACGAGGGAGCTCGCCGTGGAGCACACGGCAAGGACCGTCCAACTTCTCACGGACCTGGGATTCTCCGTGAACTACGCCAAGTCCCACCTGGTACCCGCGCAAAACGCACTGTTTCTGGGAGCGAAGCTCGACACAGTGTCCCTTCTGGCCTCCCCGTCGGAGGAAAGGACCAGGTCCATCCTGGGCAAGGTACAGCGGATGTTGGTTTCCGACGCGGCCAAGGTGAGGTCCATCAAGTCCCTCCTCGGAATGAGGTCTTCTTGCATCTACCTCATTCCCATGTGCAGGCTCCGGATGCGCCCGTTGCAGGAGTTCCTGGACGCGCGCTGGATCCAAACGACGGGCGGCTTCGAGGAGAGGATCACACTCGACGAGAGTTTCCGCCGAGCGATCCGGTGGTGGGACACCCGCGCGCATCTGACGGCGGGCATGGACTTCCAGACCACCAGGAGACAGTGACCACGGATGCCTCCCTGGAAGGGTGGGGAGCGCACACCGAAAATCTGCACGCGAGAGGCCTTTGGCTCCCGACAGAGAAGTCCCTCCATATCAACGTCCTGGAGCTCCGTGCAGTGTTCTGGGCCCTCAGGTCCTTCCTTCCGTCCCTCAAGGGCAAGGTGGTGAGGATCTTCACCGACAACACCACCACCATGTTTTACATCAGGAAACAGGGCGGAACCAGGTCCCCAGCACTGTCCAAGGAGGCGCAGGACCTGTGGCATTGGGCCGTCGCCCAAAGGATGTTTCTGGTGCTGTTTCATCTGGCAGGGATAAAAAACACCATCGCCGACTCACTCAGCAGGGAGCTGCGCTCGTGCCACGAGTGGGAACTACGGCAGGATCTAGTGGATCGCCTCTTCCGATGGTGGGGCACACCCCAGATCGACCTGTTCGCGACGGCGACGAACTCCAAGTGCCGGAGGTTCGCCAGCAGGTTTCCCCAGCCGAGGAGCATGGGCGATGCTTTCTCGTTCCCCTGGGCGGGCCTGTTCCTATACGCGTTCCCTCCATTGCCACTACTGATCCGGCTCATCAACCAGCTCAAGAGGTCACGGTGCAGGATGATCCTCGTCGCACCTGCGTGGCCGAGGCAGATATGGTTCCCGGACCTTCTGGACTTGTCAGCGTCCCCGTCAATCAAGCTGCCAGTGGACGCGGATCTGCTCTCCAGGGAAGGAGGCGCCATCCTCCACCACGACCCGAAGTCGCTGAACTTGCAGGCCTGGCTCCTGCAGCGCTAGAGTTTGGAGGATACGACATACCGGCCGACTGCAGAGAGGTTCTTGCAAAGGCCAGGGCGTCCTCGACTCTTAAATGCTACGGACACAAATGGAAGAGGTTCTCTATCTGGTGCCACGCACAGAAGATTAACCCTCTAAGGATTACGGCTCCCCAAGTACTGCCGTACCTGTTGACGCTGGCCAAAGCTGGACTGGCACACGCGTCCATCAAGATTCATCTTGCTGCGATCTCCCGATACACTAGAACCACGGGGCTGACGTCCTTGTGGTCTCATAGTCTGGTGAAAGAGTTCATGAAGGGACTGTTCAGACCGTTCCCGCCGGTGAAGGCTCCGGCCCCGGCGTGGGAGCTCAACGTGGTGCTGACCAAGCTCATGGGACCTCCGTTCGAGCCTCTGCACTCGGCCCCGTTGAAGTTCCTGTCGTGGAAAACAGCGTTTCTTGTGGCCATCACCTCCGCACGACGGGTGGGAGAGATCCAGGCCCTTTCCTGCAAGGCCCCGTACTTGACTTTTCACGACACGAGGGTGGTGCTCAGGACGCACCCCTCCTTCATGCCCAAGGTGCCGTCGGACTTCCATCTCAACGAACCCTTGGTGTTGCCTGTGTTTTTCCCGTCGCCTTCGTCGCCGGCTGAGAGGACTTTGCACTTGCTGGATGTGGCTAGAGCGCTGAAGTTCTACGTGGATCGCACGAAGTGTTTTCGGAAGACGTCACAACTCTTTGTGAACTTTGGACCTGTCAATCAGGGGAAGGCTCTCTCGAAGGCTTCCATTTCCAGATGGCTCTCCGGCTGTATCATGTACTGTCACCGGTTGGCAAACCGACCGCTGCCTGGCCGTCCGAGAGCACATTCCACCAGAGCGATCGCAGCTACCACGGCGTTCCTATCTGGTGTGCCCCTGCTGGACATTTGCAGGGCTGCTACGTGGAGGTCGACGCACACCTTCACGAAATTCTACTGCGTCGATCGGGATTCCAGGGAGGAGTCCAGGGTCGGCCAAGCAGTGCTGCGCAACCTGTTCGCCTGAGGTGAGCCTGGTGAGGAAGTAAGATTGCTTAATGTTGAGTTTGATGTGATGCTTAATGTTGAGCCTTTGCCACCTCCCGTGGTTGTGCATGTGGGTACTGCTATGTATTCTTTATTCATGAGCATGTGAATCCTTGCCAGACCCCATGCTGGAGAAGGAACAAGTTACTTACCTGTAACTGTTGTTCTCCAGCATGGGTCTGGCATGGATTCACATGCGAACCCTCCCGCCTACCCCTCTGCGGCTCTTCACTTGGTCATACTGCCACTTCACGTGCTTCCAAATCTGAAGATGGCTGCCAGAGGCGGGGCTTAGGTAGAGGGCAGTCATTGGCTGTGGTCAGTATGACGCAGAGACCAGTGATTGGTTACTACTACGAAAGACAGATCAGAAACGAAACTGATACTGGTCTTTTCTTTACCGAGGATTCCCAGCCTGACGACGGGGAATATTCATGAGCATGTGAATCCATGCCAGACCCATGCTGGAGAACAACAGTTACAGGTAAGTAACTTGTTCCTTTGTCATGCAAGGGAAGCACTATCAGTTCAAGGCTCTTTGCTTCGGACTGAAGTCGGTGACCAGAGTCTTTACAGTGTGCCTGGCTCTGGCGGCCATCTGCGACTACAGGAAATTCATGTGTGCCCATACCTCGTCAACTGGCTCATCCGGACCAAATCAAGGGGCATCGCCGTCGACCACACGGAGAGGACCATCCGTCTGCTGACTGATCTGGGGTTCTCGGTGAACTATGCAAAATCCTGTTTGACTCCATCGCAGAACACCGTTACTGGGGTCCAGACTCAACATGGTATCCTGTCTGGTGGCTCTGTCGGAGGAGCGGATAACTGCCATACTAGGCAAGGTGCAATGGCTGTTCGCAACTGAATATCGCCACGATGCAAGCCATCAAGTCGCTGCTCAGCATGATGTCATCATGCATCTACCTGATCCGGCTCTGCAGGCTGCGGAGGAGTCCGCTCCCGGAATTCCTGGATGCCCGTTGGCTCCAGGTGGCCGCAAGCTTCAAGAACAGGATCATTCTCGATGAGTTCAGTCGAGCCATAGTGGTAAGGCGTGTGCTCCAACATCGCTGGGGGCACACTGGAAGTCTCCACGCCAGAGGCCTGTGGCTGGTGGAGGGGAAGACTCTACACATCAAAGTCCTGAAACTACGGGCTGCGTTTTGGGCCCTCAAGTCTTCCCTTCCGTCCCTTAAGGGCAAAGTGGTGAGGGTCATGAGTTGTGGCACTGGGGCGTAGCCAAGGGATGTTCCACATTCCCTTTGACCTGGAGGGAGTCAAACAATGTCACCGACTCCCTCTGCATGGAGCTACGCTCTTGCAATGGGTGGGAGCTTTGGCAGGATGATGTGGACAACCTCTTCCTCAGGTGGGGCAGTCCCCAGATCGATCGGTTTGTGATAGCGATGAACACCAAGTGCCGGAGGTTCGCCAGCAGGTTCCCCCAGCTGCTGAGCATGGGGGACGCATTCTCCTTCCCTTGGGAAGGCCTGTTCATGTACACATTCCCTCTACTAAGATGGTACCGGTGCAGGATGATCAGCGGCAGATTTGGTACCTGGACCTTCTCAGCATGTCAGCGTCCTCTCCAGTCAAGCTGCCAGTCATCGTGGATCTTCTCGCCAGGGAAGGAAACTCAATCCTGCACCACGACCCAGGATCGCTGAACCTGTAGGCCTGGCTTCTTCAGCATTAGAGTTTGGTGGTTAAGAGCTGCCGGTGGACTGCTGGGAGGTCCTCGCCACGGCGTTGTTGACTCTGAAGTGTTATGGACACAAATGGAAGTGTTTCGCGACTTGGTTCAAGTCACAGAAGATTGACCCTCAGAGGGTCACAGCTCCTCAAGTCCTTCCGTACTTGTTGTCTCTGGCTGAGTCAGGGCTGGAGCACGGCTCCATCAAGGTGCATCTAGCGGCTATCTCCCGCTACACCAGGTCTCCGGGAAGGGCTTCTCTTTGGGCGCACAGTCTAGTGAAGAAATGAATCGAAGGACTGTTCTGTTCGTTCCTGCGGGTGAAGGCTCCTGCCCCAGCGTGGGAATTCAACGTGTTGCTGACTAGGCTCATGGGTGGGAGTCAAGGGGGCCCATTTGAGCCAATGCATCGGGTTCCACTTCAGTTCCTGTCTTGGAAGGCAGCTTTCCTCATGGCCATCACTTCTGCCAGGAGAGTAGGAGAGATCCAGGCTCTGTCCTGCAAGCAACCTTACTTCACTTTCCACGTGACGAGGGTGGCGTTTCGGTCGCACCCCTCCTTTATGCCCCAAAGTTTCATCAGAATTTCATCTCACCGAGCCCTTGGTGTTACCTGTGTTTTTTCAGACACCTTTGTCGCCGGCTGAAAGGACTTTGCACTTGCTGGATGTGGCTCGAGCGCTGAAGTTGTATGTGGCCCGCACGAAGAGTTTCCGGAAGACTTCTCTGCTTTTTGTGAACTTTGGGCCTGTGATTCATGCGAAGGCCTTGTCCAAGTCTTCCATCTTCAGGTGGCTCTCAGACTGCATCACTCATTGTAACTGGTTGACGGACTGACCGCTGCCTGGCTGGCCGAGAGCCCATTCTACCAGAGCGATTGCTGCCACGACTGTGTTCCTGTCTGGTGTGCCCCTGCATCTGCAGGGCTTCTACGTGGAGGTCTGCGCACACCTTCACAAGATTCTACTGCGTCGACTGGGATTCCAGGGAGGAGTCCAGGGTCTGCCATGCAGTGCTACGCAACCTGTTTGCTTGAAGGTGAGCCTGTTCCGGAGGTAAGAGTAATTGCTTCTGTTGAGCCTTTCCACTTCCTGTGGTTGTGTAATGTTCTACTGCTATGTATTCATTCATAATCATGTGCATCCATGCCAGACCCATGCTGGAAAACAATAGTTACAGGTAAATAACGTGTTCCATATTGGACAACTTTGACAGTGTCTGCCTTACTTTGTTCTGCTGTCTTCTGGTCCCCCAGTTTCCCAATACGACTTGTTGACACTCCCTCCCCAGATATGGATGGACTTCTAAAGTTAATGCCTACACAAAGTTGTTAACCTACCAGTATTTCAATGTAAGTAGCTGTTGGTTGATGAATGGTTTGCTAACCTGAAACTATTATTACACTTATTGGTTGCTCATCTAAACGTCTACTATTGAATTGAGTTTCAGCAGCAAATATCTATTGTATATGTATCTGTGTGTACTAATTTTACTTGCCTCAATTGCATATTGATTTAACATTGCCTTAGTGCATATAATTAGCCATATATTTATAGAACTAGAGTGTGTGTTTCCTTGACTTTTGTGTGCTCAAAGGCCTTTGTACTCACCTACAGCCCTTCTCACTCCTAGACTAAGCCTTGCTGCTCGTCCATTGCTACCAAACATTAGCCCATTGTGCCTATGCTGAATGTAGCCCTTTGTGCCTATGCTGAATGTAGCCCTTTGTGCCTATGTTGAATGTAGCCCATTGTGCCTATGCGAACGTTAGCCCACCTTTGTGCCTATGCTGAAGTTAGCCCAATAGGTCTATGCAGAAATTAGTCCACTGCCACTGTGCCTATGCTATACTTGGCACACTGTGTCCCTGTTGAATGCAGACTATCGCAGCCCTCCATACCTATCATGAACCTGGCCTGACCTAGCCTAAGCCAAATAGGTATTAACTTGAGCTGATCCAGCTCCTTGTAGTTTGTACAAGCTGCCTTCAGTGACACTTGCACGCCCTAGTACTCCGAACTACAAACCTAGCTTAGTACATCCTTATGTCACTACCTAGAAGGTGCATCCTTATTTACAATATGCCACCGTCCATGCAACATTACATCATGAGCATTATAGCTGGTAGCCTCTTAACCCACTTATGCCTACTGCTCATCATCCTTCAGACACTGCACAGTAGCCACCCCATAACTAACAAGAGCGCTCCACACAATTTTACCATTCTTCTCCTAGTAACCCCCCAATACCATGGATTACCCTGACCAGAGTCCCTCAAGCTGAGCGCAAAGCAATCATGCACTCTTCCCCTTAGAAACTCTAGACTCCGAGCGAGACTCACTAGACTCCATGAGCCCCTAACTAGAACCCTAGCAACCGCCAACAAAAGATCCAATAATCACAAGGTAAACATCACCCACCTTAATATCGTAAGACCTCTAACTACTCCCACTAAAATAAAATCTACCCAACCCATGGTACTGACCTCCCCGCTTAAAGGAGAATTAATAAATGCCAGATCCCTCACTGCACATGCCACAGATATCTGCAACCTAATATTGGCCGCTAATCATGACTTTCTGGCTATCAGTCTTGGCTGCATGACGCTGCTGGACCCCTACTTTCATTAGCAATACTGGATGGGTACACCATACTAAGACAGGATAGAACTAATATGCGAGGCGGCGGCATTGCCCTCATTGCTAAGACTAGCCTAGGCATGAGAACTACACCCACCCCAGCGTCTGAATCGTGTGAAGCACTTACTTCAAACTTCCTCTATTTAACACCCAGACATTGACTTTCCACCTTATTCACAGACCACCTGGTCCCATAGGAATATTCAAGGAGGATCGCCACAGCCTACTTTCCAATAACCTTAAAATATCCTCACAATTACTTGTTTTAGGAGACTTTAATTTGGGATACAATGACCCCTCAGACAAATACGCCATCACCATTGCCAACACTTTCTGAATTGGGCTTAACTCAAAAAATCCTTGAACCCACTCATACTAAAGGTAGAATCCTTGATTGGCTGGCTGATTAAAATTGCACTGCCAACATCAAATCTATCTCCCCACAACTGTGGACAGACCATTTCCTCTTCTTTGAAATCGCCACCTCGAGACCTATCTCTCTAGCCCCTACCATGGCCAACAAGGAACAAAAAGAGCATTACTAAGGATAAAGTGATTCCCGCTAACCTACCTACTCTTAACCAATTAGCAGATCACTTAGACCCGCAAACACTCGACGGGTTTAATAAAATTGTTAACCACACTTGACAACATTGGCCCCCTAAAACTTAGACCCAGTAAACCCAAATCCCAGCTAAATAAATGGTTCACCCCTGAACTAAAGGATTTACGACTACTTTAGAGGAGCTGTGAAACCGCATGGAGGCTAATCCCCTCAGAAGACCATAAAAATGAACTAATGGAAATCTCCTCCAAATACAAAAAGGAAATCCACATGGCTACGTGAAACTTATATAACAAGCATATATCTAATGCTAATTCAAGTATGAGGGAACTGTTCACTATCCTCAAGGAATTAGTCACCCATCCCTATCCCAGACATCTGCTCCAAAGATAAAACCTGGTGTGCAAATATACAACAAGCACTATCAAATAAAGTAACTATGCTCCAAAAGAAAATAGCTAAGAAAAAAACCTTTCTCAATCAACCAGCCCAGACCAATAACCTGAGTACCAACCCCCTCTCAAATGAACAATACTCAGCTGTGCGATTCATGTTCTCAAAAACCTCTATCCTTGAGGTAGAGAAAGTCATCCTCTCTCTCAAGCCATCCAACTGCCAAGGCGACCTCTGCCCAGCCCAGTTTATAAAAGACGCTGCCAAAGATCTCTCCCCATTTGTATCAATGCTTAATTTGCAACGGGTACCGTGCCCACCAACCTGAAACCATCATGGGTACTACCGCTGCTCAAAAAGCAAACCCTAGACCCACTTATACCCACAAACTACCGTCCCATCACAACAGTCCCATTTCTGCTTAAAATCCTGGATAGACTTTCTTCTAACCAAATTCAAAAACAACATAAGCTCTTAGGAGCATGTCAATCAGGATTCCGCCCTCCACATGGTACTGAGACTGCCCTCATCGATTTGAAGGCTCAAATAGATGAACTGCGAGACAAAGGTAAACCAGCCCTTCTCCTGTTGATGGACCTTTCAGCTGCATTCGATCTTGTCGACCATAAGGTCCTTTGCTGCCACCTAGATTCAGCTGCACATTTCTCCAAAGAGGATATAACCTGGATTGAGTTTTTCCTCAGTGATAGGACTATGAGGGTGTTCTCCCATTCAGCAGCGGCTGATCCGATCACCATACTATGTGGAGTTCCCCAGGGGTCCTGCGTCTCCCCCACCTTAAACAACGTTTCTACTAAGCCCCTTTTTGATGATCTGGACGTTCTTGGTATCACCTACACTAACTATGCAGATGATACCCAGATTCTCCTCCCACTTTCCAAGGATTACGAGGATTTGGCCTTGGTAAATAAGGTGCATCATCATCCAGGCATGGATGGCAACCCATGGTCTACGCCTAAATGATGATAAAACAGAGCTAATCATCCTGGGTACTCACCTGAATCTTAAAAAATGAGGCCAACAAGTAAAGTGGATAAACATTTTTAAAAAAAATTAGGACAAGACTACACCTCGTTTGAGATTGATGGCAATATCATCAAGGTGTCCAATAAGGTGAAGACACTTGGCTTTTATCTGGACTCCGCCCTCTCCTTCGATAAACAGGTGAAATCCCTAGCATCTGACACAGCTTACACCTGTAAGCTCATCAGAGCAGGTAAACACTTTTCTCTTTGATAACTGCATTATTTTAGCTAGAGCCCTGATTTTGTCTAGGCTCGATTATTGCGATGCCCTATACATCGGTGCCAATAAAGCTATCATCCACAGAATTCAAATCCTACAAAATAATGCCTTAAGAGCAGCTCTTGGCGTGTCCAAAAGATAGCATATCTCCAAGAACAGGTGCCAAAACAACTGGCTGGCTACCCAAAACAAAATCCATGTAAAAGTTGCATCCCTTGTTCACAAAGCATTGAATAATGCCGCACCCAGCTATCTCATGGATAGATTCCTAAAGAGAAGCTCCACCCGACCGGAAAGAGCCACCAATGTCAATAGCCTTATCGTACCGCGTTTCAGGCTGGCCAAGGCTGGGGGAGGCAGCTTCCAGGTCCGAGCGCCCAATTATGGAATTCACTGCCACATCATCTACGTGAGGAACAGTCCTTCCTGAAATTCAGATCCAACTACACTAATCTACTGAAGTCGGCCGACACTTAGTTGCCCACTAGTTCCTCCCTGACTCCTGATACCGCCCAGAGCACTTACACATATATTCAATATCCTGTTGCTCTTTTGTATATCTTCCCTTTAGGCTAGCGACATCATGTTCGTGCCGCGTGCCTGTGACAACCTGCTCGGGCCTGTACATATTTTATTGTACTGATATTCTATGAACGGTATATCTTTTGTTTGTGCTTGGAATCCGTATCTGACCTTCTATGGCCTGTACATAATGTGTTTTTGCTTGTTCATGTAACCCTAAGCCTCACATATTCTGTACTGCTGCGCCCGGTTACCTTCGGGTCTGGTGCGCATTATAAGTGAATAAAACAAACCAACCTTTTGGGTAGTTCAGGCCAAACCTAAGAGTTGGAGCCCTGTACTCCTAAGAGTGAGACTTCTACAGGTGGACTGATGCAATAACCCCAGATCCTTCCCGGAAATAGTCAACACTTCATGCCCAAGTCTTTTTGTACCTGGTCAAGTTATGTCCAGTGGTTTTTGCTTTGCACTGCACAGACATTTGGACTTTTTCCTCTTTGGGAAAATGAATGAGGACTCGGCCAAAACATTATTTTAGTTTCTTAATTGCTTTTCATTTATTTAACGTGTCTTTCGAAAAACATCCAGTCTGGGATGACCCTTGACAAGCTTTGTTTGCAAAATTTAAGCCAAAACCGTCATGCGATTCTACAGTTGTTGGCAATTAATCTTTTGGGTTTCCTATGTATCTTGATAATTAAATTAAAATAGATATCTGTCCTAGTATAGTAGAACTTAGTTTATATGCATTGTGTTCTCTTGGGTTATGTATTCATTACTAACTCTGCCAACCCACCATCCTCCCTGCCTTGTGTGAACCCTGCCTGGTTTGATATAGCTACCAAGAAGAGAGTGGTCCAACTGTTGGTTGGAACCCTGTCTGGCTGTTGGATATGTTACCTTATTTGGGCTTATACCCCGCACCGCTGCCACTTTCTTGGTGCCCTGGCGGAACTAAAAGAAAGGGAGACTGAGAGGGCTTTGTTAGTGGGATTAGATGGTTTCACTCTGCTCACCAAAAGGCTGTAGAAAGTCCTATTAGCATACACCTTGTAAATGTGCTCGTTAGTGGAAGTGTGTGTGTGTGTGTGTGTGTGTGTGTGTGTGTGTGTGTGTGTGTGTGTGTGTGTGTGTGTGTGTGTGATGTGTGTAGTGCATGTTTTTTAAATGGACATTCACCTACTTTCTTCTATTTTTTTGCAGATTTGACCCATCTTAGAGACCGAAATGTCGAGGACCTATCTGGAGGAGAACTTCAGCGATTTGCTTGTGCTGTTGTATGCATCCAGAAAGCAGATATGTATGTCAAATATGCACTTCAGAAAATGTGTTCATTATCCGAGCACCAGAATTTGACTGCTTAACCCTTTTTGTAAATGTTCATGCTTATTAACTGAGAGGGACATAGGTGCACTGTTAAGAGGTGCCCCTTCTCTGATCAATTTAGAAATCTTGAATGCGAGATCACTCTTGCATTAGGTAGGCAAACCAATTTGCAGTTTGTTCTGAATGACATGTGATGCACAGATGTGCTTGTTGCCACTTCGTTATACACTAGTTATCGAGTAGCACAAATGTAACCAACTTACATCTGTATGTATGCATCTTCTGAGGTATAATCAGAGGTATTGTGCCCCCCCACCCCCAGTGAATTCTGGTATGTACACCTAATCTGTTTTCTACGTGTCTGCTTTGCATGCTGCATGAACAGAATACGTTTCATTGGTCACAATAAAGGGCTCTAGAACCACAACATATTTTTGTTACTTCAGTTTTTCTGAAGTCCAACTAAGGGCTTAGTAAAACCATTCAGCTGAGGCAGTACAAGATTCCACTCTTAGTGTAAGGCTGTACCACCTGAGTTCAGGGTAGCGTAGACAGAGCAGCCAGGCTTATTTTACGAGCGATAGTGGGCTGTAGAATCCGTACAAAGAAATGGTATTATACATATGATGTAAAGATCACTGACACACTATGTATTGTAAAGATAAAGTTATTTTTTTATATATAAGCCGACCAAGAGATTCTTGGGCAAGTACTATCATAATGCATATAAACACATAATAAAAACACAGTATGCTTTAAATACACAGATCAAAGCCCAGACCTTATTTAGAAAACCGAACAGTAATTCTAGTGGGGGATGGGGGATACCTTTTTATATACACATTTGGTATAGGGCACACCCATTCTTGGGGAGTCAAACCAGATTACTTTACAGTAATCCAAGGTTAGTAGACCATGTCAGTTATGCAGTGACACTCAACAAGGAAATCGGATAGTCGACCAAATTGCAAATACACTTTTCTGAATAGTGGAACTCGGATTCAACGAACAGTATATAACTTTGCTACTTTTGTGATAAGTTATACTAGGTGAGTAAGACCTTTTTGGTGTAATATACAATTACAGCTGCTTTTCAGCTCAGTGGAACATGGGCCAAAATGAGCACAAACTCTACACTAATTTTGTGTGCACCAGGCAGACCAAGGTCAGCTATACCTAAAGGATCACTTTTCAGGAATGGCACACAGCTAATCTAGGCAGATAAGACCTTATATTGTAATATATTATTAGTTGCTTTTTAGTATCAGTGGAACACAGATTGAGATGAGCAATAACTCTTTAACTTGTTTTAGGATCGTACACTGCTAACACAAGGTAAGTAAAACCTGTGCACTTTTTTTTTTATCTTGAATTGTATTGATGGAACCAACTGTACATATCACAACAAAGCATTATTGGATCTTCAAATTCAACTCTCTCTCCTACCCGCCCCAACAACAAAACAGGTGGTTCAGTGCAGTGTCTCTTCTAGGCCCTGTGTCTCCACTTCCACTGTGGAGACTAACACCCTCAACAAGGCCCGCTGTGGAACTTGGCTTGTGGCGATGTGCCCTTCCGGTGATGTACTGTCCGCATTAGCCCTTCATCCCTTGTGCTGGAGACCCCCTGGTTTCAAGCTCTACCCCCCCGCCCCCCTGTTGGGCTCTCTGATAACCGGGCCCTACACTGAGGTCATTGGTGAGGGCCAGGAAGGTAAGCTCTCAATGCTTCTCCCTTCCCTCCACAGAGCCCATTGTACCCCCAGACACAGATGGTTCATCAGCCTATTCAGTATTTACCTGTATGCTGCCCAGATTAAGACCCTTACTTTAGCCGGGTGGGTATCCCTATCTTCTAAGTAAGTTCAATATGTCCCCAGGTTGTCCTTCATATGTTCCGGAATCACTTGTAGCTGGGCAGCTTTATAATAGAGGGCATAGTCTGGGAAGCCAAAGCCCACCTCTTCCCTTGGGAGGGTGAGGGTGGATCTATTGATCCTCGCAGTCTAGTTTAGTTGGAGGTCACTAAAATAGGCTTCCGGGATCTTTTTGTGTAGGGCTGTGAATAGGTATAAATGTCATGGGAGAATGTTCATTTTTACCTCTGTCATTCGCCCATCCCACGGGAGAATTTGGGTGCCACAACGGTTTAGATTCGTTTTTAAGGCCGTCGGAAGAGGTTCATAATTAACCGGCGCAAGCGTCGCCAAGTTTCTAGGGATCCTAACCCGCATGTATGAAATCCCCGATTGCTCTACCCTTACCCCAACATAAAGTACCTTTTTTGTCTAGGTGCGGGTCTGTGGCACGGATCGGCATTTTCGCTGATTTGGGTTTAATTTGCAGGCCTGAGAAGGCCCCAAATGTTTCAATGAGAGCAAACAGTGCGAGGAGTGAGCATCTAACAGATACCCCAGTATGTCACCAGCAAATGAGGAGAGTTTGATTTAACTTCTCCTCTCTGAATACTCTGTATTCCCTGATTTCTATGGCTTTTGCCAGGGGCTCCATTGTGAGTGCATATAGTAGAGGGAATAAGGGGCATTCCTGTCTCGTGCCTCTGGTCAGTTGGAAGGGTGCTGATAGTTACCCATTAACCTGGACCCGTGCGTGCGGTGCCCTCTATAGCACTCCCAACCATTTCCTGTTATTTTCCCCTAGTCCCATCTTTTCCAGGAGGATAGCCATATATTTCCATGCAACCCTGTCAAAAGCTTTGAGTCTAAAGAGAGGCGACATGCATCGAGGTCGACCTCCTGGGCATAGTGCATTAGGTTTAATGTCTTCCTAATAATGTCTGAGCCCTGACGCCCTCTGATGAAGCTGACCTGGTCCCGGGGGACCAGGGATGGCATTGCTCCCTCAAGTAGCTTTCCTAGCACCTTCGCCAGGATTTTTACATCTGTATTGAGTAGGGGGATTGTTCGATAGAGCGAGCACTGTGTCTGGTCCTTACCCTCTTTCGGGATCACCACAACGTTGGCATCCATCATTGATTTGGGCAGTGTAACCCCCTCCAGCACTGCGTTGAAGACTCTCGTCCGGTACAGGGCCAGAGTGGACCGATATAACTTGAGGAATTTAACAAAGAACCCATCTTCGCCCGTTGTCATGCCCCATTTCATTGATTTGATTGCCTGGATGGCCTCTTCCTCTGATATTGGAGCGTCTAAGTCAAAGGTGGTTTCTCTGGGTATGCCTGGAATGGGTAGTTGTGCCAGGAATTCAATTCGATTAGTCGCCATCAAATTCTTAATTCTATAAGAGTTTCTAATATTGTCTGAAAGCCGCCCCTATACTAGTGGTGTCATTGTGCGGTCCCCTCATCTGTTCGCATGGCCCTAACCATCTTACTTTTCTGTACCTCCCTCAGTTTCCAGGCTAGAATCTTATCTGCCTTGTCGCCCTTATCGTAGAATTTTTGTTTAAGAAAGTGCAGTTTCTTCTCGGTCTTGCTCAGCAGGACGTCTTACTGTGCTTTATCGGTCTCCAGTGATCTCGTCTGGTTCAGAGAAATGGAACCTCTCAGGGCCCGTCCCGGTTGGAACTCTGCATTTTTCCCCCTAAGGAGGTCTTCCTGTCTCTTCCTCGTCCTTTTTTTTTTTTTGGGATCCTATCCATATTAAAATTCTCTGGATTGTGTCCTTGAATGTGTGCCATAAGGTGTGTGGACCCACCTCCTCATTATCGTTGAGCTAAAAATATTCTGTAATATCTGCGAGCAATGCGTGGGCAGTTTCCCTATCTTTCAGGAGAGTCATTGCATTTCTACCTCCCTGTCCGTGGGCAACCTCAGCTGTCTCCCACCATTATGCGCACTAAGTCATTATCTGACCAGGGTACTGCGTCTACCCGGGAGTCCTCAACATGACTAAACAAAGCGTCGTCTACCATGTGGTTGATCCTTGAAAAGGATTCATGAGCTTGTGAGTAGAATGTGAAGACGGGATCCCCTGCGGCTGGAGGGGTCAGTCCACCAATCCCAAATCCACGTATATTTTATGGAAGTTCCGAGACTTGGTTTCATCTAGCTGGGATGGTCTGTGTGCCCATTCTTTTCCTGTCTCTGGAGGTGGTCCAGTACCATGTGAAATCCCCTACTACCATAAGGGGTCCCCCTATAAAAAGTTGCAGCTTGTCCCGAACACTTACCAAAAGGTTATCTGGCCTTCGTTCAGGCAGTAGATCACTCCCAGTGTCAATGGATTCCCTTTGATATCTCCTTTAACAAATAGGTAACGACCTTCCGGATCCCTCAGTGTTGCTTCCACCTCGAAAGCCAGAGGGACTGCCATAATAATGGCTACCCCTCTTTTTTTTATGTAAATGAGGCCTGGTGTTAAGCAGAATTGCATGCAGTACCCTCTGGGAGCACCACATACAATTAGGACTACAGGTGTAAGCAAAACCAACCTTTGGTATAAGTCTGTACCACACAGTTTTTGGTAGCGAGCTGAGCAGCCAGGCTTATCTCAAGAGGGAATGTGAGCAGTACAAGGATGTTACACAAATGTCTTACAATCACAGTGGTTCAAGTAGACACTTTTCTCCAGCATGGGGTCTGGCATGGATTCACATGCTCAGAAATATTCCCAGTCGTCGGGCTGGAAATCCTTGGTAAAGAAAAAAATCAGTTTTGTTTCTGAACTTTCTTTCTCCTAACAACCAATCCCTGTCTCTGGGTCTTACTGCCCCCAGCCAATGACTGCCCTCTACCCAAGCCCCTCCTCTGGCAGCCATCTTTCAGAATTTTACCACACGTTCAAGCTCTCGAGCTTTTACTGCATTTTGCGATTTTTATTTTTTAATTTATTTTTTTATTATTTGAATTTTTTTCAAGAGTTTTGCTCTATTTTTTGGTCAATCGAGCCTCAAGCTCCATCGATCCATCAGCCTAATGGGGACCTGTTTTTCAGAACTTTCTATGCCCCTCAAGGGCTATTATTATTATTATTATTATTATTATTGTTTTTTTTTCGAGTTCACTTCTTGGAGGATTCCAGGAGATTCTTGGAGGCCTACACCGCGTGGACATGGCTGAGGATAAAGGAGATTCAACGCCTCTGAGGATCTGCCCAGGATGCGGACTACAAGACATCTTCCTGGATGATGGGCACTCCCTGTGCCTTTATTGCCTACATTCGGGCAGCTTGCACATGGAGGAGGCCTGTGCGTTCTGCAAGGAGATGGTGCCACACACCATGAAGGACCGTCGCAAGCAGCTCGCCGAGTGGCTGCAGACGAAGATCCCGGTGGCGGGTGAGCCCCAGCAGCATACTTCTCCCAAGAGAAAATCTGAGCAGTCTTCTAAGACCTTTGAGGGCGCTCTGGCGACAGGGGCCCAACATAAGGCAAAGCACCATGAGTCAGAGGGCAACGGAAGCGCTGTTGGTACGGGCTCCGCACAGCCAGGCCAGCCACAGCATCGCCAACGCCGTCAACCACGAGCCAACGCTCCAGCTCAGCGAAGAAAAGGAAGTCAGACCACCCGGGTAAGCTTCTGGAGAAGGCCCGGTTGTCTGTGACGGAGAAAGCAAAGGGGGAGCGAGGTTTGCCCCCCCCCCCCACGGTGAAGGCCTCAGACGTGCCCATGGTCGTAAAGGCCCAGGTTCACCAGGCTAAGGCCTCTATTGAGGGAGTGCTGGCGTCCCTGGCGAAAGCTGCATATGCGTTCCCAGTGGAGATGACCCCCAAGATGAGTGTTTCCCTGCCCACTCCGAGGGAATCGTCTTTCCTGCCCATTGAGAAGACTCCTGTGAAGACGATGCCGATCATCTCCCCGAGGCCGTCGCCCCTGGCCAAGAAGAGGGGTGTGGGGGGCAGCACGGACTCTGATATCTCCGAGGAGGAGGAGCTCTCGGGCCTGAAGACAGTGCCTGACAAGAAGTTCGTCGAGACCAGGTCCTATGGGAAGGACCCCGACGAGGCAGACGTGGAAAGCGACGAGGGAAGGCAGGGTGATGAGGAACCAGAGGACGCCACTGCTGACGCTCCCGTCACAACCGCTGCCACCACCGACGGACATGTCGGCGGACATCCTACAAGCCCTGCACACCCTGTGCTCAGAGATAAGGACATCGATGCCCGTGCCTCCGACGGGCGATCCAGCAGCGCCTGGACCATCAGGGGATCCGCCACCTAAGTGGAGAATAGTACATCCGCCTCCATCCCCTCCGCCGAGGGACGAGACTGAGTCGGAGACGACGGAACGGACCTCCCGTCGCCGGCACCCAGGGCTTCACCACCCGACGGGATTGGCTCGTTCCATGCCATGAGATCTAGGGCCTCGGAACTATTTCAACGGAACCCCGAGGAACAGAAGGAGGGATTCCTTTATCAGCGCCAAGAGGAAGACTGTGCTCTTTCCCACTGTTGGACGACATTTGGGACAAAGAACTGTCCCTCCTGAAGAACCCGTCCTCGGCCCCGGCAAAGAGACCGGTACGAGAAGAAATACAGGGTGCCAGACTTTGCACCGAGGTGTCTCAGATCTCAGCCGTCCCCAGACTCGGTGGTCTCGACGGCAGCCTGGAAGACATCTGCAGGTTCGGCGGCATCGACTTCCACTTAACCACCGGACGGCAAGGGAAACACGCTAGACGCCATGGGACGACTGTTCATCTCGTCGGTTTCAACGACCATTAAGACGGCCAACGCTCTCTCCATCGTGACCCGCTATGATGGGGAGCTGGACTTCCTTCCAGACAAGCGGGCAGAGGCCCTTGAAATCCTACAAGAAGGCGAGGTGACTTCGGACCATGCCATCACGGTGGCCACGGTCATCGCCGACACCGGCTTCTGACAGATATGCAACAGCGTTTGCCTTCGTCGGTGTGGTTGGCTGAAGGCCACCAACTTCCATCAGGACATCCAGACAAGGGTATTGGACATGCCCTTCGACAGGGACAATTTGTTGGGCAAGATGGGGGACGAATCTCTGCAAGCCATCAAGGCAGATACCAAGACGGCTCGTACCTTGGGCACACTTCAACAGTGACAGCCGTCCTTTCAGGCCTCCGGAGGCAAGTCCCATGGTGCCTCCAAAGGATTCTGTGGCAACTTCTCTTGGTACCGTCAACCGTCATGTTACTCGGCCCAGGAAGCCTACAGGGGCCGCAGCAAAGCCAGAGGAAATCCTTGTCGTCAAGGTCCCCAAAGTGGGTCGTCCACGACGAAGCAGGTCTGAACCGGCCGTGACGTCAGGCTCCCGCGCGAGCACCCCAGTGAGAGGCCTGCTGGCGAACTTCGTCGGCGTGTGGAAGTCCCTCTCCAACGACCGTTGGGTACTGGACGCCCTGGCCCACGGACACACACTGGAATTCCAAAGGAAGTGTCCAAGCGTTCCACCAGTAGCCAGGCAAGAAAACCATGTCCCACAACTACTTCTAGAGGTACAAGCGATGCTGAGAAAGGGCACAATGGAACTCGTCCCGAAGAGGCTCCGGGGCTCTGGAGTGTACTCGCGGTACTTCCTCGTCAGGAAAAAGACAAGTGGTTGGCGGCCCATCCTGGAAGTTCCGGATGGTAGACCTCCAGCACATGCTGGGACAACTGGAGGAAGGGGACTTCCTGTCATCGCTGGATCTGGAGGATGCTTATTTTCACATCCCCATCCACAAGGGGCATCGAATGTTTCTATGCTTTGTGGTCCGGGGGCAACACTATCAATTCAAGGCCCTTTCCTTCGGATTGAAGTCTGCGCCAAGGGTCTTCACCAAGTGTCTGGCGGCGCGGCTGTTGGAGTGAGCCACATCTACCCCTATCTGGACGATTGGCTCATCTGAGCGAAGTCAAGGGAGCTCGCCGTCGAGCACACAGTGAGGACCGTCAGCCTGCTCACGGAACTGGGGTTCTCGATTAAACTATGCGAAGTCCTGCTTGGTGCCATCGCAGGACGCTCTTTCTGGGGGTTCAGGATCAACACAGTGTCGCGCCTGGCTCTGCCGTCGGAGGACAGGATAAAGGCCATCTTGGGCAAGGTACAACGGCTGTTGACCATGGAAGCTGCCAGGGTGAGGTCTATCAAGTCCCTGCTCAGCATGATGTCGTCGTGCATCTACCTGGTTCGGCTGTGCAGGCTGCGGATGCGGCCGCTGCAAGAGTTCCTCGATGCCCGTTAGATCCAGGTATCTGGAAGCTTTGAGGAGAAGATTGCCCTCAACGACAGATTCCACTGAGCAATTCGGTGGTGGGCCGTCCGCACGCATCTTGTGGCGGGCACGGACCTTCAGACCCCAGCACATCAGGTGACGGTGACAATGAACGCCTCTCTTGAGGGATGGGGCGCGCACACTGGAAATCTCCATGCAAGATGCCTTTGTCTCCCGGAGGAGAAGTCCTTGCACATCAAAGTCCTGGAGCTCCGGGCTGTGTTTGGGCCCTCAAATCATTTCTTCCGTCCCTCAAGGGCGAGGTGGAGCGGGTCTTCACTGACAACACCACCACGATGTTCTACATTCGGAAGCAGGGGGGGGGGCACCAGATCCCCGGCTCTCTCCAAGGAAGCGCAGGATCTATGGCACTGGGCCATCGCTCATAGGATTTTCCTGGTACCCTTTCATCTGGCAGGAGTGAAGAACACTGTCGCCGACTCACTCAGCAGGGAGCTGCGCTCTTGCCACGACTGGGAACTTCGGCAGGATCAGGTGGACCTACTGTTTCGACGATGGGGCAATCCCCAGATCGATCTGTTTGCGACGACGATGAACACCAAGTGCCGGGGAGCATGGGGGATGCAGTCTCCTTCCCCTGGGACGGGCTGTTCCTCTATGCGTTGTTGCTGTTGCTTCTGCGACTCCTCAGTCAACTCAGACGGTCCCGGTGCAGAATGATCCTCGTTGCACCGGCATGAGCGAGGCAGATATTGTACCCGGGCCTTCTGGACATGTTGGCGTCCCCTCCAGTCAAGCTTCCAGCGGACGCAGATCTTCTCGCCAGGGGAAGGAGGTGCGATTCTGCACCACGACCCAGGGTCATTGAACTTGCAGACCTGGCTCCTGCAGCGCTAGAGTTTGGGGGATATGATCTCCCGGCGGACTGCAAGGAGGTGCTTGCCAAGGCCAGGGCTTGGTCTACGCTGAAATGCTACGGCCATAAGTGGAAGAGGTTTGCCGTCTGGTGCCATGCACAGAAACCCGACCCTCTACCGATTACGGCCCCACAGGTGCTGCTGTATTTGCTGTCGCTGGCCAAGGCAGGGTTCGTTCATGCCGGTGAAGGCTCCGGCCCCTGCGTGGGAGCTCAATGTGGTGTTGGGTCTACCGTTCGAGCCTCTGCATTCGGCACCGCTGACGTTTTTATCGTGGAAGACAGTGTTTCTTGTGGCCATAACCTCCGCACGAGTGGGAGAGATCAGTCCCTCTCTTGTAAACCACCTTACTTGACATTTCACGAGAGGAGGGTGGTGCTGCGGACGCACCCCTCTTTCATGCCCAAGGTGCCGTCGGACTTCCATCTCATCGAGCCCTTGGTGTTACCGGTTTTCTTCCCATCGCCTTTGTCGCCTACTGAGAGAGCTTTGCACTCGCTGGATGTGGCTAGAGCGCTGAAATTCTACGTGGACCGCAAAAAGTGTTTTTGGAAGACATCACAGCTGTTTGTGAACTTTGGCCCTGTGAACCAAGGGAAGGCCCTCTCCAAGGCTTCCATTTCCAGGTGGCTCCCCGGGTGCATCACCCATTGTCACTGGTTAGCAAACCGACCGTTGCCTGGCTGTCCGAGAGCCCATTCGACCAGAGCGATCGCTGCAACTACGGCCTTCCTGTCTGGTGTGCCCCTGCTGGACATCTGCAGGGCTGCTACGTGGAGGTCAACGCACACCTTCATGAAATTCTACTGCGTCGACCAGGATTCCAGGGAGGAGTCCAGAGTTGGCCAAGCAGTGCTGCGCAACCTGCTCAATTGAAGATGAGGAGGTAGGAGATGCTTAATGTTGAGATGTTGATATGCTTAATGTTGAGCCTTGCCACCTCCTGTGGTTGTGTGTTAGGGAGAATTCTCACCTATGGCTAATTTCTCCTCACCTAATGAGTCCTCCAGCAGCTTTGCTGGATTTATGGAGTTTATTTTTTTCCACTTGGTAAGAGTTCGCGCTTGCCCTCTCCCCCTCCTTTACCTGTGTTTTGCTATGTGTTTCCACCTGTTTTGGTGATTGTGGACTCTGAAGTACAGCACTTCAGTAGCCCTCTTCTTTTTGTGTCACACAGCACTTTCAGTGCCGTGACACAGGGTTGTCTTTGAGACTTCCCTCAACCCCATTTCTGAGGTGACTACTGTCCCCCAGAAAAGGGTAAAGTTACCATTAACTTTACTTAGTCACTCTACCATAGATCCAGTACACCCCATTTTCCATGGAGTACTGTAAAGGGTTCATTAGTATCCCTTTTTATCTGTACCTCCTAGAGCATTGTTTCGCTCTTTTAACTTTTAGACTTGGCTGGTGGCAGTGGTATCTACCCTAACTTTTCTACCGCGATTATATTAGATACACGTGGTACTGTTCTTGGCTATAATATTAGCCTCAAACATAAACCTGCTTGACCAAATCGTCTTTCTTTTGGCTCCGGTTGGGTTTATTCGCCATTTCTTTTTGTTAAAGTCCTTGTGTTTTACTTTGTGCGGCAAACTAGGTTCGCCTTCTTTGTTCACTGTCTTTTGGCGGGCTTCTGCTCAGAAGCCCTCCTCAAGGCGCCTGGGTGTCTAGGTGGGCTGAATGTGAGGGAGGGGTGTAGTCACCCCTTGCACAGGGTATCCTAGGAAACCGAAGTCGCACTTTGTCATGATTGCCCAGGGTAGTTGTCCTGGCTGGACAACCCCCCTGCTGGGGGATTGGCAGCCAGGCTGTGTGAATGGGGGTTTTCGCATAAACGGCAGGTCTCTTGGGCTAGAAGTCAGAGAGTCACCACTGTAACTACAAGGAACCGAAGAGAAGCAGAGAGAACGACAGCTGCTGCAACTACCCCGTCCCGCTGAAGCCCTGCTGCAGTCCTGAGCAATCTACCCTTCGACGATCAGAGAAGATTCGGTCCGGAGTCTTCTTCCCTTGAGCTTGGTGGGGATAACCAGCTCATCTTCCACAGCCAGAGGATCCTCTTCCTTGGTCGAAATCGCTGCACGCTGCTGTAGTTGTCCAGATAGCCACCTGAAGAGCCTCTCCTGTTAAGGAGCGCACCGTTTATTCCTTGTCGCTGCCGGCTTCATCCCTGTGTGGTGCAGACCCCCTTCAGACGTCGTCCTTCACAACGAAGCTCCAGGAATCGTGGGTCTGCGGGAAACCAACAGGAACAACTGGCAGGGCACCAGCTGCACCATTGGAACAAGGTACTGTGTTCTATTTGAGGAAACTGGGTGAATCCCTTTCCTTCATTTCCAAGGCTTGCCCTTGTCTTCCCTCCTTCTTATAACTTTTGCTTCTGAACATTGACAATATCGAAGTACTTTTGGCTACGTTGAATCGTGAACTGTCTGACTGTGTGATCCTCGGCAACAGGCTCCGGTGTCTTTCGACCCTGGCTCCGGCCCTTTCACTTTTGAACTCCTGTCTCTGAGTGTTTCTTGATTCTGCCTGCCTAACCTAAATATTGCCTGTGATTTTTGCCTCCAACTCCCTCTGGGTATTTCAGGTGCTAAGTATGTTTTTGCCCCGGTAGCATTTCATGTCACGGATACGTGTTTATTTAGTAGACCGAACTGTCAAAAAGTGATCGCAATTGTATTCACGGTAACGTGTTTTGTTCCTAACACTGGTTCATTCAACATAGGGTACTTACCTTGAGACTTGCTGTACAAAGTGAATTGGTTAGTTGCAGTATATTTAACGTGTGGTTTTTATTTGAGCTTAATAGAAGTTTTTATAACAAATGGTTTAAAAATAAATGTACTTATATTTTTTTACCTGAAACCTTGAGTCAGTGTTTGCTTGAGTCACAGTAATTGTGGTCCCTTTGTGTAATCTCTGCTACTGCTCATATACTCTTGAGATAAGCCTGGCTGCTCTGCCACTGCTACCACTCTGGCATAATAATACAGGCTTGTACCAAAGGTTAAACTTGTATTGCCACCTGTAGTCTTAATTGTGTGTAGTGGTCCCTAAGGGCACTGCACAGGATTCTGCCTAACATTATGCATGTGTGTACTGCTATTTATTCTTTATTCATGAGCATGTGAATCCATGCCAGATCCCATGCTGGAGAAGGAACAAGTTACTTACCTGTAACTGTTGTTCTCCAGCATGGGTCTGGCATGGATTCACATGCAAACCCTCCCGCCTACCCCTCTGCGGCTCTTCTGTTGGTCCTACTGCCACTTAACGTGCTACCAAATCTGAAGGGGCATAGGTAGAGGGCAGTCATTGGCTGGAGGCAGTATGACTCAGAGACCAGTGATTGGTTGTTAGGAGAAAGACAGTTCAGAAACTAAACTGATTTTTTTCTTTACAGAGGATTCCCAGCCTGACAGGGAATATTCATGAGCATGTGAATCCATGCCAGACCCATGCTGGAGAACAGTTACAGGGAAGTAACTTGTTCCATACTTAAGGTTTCTTGGTAAATTTTTTAATTTATTACACAATCATTTGAAAACTTTCACTAGAAGGAGGCAACTTAATATTATACACAAACACACTTCAATACCAAACCAATAAGTTTCTGAGTAAATTAGGCTCCCCTAAAATGGGAGCAAAATGGCATTTGTTTCTTTTGGAGTAAAAAGGCACAAGTTAATAGAATAGATCACAAATACTTTCTTAGGCAGTGCAAATAGTTTCAGTACACTAGAGGACTTGATTCAGTTAAATAGGCCTAGGCCAAAGTCAATGGGCTAGTGTCTTGGATAGGAAAGAGCAGTTCTTGTAGTAAACTGTAAAGTCTTTGCCAATGTTCTCAGAAGTAGTTTGTATGAAAAAGAATCATATGTTGGGTCACAAGCTGATTAGGCCTGTAAATTGGGAAAGTTTCACAAACTTTCATCACGAGAGGCAAGTTCTCTCAATCGGGTTGACACAGTACCTTAGTATGAAGAAAAAGATGGAGCTGAAGACGTTGGTTCCTGGCACTTCCTGCAGATGTCACTGTTCCTGAGCCTCAGTCGTGGGGACAAGAGGGAGGACGTCTGGGGACTCCTGCACTGCACGGGGACAGGTCAAACAAGCTGGCAAAATGGAAGCTCTTGCTCCGAGTAGCTGTCGTCAAGCACACAAGCTGGTGTCCGCCCTCTCCCCCAACCCCCACCTGGTTAATCCTAACCAGCTCCGAGAATGGTATCTAGGTGGCTTACGAGTTGATGGGTCCCACCAACTCAAAGGAAGAAGTCGTCCTTGAAGGGGCTGCTCTTTCTAAATTAACTTGGTGATTCAGACCTGCAGAATGGCTTCACTTGGCAAACCAACGGTCCAGGAGTTGCAGCAGCCGTCCTCTTCCAGCTCGTCTTCGGTTCTTTCGTTCCAGTGGTCGACTCTGCTTTCCAGTCCAAGAGACTTGCCTTTTAAACAGTTTTCTCCCTTTCATTCCAGCCCAGCTGCCACTCACCCAGCAAGGTGGCTGTCCTTGCCGGACAGTCAACCAGCCAATCACACCAGAGTGCATTTGGGGTCTCCTAGGAGACTAAGCACAGGGAGCTTCGGGCACCTCCCTCACATCCTGCCCACCCCAGACGCCAAAGGCAGTCTTCAGTCCTGAAGCCTGCCAAAGGCATAGAAACAAAGAGACCAAACCTAGTTTGGTGCTCAGACAAACTCTAGAAGGACCTTTTCAAAAAGAAATGGCGAAAAAAGACCGGGACCCGTTTATACAAAGGGGCTTAAGGTGGCATCTTGAAAAACATGGCTCCCGCGATTTTAGCTACTGGTGTTCGCGGTCTGGAAAAATCATGGTAGTTTGTTGTAAAACCACTGCCACCAGCCATTTCTATGGGAAAGGGTAGCATTTGACTGCTACATGAGTTTCTAGACATAGGGGATACTAGGTAACCCCTCCAGCACTCTATTGGAAGATAGTGTGTGCTGGATCTAGGAATTTAAAAAGACTAGTAAAGCCAATTTAACTTTACATTCTCTGGGAAACAGTAGTTTATCCCAGAGAAGGTGTTTAAACCTTGGGACAGCCAAAAAAGGCTTCCCTGTGTCACCCCACTGAGGGTGCTGGGTGACACAAATGAAAAGATGCCTGTGGAGTTGTCTAAAACTCCATAATCAAAGAACACAAGAGTAAAACACATCAAAATTGAGAGTGTGAAAAAAGGCTCACTCTTTCCAGGTAAAAAAAAAATCATGTCCTCAAAATCCAGCAAAGTTGTTGGGGGTCTCTATGGTGAAGGGAATTGGCACATTTATGAGAATTCTCCCTAAAAAGGTGTCCAAAAGTACAGGTAGGGGGACTGTAGGCCTACGGATACAGGCCCAAGTGCAAGGGTTGCCGGGAGGCAGTGCTGGTGTGCAACTGGGTGGGCAGGGACCTGGGCCTGAAATCATAGGGTTGCCAGGTGATCATTGCAGTATCAGACAGGAAATACGCTGGGGAGAGGAAGGGTTTGAGGTGCTTCCGGAATCGGACATGGTTCTCCTCAAGTTTCAGAGCGGCAGGGAGGCTGTTCCAGAGGAAGGCCCCAGTCGAAGAAAGATCTACCACCAACTTGTTGCTTGGAGAAGCGACTGACCCTGAGGGAGTTGGAGGTGGAGGAGTGAAGAGCTTGAGTAGGAAGGTATTTACGAAGAGAGAGTTGGAGGTATTGAGTACCCGGGCCCCAGAAGGCCTTGTAGACAATGCAAAGGGTCTTGAACTTAATACTTGCAGCCACTGGGAGCCAATGCAGAGATTTCAGTCCTGGAGAGATCCCTTGGCTTGAGGCCAAGGACAAGCCTTGCAGTCCTGTTCTGGATGAGTTGAAGAGGGTAGAGATTAGAAGCAGGCAGATTTAGAAAGAGGCTGTTGAAGTAGTCCAGACTAGAGAGAACACTGTAACCATCCCTTCACACGCCCACCTGCCCCCCAACCCCTCCTCTTTTGGTATTCATGATCTTTTTTAACAAAAGCAATTTGCTCATGATACTCAGACAGAAGAAATCACTATAGTTTCTTCTACTAGGATTAACGGGTAAGCCAAGGTAAAGGTAGTTGCCAACTATCTCAATCTGAGTTGAATCTAGTCTCCACGTATGATTTCTTAATTTAATTTTGGGAATCAAACCTTGTTCGATATTTCATAATCTTGGATTTGTTGATGTTCATTATCAAATCATTTCCAGTGGCATATTCGTTAAGTGCAGTGATGGAGTGCTGTAAGTCTTTGGGGGTCTGATCCAAGAGGATGGTGTCATCTGCTTAGCAGAGCCATGGAATTCTAACTCCACCAATATCTTGCAGAATTTTTCTCACCCGCTCCAAGGTCTGTGCCAAGTCTGAGGTGTAGCTTATACAAGGTAGGAGCTAGCCCACATCCCTGTTTCAGCCCATTATTTGTGGAGATACTATCCGTTAAAAGCCCCCACGATTAACTCAGACTCTTACCGATGTCTCAGAGTAAAGTAACTAAATGAAATGGAATCGTTGAGTCAATTTTCCACTTCTCCAGTTTAGCCCAAAGTATTACCCAGTCGAACGCCTTTGAAAATCAGTATAGCATGTATATAATGACTTACCCTCAATAACAGCAGGAGATCTAATGCTTAACAAGACACTAATGTTATGTTTGTTCGAGTGATGTTTTCGTAAACCTGTTTGGAATCTGTGCAGAATTTGGTTAGCTTCCATCCACTGTCTGCGTTTTTTAAACAATATAGATTCAAATAATTTGGAGCTACTATCCAGCCTGGCACAGCCGATAATTAGGCTGATCGTTCCTAGCACCCTTTTTTAAATATAGCTATTAAAACAGAAGTTCTCCAACTTGGAGGAATACAGCCCAATCTCCAAATATCCACATACATAGTATAGAGCGTTCGGGCCTAAAACTCCGGTTTAGCACGCATCACTGCATTTGCCAAACTGGCTGGTCTCGGTGCTCTAGAATTCTTGAGTGCTTTTTTAATACTTAGTACATCCAGTTCATTGAAATCATGCTCGCTACCTTTATAGTCGCTCTGCAATATTGCATTAGGCGACTCCATATCAGACTTAAAATATAGATTCCTAATACATTCCGCCCACTCTTGTATAGTGTTAGGCAAGATTGTATGTAGTAAGCCTGTGGGAGACTACACCAGCCTTGTGTTAGGCAGTATTGCATGCAGTACCCTCTGGAACCACCACATGCAGTTAAGACTACAGGTGTAAGCAAAACCAACCTTTGGTATAAGTCTGTACTACACAGTTTTGTGGTAGTGAGCTGAGCAGCCAGGCTTATCTCAAGGGGGAATGTGAGCAGTACAAGAGGATACACAGAGGTCTTACAATCCGTGGTTCAAGTAAACACTTACACTCAAGGTTTCTTGGTAAAACACTTATTAATTTATTACGTAATCATTTAGAAAACATCCACTAGAAGGAGGCAACTTAAAATCATACACAAACACACTTCAATAACAAACCAATGAGTTTCTGAACAAATTAGGCTCCCCTGAAATAGGAGCAAAATGGCATTTCAGTTACTTTCAATGGGAGTAAAAAGGCACAAGTTAACAGAATAGATCACAAATACTTAGGCAGTGCAAATAGTTTTAGTTCACTAGAGGACTCGATTCAGTTCAATAGGCTTAGGCCAAAGTCAATAAACTAGAATCTTGGATAGGAAAGAGCAGTTCTTGAAGTAAAATGGTAAGGTCTTTGCAAAAGTTCTCAGAAGTAGTTTGTACGAAAAAGAATCATATGTTGGGTCACAAGCTGATTAGGCCTGAAAGTTGGAAAAATTCCACAAACTTTCACCACGAGAGAGGCGTTCTCTCAATCGGGTTGGCACAGTACCCTAATATGAAGCAAAAGATATAGCTGAAGACGTTGGTTCCTGACAGTTCCTGCAGATCTCACTGTTCCCGAGACTCAGTCGTGGGGACAAGAGGGAGGACGTCGGGATTCCTGCACTGCACGGGATCGTCGGAAAACGCTGACAAAATGTAGTCACTTCAGTTTGAGTAGCTGTTCTTCAAGCACACAATCTGGTGTCCTTCCCCCTAGTTAATCCTAACCACTTTCGAGAATGATATCCAGGTGGCTTACCAGTTGATTGGTCCCACCAACTGAAAGGAAGAAGTCGTCTTTGAAAGGCTTCTCTGTCGAGATGAACTTGGCAATTCGGACCTGCAGCAGGGCTTCACCGGGCAAAGCAACGGTCCTGGAGTTGCAGCAGCCGTCCTTTTCCAGCTCGTCTTCGGTTCTTTCGTTCCAGTGGTCGACTCTGCTTTCCAGTCCAAGAGATTCGCCTTTTAAACAGTTTTCTCCCTTTCATTCCAGCCTAGCTGCCACTCACCCAGCAGGATGGCTGTCCTTGCTGGACAGTCAGCCAGCCAATCACGCCAGAGTGTATTTGGGTCTCCTAGGAGACTAGGCACAGGGAGTTTCGGGCACCTACCTCACTTCCTGCCCACCCCAGACACTCAGACGCCAGAGGCTGTCTTCAGTCCTGAAGCCTGCCAAAGGCATAGAAACAAAGGGACCAAACCTGGTTTGGCACGCAGAGACAAACACTAGAAGGACCTTTTAAAAAAGAAATGGCGAAAAAAGAAGACCGGGACCCGTTTAATTAAAGGGGCTTAAGGCGCCATCTTGAAAAACATTGCTCGCACGATTTTTAGCTACCGGTGTTCGCGGTTGGGAAAAATCATGTAGTTCATTGTAAAACCATTGCCACCAGCCATTTTGATAGAAATGGGTAGCATTTGACTGCCACATGAGTTTCTAGACACAGGGGATACTAGGTAGCCCCTCCAGCACTTTATAGAATTAAAAAAGACTAGTAAAGTCAATTTAACCTTACATTCTCTGGGAAACTGTAGTTTATCCCAGAGAAGGTATTTAAACCTTTGGGAAGTCCAAAAGGACATCCCTGTGTCACTGCACTGATGGTGCTGTGTAACACACATTTATTTATTTATTTACATTTATATAGCGCACAAGCAGCCCAGGCGCATTGAGGCGCTGTTACTTGCAATGAACTTAGTTACATGGTACAGGTAAGATAGCGGATGTTGGCACATTGTAAATGTTGCAGGATGACGTACTGTTGTGAAAAGATGCATATGGACTTATCTTAAAACTCCATAATCAAAGAACACAAGAGTAAAACATACATCAAAATAAATGAAAGGGTGGGGGAAAAAGGCTCACTCTTTCCAGGTAAAAAAAAATCAAGTCCTCAAAATCCAGCAAAGTTGCTGGGGGTCTCTAAGGTGAAGGGAAGTAGCACATTTTTGCGAATTCTCCCCAACACTCGTCCCCCTGGCCCCCACCCCCCGACTAAGGGACAGGAGGATTTAATCCACCCCTGGATGAATCTCCTTACTCCAGTCGGTCAAACATTCTGGAGAGACCATCAGCATTTTGGTGATTACACCCTGACCTGTGTTCAATTGTCAAACCCCTGTAGGCTGATTGACCATCTTAACAATTTAGGATTCTCCCCCTTCATCTGCATTAACCATCTCAAGGGTTGGTGGTCAGTCTGAAACACCAAAGTAGATCCATACAAGCATGGTCTAAACTTCTTCAGTGACCACACAATAGCAAAACATTCTCTTGCAATGGTTGCCCACCTTGTTTCTGCTTCCTTCAGCTTTCTGCTGATGAAGCAGATGGGGTGCTCCCTACCTTTCTCATCCAGCTAAGTCAGAACTGCACCTATACCTGTATTGGAAGCATCTGTTTGCACAATGAAGGTTTGGCTGTAGTCAGGAGCTCTTATGACTGGAGCTTGACAAAGGGCTTTCTTAATGCCTCGTTGCACTCCTCATTCCACCTGACCGTTCTAGGAAATGTGGGTGAGGAGACTACATTCAAGTGAGAAGCTATGGACCCATAGTTCTATATGAAGTTCCTATAATAACCAGTGAGACCTAAGAAGGCTCTCACTTGGGTTTGAGTAGTAGGGGTGGCCCATTCTTGTACAACCTGTACTTTGCTAGGCAATGGCCTTATTGCACCTCCTCCTACCTCATGTCCAAGGTAGACCACTTTGCTCTGACCAATTTGACATTTACTTTCCTTTATGGCCAGATGGGCCTGCTCAAGAGCCTACAAAACATATCCTAAGTGGTCAACATGTTCTTTCCAAGTTGGCCTGAACACTGCAATGTCTTCCAAGTATTCCATGCAGAAGTCCCCCATCCCATTCAGAACTTGATTAACCATCCTTTGGAATGTTGCAGGTGCATTGTTTTTAATCCCAAAGGCATTACCTTAAACTGGTAGAGGCCTGCTGGGGTTGAAAATGAAGATTTCTCCTTGGCATGGTCTGTCAGGGCTATTTGCCAATAGCCTGACGTTAGGTGAAATGTACTGAGGTACTTGGCTGAACCAAGTTTGTCCACCAGCTCATCCGTCCTAGGTAAAGGATTGGCATCAGTCTTAGTGACTGCATTTAGTGCTCTGTAGTCCACACAGAATCTCAACTCCTTGGATCCTGCCTTTGGCACTAGAACTGGACTAGACCATGGACTGGTAGAGGGTTCTATTACCCCGAGATCAAGCATCTTGTTGACCTCTTCCTTTATGTAGTTTCTGACATCCTGTAACCTCTGCTTTTAACAGATGAACAGTCAACCGTGAGAATATCATGCTGGCCCCAAGGGGTCAAGCCTGGTGATAGTGAAAACAGGGAAGCAAACTGATTTAACAGAAACTTGCACTCCTCCTGTTGTTCCCGTGTCATATTAGAAGAGAGATTAACTCCTTCTATTTTCTCATCTAAAGGTTGCCCCCTGAGGAGATCAGGTAGAGATTCACTCTCTTCCTCCTCTTGAGCTGAAGCTAGAAGCAAAGCTCCCACTTCTGGTCTTGAGACATAGGCTTTTAGACGGCTGGTGTGAAAGACCTTGGGGGCCTCCTTAGGATTGCCTAAGTCCACCAGATAGTTGACCTCTCCAGGTTTTCCTACAACCTTGAAGGGTCCTATGCATTTGTCCTGTAAGGCCCTCTGCCTTGTAGGGACCATAACTAAAACATACTGGTCTTGAGTAAACTCGTACCATGTTGGCCTTCTGGTCATGTCAATGCTTCAGCAGAGCCTGACCTGCTTTTAAGTTATGAGATGCTTCTGTCATCATGTGCGTAATTCTCCTCTGGAGACTTAACACCTAGTTAGTGACTCACTGGTTTGGGAGAAGGAACACTCTCCAACCCCTCCTTAATTACGGCCAATGGACCTCTAACTGGATGATCATAGAGAAGCTCAAAGCGACTAAATCCAACTTCCTCCTGAGGGACTTCTCTTTAAGCAAATAGAAGGCATGGCAGTAGGTGGTTCCATTTTCTTCTAAGGGGGTTCCTCTAAAGCACCGATCATGCTCTTCATAGTACGGTTAAACCTCTCTACCAATCCATTCGTCTGGGGATGGTAGGCAGTTAAGAACTTGTAAGTCACTCCACAGTTTTTCCACATGGCCTGCATGTAATGGGACATAAAATGTGATCCCCTGTCAGAGATGAACTCCTTAGTAAACCTACCTTGGTAAAAATACCAAGTAGGGCCTTGGCAACAGCCTGAGCTGTAACAGTCCTCATAAGTTTTGCCTCAGGATACCAAGTAACATGGTCTACTGCAAGCAATATAAATCGATTGCCTGAAGAGGTTGGAGGGTCTAAGGGACCAACAAGGTCTATTCCTACCCTCTCAAAAGGGACTCCCACCACTGGGAGAGGCACTAAAGGTGCCACATTGTTGTCAGATCTCTGGCAAGAATGGAGCCAAGTGTGACAGCTCCTACAGAATTTATCTACATCAGACCCCAATTTAGGCCTGTAGAAATATAGAGGAAGCCTTTCCTTGGTCTTCTTGAAGCTCAAGTGACCAGCCAAAGGAATCTCGTGGGCTAACTGTAGGAACTGGTGTAGTGCCTCTAGAGACGAGACGTCTTCTGTAGTCCCCTGGGATAGACTCAGTTGGTTCACTGTAGAAGAGGCCATCTTCCCAGTACAACGTATGCTTCCCTGGCTTTTGCCTGTCTCTGTAAAGGCTAATTTCCCAAACCTAGTGAGTCCCCCAGCAGCTTTGCTGGATTTTGGGGGTTTATTTTTTTTCTCCTGCTAAGAGTGAGACTCTTTTCCTCCCACTCTTAGACATGATTTGAGGTGTTCCTTTGACTTTGTATGTCTTCTATGGGCTATGGGGTCTTTTTCTCCATAGGGTGTCATGTGTTTTTGATATGTGGGTTACACAGCACCCTCCGTGCAGTAACCCAGGGGTGTCGTAGCGACCCCCAAACATAGACTCCATACCCTGGGACTGACTACTGTCTCCCAGGGCATGTAAAGTCACCATTGGCTTTACATACCCTGGGACTGACTACTGTCTCCCAGGGCATGTAAAGTCACCATTGGCTTTACTAGTCTCAAATTGTGAACAGAACCAGTACAAACCATCATATTGTGGACGTACTGGTCGGGGCAATTCGATTGCCCCGGGGTCTGTTGTTCGAGGGGGCACTGTCCAGTCCCCCCCCCCCCCGCCCGAGTTTTGGCTGGTGGCAGTGGATACTACTTTTTATATTCGACCACAAATATATTCCTATGGGATTTTCCCATTGTTCGAGGCTACCACTTTTTAAAATCGCCTCGAACATACCGCCGGTTTATTAAATTAATATGAATTCACCGGTTGGTATTTTTTGCTGAAACTTGGTTCCAAAATGGCGTTTGTGTTCTTTTGTAGCTCCAACCCAAGTCGAGCCCTTTGTTCCACTTTTTGGCGGGCTTCTCCACAGAAGCCTCCAAAAGTGGTGCCACGTGTTAGGTAGAAACCTGTGAAGTTCCCTTAGGGACCACTGCAAAAGATTTAAGACAACAGGTGTTTGGCAGTAAACCCACTTGGTAGCAGTCTGTACCACACAGATTCACTTGGTAGCTGTGGCTGAGCAGTCAGACTTCCCTCAAGAAGAGTTAGGCAGTATACAGAGCATACAAAATAGGTACAGAAATACAGTAGTACAAGCAAACACTGACCAGAGCTTGGGTGTGAAAGTATATAATAATTTATTTAACACACACTTCTAACACACACTAGCAGTAAATTGGTAAGATAAGTTCAAAACACAATCACTATTATCATATGTACATCCCTGATTACTTGTTGGACAAGTCTTAGTTAACACCACTTATTTCCAGACAGAGGTGAATAAAAAGGGAGGGAAAAGCAGAATTATGGAAGCCTACTCACTAAACACTTTTTAAAGAACCACAGCAAGTTAGGAAGGCACAGTCTACTGGTGAGCAAGGAAGTTTAGGTGCCAGGCCCACTTTCAAGGGACCCAGGCGGAAGATGCCCAAGATCAGACAGTTACACAGAGTCTTCAAAGTTTGTGGAGGTAGTTCGAAAAAGGTTTAGTTCAGTGCAGGAAAGTTAGCTAAGGTGTCCCAGGCTAACCCAGGTTCGAGAGACGAGGATTTAATACACCCTGTTCAAACAGTTGCAAGGGAAGCCAGGCGGAACACGGTACTTTAAATGGAGAGGATCCTCCAGCGGGGGCAGTTGTTCCTGGCAGCGGGTGCAAGTCGCAGCGTCGTCTAGAGGAAGAGAAGATCTCGTCGTGGAGGAAGGATGAAGGTCGTTGCACTGCCAGGGAAGAAACCAGCCGCGGAGTTCTCCGGTACAAAGGTACTATCCTTTCGGTTCGCGGTAGTGGTAAAAAAGTGGTATCCCGGTTGCCGGGGTGCTTGGCACAGGCAAGGCGGCCACGAGATGCTCCAGGAAGGCGAAAAGAAGGTAGACTGGTTATCCCCACCAGTCGAAGGACGAAGACTCTCCGGGCTGGAGATCTCCTCTGTCGTTGGGAAAAGTGGTGAGCCGGTTCAGCGGGGCTCCACCGGTGGTCTCATCGTTGCAGGCCGGCTCAGCTTCTCCCTCCTCGGATTCTTAGGTCCTGTGGCAACTTCTGAAGTTCCAGTCCCCAAAGCCCTGCTTTTATGCAGCATACCCCCATTCACTCAGCCTAGCTGTCAATCAAACATGCTAAGTGGTGAGCCGGCCGGCTCACCACTTGGGCCAATCACACAAGAGGATGACTTGAGTTACCAAGGCAACTCAGTCCAGGGTGCCTAAACCCCCTCCCACACTCCCTGTGGTACCCAGAAAGAGTGGCACCACTTTTGGAGGCTTCTGTGGAGAAGCCCGCTAAAAAGTGGAACAAAGGGCTCGACTTGGGTTGGAGTCACAGAAGAGCACACAAACGCCATTTTAGAATCGAGTTCTGGCGAAAAATACCAACAGGCGAATTAATATTAAATAAATAAACCGGCGGTATGTTCGAGGCTATAAGAATTAAATAATTAAAGTTGGTAGCCTCGAACAATGGGAAATCCCATAGAGATATATTCGAGGTCGAATATAAAAAGTAGTATCCACTGCCACCAGCCAAAACTCGATCAGGGGGGACAGAGACGTGCCCCCTCGAACAACAGACCCCTGGGCAATCGAATTGCCCCGACCAGTACGTCTACAATATGATGGTTTGTACTGGTTTCTGTTCATAATTTGGGACTAGCAAAGCCAATGGTGACTTTACATGCCCTGGGAGACAGTAGTCAGTCCCAGGGTATGGAGTCTATGTTGGGGGGTCGCTACGACACCCCTGGGTTACGGCACGGAGGGTGCTGTGTAACCCACATAAAAAAAAAAACACATGAGACCCTGTGGAGCAAAAGACCCCATAGCCCATAAAACACATGGAAAGTTAAAGGAACACCTCAAATCATGTCTAAGAGTGGGAGCAAAAGAATCTCACTCTTAGCAGGAGAGAAAAAAATAACCCCAAGAAATCCAGCAAAGCTGCTGGGGGACTCACTAGGTTTGGGAAATTAGCCTTACAGAGAATTCTCCCAAACACCACTCTGTCTGGGTACCACAGGGGGTGTGGGAGGGGGTTTAGGCACCCTGGACTGAGTTGCCTCAGCAATTCAAGTCACACCCTTGTGTGATTGGCCCAAGTGGTGAGCCGCCCGGGTCACCACTTAGCATGTTTGAGTGACAGCTAGGCTGAATGAATGGGGGTTTTCTGCATAAAAGCAGGGCTTTGGGGACTGGAACTTCGGAAGTCGCCACAGGACCTAAAGAATCCGAGGAGGGAGAAGCCGAGACGATCTGCAACGACGACACCACCGGTGGAGCCCTGCTGAACCATCTCACCACTTTTCCCGACGACAGAGGAGATCACCAGCCCGGAGAGTCTTCTTCCTTTGACTGGGGGGATAACCAGTTTGCCCATCTTTTCGCCTTCCTGGACCATCTCGTGGCCGCCTTGCCCGTGCCAAGCACCCCGGCAACCGGAATACCTCGGTTTACCACTACCGCGAAGAAAAGGGTGGTACCTTGTAACCGGGAAACTCCGCGGCTGGTTTCTTCCCTGGCAGTGCAACGACCTTCAGCTTTCCTCCACGTCGAGTCCTCCTCTTCCTCTGGACGAAACTCCGACTTGCACCCACTGCCAGGAACAACTGCCCCCGCTGGAGCGTTCTTCCCACTTTCACGTACTGTGTCCCGCCTAGCTTCCCTTGCGACAGATCGTTCGGGGTGACAGTAAATCCTCAACTTTCTAACCTGGGTTAGCCTGGGGCCTGTTAACTAACTTTTCCTGTCTTGATCTCAAGCTTTTGTGAACTATTTCCAAAGACTCTTTGGGCATAACCCCACTGTGTGATCCTGGACACATTTCGCTTGTTCTCCAGCATGGGGTCTGGCATGGATTCACATGCTCATGAATATTCCCCGTCGTCAGGCTGGGAATCCTCGGTAAAGAAAAAACCAGTATCAGTTTCGTTTCTGATCTGTCTTTCGTAGTAATAACCAATCACTGGTCTCTGCGTCATACTGACCACAGCCAATGACTGCCCTCTACCTAAGCACCGCCTCTGGCAGCCATCTTCAGATTTTTACCGCACGTTCATGTGTTGGGATCCTCGTGCTATTGCTCTCGAGCGTTAGTGCTATTTTTTCGCGCTTTTTACAAAAACTTCGATTCTTTCGGTCAAAAGAGCCTCAAGCTCCACCGATCCTACATCCGATCAACGGGGACCCGTGTCGGATTCATCTGTGCCCCTCAAGGGTGAAGATTTCGTCGAGCTACACTTCGGAGGACTCCAGAAGCTTCTCAGGCCCTGTCTCGGAGATGGCCCAGGAGAAGGGAAGCTCGACGCCCGGAAAGCTGTTCAGGGTCTGCCCTGGATGCCAGCTGCAGAACGTCTTCAAGGAGGACGAACACTCTTTCTGCCTTTACTGCCTTCATGAGGACAAGACGCACGTGGAGAAGGACTGTGCGTTTTGCGGCAACATGTCGGAACGGACCATGAAGGACCGCCATCAACGTCTCGCCAACTGGCTGGAGGGTAAGAGCCCGTCTGGCGAGAAGAAGAAGAAATCCGAGCGGTCTTCTAAGACCTTTGAGGGCGCCCCGGCGACGGGGGCCCAACATAAGGCCAAGCACCGCGAGTCCGCTGGCACCGGGAGCGCCGAACGGTCGGGCTCTGCGGGCGCCAGGCAGGGCGCACCCTCCCCGGCACCATCAACCACGAGCCAACGCTCTGGGTCGGGTAAGAGGAAGGCCGAGCACCCGGCGAAGCTCCTGGAGAGGCCCCGGTCGAGCTCTAAGGCAGAGGAGGAGCGTGGCAGTGCCCCCTCCCTCAAGGATAAGGCGGTGAGCGCACCTAAGGTGGTGAAGGCCTTGATCCATCCGACCAAGCCCTCTATCGAAACGGTCGCGGCGGCCCTGGCTCAGCCTGTGGTGGCTGCACCAGTGGTGGCGACCTCAGGGCCCAGAATCTCCCTGCCTCCTCGGAGGGAGTCTTCCTTTGTGCCCATCGATAGGACCCCCGTGAAACCCTCCGTGGGGAAGAAGAAGGGGGGGCAGGGCGTCGTCGTAGAGTCGGCCTCAACCTCAGAAGAGGAACTGATCGAGGTCTTAAGCCACGGCCTAGGCGTGGAAGAAGGCCAGCCCGTCGGAATGGACCCCGACGCAGGTGACGACGACGACATCGTCGAGGATACCGACGGGGCCCCTGCTCGCCCGTCGGATTCCCCTCTGCCAGCGCCGCAAGACAACTCGGCGGCCATTTTGTTGGCCATACAGTCCTTATGCTCCGAGATAAGGACGAGGCTACCGTTACCGACGGAGGAACCTCTCCCGTCGGGGGATCCAGAACCGGGACCTTCTGGTGTTCCCCCTACCAAGAAAAGAAGGATCCATCCACCACCTCCTTTTCAACCGTCGCGCCCCTTCCAGCCCTCCTCCCCGTCCACCCGAGGGGATGATACGGGGACTGACACGGCAGCGACGGGTACGGACGACGAGGCATACGACGAGGATTTTCCGTCGTCGCCTCCCACCAGGGCCTCTCCGCCCGACGAGATCGGATCTTTCCACTCCATGATCTCCAGGGCTTCCGAGCTTTTCCAACTCTGCCCTGAGGAGAAGAAAAAGGAAGGCTTCCTTTATCAGCGGCGCGAGGCCAAGAGGAAGACGGTCCTCGCAGTGCCTCTGTTGGACGACATTTGGGATGAGGGCCTTTCCCTCCTCAAGAACCCTTCCACGACGCCAGCTAGAAGAGACCGGTACGAGAAAAAGTACCGGGTCCCGGACACGGCCCCCCTATGCCTCCGGGCGCAGCCTACCCCGGACTCCGTCGTCTCCGCGGCAGCCAGGAAGAAAGCGGGGGGGGGTGCGGCCTCCACATCGACTTCCCCGCCGGACGGCGAGGGAAAGAAATTGGATACTATGGGGCGTAGAGTCATCTCGTCGGCAGCGACGACGATTAAAGCGGCCAACGCCTTGGCTATCGTGGCCCGCTACGACAGGGAGCTCTGGTACAAGATGGCTCCTCTGCTGGATTTTCTGCCGGACGACAAGAGGGCGGAGGCCCTTGAGATCCTGCAGGAAGGTGAGGTGGCCTCGGACCACGCCATCACCGTGGCGACGGACATCGCCGACACTGGATTCCGCCAGCTGGGCAACGGTGTTTGCCTTCGACGTCGTGGATGGCTCAAAGCTACGGACTTCCGGCAGGACGTCCAGACCAGAGTCCTGGACACGCCCTTCGACGGGAACAACCTGTTTGGGAAGACAGTGGACGATTCCCTTCAGGCCATCAAGGCGGATACTGAGACGGCCCGGGCCCTTGGGGTCCTGCAACGACGGACGCCCTTTCGGAGCGGCGGAGGCAAGGGCGCCTCCAAAGGTTCCGGCGGCGGTTTCGCTTCCTACCGTCAAGCGGCCCGCTCGTCGTCGCAAGAGGCCTACAGAGGACGAGGCAAGTCTAGCGGACCCCGCCGTCGTCGCCAAGGAGGTCAAGGCGGCAAGGCCGCGTCCAAGCAGGATTGAACCGGCCTTGGGGTCGGGCCCCCACCGAAGCACCCCGGTGGGAGGCCGGCTGGCGGGCTTCGTCAGCGTGTGGGAGTCCATCGCCACCGACCGTTGGGTGCTGGACGCCCTGGCCCGGGGCCACGCGCTCGAGTTTCAAAGAAGGTGCCCGCGCGTCCCCCCCGTGGCCAGGAAAGAACTTCACGTCCCTCAACTTCTCCTGGAGGTAAAGGCGATGCTCAGAAAGGGCGCCATCGAACTCGTCCCAAAGAGGCTTCGGGGCTCCGGAGTCTACTCGAGATACTTCCTCGTGAAGAAGAAGACGGGAGGATGGCGCCCCATCCTGGACCTGCGACGTCTGAACAAGTTCATCAAGGCGCAGAAGTTCCGGATGGTCACCCTCCAGCACGTCCTGGGTCAGCTGGAGGAAGGAGACTTCCTATCGTCGTTTGATTTGGAGGATGCCTACTTCCACATTCCCATCCTAAAGGGGCACCGCAAATTCCTCAGATTCGTGGTCCAAGGGCGTCATTACCAGTTCAAAGCCCTTCCCTTCGGACTACGGTCGGCACCCAGGGTATTCACCAAGTGCCTTGCACCGGTGGCGGCGCAGCTGCGCCGCGAGGGGATCCACGTCTACCCCTACCTGGACGACTGGCTCATCCGCGCCAAGACGAGGGAGCTCGCCGTGGTCCACACGGCAAGGACCGTCCAACTCCTCACGGACCTGGGATTCTCCGTGAACTACGCCAAATCCCACCTGGTGCCCGCGCAAGTCGCACTGTTTCTGGGAGCGAGGCTCGACACAGTGTCCCTTCTGGCCTCCCCGTCGGAGGAGAGGACCAGGACCATCTTGGGCAAGGTGCAACGGATGTTGGTGGCCGACGCGGCCAAAGTGAGGTCCATCAAGTCCCTCCTCGGGATGATGTCTTCCTGCATCTACCTCATTCCCATGTGCAGGCTCCGGATGCGCCCGTTGCAAGAATTCCTGGATGCGCGCTGGATCCAGACGACGGGCAGCTTCGAGGAAAGGATCAAGCTCGACGAGAGTTTCCGACGAGCGATACGGTGGTGGGGCACCCGCGCGCATCTGACGGCGGGCATGGACTTCCAGACCCCAGCCCACCAGGAGACTGTGACCACGGATGCCTCCCTGGAAGGGTGGGGAGCGCACACCGAAAATCTGCACGCAAGGGGACTCTGGCTCCCGACGGAGAAGTCCCTACATATCAACGTCCTGGAGCTCCGTGCAGTGTTTTGGGCCCTCAGGTCTTTCCTTCCGTCCCTCAAGGGCAAGGTGGTGAGGATCTTCACCGACAACACCACCACCATGTTTTACATCAGGAAACAGGGCGGAACCAGGTCCCCAGCGCTGTCCAAGGAGGCGCAGGACCTGTGGCATTGGGCCGTCGCCCAAGGGATTTTTCTGGTGCCGTTTCATCTGGCAGGGATAAAAAACACCATCGCCGACTCACTCAGCAGGGAGCTGCGCTCGTGCCACGAGTGGGAACTACGGCAGGATCTGGTGGATCGCCTCTTCCGACGGTGGGGCACACCCCAGATCGACCTGTTCGCGACGGCGACGAACGCCAAGTGCCGGAGGTTCGCCAGCAGGTTTCCCCAGACGAGGAGCATGGGCGATGCTTTCTCGTTCCCCTGGGAGGGCCTGTTCTTCTACGCGTTCCCTCCCTTGCCTCTGCTAATCCGGCTCGTCAACCAGCTCAAGAGGTCACGGTGCAGGATGATCCTCGTCGCACCTGCGTGGCCGAGGCAGATATGGTTCCCGGACCTTCTGGACTTGTCAGCGTCCCCGCCGATCAAGCTGCCGGCGGACGCGGATCTACTCTCCAGGGAAGGAGGCGCCATCCTCCACCACGACCCGAAGTCGCTGAACTTGCAGGCCTGGCTCCTGCAGCACTAGAGTTTGGAGGATACGACATACCGGCCGATTGCAGAGAGGTTCTTGCAAAGGCCAGGGCGTCCTCGACTCTTAAATGCTATGGACACAAATGGAAGAGGTTCTCTGTCTGGTGCCACGCACAGAAGATTAACCCTCTACGGATTACGGCTCCCCAAGTACTGCCGTACCTGCTGACGCTGGCCAAAGCTGGTCTGGCACATGCGTCCATCAAGATTCATCTTGCTGCGATCTCCCGATACACCAGAACCACGGGCCGGACGTCCTTGTGGTCTCATCGTCTGGTGAAAGAGTTCATGAAGGGACTGTTCAGATCGTTCCCGCCGGTGAAGGCTCCGGCCCCGGCGTGGGAGCTCAACGTGGTGCTGACCAAGCTCATGGGACCTCCGTTCGAGCCTCTGCACTCGGCCCCGTTGAAGTTTCTATCGTGGAAAACAGCTTTTCTTGTGGCCATCACCTCCGCACGACGAGTGGGAGAGATCCAGGCCCTTTCCTGCAAGGCCCCGTACTTGACTTTCCACGACACGAGGGTAGTGCTCAGGACGCACCCCTCCTTCATGCCCAAGGTACCGTCGGACTTCCATCTCAACGAACCCTTGGTGTTACCTGTGTTCTTCCCGTCGCCTTCGTCGCCGGCTGAGAGGACTTTGCACTCGCTGGATGTAGCTAGAGCGCTGAAGTTCTACGTGGACCGCACGAAGGGTTTTCGGAAGACGTCACAACTCTTTGTGAACTTTGGACCTGTCAATCAGGGGAAGGCTCTCTCGAAGGCTTCCATCTCCAGATGGCTCTCCGGCTGTATCATGTGCTGTCACCGGTTGGCAAACCGACCGCTGCCTGGCCGTCCGAGAGCCCATTCCACCAGAGCGATCGCAGCTACCACGGCGTTCCTATCTGGTGTGCCCCTGCTGGACATATGCAGGGCTGCTACGTGGAGGTCGACGCACACCTTCACGAAATTCTACTGCGTCGACCGGGATTCCAGGGAGGAGTCCAGGGTCGGCCAAGCAGTGCTGCGCAACCTGTTCGCCTGAGGTGAGCCTGGTGAGGAGGTAAGATGCTTAATGTTGAGTTTATGTGATGCTTAATGTTGAGCCTTTGCCACCTCCCGTGGTTGTGCATGTGTGTACTGCTATGTATTCTTTATTCATGAGCATGTGAATCCATGCCAGACCCCATGCTGGAGAAGGAACAAGTTACTTACCTGTAACTGTTGTTCTCCAGCATGGGTCTGGCATGGATTCACATGCGAACCCTCCCGCCTACCCCTCTGCGGCTCTTCACTTGGTCATACTGCCACTTCACGTGCTTCCAAATCTGAAGATGGCTGCCAGAGGCGGTGCTTAGGTAGAGGGCAGTCATTGGCTGTGGTCAGTATGACGCAGAGACCAGTGATTGGTTATTACTACGAAAGACAGATCAGAAACGAAACTGATACTGGTTTTTTCTTTACCGAGGATTCCCAGCCTGACGACGGGGAATATTCATGAGCATGTGAATCCATGCCAGACCCATGCTGGAGAACAACAGTTACAGGTAAGTAACTTGTTCCCTCTCTCTAAGAGTGGGCCTGGCATTTGAACTTCCTTGCTCTCCAGTAGACTTTGCCTAACCTGCCACTGTGGTTCTTTGAAAAGTATTGAGATTTGTGTGCTTTCATAACTGCCTTTTTCCCTCCCTTTTTAAATAACTTATTAAGAGTGCCATCTTATGTTAAGCGCTCACCTCTGTCTGAAAATAAGTGGCGCTTCTCACTAAGACTTGTCTAATAAGTAATTAGGGTTGTATATATATATATATAATGGTGACTGTGTGTTGAATTTACTTACCTCTTTTTGTGCTAGTGTAATTTACAAGTGTCTTTAAATAAATAATTATATACTTTTACACCAAAGCTCTGGTCAGTGTTTGCTTGTGCTACTGTATCTCTGTACCTATTGTGTATACTCTATATACTGCCCAAGTCATCTTGAGAGAAGTCTGACTGCTCCGCCACAGCTACCAGGTAAATCTGGGTGGTACAGACTGCTACCATTTGGGTTTACTGCCAACCACCTGTAGTCCTAAATCTTTTGCAGTGGTCCCTAAGGGAACTGCACAGGTTTCTGCCTAACTGTTGACGAAGACCTTCGAGAGTAGGCACTCTGTTTGACCTCTGCTGAAGTCTGCCCTACAGGGGCAACCTTCTGCTATTAAAGACTGCAGCTCAGGATGGTCTCTAGTATCCAGATCTCCAACAGGGACAAGGTCTTCTTCCAGCTCTGAATCTTCAGCAGCTGATTCAACCTTTCCTGGGTGTTCCTCACACTCAGCCACAGCTGGTGGAGTAGTCACAGGTGTGAGGTTGGACAGCCCTCTCAGGAATGTCCTTGTTGGCAGTACAGGCGCGCTTTCTGACTTTTTCCCTGAGAGCTTGGGTTTCCCCTTTGTCTCATTCTTTTTAGAAATAGCAGTGAGCAATTCCTGTGGACTGGGCGTTGATTCCTCTGTAACATCCACTAGAGAGTCATTTAAGGTACTCTCTCTGGCCTTCCTTGTCTGCTCCTGTTTCCTTTAACTGGGATGCCTGGGGGTGCTTGATACAACTCAGTGCTTTTAAGTCATTCCCCAACAGGACTCTCCCAGGCACCTCACTTTGTACACCAACGGGGTATCTTGACAGTCATGTTGTTGCACAGGATGGGAGGTAGTCTAGGAAGCATTTGGACAGGGCCTCCAGCAAGCTTAGTGAGGCCTTTGGGTGGCTTAGCAACATCATCGGGTTTGAAAAAAGATTCATCCACCACTGTATTGCTGGTCCCAGTGTCTCTAATGGCAGGGGTCTCCTGACCATTCACAAGTACACTGTCCTTGTAATATTCTTTGAATAGATTGTGTCCTCCAACGTATTCCACATCTTTGACATGTAATGTCCACAGCTGTGCACATTGGAAACTTCTTCGGCAGAGGGCGTCCTGCGTCGATTACGTCGGGTCGATGTCCCTCGAAGGCCCCCGTCGAGGGCAACGTCACCGGATGTTATAAATAGGACACACAGCGCTCGTAGCCTCATTTCCGGTTTTTCTGCAAACATGTTTGCTTCGAGAACTCGGCGCGCCTCGTGTGTTTCATCGTAGAAATGTCTTTTTCTTCAACCCCTCCGACTCTGCGGTCTGGCTTCAAGACCTGCCGGGACTGCAAGTCAAAAATGTCGATCGCCGACCTGCATCGCATTTGTTTGTGGTGCTTAGGCGAGAGTCACGATACCGACGGAAGGGGAAGGCGGGTAGGGGTTCTAAGCCCAGTAAGTCCCGTGCTTCTAAATCGAAAACCAAAGGGGTGTCTACCGATGATTTGAGTGGCGACTCTCCGCGTCAGGGGCGGGGGGCCTGGGGTTCTCGGTCACAGAGTGATTCCCACCATTCTTCTCCCTCGTTTCAGTGTTCTCGGAAACGCCGTCACTGGTTGCCTTCCCCGTCCTCGGAGGATGGAGTCCAAGGAAAGTGGCATGCCCGACGAAGTCCTCGACTCCGGAGGAATGGGCTGCTTTTAAGGAGCAGATGTTGGCGATATTTCAATCGCAGGGCACAGTTCCTGTCGCGCCTTCTAACGAAGCCGGCAAGGAATGGTCTTGTACCGTGGCTCGAACATCTTCGGGCTCGGGTCTGCGAAGCGACTCGCACCAGGAACCTTCCAGGTCCAGTTCGGACAAGGCTTCGGATAGTATCAAGAAACGTGCGTCCAGGTCTCGGTCCTCATCTCCAGCGAGTCTGATACAACCTGCTAAGGGCTCGAAGCCGGCTCGACTCGGTCGGCCCCGTGTCTGTCCGACTCGGACGTCGACGCTTTGCCGTCTTATCAGCCCACGGTGCTGTCGGCACCAGTGTCGATGCCGAAGCCTTCAGCGCTCACGACGCTGAGGTTGTCGACGCTTTAGGCATCGAAGCCCTTGACGCCTTCAGGTATTTTTGCCCGCAATTTGCCATTGGAGTACCCTGTCTGTGAGGCCACTTTTGGACTCCAGGCCCTCTTCTGTCCCCAGGCCTGGGTTTCAACTCCCTCTGGAAGACATATATGAAGAGAAAGAAAGGTCTGAATGTGGGGACCCTGTTGAGCATGATGTGGCTCCTGCCTTTTCTGGAGACAGTCAATTGGAGGAGTTGTGGCAAACCCTTCATGATGCCAGTGGGTTGGATACTTCTCCGGAAGTGGAATTTGACAGACCTGAGCCTGGGGCTCAAGCTGAGTCTTCATACAGGTGGCTCATGGCTAGGGTCTCAAAGTCTCTGGGCTGGTCCAGTCCTACTGAAGGCTTTGTGCAGGATGATCTAACAGACATTTTAGATCAAGGTCTGTCCTCTGACCCAGTGTTAGCATTTCATCTCACCTTACAGAAAAGGGTGGCAGCTGCTTGGCAGTCACGGAATCTCTTCCAGCTGTTGATAAATCATTGACCAAAAAGTACTGCCCTTCCGTTAGCAACCCCAGCTATGTATCCACTCCCAACCTCTCCCCCAGCCCCCCACTCCCGACAGTTTGGTGGTTCAGGTGGCTACGGATACCTTGAGGCAGGCAGCATACCCTACCATCCCTCCTGATGGGGACGACAAACGATTTGACGGTTGGGCTCAGAAGGTATTTTCTGCGGGGAGCATGGCATTCAAATCGGCCAACTCCACCTGTGCCTTGGCATGGTTCTCACACTCTGTGGAACTGTTTCTTTAGCGGCTGAGCATATTCCCGAGGGGGAAGAAAGGAATGAGTTCCTTGCTCTCGTGCAAGACGGCAAGGATGCCATGTTCGAATCCCTTCAGTCTGGTTTGGATACAGCCGACCGTGTTAGCTGGTCCATGACTGCGAGCACCATTATACGCAGATTTGCGTGTTTGCGTAAGTCGAGTTTTGCTCCGGATGTGCAAGCCTGTCTTCTGAAAATGCCGTTTGATGGCGCACATTTGTTTGGCAACCAGGCTGACGAGAGCCTTGAGAGGTTGCAGACCTCGAAAGCTGCAGCAAAATCTTTAAGCGCAACTGCATCACCTCTGCCTTTTTGTCCTAGGGGACAGCAGTGGAGGGGAGGTTATTTGCGTTACTACTCCTCCTTTGGTAGAACGAGATGGGCTGCCAGTCAAAGGGGCCAGCGAAAAAGTACCCGTGGTGGTTGGGGGAAATAGAGGTGCCAAAGCTGCTCAGGCAGCTGCCTCTTTGCAGCCGATACAAAACAGTCATGAGGCCATGTCCCATGGTTCGCTGGTGGGGGGCAGGCTAGCTCAGCATCTTGCAGAGTGGCGAGCCATTACTTTGGATGTGTGGGTTCTGGACACGATAGCCCACGGCTACTGCCTTCCCTTCCTACAGCAGCCTCACGACAATCCACCTGGGAAACTATCTTTGAAGCTTCCAGATCCGCTCCTTGTGCAGGAAATCATAACACTGCTGGAGAAAGGCGCCATAGAACTGGTGCCTGTAGCGGAGAGGAACAAGGGATGGTATTCCCCTTATTTTTTGATCCCAAAGAAAGACGGGGGAGTGAGACCCATCCTGGACTTGCATTGGTTGAACAAACTTCTCAGGAAGGACAAGTTCAAGATGGTTACTCTTTCTCAAGTCCTCCAGGCCCTTCAACTTCAGGATTGGTTGGTGTCTCTGGACCTACAGGATGCTTACATTCATGTGCCGATTCATCCCAAGCACAGAGTACCTGAGGTTTGAGGCTGGAGACTCGCTCTTTCAGTTTTGGCTCCTGCCGTTCGGATTGACCTCCGCCCGAGGGTCTTCACCAAGCTAATGGTGGTGGTGGCAGCGTACCTCAGGCGAGGGGGGATTCACGTCTACCGCCAACCTGGATGACTGGCTGATCCGGGCGTGCTCTCCCGAGCAAGCATTGGATCACCTGTGTCTCACCTGCTGCTCCCTCCACGGGCTGGGCTTCTCCCTCAATTTCAAGAAGTTGCAACTGACACCTTCCCAACAGCTCCAGTACATCCGGGGCTGTGTGAGACACGTCCTTGAGGAAGTGCTGGCCTCCCAAGGTGAGGGCTCATCACATTGTGCAGATGGTGGACAAGTTTCAACATGCCCAGAGTCTCCCGGCTTTCGAATTCTTAAGGTTGCTCAGCCTCATGACATCCTGCATTTTTATGGTGCCAGAGGCCCAGCTGAGGATGAGATCCTCGCAATGGGTCCTCTAGATGCAGTGGTCGCAGTTATCAGGCAAGATGTCGGTTCCCGTTCAAATTCCATTCTTGGTCTCCCAGGATCTTCTGTGGTGGGCCAACGAGGGGAACCTGATGAAGGGGGAGCCGTTTTGGCAACCATGGCCAGAGGTGACTGTAGTGACAGATGCGTCCCTCACAGGATGGGGCGCTCATGCCAACGACTTGACCGCCAGCGGTCGTTAGTCTCTGTCAGAGTCCAAACTCCACATCAATCTATTAAAGCTGAGGGCAATCAGGCTAGCACTGAACGCTTTCCTGTGGTCTGTGCGGGGGAAAAGTGTTCTGATCATGACAGACAACACAGTGGCCATGCATTACCACAACAAAGAAGGGGGGTTAGGGTCACTCCCGTTGTGCAGAGAGGCAATGCAGCTCTGGTTCTGGGCCATCCAGCAGGGAATTTCGATCTCGGCAGTTCATCTGGCCGGAGACGAAAATGCGGCAGTGGACACTCTGAGCAGGCAGAGCACAATCTCTCACGAGTGGGAGTTTGCTCAGGAAGTCCTTCAGGAGATCTTTGCCCTTTGGGGAACCCCACAAGTCGATCTCTTCACCACCAGTGTGAACCGGAAGTGTGAGAGATTCTACTCAAGGGAATTTCCTCCAAGAGGATCCTTAGGGGACACGTTCGTAGTGGATTAGTCATTCCCACTGCTGTACGCATTTCCTCCAGTCCCCGTCATTCCTCAAGTGTTGCGGCGGTTTGGTTCCCACATGATCCACATTGCTCCGGATTGGGGCAGGAGAGCGCTGTACCCGGACCTTCTTGAAATATCCACCTGCCCTCCACACCAAGGTTGAGGTATAAGGATTGGGACCTCCTGGATGATGTGATGGAGGTGTTGCTTTCGGCCAGACGGCCTGCAACAAAATCCCTGTATCGTTGGCTTAAGTTCTGCGACTGGTGCAGAGGTCACAAAGTTGATCCTTTTCAGTGCTCCATTCCTCTGGTTTTGTCTTTCTTACTTTCTTTGGCCCAAAGGGGCCTTCAAGTGGGTACCATTAAGGGTTACCTGGCGGCTGTCTATCTTTAAGCGCTCGTCTGAAGAATGTTCTTACTTTAAGATTCCTTTTGATTTCTTAAGACTGACTAATGTCTTCCCGCCGTCTTCTTTCCAAGTGCCAGTTTGGGATTTAAATTTGGTTTTCAAATTTCTCATGGGTGCTTTGTTTGAACCTTTGCATTCTTGTCCTTTGAGGTTGTCCTTCAAGACTGTTCTTGGTTGCAGTTACTTCTGCTCGCAGAGTGAGTGAATTGCCGGCACTTTCCTCTAAGCCACCCTTTAATGTTTCACAAGGACAGGGTTGTACTGCGGGTAGGTCCTTCCTTTCTACCTAAGGTAGTATCTGAATTTCATTTGAGTCAGAAGGTGGTTCTCCAATCTTTCTATCCTCCTCCTCATCCTGGTAAGGATGAGGAGAGCGACTCCATAGGTTGGACCCTAGGAGAGCTCTGAGCTTTTATATTTCTAGTATGTCCAGGAGGTGGACGATCAACTCTTTGTAGGATATGCTGGACACCGATTGGGCCAGGCTGTTAGCAAACAGACCATGTCCAGGTGGATTATCCTCACTATTACGGAGTGTTACCGATTGGCGGGTAAGGACCCTCCTGAAGGGTTGCAAGCTCATTTCACTAGGGGCGTGGCTACTTCCACCGCCCTCCAGCGGGGTTTTCCTATTTGGAATATTTGTGATGCCGCTACGTGGGCTTTGCTTCACACCTTTGTAAAGCATTACTCCCTGGATACAATCCATGGTCAGGATATGGCCTTTGGTAAGGCGGTTCTTTATTCTGCCACCTGATTGGGTACTCTAAATTATTTTCCCTCCTCCATTTCTGGTACTGCTTTAGGAGTCTGTCAAAGATGTGGAATACGTTGGACACAATCCATTTGAAGAACAAGTTACTTACCAACTGGTAACGTTCTTTCGACTGTTGTTCCTCCAACCTATTCCACCTCGCCCTCCCTGCCTGCCCCTCTGGAGAATTTCCTATGCGATTGCAGCTTACGTTTCCACAAGGCTATGTGCAGTCAAGCGGGCATGAGTCTTGTGCCACACGTTCTGGGGGGAAAAAACTTAAACTGAGGCTATGGGCGCTGTGCGTCCGATTTATAACATCCGGGGACGTCGCCCTCGACTGAGGCCTTCGAGGGACATCGAACAGACATCATCGACGCAGGACGCCCTCTGCCGAAAGTTTCTGAAATGCACAGCTGTGGACATTACATGTCAAATATGTGGAATACGTTGAAGGAACATCCAGTCGAAAGCACATTACCAGTTGGTAAGTAACTTGTTCTTTTGTGTTATCTGGAATTAAATTATAGACATCTAAATTCTGCTGTTCCCACAGACCCAGGGACACTAAAGAAACACTGGCAGAGACTCCAATGGGGTCTTCAGCCAGTAATTGAAATCTGAACAAGTGTTTTTTAAGTGTATTTTTATTGTTACCTTTTGCCCTTTCTAACGAAGGCTTATTTAAAACTGACTGTTAAATAAATAACTATTTAAGTAGAAAACCTTGAGTATAAGTGTAATTTGAATACTGGGAACTGTAATCTCTATGTTGCATTATTTTAAATACTGATTTTGCTGTGTTTTACTTTGTTCTTTTTGTACTAAAGATGATTTGTGACTAAAGGCTATCAACTGTATAACCATTTAAATCACGTTAAATAAAAAAGAAATACGTTGCCTCTGCAGCTCACATTTACCCCTCTTGAGCTAGGTCTGGCTGCTCCGTCATTCTACAAACTTGTGGAGTACAGACCTATACCAATAGTAGGGTTACTTATTGCCAAGAGGCAAGGTGTTGGGGAGAATTCTCAAAATTGTGATAATTCCCTTCACCTTAGAGACCCCCAGCAACTTTGCTGGATTTAGAGGACGTGATTTTTTTTTTTTACCTGGAAAGAGTGTGAGCCTTTTTTCCCACTCTTTCATGTATTTGATGTATGTTTTACTCTTGTGTTCTTTGATTATGGAGTTTTAAGATAACTCCATAGGCATCTTTCCATGTGTGTTGCACAGCACCTTCAGTGCAGTGACACCGGGATGTCCTTTTGGACTTCCCAAAGGTTTAAATACCTTCTCTGGGATAAACTGTTTCCCAGAGAATATAAGGTTAAATTGACTTTACTAGTCTTTTTAAATTCCTAGGCCCAGCACACACTATCTTCCTATAGAGTGCTGGAGGGGCTAGAAAGTATCCCCTGTGTCTAAATACTCATGTAGCAGTCAAATGCTACCCTTTCCTATTGAAAAGGCTGGTGGCAGTGGTTTTACAACGAACTACCATGATTTTTTCCGACCACGAACACCGGTAGCTAAAAATCACGGGAGCCTTGTTTTTCAAGATGGCCCCTTAACCCCCTTTGTTTAAACAAGTCTTGGTCTTCTTTATTCACTGTTTCTTTTTGAAAAGGTCCTTTTAGTGTTTGTCTCTGCGTGCCAAACCAGGTTGGGTCCCTCCGTTTCTATGCCTTTAGCGGGCTTCAGGACTGAAGACCGCCTCTGGCGTCTGGGGTGGGCGGGAAGTGAGGGAGGTGCCTCCCTCCCTGTGCTTAGTCTCCTAGAAGACCCAAATGCACTCTGGCTTGATTGGCTGGCTGACTGTCGGCAAGGACAGTTAGGCTGGAATGAAAGGGGCTGCTGCAACTCCTGGACCGTTGGTTTGCCTGGTGAAGCCCTGCTGCAGGTGCGAATTGCCAAGTTCATCTCGACAGAGAAGCCCCTTCAAGGACGACTTCTTCCTTTGCGTTGGTGGGACCAATCAACTCGTAAGCCACCTGGATACCATTCTTGAAGCTGGTTAGGATTATCCAGGGGGAAAGACACCAGATTGTGTGCTTGAAGAACAGCTACTCAACCTGAAGTGACTCCATTTTGTTTGCGTTTTCCGACGATCCCATGCAGTGCACTAGTCCCCCGACGTCCTACCTCTTGACCCCATGACTGAGGCTCAGGAACAGTGATTTCTGCAGGAACTGCCAGGAACCAATGACTTCGGCTGCATTTGTTTCTTCATACTAAGGTGCTGTGCAAACCCGATTGAGAGGACGCCACTCTTGCAGTGAAAGTTTGTGAAACATTCCTAACTTGCAGTGCTAATCAGCTTGTGACCCAACAAGCGATTCTTTTTTGCCTAAACTACTTCTCAGAACTTTTGCAAAGACTTTACCGTTTGATACCAGAAGTGCTCTTTCCTATCCAGAACACTAGCCCATTGACTTTGGCCAAGGCCTATTGACTTGAATTGAACTCTTCTGGTGAACTGAAACTATTTGCACTGTCTAACAAGTATATTTGATCTATTCTACGTACCGTATGCCTTTTTGCTCACTTCTAAGTAACTAAACTGCCATTTGGCTCCTATTTCAGGGGAGCTCAAACTGTCTCAATCTTAGAGTTTTGTATTGAAGTGTATTGGTATATAATATTAAGTTGCCTCCTTCTAGTCAAATGTTTTCTAAATGATTGTGTAATAAATTAATAAGTGTTTTACCAAGAAACCTGGAGTATAAATGTCTACTTGAACCACTGTGATTGAAAGTCCTCTGTGTAATGACTTGTTCTGCTCACATTCACTCTTAAGATAAGCCGGGCTGCTCAGCTCGCTACCAAAAACTGTGTGGTACAGACTTATACCAAAGACTGGTTTGGCATACACCTGTAGTCTTAATTGTGTGTGGTGGTACCAGAGGGTACTGCATGCAATTCTGCCCAACAGCCACCAGCCATTAAAAGTAGTGAGGGTAACATAAAAAATGTTACGTGAGTAAGTAGGAAAAGGGGCTGCTAAGTAACCTCCCAGTACTTCCACATAAGATGGGCTGTACTGGACCTACATAGGAAAAACAGGTAAGTAAAGTCAATGTAACTTTACTACTCTTGGGAACATTAGTTTACCCAAGAGAAGATATTTAAACCTTAAGAGAAATCCAAGGTTTTGGTTTTGGGTATTTCTTACGCGCACCAGGCAGAATAAACTGCATTCGGGTGCAGATGTTAACCATGATTTGTACCTTGATCAGCATATAGCGACTGTGATGTAGATCACCTAAGTTCACTTAAATAGGAAGGTTTTTAGTGCTTTCTAAAGCTTTCCAATGATAAACAAGAACGGATTGTCATTGGTAGTTGGTTCCATAACTTAAGACCGAGAACCTCCTATCTCCCTTTGAGATCAGTTTAGTCCAGGGCATAGTCAACAGCATTTTTTGTCCTGATCGGAGATCTCTCATTGGTTGAAGGTGGTGGATCCTGGCACTCAAATATTTTGGTGCATGATCATAGAAACATTTATGCATAAGGCAGGCCATCTTAAATTTCACCCGATCCTATACCATCAACCAATGGAGAGATCTATGCGAGGCTGACACATGGTCTCTTTTTCTGAGGTGGGCAATTAACCTGACTGCCGTATTCTGGGCCCTTTGCAGTCTCATCTGTTTAGCTGAGATCCCTGCCATTAAACTAGATCCCTGCCATTAAACTATTGCAGTAATTGAGGTGAGAGTTGGTTAACGCCGACCACTGGGTGGGCTTCTGCTGCCACAAAGGGGAGCACATTCCTAAGCATACGTAGGGAGTGATATACAGCCTTCACTTTGGCCCCCTACCTGGGCTTCGCTCCATAGGTTTTCCTGCCATGTGCATCCAAGGTTCTTTATTATACTTGAAAATTGAATCTCTTCCCCTAGGATCCGTGGGATTGTACTTTGTTTTTCAGCCCTCATCTTGCTCCCTGCTCCAAATAGAATTACCTCGGTTTTAGCTGCTTTCAGCTGTAGCTGATTGCACGCCATCCAGATTCTAATTTCCTGCATGCACTGGTTGATCTTTTCAAAAGCCTCCTCTATATTCTGTTTCCACATAAATCTGGGTATCATCAGCGTAAGAATGAAATCTTAATCCAAACCTCCTCAAAATGTCAAATAGTGCTCGGATGTATAGATTAAAGATCAAAGGTGACAATGATGATCCCTGTGGAACTCCACATCTTAGCCATATTAGTTCTGATAGAAAACCTCCCAGTGTTACCTGCTGGGTCCTGTCCCTCAGGAAGGAACTGAACCAGTCTACCACCACTTTCGAGGCTCTCCCAACTGTCTCTACGTTGGAGAATGATCTTGTGATTGATCGTATCGAAAGCAGCAGAGAGGTCCCCAAAGGAGTTCTCTGTGACAGTCCACTGAGGGTGCTGGGTGTCACAATACAAAAGGTGATGTCTATGGAGTTTGTCAGACTCCAAAACTGAATAAAGTCCCAAAGTCCAGCAAAAGAGCTGGGGGTCTCTAAGGTTGAAGGGAATTAGCACAGAAATGGGAATTTTCCCTAACACATAGAAACCCCTCCTCCACATTGGTATTGTCTACCAAGAAATCCCTTATAAGGGACCAAAACCTTTTACTGCCATTAGATCTGAGGACAAGAATAGGTGTGCCCAATTCGCACTTGTCAAAGTTAATTTGTGCATTTTTTTTTAAAATCAATTTTTATTACGTTTTATCCATGTAGTACGACAGTACATAGCATGTGTAAGCATGAGTTAACAAAAAAACATCGTAACACCCCACCCTGCCATCCCTCCCCCCACCCCCCTACAGTTCAAGATCTCATTAGTTGCTTGTTTGACGGATTTTCCTGAGACGGATGTATCGTTGCACAATGCATTTGGCGCGCCGAAGTCCTGGGTCCGACTGGGAGAAGTTCACGATCAGGTCAGTGTACAATGGTCCAGTGCCCCTGGGGGAAGACGCGGAGCGTTAAATTGATCGGCCATATTTGTCAAAAAAGGGGAGCCAGATTTCCTCGATGTTGGACTTGGGCTCATCGAGTAAGTGTGTGAGAAACTCCATGTCATATATGGCCCGCACCTTGGTCACCCACGTTTTTTCCCCCGGCATTTCCGGGCGTTTCCATTTTTGTGCGAGGCAGCATCTGGCTGCCACCAACATGATTTGGAGCATATGGTCCTGAGTGCCCTCCTGACCTTCCCCAATGTCGATTCCAAACAGGAGGAGCCAAGGGCAGGAAGACCGCTCAACCCCGTCCACCCCTTTGATCCAGGCAAGTACCTTTTCCCAATAGTTTTGGACCACTGGGCATCCCCACCACATGTGGATGTAGTCCCCCCTCTCGGTCTTACATTTCCAGCAGTGTGGGTCGTACCCTGGTTTTATCCTGGCAATCCTCTGCGGGGGGTAATGCCATTGGTGTAGTATTTTGAGGGCTTGATGGCGATACTGGAGGGAGGCCACCTCTCGTCATCAATCTCCTCTCCTAGGTCCCTACCCCATCATGTACGCGTAAAGGCGAGATATTATCCCCTTAGAGCCCCTCGCAGATAGAAGCTTTTCGAACTCCGTGAGATCCCTCCTGAGGGTGTCGCCCCAGGATGGCTCGGTGAGGACACCCTTGAGCTGGAGGTAGCAAAAGGGGGGCAGGGTACCAATTCCCAGGGCCTCCTCGAGGTCACTTAAGGGCAGAAAAGAACCCTTCACCCAAAGATGGCCGCTCCTGCTAAGGCCTGCCTCGAACCACGACTGATACGCCGCTGGTTCTGCTATTTTGGCCAGGAAGGGAGGGGCCCAAATGCAGCTTAACGGGGATGGCCACGTCGTGAGCCACCGATAGTAACCTCCCTCTCCCCACAGGGACCACAGCACCTTCAAGATTGGATGATTCAGGACGCTTCTGGGGATATTCTTCCTCGTGACCCAAAGCCATTCCTCTATTGTGACAGGGGCAAGGGGCCTGTTATCCATGGCAACCCATTGTTTTTTCGTATCTGGGGAGAAGTGATCAACCAAAACCCTCAGCTGAGAAGCTCTGTGGTACGTTTCCAGGTCAGGATAACCCACTCCCCCATCTTCCTTAGCCCTAGTCAACACTTCGTAGGAGATCCTATGCTTTTTGCCCGACCAGAGGAAGTTGAGCAGGACTCGCTTTGTTTCTATAAAGAAGGTCTTGGGGATTATCACCGGGAGCATTTGGAAGAGAAATAAAAACTTTGGGAGGAGAACCATTTTTATGAGGTTAAGGCGCGCCATCCAGGAGAGCCCCGATCCCGCCCACCTCTCTACATCTCTTCTGATTGCGGACCAGAGGGGGGGGGAGTTGGCTGTGTACAGTTCCTCAAGGTCACGCGTAATCTGTACTCCCAAATACCGGAATCCCTCTTCAGTCCGTCTAAAGGGGAGCCCTTTCACAAAGGCCATCTCCGGATCTGACAGGTTCCCACCCATAAACGCCACTGACTTATCCAGATTGACTTTATAACCCGATAACTCTCCATAGCGCATGAGACCCTGTAATAACCGGGGGACTGTTTGGGACGGTCTGGTGACGTAGAGTAGGGCGTCGTCCGCGAAGAGGCAGATTTTGCATTGCATATCTCCCATCTGTACTCACCTGATAGACTCGTCATTGCGGACTGAGATTGCCCATGGTTCAATTACTAGTGCGTAAATTAGCGGGGACAGGGGACATCCCTGCCTTGTACCACGTTGGAGGGGGAACTCTCTCGATTCTGTCCCGTTTGCCACCACTCTGGCCGAGGGGGAGGAGTAAAGCGCGGCCAGCCACCTAGGACCCATCCCCAGAGATGCGAAAACCTCCCCCATGAAAGCCCAGCTAACCCTGTCGAAGGCTTTCTCCGCATCGAGAGCCAGTAGGAGAGCCCCCTCGTCCCGGACCCCCACTGTGGCAAGTATATGGAGTGTCTTCCGTATGTTATCAGAGCCCTGCCTGTTGAGGACGAATCCCGCTTGGTCAGGGTGTATCGGGCGTGGACGGCAGATCTCAAGTCTGGAGGCCAAGATTCTGGTAAAAATCTTGGCATCTAGGTTAAGGAGTGAGATGGGTCTATAGGACCCACATTCAGTCTGGTCTTTACTGGACTTGGGTATGACGGTGATGAGGGCTTGCAGAAACGTCGGTGGAATTGTGTCTCGGCTCCTAATCTGATTGAACAGTTTGGCTAAGGGCTTCACAAAGATCGATTGGGTCTGTTTATAGAAATCAGCCGTGTAGCCGTCCCCACCCGGTGCCTTTCCTGCCTTCAGTCTCTTAATGGCGCTCTCCACCTCTTCCTCTGAAATCTCCCCCTCAAGGGCCCCCATGTCTTCGTCGGATAGCTTGGGGAGGGGGTGCTCCGCCAAGTAGGCTGAGATCTTCCAGTGATTCGCCTGCTTGCCTGGAATAAAGTTTGCTGTAATAGTTGGCGAAGCAGTCCGCTATTTCCTCCCGGCCCCTGTGAATCCTGCCTTCCCCATCGCTAAGCTGGGCAACCCCCCTTTCCACCCTGCAGCCCCGGGATCTTTGTGCCAAAAGAGTCCCCACCCTGTCTCCCCGTTCATAGTATCTTTGCTTGGTGTACCGCATTTTCTTAATAACCTCCCCTATAAGAACTGTGTGTAGCTCTTGTCTTTTGCCCTGCATTTCCTCTAGGAGTGCCTCTCTGTCTATTCCGGGAACGCCCAGTCTAGCCCGCAAGACCCCCAACTCCGCACGGAGTTTGCCCTCAATCAGGCCCCTCTCCCGTTTACGCCTCAAGCCCTCTGCTATGAGGAGATGTCATGATCTCTGCTTCCAAAAGGTCAGGGTTTTCCCAACTCCCTTGGAAGCAGATCCATAACCCAGGTTCCGAGTGCCAACCAGTCCCAATTGGGACCTTTTGGACCCAGTCCTGGCGCCAGTGGCACCAGGCTCATAAATATGCCCAGTCCCAGCGCTGGAAGCGCCGGGCTCATAATGCTTGGGTGGACTTACCTGCAGCAGACCATGCTGCTTACTTGCCTGCCAGTTGAGCCTCTGATCCTCTTCTGTTTGGAACTACTTTTCCTGTTGGGTGGGGCAGGAGCCACTCCCTAGGTTCAGAACACTGGAACTCTTCTGGAAAGCAGGAACTCTTTTCTTACCTAGGCGTGGCTGTGGAAGGAGACATCTAAGCACTACAGGAGGCTATTTAAACCACACCCGATGGATGAATCTTGCTTTGCGTTATTCTGCATCCTCTGCAGCAGAACGCTCATCGTGTCTTCTGCATCTGATCCTGGGCCTAAGGAAAAAGGCTTACCATCCTGAATCCAGTCTTCAGCAACACCTATAAAGACAAGAAAGAACAGGTTAGCATTACGGTCTTCAGTGACAGCGCTTCACTTACCTGGTCCATCGGCTGTCACCAACGCCTTGCGCTGCATTCCGGCATCTGGAAGACAAAGGCTTATCTACTCTTCGTGCGCTCCGGAGGTCTTCGCACTGCATTCCGGCCTCTGAAAGACAAAAGCTTACCAACTCTTCGCACGCTCCGGAGGCCTTCGGCGCTGCATCCCGCATCTGAAAGACAAAACAAGGTGCGTTTAAAGACATTGGGGAACTTTAATACTCACGTGCCATTACTCCTTTCCACATCTAACCCAGTGGGTATTCCGGCACCCTGCAGCCGCTCCGAACTTGTACCTGCAAAATAAAAAGACAGAGCGCATCGTGAAGCAGGCAACAAGCGCTTACTTACGTGCTTCCAGGCGCTTCTATTCATCACACGGGCTCCATCTTCAACTCACTTCAGCCCGCCATCCGCCATCGCCGGAACCCTGCAAAACAAGAGACATCATTACTAAAGACTTTTAAAGACATTAGAATTACTTGAAACTTACCGTTCGTGCAGTAAACGACGGACAGCAGTCCTCTGAAGTCAAGAGGCCTGCTCCCCTTATCCAGTGAAGAAACTGGTTACAGCACCCTGCCCCGAGGCAGATGGAGAGCACGGCGTTCACTTACCTAAGGTGAGAGCGTTAACCTTTGGGGTTCTACAGGAGAAGAGAAAGGGAAGAAGAGAGAGACATTCAATAACCCAGTTCATTAATCCCATATTTTCTATCTGCAGACATCTTACCCTTCGAGTCAGACATACAGTGCACAGAGGTCCAGCCCAAAGAGCCAGCCGTGTGTTACACATCACCTTTGAAGATACGGTATACGCCCAGTCAAGACCGGCGCCTCTACGGGAATCAGGTGAGCGTTACAGGAGACCCCTAAAAGTGGCTTTTCCGGCTTCCCATACTGTGGACATGTCGGTCTCGCCATTATCATTCGTCTCAAAGTAGGCCGACATTTCTTGTTTCATAAAATCCCGGAATACGGGGTCCCTAAGAAGCGTGTCGTTGCACCGCCAACGGGAGGATCTTGGGGCGGCAGCCAGTGACCAGTCAGCCACAAGCAATTCATGGTCCGACCACGTTATGGCCTCCACCCTTGGCTGTTGAACCACCCTGTTCCCCTCCTCGGAGATTAGCATGAGGTCAATTCTAGTGTAGGTACAGTGTGGGGGAGAGAAAAAGGTGTAACCTCCCTGACCCGGAAATGCCCTGCGCCAGACGTCCACCCAATAATGGTCTCTCAAGAGGGCCTGCAGGGCCAGGTTATCCCTGGAAATCCCCTTAGGCCCCCCTCCCTTGGCAGACCACCAGTCCAGACGGGGGTCAGCTACCAGGTTGAAATCCCTGCCCAGTATCATGGCCCCTTCTGCCCATTCATCCATGACATTAAAGATCCGAGTGAGGAACTGCACTTGCCCTGAATTGGGCGCGTATAAGGTGGCCAGGGTGATGCGTTGTCCCTCGCAGAACCCCTTGACACCTAAGAATCGGCCCCCAAAACCTCTTCGTTTCTACCCCCGCCGTCCCCAGGAGAAGACCCTTGACGTTCAGCGTGCCTATCCTTCCTTCAATCATTATCGTCTTTTGGGTTGTGCACCTTGAACCCCTCGGAACATCTGCGTTTCACAGCCCGCAGCCAAGCAAGTATCTGTGATTTGAACTGGTTTCCCCCCCCTTCCTCCCCATCTCTTTCGCTAATCATTCCACCCCCGCCCCCGCAAGCCCAAGCCTCCCCTTCTGCCCCCTGGCCCCACCCCCCTTTCCCTTGTAATGTAGGGCGTTCGTCCACGTCCCCCAACAAGTGTCGGGGTTGGTCAACGAACCACCAAGGACTCTAAGCCCAGCCCCAGGATTTTTTGTATCGGGGAATCTTGGAGTCTTGGAATCAATATAGGTCTACCCCACCAAATCCTCGGTGCAAATGACCGAGGTGGAATTCTGGAACCGTGAACCCCCGCTTCAGCCTGTAAACTCCAAACGCAGACTTTCTACGTGGGTCACCACAACAAAACAGCTAACATTTAATAAAGTTCTGCCCGCCCTCCAAACCAGCGGGCCGCATGTCGCGGCGCCCAGGCGTGGCCCCCCCGGGCCCCAGGACCCCTTACTGCCAGATCCTGGGATCGATGCTCATCATAGGATTTCCTCGACCTCCGGAAGGGCGGTGCTGTTATGGCTTCGGGTGATCCTCGGAGGTCATTGACGGGTGCCTGGTTTTCCAAAATTTCCTGGCCCCCTTGACTTTAGATTTGCCGCTAAGCTGTCCCAGTCTGTCGGGGCCCCTCGGGGGGGGGGGGGGGGGGGGGGTTCCCGGCCTCTTCCATTTTGGCCGCTTGAGTGGCCTGCCTGGTCGCCGACCAGGTCGTCCGTGGCTCTTTGAATGTCTTCCTCAGATACCAGGCGATGTTTCTCCCCCAGCCATTCAAATTCCAAACTGAAGGGGTGTCCCCAGCGTTATCGGACCCCCTTTCCCTGAAGCCATCTTGTGAGGTTTCCACATTTCCTTCTCATTGACAGGGTGAGAGCCGACAGGTCCTGAAAGATGGACACCCTGGAGTCACCGTATTGAATATTGCCAAGGTTCCTCGCTTTCTCCAGAATGTTAGCTTTGTCCTTGTAGTAGTGTAGCCGGGCCAGGACCGAACGCGGGCCTCTGCCCCCTCCTCCTGCCCGATGGACCCTGTCAAACTGAATCGCACCTTCAGCATCCGCCCCCAAGACAATCCTTACGATGTCATGTACTTTGCCCTCAAGGCCTTGTATGGTTTCTCCCTCGGCCTCCACTAAACCAAGAATACGCAGGTTATTCCTTCTCTCCCTGTTCCCCTTATCGTCCACCTTGAGGCTAAGTTCCTCTTCGCGTCTTTCCATGTCCCGGAATCTGATTTCCATTTGGGTCTCAAGGAGAGTAGTGGAGAGCTGATTGTTTTCGACTCCCTCCATTCGATCTTCCAAGGTAGTGACTTTAGTCGTGAGGTCCGCCAATTTGGCTCCCATGTCCGTCCTAATCCCGCGGATCTCCTCCAGAATCGTCTGAATATTATTCTGGATAGCACCCAGGTCTGGGGGTGGGGTGGAGGGGCCCCCGGTCGCCATGACGCTCTCGCTGGCCACAAATTGGTATTTCGACAGGTTTTCTTTCCAACTCATGGGAGGCTTGTTTTGGCCACCTGCTATTGGCGAGGGGGGGGGGTAGTGTGTTTTCCGTGGTCGTCCCAGTGCGTGTCTGGCCTGTCCAGACCTGCCAGTTCCCCCTGTGGTGGTGGTTTTGCGGCTAGGGGGCTCTGGATCACAAGTGCGTATTGGGGGGGGGGCGCGCTCCCGCGTCGGCCTCCAGGTTCTCGGACCCCACGGGTCGCTGTGCGACGGTGGCCTCCTGGTGGCCTGTAGGTCCGCTCAATGTGGAGAGGGGGCGGGCATCCAATTTCCAGGGCCCCGACACTGCTCTTTTTTACTCGGCTCCGGGGTCCCGGGATCACCCTCGGTTGCCGCCCGGTGGGATCGGAAGAGGCGAGGGCGGGGGGGGGCGCGCTCCCACGTCGGCCCCCTGGCGATGTTGCTGCCCTGTGGGCCGGTGGCCCTCTCTTTTCACTTGGCTCCGGGGGTCCCGGGATCACTCTGGGACACGGCCCGCGTCGGCCCCCCGGCGGCGTTGCCGTTCCGTAGGCCGTTGGCCCTCTCTGATTCAGGCCTCTCCTGCGTTGGGCCGCGTCAGTCACGCTCTGCCAGAACCGTGCCCAGTATCTAGGGCCGGGCGGGAAGCCCCAATGCGCTGCGGGTGTACGGCCTTAGGTTCTTCCTCCGTGCGGCGCCGCCTCCTCCTCGCCTGTGGCTTCCCCACTCCAACCGAGGCCGAGTATGCACGGCAGCTGCGGCCTCCTCCAGTGCGCCGCGGGAACTTTCAGGCCCGTAGAACTCGGCTCAGGGGTGTCGGATTGGCACCGGAGTTGGGTGTAGCGGGGGGCCACAGGCTCCCACAGTGTATGGTGGGGGTCTCGCAGGTCATGGGACCCTCGTTCCGTGCTAGCACCGTCGTGCTCCCGGGGCTGGGTACGGAGCTCTAAGTTCAGGCGACCATCCTGCCTGCGCCCCCTGGTGGCCCCCCCCCCCCCCCTTGTGCATTTTAACCACATTTTTATATTTCGTGGACAGATTTTTAAAAAAGGTAGCAGGTGCTCCTCTCCAGAATGAACATGGCACGATAACCTGTTCTGAGGTGAGAGTTTGCAGCACACGCTTTTTGCTCACTGTACCTTTCACAGATGGGAAATATCCATTTGCATATCAGTCTTTGTCCCGCCCACATGGGCAGTCCAGCACCGAAATGCTATGGCAAAATCAGTTGTTTCAAGTTTGCCAGAAGGTGTACAATTGTAGGCAGTATATGTTGACGTTCTACATCATAAGGGAAATGTTTCAAATCATATGGCACCCTGCACCAATTGCCATGCCACCCTTTGTATTATTTGGCTACATGTATTGATGGATTCCAATTGTACAGCTCTACAGCTCACATTTACCCCTCTTGATAGAGACCTGGCCGCTCTGTCACACTACAAACTTGTGTAGTACATACCTATACCAAAAGGTGGGTTACCTAATACGAAGCAGATATGTCTTATGTAGTCTCACACAGTGTGACTGCACCTATTCTTACCTAACAGACTTCATCAAAACCATATCTGAGGCAGTATATAAACTCTGCTCTTGCTATAAGGCTGCACCATAGCATACCATAGAGTACTGTCTGCTGGGTCCCGCTGCTTCTGCCTCGCTGCTACGTGTCATCTACAGCAGAATCCAAGGACTTTCACTCTGGACTTGACCTCACTTGCTGGGGTATTCCAACCACAATTTACACTTTTTAATATAGCAGACCACTTGTTTTATTTTTTTCATTTACAACTGCATTTTCTTTTGCATTTCTTTTGACATGCCCCCTGTCACGTGACCGCAAATAAATTCGACCTCTGCGCGTACCAGCCCACGTGCACTAAGCAGAGTACCATAGAGTACGGTTTACTGTCCGCTGTGCCGTGGATCAGGTCGTGGGTGGTGTACACTTCTTATAACGCACATAAAAGCACTGTTGTGCTTTTTGTTTAATTACTGTCTCCGCTATCGCTTCCCACCATTGCAGCAAATAGACTTACTTCCAACATGCCGGTACCATCACCGCGCCTGCCGCAACGCCTGCTACCTTCTAAGCCCCCTCCCCTGCATGCTTTATTTAGACCATTCATGGCGCTAAACTTTGCTGCCTCAAATGCTGACATAAGGAAACCTCTCTCGGAAAGCAAAACTTTGTCGCATGGTTTATCCTCCTCCTTGGTTGCAATTCCATCCTGTCAGTGGCCGACTGTAGTGTCGGTCTCTCTACCTAGACAACTGCCGCTGGATCTAGAAAAGTGTGCCCTACTATCAGACGCTATGATGCAAGCTTTCATTTTGCCCTCCACAGTTGAGCGAAATGGAGAAGAATTCTTTACCCCCACTTTTACTGGGGTTACAGACTTTCTACCTCTCCAGCGCTCTTCTCGACCAACTATCCAGAGTGCAACAATCCTAATCCCTCGTCTGATTCGGAATCCTCCCTGGTAGCCTCTTTTTCTAACCCCATACCACGACCCTCATTTGGCTTTCCTACAACATCCAATCCGGCCCTTGTGGCTTTGGTAGCAATAAACACTAGTATTTTCGCCCTTACTAAGCTATTTGAAGTCCTTGATCAAAAGATGATCTCACAGTCAATAGGCATTGACATAGTGACTAAAAAAACTAGACTGGCTAGTATGGAATTTAACAGTTCTCTTAAATCTAAATCCTGTAGAAGGCTCAATTAAGATTTGTGATTCTAATGTGAATGGGGTTACTGAAGTGGTGGTGCCACTAGATAAGAATGAAGATGACCCTCAAGAAATTGCGTCTACCCCAGACATTTCAAACCACTTATCTGAATCAGCGCCCCCTCCCCGAGAAATTTAGAATCTGAAATAGATCCTCAATCAACTAAGGTACCAGTATGCGAACTTCCGCTTTATGATGTCTTTAATCAAAAAGCACAAGGTACCAAAAGACAGAGAAAAAGAAATAGACAAGGAACATTGGTACTTGCAGCAGAATTGAAAACAAAAAATCCCCAAAACAAAAAAAAAACAAAAAACTGGTACATATGCCTATGTAGCAGAAAAAAGCCAAAACCCCGAAAAAAACCCATTCCGAATGGTCCAACTTCTCCCACCAAACAGACCAGTACTGGTGTATCTCTCACTGCGATTTCTGCCTGCCCTGTGATCCCAGGACCAAAGGGCCCGAGAACGGGAGACAACATTCATCTTCCTTCGAACTCCAATGTGGCACCACCAAAAAGTAAGCCTAATTTACCTGCGTCTTTATCGCCTCAGGCACGTATGAACAAAGATTCTGAGAATGTTCCGAAAGCTGATAGCATCTCAATCGAAGAGTTTATGAATCTGTCTATTCTAACAATGACCTATCAGTTATAGACTCAGTCCATCAGAGCCTTCATGCAAATAATGTCTAGATTAATCCTCTGCAAACTTTCTTTGTAAATTTAAATAGCGCGCCAGCAGCATTGAAAACGCGAGATCAAAGGCGTGAAGTAATTTTATTGCACCTCAAAATGAACGAAGCCCAGACCCTAAATGTTCCAATCACTAGCGTCACCATTGAAACTATGGACAATTTGGCAGCTCCGGCTCCTCAACCGAATTAAAACAACAACCATCCTCCGCATGAGCTTATTTCATGCTCTGCAGCAACAATATGCGATGAAAACATAAAAATGACCATGCTAAATCGTACCTATGACGACCCCTACCCCAATAGGATGACCTTATTGACGATCTTTAACTCTGTGCCTTCCTTACAACATATCGGATGGCTCCATTACCCCAAACCAGTGATCCAAGATATAGTTGAAATTAATATTCCTTCTCGAATTATCAAAAACCTCTTGTGGCACGAAAGAGCAACCTTGCAAGCCAAAGGTCTACTATTAGAGACAGCCTCCCCCCCCCCCCATCCAGAGCAACCCGACACAAAGTGGTGCCCTGCTCTACAAAATCAAATGAATGGTAATTCTAATGTAAAAATAAACCAACTGTTAACCCGTGTTGCAATTGTAACCCAAACAAACCAACCAAACTCGCCCAAAATCTAAGTGGTCATGGGTCATCGAAAGGTTAGAGAATAATACTAACCTTCAAAACAAATAGCATGAGAAAGAGTATCTTGCATACGTGTACCATGGCCTCCTGCAATACTAGTGGGTTTTCGCACTTACTAAAAAAGCTTCCATCGCATTTAGAGGATTTTGACCTCGTCATCTTACAAGGAACATGAATGATGTCTGCTCCCATATGGAGCAACCATGAAATTGTAGCATTATTGGCAAAAAAAACCTACAAAAGGAAGGACCTTATAGCAACTCGGCTGGACACAGAATGGTCACTTAAATCTGGGCTATGTCCTGATGCGGGCATACAAGCAATAAAAATCTCAACCAACAATTATAATCACCCGCTGTTTCCGTTAGCAGTAATAAACATTTACTGGAATCCCGCCTCGCCAACCGAATCTCAATTTCTAGGAAAAATTGAAAGCATCTTAGATCTGATACTTCGTGATGACTCCATACAAACTACTTTAATTGTGGGGGATTTCAACATGAATTGCACCACATCCATAAATCTTGAGGCTAATCCACGAGCAGCAAGATGGCTTGACTTGATAGAAACAAGAAAATTCAAAATGTTAAACGGCTCATCAGCAAAGGACTCTACAGCTGCTCCGACATGGTCTTGTGGCAAGAGCTCCTCGGTGATAGTCTTCATCTCGAATAATGCTAATAAATACATTGATTCATTCGAAATATTACCTACTTCGGCTAGCGACCACAGCATCCTCGCTACTTATTGGGTTCCGCATGATATCAGAGGGTGAATTCTATGACTTCCCCCTGGAAGTTAATAATGCGAGAAATAGAATCCATTGGAACTCCAAACTTTTAAGCGCTCTTACAACTAATTTTAATTGAAGCAAATAACCCGGAAATAACAACCTTCTCCACCAGTTATATTGACTCAATTCAACTCATTACTGAATCTTTCCAAACAAAATCCAAGTCGAAATATAACCATAAATGGCAGATTAAAGAACTAAAAACGACCTACTACCGAGCAGTGAGGCTTTTATCCCCAATCACACAAAAAACAGAACAAACTAACCTCAGAAACCGCTATGAAAACACCATCAAATAAATTAGAGCACTAAAGAAACAACAAGAGGGGGAGAAAATGCTTCAAGCACTTATGCTGAAATCGACAGTTGCAATATGGAGTATGATCAATGCATGGCGTGCAAATGCGAATAACCTGATCCTTCTCAACTCAATAACCGAAAAAGATTGGATATTGCACTTTGAAAAGCTCTTAGTGGTCAGCGGACCAGAGTCAACTCCGCTGTTCTCTGTAATAGCCGATTTATCAAAATTCGTCTTTGATTCTCTAGATATTTTGATGATAAAAAAATGAAGCATGTCGAGAGCGCCGGGCCCTGATAACCTATCGAATTAGTCTGAAAAAAAATTCTGAAGCATGGGCAGTAGCATTGGAACTGATTTTTCAAAAAAGTGATTTTAACTGGAAAAATTCCCAATTCCTGGAAATAAGCCATTATCATTCCCATTCTTAAGAAGGGCAACAGAAACCTAAATCAAAATTATAGACCAATCGCCCTACTAGACGTTCCGGGGAAAATATTTGCGAAACTGCTACTTGGAGATCTCATAAAATGGCTTACCCAGGAAACCTCTATCAAAGTGAAACTGACCACATTGGGCCTTCTATCAAATGATGTTTTAACAAACACTGGATTGAAGCAGGGCTGCCAATTCGCATCCATTCTTTTTAAGTTTTTTATAAATGATATACAGCTTGCTTTTAACTCGGTCAAGTCTTTTCCACCAAAGTTAGGAAATACAGAACTTTCCTACCTACTATACGCAGATGATCTGATTATAATGGACCAAACACCTAATGGCCTGCAAAGGAAATTGAGTGCTTTGAGCATGTATGCATCAGAGAACAATCTCACCATTTAACATCCAAAAATCGAACATACTTCTCTTCCAACATCAGGTTAAAGCAGATTTCGATTTCAACTGGCAGGTTTCAAAAACCTCTTTAATCCAAATTCACCAGTACAAATACTTGTGGGTTAACACCAACTCCCATCTTTCAGATCAACCATACAAGATAGGAATCAATGCCAGAATGAGACTCCTAGCAATTCAGGGGAATACTTTACAAAAGAAATTTGGGAAATTTACAATATTACCAGCTAGAATCTTCTACCTACAAAAAGTTGTCCCTATGATCACTTATGGTAGCTATTCAAAAACTACTCCTGACACACTTAATTGGGACCAGGTTGAAGGGATCTACTGGAAACATATACTTCGAAGGGATTGTGTCCTCCGACGTATTCTTCATCTTAGATATCTCCGTCCAGCTCTGCTGGCCTCGGAAAAAATTTTCTCTAGAGGGCGCTGCGCGTCGACGTCCTCCGAGTCGATGTCCCTCGACAGCCGCCGTATCGACGTTCAACATCATCCTGCCTATAAAGGCCGCGCGCAGCGTCCGTTGCTCAGTTCCGTTTTTCCGCGCTTACTCAGTGCCTCGGAATACCGTTGCTCAGTTCTTAGTCAGATTAATCCTATTTACCTCGAGTTATTCGATCCGTACTCGATGGCTTCCTCGTCGGAACCGACCACTCCTCGATCCGGCTTCAAAAAATGTCGAGATTGTGGGAAAAAGATGTCGTTGACCGATCCTCACAGAATTTGTCTGTGGTGCTTGGGAGCTGAACACCATTGTTCGGAATGCGAGGACTTGTATGTCCATGACAGCTAAGGCCCTGAAGGAGCGTAGGGGGAAGCTGGAGAAAGGTAAGACTTTTAAAGCTTCTTCTTCGTCGACGAAGTCGAGACATTCGTCTCCTCGTCACCATTCGCGCTCCAGGTCTCGGAGTGGGTCTCATCACTCCTCGAGATCGAAGCACTCGAAGAGGAGACGTCGAAGATCCCCTTCTCCGTCTTCCTCTTCCTCTGTTTGGCCAAAAAGAATCCCTTGCCCCACGAAACATAGTTCCCGGGCTGAATGGGAGGAATTCCGAAAGAATATGATGAGCCTCTTCGAGAAAGCGGCCTCGACCCCCTCGAAGACTGCCGAGAGCGATGCTCTGGTCGAAAGACCCGAAGGTCAAAAACGCAGCGAGTCGCAGTACCCGGCGAAAGAAACCTCTCGAGCGCGTTTCGAACCCTCGAGCAGGACTATGACCTCCAAACCTTCCTCGAAGGTTCCGTCGACGCCAAGAAAAGTCACGGTTACCACACATCCAGTGACTATCCCCAGGCCGTCGACGTCGATGGCTTCAATATTGTCGAGTAGAATTCCAATTCTGTCGAGGTCCTCGAGGCCTCCACCTCTGCTTTCGACGCCACGCTCGAACCCTTCGGCGTCGACGACATTGACGCTTTCGAGGCCAATAATGACAAGTTCGGCACCCTCTGCCTTAGAAATGGGATTTACTCCCTTTATGAGTTCAGAACAATTGAGAACTATATCCTCAATTTTAGAAGAGGGTGATTTGTATGAACAAGACACATTTGAGTTACAGGGACCTGTAACCCCAGTTAGAGAGGAATTTTCCTCTGAAGATCGCAGATTAAAGGATCTTCATGATTCTTTACATGAGGCAAGTGGGTTAGACACTTCCCCTGAGGTGGAGTTTGCTAAGCCAGACCCGGGGGAGCATGCTGAAACCCCCTACAGAGCCTTAATGGCCAGGATTACAGAGTTCATGGGGTGGTCTGCACCTTCACAATCTTTCCAACAAGATGACCTCACGGATATTCTTGACAAAGGCACACAAGAGGATCCTGTGGTGCCCTTTCATAAAGCTCTTCAGAGAAAGATCATGACAAACTGGGAAACCCCAGATGTAATACCAGCAGTAAATAAAAAACTGTCTACAAAGTACAGGGTATCTTCCACAGACCCAGAGTTTTTGTCTAAACACCCATCCCCAGAAAGTCTGGTGGTACAAGCAGCATCCTCTACCGATGTCAAGACGGCTTATCCTACAGTCCCACAGGACAGGGACGATAAAAAATATGATGCTATGGCAAAGAAAGTCTTTTCAGCATGTAGCATGGCGTTAAAATATGTTAATGCTGCTTGCACCCTTGCTAGGTTCAGCCATACACTTTGGGAGTGTGCTTCTACAGCGGCTGACTGCATCCCGGAGGGAGAAGAAAGGGATGCGTTCCTGAATATTATACAGGACGGTAAAGACGCTATGTGCGAATCCCTCCAGACAAGTACATCAACCAGGAGATTCGCTTGGTTGAGAAAGTCGGGTTTTGCCCCAGATGTGCAAGCCAGGCTCTTCAACATGCCATTCGATGGCTCTTCTTTGTTCGGGAAAAAGGCGGATGACAGTTTAGAGAAACTGCAAACTTCAAAAGCTGCAGCAAAATCCCTAGGAGCTGCAATCCGTCAGACTCCTTTTCGTCCCACAGGAACCTCTGCGAGGGGCAAGTCCTTTCGCTTCTACTCCGCATTCGGAAGAGGTAGAGGACGACCGGCTCAAAGGGGTCAAAGAAGAACTACCCGAGGTGGACAGGGTAGATATTCTAAAGCCGCAGCAACAGCAGGTGCCTCTTTACCATCGGCATCTGCATCAGCCGCCCCAAAACCACTCTGAGGACTCCCCTCACAGGACACCTGTAGGAGGCAGGTTGACTCAACATCTGACGGTATGGCAGGCTATCACGTCAGATGCTTGGGCATTGGAAACAGTCGCCCAAGGTTACTGCCTGCCTTTCCTACGTATACCTCAGAGTCATCCACCGGGGATCAGCTCTCGGAAAGCTCCAGATCCGCTCCTCTTGCAGGAAATTTTGGACCTGCTAGAAAAAGGTGCCATAGAACCGGTACCTGTTGCGGAGAGGAACAAGGGCTGGTACTCCCCTTACTTTCTCATTCCGAAGAAAGACGGAGGACTGAGACCCATCTTGGACTTGCGAGAATTGAACAAATTCCTCAGAAAAGACAAATTCAAGATGGTCACTCTTTCTCAGATCCTCCAGGCCCTTCAGTTCCAGGACTGGTTGGTATCTCTGGACCTTCAGGAGGCTTATTTCCATGTGCCTATCCATCTCAAACACAGGAAATACCTGAGGTTCGCAATTGGCAACTCTCACTATCAATTTCGAGTGCTGCCATTTGGGCTGACCTCCGCCCCGAGGGTCTTCACCAAGTTAATGTCGGTAGTGGCTGCAAGTCTAAGGAGGGAAGGGATTCACGTCTACCCCTACCTGGACGATTGGCTGATCAGGGCTGTTTCTCCGGAACAAGCTCAGATCCAGCTAAATCACGTGTGCCACTTCCTTCACAGACTGGGCTTCTCCCTCAATTTAAAGAAGTCACAAATGATACCATCGCAGAGACTCCAGTTCATAGGAGCGATCCTGGATACTTCCCTGGGAAAAGCCTCGCCACCAGAGGTGAGAGCTCAAGATATTCTACAGATGGTTACCAAGTTCCAGCATGCCCAACGTCTCCCAGCCTTCGACTTTGTGAGGTTGCTAGGCCTCATGGCATCCTGCATTTTCCTTGTGCCAGAGGCTCGCCTGAGAATGAGATCCCTCCAGTGGGCACTGAGGACTCAGTGGTCACAATTCTCAGGGAGAATGACAGATCTTCTTCAGGTTCCCGGCAGGGTGGCTCGAGACCTTCAGTGGTGGGCCTGTCAGGAGAACATTCTGAAAGGAGAACAGTTTTGGCAACCCTGGCCGGAGATAACAGTAGTCACGGATGCCTCACTCACGGGGTGGGGAGCCCACGCCAACGACTTGACCATCAGCGGTCGTTGGTCTCCATCGGAGTCCAGACTACACATCAACCTGTTAGAGCTGAGAGCCATCAGACTTGCGCTGAAGGCTTTCCTGCCAGCTGTACAAGGGAAGAACGTCCTGATAATAACGGACAACACGGTGGCCATGCATTACCTCAACAAAAGAGGAGGCGTAGGATCACTACCCCTGTGCAGAGAGGCGATGCAGCTCTGGTTTTGGGCAATCCAAGAAGGAATCTCTCTATCGGCAGTTCACCTAGCCGGAGAGAAGAACTTGACAGCGGACGCTCTGAGCAGGCAGAACACAGTCTCCCACGAGTGGGAGCTAGCTCAGGAAGTCCTTCAAGAGATCTTCGCCCTTTGGGGAACCCCTCAGGTGGATCTGTTCGCCACCAGCCTAAACAGGAAATGCGACCTGTTCTGCTCAAGGGAATTTCCTCCGAGAGGAGCTCTGGGAGACGCGTTCATAGTGGACTGGGAGTTTCCGCTTCTGTACGCGTTCCCACCGGTCCCTGTCATTCCTCAAATGATCAGGAGGTTGAGAAGATTCCGGCGAACCATGATCCTAATTGCCCCGGATTGGGCCAGGAGAACGTGGTACCCGGACCTTCTAGACTTGTCCATCTGCCCTCCAATTCGACTTCCACTCAGAGAGAACCTACTCTCACAGAAGGGAGGTCAGGTTCTCCATCCAGACATCAAAACCCTCAACCTTCACGCTTGGCTTCTGAACGGCTGAGGTACAAGGATTGGGACCTCCCTGATGATGTTATGGAGGTGTTGCTTTCGGCAAGGAGGCCAGCAACAAAGTCTTTATACCGCTGCCGTTGGAACAGATTTTGCAGCTGGTGTAGAGAACAGAATATCGACTCATTTTCATGTGGTACACCAATGGTTTTGTCCTTCCTACTATATTTGGCAAATTCAGCCCTTCAAATTGGCACCATTAAGGGCTATCTCGCAGCGCTATCCATCTTTAAGCGTACTGCGGAAGAACCATCCTATTTCAAATTACCCTTGGTAATACAGTTTCTAAAGGGGTTAACCAATGTTTATCCCCCAAGACCATTCCAAGTTCCCCTATGGGATTTAAACTTAGTACTAACTTTCCTGATGGGTACACCTTTCGAACCTCTCCATTCTTGTTCGTTAAAATTCCTTACCCTTAAAACTGTTTTATTAATAGCACTTACATCTGCTAGAAGGGTGAGCGAATTACAAGCTCTTTCTTGTAAACCCCCTCATACAATCTTTCACAAAGACAAAGTTGTCCTGCAAGTGAAGCCTAATTTCCTCCCAAAGGTGGTTTCTGAATTCCATATCACTCAGAAGATTACCCTACCATCTTTCTATCCTCCTCCTCACCCGGGGAAAGAGGAAGAGAGGTTACACAGGCTAGACCCTAGAAGGGCTTTAAGTTTTTACATTAGTAGACTAGCCAGGATAAGACAGGCAGACCAGCTGTTTGTAGGTTACACAGGTCACAAGCTGGGGTTACCAATAACTAAGCAGACCATTTCCAGATGGATCATTCTAGCCATTCTGGAATGTTATAAACTGGCAGGGAAAGAGCCCCCTCAAAACCTTAGGGCTCATTCGACCAGAGGTATTGCAGCTTCATCGGCCCTCAAAAGAGGCGTGCCGGTTAAAGACATATGTGCAGCCGCTACATGGTCGTCTGTCCATACCTTTACACGTTTTTACAATCTGGATTCCTCCTCCAGTCAAGAGACTAGGTTTGGAAGGGCTGTACTGCATTCTATTCATCAATAGAAGACAGCGTGAAGTCAGTACTCCCTCCTCCGAATATAGAATACTGCTATGGGAGCCTATCTAAGATGAGGAATACGTCGGAGGACACAATCCCTTCGAAGAACAAGTTACTTCTTACCTTGTAACGTTCTTTCGACAGGATGTTCCTCCGACGTATTCCTCATCGACCCTCCCATCCATCCCCGCAGTTCTACTTCCCTTGTTGTTGCAGCTTACGCTCCTTCAGGGTGATTAGTCTAGTCCAGACAGTAATACTGTGGGCTACAAAACGGAACTGAGCAACGGACGCTGCGCGCGGCCTTTATAGGCAGGATGGCGTCGAACGTCGATACGGCGGCTGTCGAGGGACATCGACTCGGAGGACGTCGACGCGCAGCGCCCTCTAGAGAAAACATTTTCCGTGGCCAGCAGAGCTGGAACGAGATATCTAAGATGAGGAATACGTCGGAGGAACATCCCGTCGAAAGAACGTTACAAGGTAAGAAGTAACTTGTTCTTCTCCAGCATGGGGTCTGGCATGGATTCACATGCTCATGAATATTCCCCGTCGTCAGGCTGGGAATCCTCGGTAAAGAAAAAACCAGTATCAGTTTCGTTTCTGATCTGTCTTTCGTAGTAGTAACCAATCACTGGTCTCTGCGTCATACTGACCACAGCCAATGACTGCCCTCTACCTAAGCCCCGCCTCTGGCAGCCATCTTCAGATTTTTACCGCACGTTCATGTGTTGGGATCCTCGTGCTATTGCTCTCGAGCGTTAGTGCTATTTTTTCACGTTTTTTCTCAAAAACTTCGTTTTTTTTTTTTTTTTTTCGGTCAAAAGAGCCTCAAGCTCCACCGACTCTCCATCCGATCAACGGGGACCCGTGTCGGATTGGTCTACGCCCCTCAAGGGTGAAGATTAGTCGAGCTACGCTTTTGGAGGACTCCAGAAGTTTCTCAGGCCCATCTCGGTCATGGCCCAGGAGAAGGGAAGCTCGACGCCCGGAAAGCTGTTCAGGGTCTGCCCTGGATGCCAGCTGCAGATTGTCTTTAAGGAAGACGAACACTCCTTTTGTCTTTACTGCCTACATGAAGACAAGACGCACGTGGAGAAGGACTGTGCGTTTTGCGGCAACATGTCGGAGTGGACCATGAAGGACCGCCATCAACGTCTCGCCAACTGGCTGGAAGGGAAGAGCCCGTCCGGCGAGAAGAAAAAGAAGCAATCCGAGCGGTCTTCTAAGACCTTTGAGGACGCCCCGGCGACGGGGGTCCAACATAAGGCCAATCACCGCGAGTCCGCTGGCACCGGGAGCGCCGAACGGTCGGGCTCTACGGGCACCAGGCAGGGCGCACCCTCCCCGGCACCATCAACCACGAGCCAACGCTCTGGGTCGGCTAAGAGGAAGGCCGAGCACCCGGCGAAGCTCCTGGAGAGGCCCCGGTCGAGCTCGAAGGCGGAGGGGGAGCGAGGCAGTGTCCCCCCTCAAGGAGAAGGCAGTGAGCGCACCAAGGGTGGTGAAAGCCTTGATCCATCCGGCCAAGGCCTCTATCGAGACAGTCGCGGCGGCCCTGGCTCAGCCTGTGGAGGCTACGCCGGTGGTGGCGACCTCGGGGCTCAGTCTCCCTGCCACCGCGGAGGGAGTCCTCTTTTATGCCCATCGACAGGACCCCCGTGAAACCTCCGACGGAGAAGAAAAAGGGGAGCAGGAGGTCGCCGTGGATTCGGCCTCAACCTCTGAGGAAGAACTGATCGAGGTCTTAAGCCACGGCGTTGGCGTGGAAGAAGACCAGCCCATCGGGAGGGATCCCGACGCAGGAGACGACGACATCGTCGAGGGTACCGACGGGGCCCCTGACCGCCCGTCGGATTCCCCTCTGCCAGTGCCGCAAGACAACTCGGCGGCCTTTTTGTTGGCTATACAGTCCTTCTGCTCCGAGATAAGGACGAGACTGCCGTTACCAGTGGATGAGCCACTCCCGTCGGGGGACCCGGAACCAGGCCCTTCGGGCAGCCCCCCTCCTAAGAAAAGAAGGATTCACCCTCCACCTCCTTTTCAGCCGTCGCGCCCCGTTCAGCCCTTCTCCCCGTCCACGACTCGAGGGGATGATACGGGGACTGACACGGCCGCAACGGGTACGGACGACGAGGTGTACGACGAGGATCTGCCGTCGTCTCCTCCCACCCGGGCTTCCCCGCCCGACGAGATTGGATCTTTTCACTCCATGATCGCCAGGGCATCCGAGCTCTTCCAGCTCTGCCCTGAGGAGAAGAAGAAGGAAGGTTTCCTTTATCAGCGGCGCGAGGCCAAGAGGAAGACGGTCCTCGCGGTACCTCTACTGGACGATATTTGGGATGAGGGCCTCGCCCTCCTCAAGAACCCATCCACGACGCCGGCTAGAAGGGACCGGTACGAGAAGAAGTACCGGGTCCCGGACGCGGCCCCCTTGTGCCTCCGGGCGCAGCCTACCCCGGACTCCGTCGTCTCCGCGGCGGCCAGGAAGAAAGCGGGGGGGGGTTGCGGCCTCCACGTCGACTTCCCCGCCGGACGGCGAGGGAAAGAAATTGGACACGATGGGGCGCAGGGTCATCTCGTCTGCAGCGACGACGATTAAGGCGGCTAACGCCTTGGCTATCGTAGCCCGGTACGACAGGGAGCTGTGGTACAAGCTGGCTCCCCTGCTGGACTTCCTACCTGACGACAAGAGGGCGGATGCCCTGGAGATCTTGCAGGAAGGTGAGGTGGCGTCGGACCACGCCATCACTATTGCGACAGACATCGCCGACACTGGATTTCGCCAGTTGGGCAACGGCGTGTGCCTTAGGCGGCGTGGATGGCTCAAGGCTACTGACTTCCGTCAAGACGTACAGACCAGAGTCCTGGACATGCCGTTCGATGGGAACAACCTGTTTGGGAAGACAGTGGACGATTCCCTTCAAGCCATTAAAGCGGACACAGAGACAGCCCGGGCTCTCGGGGTTCTCCAGCAACGGCGGCCGCCCTTTCGGAGCGGCGGAGGCAAGGGCGCCTCCAAAGGTTCCGGCGGTGGATTTTCCACCTACCGTCAAGCGGCCCGTTCGTCGTCTCAAGAAGCTTACAGGGGACGAGGCAAGTCAGGCGGACCCCGCCGTCGTCGCCAAGGAGGTCAAGGCGGCAAAGCCTCGTCTAAGCAGGATTGAACCGGCCGTGGGGTCGGGCCCCCACCGAAGCACCCCGGTGGGAGGCCGGCTGGCGAGCTTCGTCAGCGTGTGGGAGTCCATCTCCACCGACCGTTGGGTGCTGGACGCCCTAGCCCAGGGCCACGCGCTCGAGTTTCAAAGAAGGTGCCCGCGCGTCCCCCCTGTGGCCAGGAAAGAGCTTCACGTCCCTCAGCTTCTCCGGGAGGTAAGGGCGATGCTAAGGAAGGGCGCCATCGAACTCGTCCCAAGGAGGCTTCGGGGCTCCGGAGTTTACTCAAGATACTTCCTCGTGAAGAAGAAGACGGGAGGATGGCGCCCCATCCTAGACCTACGACGGCTGAACAAGTTCATCAAAGCTTAGAAGTTCCGGATGGTCACCCTCCAGCACGTCCTGGGTCAGCTGGAGGAGGGCGACTTCCTGTCGTCGTTGGATTTGGAGGATGCCTACTTCCATATTCCCATCCTAAAGGGGCACCGAAAATTCCTCAGGTTCGTGGTCCAAGGGCGTCGCTACCAGTTCAGAGCCCTTCCCTTCGGTCTACGGTCGGCACCCAGGGTATTCACCAAGTGCCTTGCACCAGTGGCGGCGCAGCTGCGCCGAGAGGGGATCCACGTCTACCCCTACCTGGACGACTGGCTCATCCGAGCCAAGACGAGGGAGCTCGCCGTGGAGCACACGGCAAGGACCGTCCAACTTCTCACGGACCTGGGATTCTCCGTGAACTACGCCAAGTCCCACCTGGTACCCGCGCAAAACGCACTGTTTCTGGGAGCGAAGCTCGACACAGTGTCCCTTCTGGCCTCCCCGTCGGAGGAAAGGACCAGGTCCGTCCTGGGCAAGGTACAGCGGATGTTGGTTTCCGACGCGGCCAAGGTGAGGTCCATCAAGTCCCTCCTCGGAATGAGGTCTTCTTGCATCTACCTCATTCCCATGTGCAGGCTCCGGATGCGCCCGTTGCAGGAGTTCCTGGACGCGCGCTGGATCCAAACGACGGGCGGCTTCGAGGAGAGGATCACACTTCACAAGAGTTTCCGCCGAGCGATCCGGTGGTGGGGCACCCGCGCGCATCTGACGGCGGGCATGGACATCCAGACCGCAGACCACCAGGAGAAAGTGACCACGGATGCCTCCCTGGAAGGGTGGGGAGCGCACACCGAAAATCTGCACGCGAGAGGCCTTTGGCTCCCGACGGAGAAGTCCCTCCATATCAACGTCCTGGAGCTCCGTGCAGTGTTCTGGGCCCTCAGGTCCTTCCTTCCGTCCCTCAAGGGCAAGGTGGTGAGGATCTTCACCGACAACACCACCACCATGTTTTACATCAGGAAACAAGGCGGAACCAGGTCCCCAGCACTGTCCAAGGAGGCGCAGGACCTGTGGCATTGGGCCGTCGCCCAAAGGATGTTTCTGGTGCCGTTTCATCTGGCAGGGATAAAAAAACACCATCGCCGACTCACTCAGCAGGGAGCTGCGCTCGTGCCACGAGTGGGAACTACGGCAGGATCTAGTGGATCGCCTCTTCCGACGGTGGGGCACACCCCAGATCGACCTGTTCGCGACGGCGACGAACTCCAAGTGCCGGAGGTTCGCCAGCAGGTTTCCCCAGCCGAGGAACATGGGCGATGCTTTCTCGTTCCCCTGGGCGGGCCTGTTCCTATACGCGTTCCCTCCATTGCCACTACTGATCCGGCTCATCAACCAGCTCAAGAGGTCACGGTGCAGGATGATCCTCGTTGCACCTGCGTGGCCGAGGCAGATATGGTTCCCGGACCTTCTGGACTTGTCAGCGTCCCCGTCAATCAAGCTGCCAGTGGACGCGGATCTGCTCTCCAGGGAAGGGAGGCGCCATCCTCCACCACGACCCGAAGTCGCTGAACTTGCAGGCCTGGCTCCTGCAGCGCTAGAGTTTGGAGGATACGACATACCGGCCGACTGCAGAGAGGTTCTTGCAAAGGCCAGGGCGTCCTCGACTCTTAAATGCTACGGACACAAATGGAAGAGGTTCTCTGTCTGGTGCCACGCACAGAAGATTAACCCTCTAAGGATTACGGCTCCCCAAGTACTGCCGTACCTGTTGACGCTGGCCAAAGCTGGACTGGCACACGCGTCCATCAAGATTCATCTTGCTGCGATCTCCCGATACACTAGAACCACGGGGCGGACGTCCTTGTGGTCTCATCGTCTGGTGAAAGAGTTCATGAAGGGACTGTTCAGATCGTTCCCGCCGGTGAAGGCTCCGGCCCCGGCCTGGGAGCTCAACGTGGTGCTGACCAAGCTCATGGGACCTCCGTTCGAGCCTCTGCACTTGGCCCCGTTGAAGTTCCTGTCGTGGAAAACAGCGTTTCTTGTGGCCATCACCTCCGTACGACGGGTGGGAGAGATCCGGGCCCTTTCCTGCAAGGCCCCGTACTTGACTTTTCACGACACGAGGGTGGTGCTCAGGACGCACCCCTCCTTCATGCCCAAGGTGCCGTTGGACTTCCATCTCAACGAACCCTTGGTGTTGCCTGTGTTTTTCCCGTCGCCTTCGTCGCCGGCTGAGAGGACTTTGCACTCGCTGGATGTGGCTAGAGCGCTGAAGTTCTACGTGGATCGCACGAAGTGTTTTCGGAAGACGTCACAACTCTTTGTGAACTTTGGACCTGTCAATCAGGGGAAGGCTCTCTCGAAGGCTTCCATTTCCAGATGGCTCTCCGGCTGTATCATGTACTGTCACCGGTTGGCAAACCGACCGCTGCCTGGCCGTCCGAGAGCACATTCCACCAGAGCGATCGCAGCTACCACAGCGTTCCTATCTGGTGTGCCCCTGCTGGACATTTGCAGGGCTGCTACGTGGAGGTCGACGCACACCTTCACGAAATTCTACTGCGTCGATCGGGATTCCAGGGAGGAGTCCAGGGTCGGCCAAGCAGTGCTGCGCAACCTGTTCGCCTGAGGTGAGCCTGGTGAGGAGGTAAGATTGCTTAATGTTGAGTTTGATGTGATGCTTAATGTTGAGCCTTTGCCACCTCCCGTGGTTGTGCATGTGTGTACTGCTATGTATTCTTTATTCATGAGCATGTGAATCCTTGCCAGACCCCATGCTGGAGAAGGAACAAGTTACTTACCTGTAACTGTTGTTCTCCAGCATGGGTCTGGCATGGATTCACATGCGAACCCTCCCGCCTACCCCTCTGCGGCTCTTCACTTGGTCATACTGCCACTTCACGTGCTTCCAAATCTGAAGATGGCTGCCAGAGGCGGGGCTTAGGTAGAGGGCAGTCATTGGCTGTGGTCAGTATGACGCAGAGACCAGTGATTGGTTACTACTACGAAAGACAGATCAGAAACGAAACTGATACTGGTTTTTTCTTTACCGAGGATTCCCAGCCTGACGACGGGGAATATTCATGAGCATGTGAAGCATTGTTCCTCCCTGTACCTCAAAGCATACAAATAGCAATAATTAGATACAAACTAGCTTTAACCTCATTATATGCAACAATACTATGGTCCATGCTCTCGCTATGCAGAAAGTCTCTTCTTTCAACATCTGACTCACAACATTTTTTTCCAATCGTGGAAAAACCTGATAGAAACTTCGGGAGCGGGTTCGCTACATAATTGGAAAGAAATCTGTACAGAAACAATGTCTTAGGATGATATCAATCATACCCTTTTAGTGGAAAACCCAGAAAAAGCGAAAACTAAACTATGGCGTTGGGATTGGATCACAACAAGAGACAAATGTAACACCGATGATGCCTTCAAGGTGGGCCCCTTCCTTGACAAACTTATTAATCCTGTCCCTAGATATCTAATTAAATTCCCTGCCTGAACATATGCAGATAATTTGCTAAGACTTTGTATGAATTTGATACAGACTAAAGTAATCGCTAAATATAATAAGAACTTTAACACAGATGTAACTTGTAGATTCTGCGGTGATACTAATCATAAAGAAACAATGCAGCATGTGATTACTGAGTGCCTAATGACAACTGAAATGAGGAGTAGATATCTGCACAAACATTTCCTAAATCAAGGGCTTCTTACGAATGAAGATTCGTGGACGAGATTTTCAATGCTATTAAAGTACCCTTAATCATTGATACTGTACAATTCATTAAGAATGTGAAACTAGAAACCGATGACAGTTTGATCAACAAAGCAGATTAATTCCATACGTTTATAGACTGTGAACGAGCAGAATTTGCAATTTCTGCTAAATTTTGAAGGAGCAAAGGCCTCGTAAGGAATGACAACTAACAGAGCTGAAATTATGTAAATGTTGATTTAAAAACTGTTATATTACCATTTAAGTGGAATTTTTCTTTTAGAAATATAATTTGCTCTATGGTATTAGCCATTCTATGAACACAATTGTATTGAACAGAACAATGTAAAATTGATTTAAAATAGGAATTATGTTACTATGTGTAATGGTGTACTAAGAATGCTGATGAATATGATAGTAATGCTGTGAGCGTATCATATTGAAAAGGTTGATTAATCAACCAAACCAATTTTCTAATAAAAATAAATAAGGCTGCACCACCTGGGAATGTGGGTAGCATGGACTGAGCAGCCAGGCTCATTTTAGGAGTGAGTGAGGGCTGTAGCGACGGTGGTGACGACGAAATGGACCTCCCTTCACCACCTCCTCAGGCCTCTTCCCCCCGCCCTCCATTGGACCCCCCCCCCCCCCCCCCAATCTGGACGTCATCTGAGACGAGGGGCTGGCGCTCCTGAAGAACCAGTCCACGGCTCCTGTGAAGAGAGACCAGTACGAGAAGAAGTACCGGGTCCTGGACTCTGCCCCTTTGTGCCTCAGGGCACAACCGTCCCCGGATTCAGTGGTCTCCGCAGAGGCCAAGAAGAAAGCGGCGGGGGCAACTGCTTCAACTTCAACATCCCCGCCGGACAGCGAGGGTAAGAAGCTGGACACCATGGGACGTGTCAACTTGCCGGCGGCTACGACGATTAAAGCGGCCAACGCCCTCGCGATCGTTGCACGCTACGACAGGGAGCCGTCTCACGGACGACAAGAGGGCTGAGGCCCTTGAAATACTACAGAAAGGCGAAATGGCGTCGGACCACGCCATTACGGTGGCCACAGACATTGCCGACACCGGCTTTCATCAGATGGGCAACAGCGTTTGCCTTTGCCGGTGTGGTTGGCTCAAGGCCACAGACTTCCGCCAGGACGTGCAGACTGGGGTTCTGGACATGCCCTTCGACGGGAACAACCTGTTCAGCGAGACAGTGGACAAGTCACTACAGGCCCTCAAGGCGGACACCGAAACTGCTCGGGCCTTGGGTGTTCAACAACGATGGCCGTCCTTTCGGAATTCCGAGGCAAGCAAGGTGCCTCCAAAGGATTCGGCAGCCGTTCCTCGTACTGCCAAGCGGCCCGCTCCTCGTTTCGGGAGGCCTACTGAGGACGCGGCAAGACAGGAGGATCCCGTCGTCGTCGCCAAGGCGGCAAGGCCACAACAAAACAGGATTGAAGCGGCTGTGGCTGTGAACAACCTGTTCGCCTCAAGGTGGGCCTGGTGAGGAGGTAAGAGATGCTTAATGTTGAGCCTTGCCACCTCCTGTTGTTGTGCATGTGTGTACTGCTATGTATTCTTGTTTCTGATGTTTGTTAATCTGCTTAGAATCACATGCTTTGCATAGTCCGACATCCAGTGGTCATTGCGGAGTATTGCATTTTTTTTTCGTAGTCGAAAAGGGGACGTCGACAAGGCATGTCTTTAACACTGTCCCGATAGTGACGTGCAGTGTACCCACAATCCCTCACGCGTCGAAGTCCCTCAGATTGTTTTTTTCCGCCCAGATATTGGTCGCCTATACGCGGAGCTCTTCAAGAGACATTGCAAAAAAACTTTATTCGACCTTTGGTCACCCTTAACTTATATTATTACTTACATCCCTCCTTCGACATTGTAGCTGCAAAGCTCTTCAACGCCGATCAAGATCTCCGACGGCGGTGCCTTCGACGGAGGAGGTTGTTCGGTGTTCGCCGAACACGTGGCCTGGCCTCAACGGCCAAATACAGTAGGGAGATTGGGGTCGTGGGACATTTATTTTTTCTCTTTGAGAACGCCTTTCCCTTTCCCCTCCCTTTCCTTCGGGGTTGTTGTCACATGCAATCTGTTCCTCAGCTCTGGAGAGGACACCCTTTAGGTTTTGCCTGCGTTGCAAAGGCAAATTTACCTGGAAAGACCAGCATAAACGGTGTAACCGTTGCTTGCCCCTCGACTACAAAGAAGACGGCTGTGCGGCCTGTCAGCTCCTTAAGCCGAAGACTTTGAAAGACCGTAGGGTCAAGAGGTGGGCAGCCTACGCCATGTCTAGGTCTGATTCATCACCCGCCGCCGTCGAAAGTGACGAGGAATGTGACAACCCGACGTCCGTTTCGGAAGTCGTAGACCTCTCTAAGGAGCGTTCACCCTCCTCGTCCGGCCCCGACAAGCTCGGCTCACGCCCTGCTTATGGGGATGAACACCCCGGCAACAAGGACGCACACAGAAAACACTCCCATAAACACAAAACCCACGGCTCTTCCTCGTTGAAGACGAAGAGAGCATTAGCGCCAACGGAGACGCAGGTCCTACCGGCGGCCTCCTCAGACCATAAGAGTCTGAAGCCCCCCTCGCAACCGCAAACGCAACTAGGCTACCCCCAGATAAGGGCGCTATCACTAAACCGCCAGACGACACGCACCAGCAGAGAGCGCCCATCGGTGTAGAGCAAGAGACTCCTGTAACGTCGATGCCGGAGGTACCCTCGACAAAGTTTAGTTGTCGAGAGCCGGGCGCAGATTATTTCCACCGATAGCCAGAGACGGACGGCGAAAGAGACGTCTGTTACTGCTCCTAACGCCCGGGAAACGCCGAAAAGGTCAGAAGGAAGGCAGGAAACACCCGCTCCTTCGAGAGGGACTCCTAGCCTACCAGAAGGCTTTTCAGAAGGCGAGGGGAACCTCTCTTCGACGCTATGGGATAGGTCGAAGCATTTTCTAACGGAAGGCCCTCCCTTTTCTCCCCCTGACCGCTCCGGGGTACCTCAAGAAACCCTAGAGAGACTCCAGTTCTGTATGGACAAAATGGAGAGGTTTATGGAGACTCCGAACCTTCCAACACCGAAGAGATTAAGAGAGGGACCTCAGAAGGATCCCAGGGCCAAGTACCCCAGGCTGTTTGATCCCCCCCCCCCAAGAGGATGTAGATTTATGACCTCACTGGAGAGGACCCCCACTTTCATGAGGATGACGAATTCTTAGGCAATGAAGGGGAACAAAACCTAGAGGAGGAAGGTTTTGAAGACAACCCGGATATGGGTAATGGGGACTTCGGAGAACACCCAGAAGAAGGCGCTTCACAGCCCTGGCAGTACCATCAGCCTTTTCAGACCCTGAAGCCATAAACCTGTCCCCACTCAAAGACTCACCTATTAGGAATACATCTCCTATAGACGATCAACCTACCTTTAATGCACTCCTACGCAAGACAGCAGCGCATTTCGAGATCGAGACCGGGGAAACTTCTCCTGACATCGACTTTGTAGAAAAGATCATTAAGGAGAAACCCCGTCAGCCAAACCATTCCCCTCCTCGCCTCAGTAAAGAGTCAAATTATTCCTTCACTATCCACTGCCGCGTTGATCAGAGGGGTCAACCCGTGGATAGAAAAATTATTTAGTCCTTCTCCATCGGACCCGTGATACATCAGGGGCCACTCTGTACCAGACTCCTTAGTGGTGACAAATACCAGGAAGAGAGCAGGCGTCCCGCTGTCAACTAGCGAGGCACCACCAGATAAAGAGGGTAAAAAATTGTATGCCCTAGGAAAGAGGATTATAGCCTCAGCTGCCTTTTCCGCAAGAATTGCCAACAACTACTCTTTGCTGGCAAGTTACGCAGATGCACAATGGAGCAAACTACATAAGGACATTGAGGAGGTACCGGAACCCCTACGTACTCGCCTTCTAGCCACGGTGACTGAAGGGACCTTAGTCAACCAAAGCATCATTCAAAATACTCTGGATGCTGCAGAGACGGCTGGGCGTTCCCTAGTCCAAGGAATCCTACTGAAACGCCATGTATGGCTATGTAATTCAGGCTTTAAGCCTGAAACACGAGCATCTCTTATTAACAAACCTATAGAAGATGCAAACCTCTTTGGTAAGGTGTTGGATGAGGCACTAGAGACCGCAAAAAAGGAATTTGACGCAATCAAGACACTAGATCAAATTTCAAGGCCTCCCAACAAACGTGGTTATGGCAACAAATTTTTTTTTTTAGGCCAACGCCAGCAGCAACAACAATACTCTGCAGATAACTGGTCCTCTAAGCAAGGCACCAGTGGACAATATAACCAAAGAGGACAACGTCGTGGCAAGGGAAGAGGTCAAGGTCCCACCCCTAGAGGTTCCCAAGCCACCAACACCAAATGACTCAAAGATTCGGGTCCCCTCCCATGCTTCGCCAGTCGGGGGCTGGTTAACATCCTTTCTTCCAGCATGGGACGGTATAACATCAGACCGCTGGGTACCATCAACCATAGCCCGCGGCTACTGTATAGAATTCAACAATTCCCCTACGTACAGACCCTCAAGGGGACGACGCATGTCGCCAGAACACCTCGCCATCCTTCTTCAAGAAGTGGACCAACTACTAGAAAAAGAAGCTATAGAGGTCGTGCCTCTATCCCAGGTAACTGAAGGTATTTATTCAGTGTACTTACTTGTACCGAAAAAGGACTTAACCATGCGCCCTGTACTAGATTTGCGCCCAGCGAACAAATTTGTCAAACCTCAAAAGTTTCGTATGTTGACTCTACAGGAGGTAATCCCCCTGCTTTCACAGGGAGATTACATGACAACACTGGACATGAAAGATGCATACTTTCATATTTTAATGTTTCCAGCGCACAGGAAATACCGCAGGTTCATGATGGAGGGCAAACACTACCAGTTCAGAGTGCTACCCTTCGGCATAGCATCAGCGCCGAGAGTATTCACGAAGGTACTGGCAGTGGCAGCGGCCCACCTGCGCAGGTTGTCCATCCCAGTATACCCTTACCTCGACGATAGGCTCATAACAGGGGATTCTTACGAAACATCCTTCTCAAACACCCAAAAGACTGTAGACCTTCTCCATCAACGAGAAGTCCAGCTTAGACCCCAGCCAGATCAAACAATTCCTAGGGGCTCTAATTCGAACAAAGGACGGCCTCGTCTTCCCCTCCAACGAGAGGGTCCAAAACATGCTGTTTCAAATCCCTCAATATGTGGCCGGTCGAGAGGTGACGGTACGCAAAGCAATGCGCTTACTGGGGATGATGGCGTCATGTACTTATTTGGTACCTCACGAGCGCCTGCGCATGCGCCCAATGCAAGAGTGGCTCAACATCCAGTGGTGTCAGGCCAGCGGACAATGGGTCGATCTAGTGGTGGTCTCGCAGGCCTTGGTTCTCTCGCTACGGTGGTGGTCGAAGGAAAACCTGGTAATAGGGAAACCATTCGCCACCCCCGCAGTGGAAGCCACTCTAACCACAGACGCATTCTCTCACAGGATGGGGGGCTCACCTATCCCATCAGGCTGCTCACGGAGTCTGGACTCCGAGTGTAGCATCCAAGCCCATAAACTTACTGGAGCTACTCACTGGAGCAGTGTTCAAGGCACTGAAAGCCTTCCAGGCACACCTACAAGGGAAGACAGTGATGGTCCTCACGGACTGCACCACATCCGTGTACTACCGCAACAAGCAAGGGGGGGCACTCACTCTCCAGGACTGTCCAAGCTGTCCCAGAACATCTGGAAGTGGGCTCTCAAACACATGTTCCTACTGTCACAACATGTACCAGGGGAACTCAATCTGCTAGCAGACAAAGTCAGCAGAGACTTCCCTCTGCCCTCAGAGTACGAATGGCGGTTACACAAAGACATCATCTTCGACATCTTCACACAATGGGGATTCCCAGAAATAGATCTGTTCGCAACTCTGGAGAACTCACAATGCCAAGATTACGCCTCCAGGTACCCCCAGAATCAATCCAGGGAGAACGGTCTATCGATACCATGGTCAGGGAAATTTGTTTCCGCTTTTCTCCCGACTCCCCTTCTCAACAAGATAGTGCACAAGATGCACCAGGAACAAGTTACCATGATACTGGTGGCCCCTATGTGGGCCAGACAACCTTGGTTCGCTCACTTGATGGAGATGTCCCTATCTCCTCCAGTGAAACTTCCCTGCCCGTACAATATGCTGTCACAGGACAAGGGCAGGACACTACATCCATGCCCTCAGACCATGAACTTAGCAGCCTGGCTCCTGAGATCATAGAATTTGGACATTTACAACTCCCGCAGAGATGCATGGACATTCTCAGAGAGGCTAGAAAGCCTAACACTCGTCACTGTTAGTCTAGCAAATGGAAAAGATTTGTCATCTGGTGTAGGGGAAGGAGCATCAACCCAGTTGACTGCTCTCCCACACAAATTGTTTTGTACCCGACTCACCTACTAGACTCAGGCTTGGTGTTTAACTCTATTAAAGTCCATTTAGCTGCACTTTCCGCATACACCGCTTCCCAACTTAGTGTCATGGTGGAAAGTCCCAGTTATTAAAGCCTCCATGGAAGGAGTGAAGAGGATCCACCCTCCCATAGCTAAGTCCGCACCCGGATCGGACCTAAATGTGGTACTAACCATGCTCATGGGGTCTCCCTTCGATCCCATGCACAAAGCAACACTTAAAGACCTCACTCTTAAAACTGCTTTTCTAATAGCTATCACTTCCATTAGGAGAGTAAGTGAACTACAAGTGCTCTCTGTACTAGACCCCTTTGTTACAGTTCACAAGGATAAGGTGGTTCGACGCACACATCCTAGGTTTGCACCAAAATTTATCTCTAAATTCCATGTCAACCGGTCAATAGAACTACCAACGTTCTTTCAAAATCCTTCAAACTTAGGTGAGAAGAGCCTGCATACACTGGATGTTCGCAGAGCAGTGATGTTTTATATGGAAAGAACTAGACCACTGAGAAAGACTAATCAGTTCTTTGTCTCGGTGGCAGCAGGAAGAGAAGGAGATGCAGTTTCGAAATCCACTATTTCTAGATGGATTGTACAATGCATCACTCTGTTACACTCTTGCTAAAAGAGAACTACCCTTCAAGCTAAGAGCACACTCCACTCAAGGCACCGGGGCTTTCATAGCTTTCATTGCAAATGTCCCTCTCGAGTCTATTTGCAAAGTGGCAACCTGGAGTTCTGTTCACACCTTTACAAAACACTACTGTCTAGATGCCCACTCTAGATCTGATTCCCAGGTGGGACAAGCAGTACAAGGACATCTTTTCACTACTGTTCCTTCGCACAACACACCTCCAACTCCAGGTACTGCTTGCTAGTCTATGCACAGCATGTGATTCTAAGCAGATTAACAAGCATCAGAAGACATGCATTACTCACCGTAAAAGCATTTCTGATGATTGTATCGGCTTAGATTCACATGCGCCCACCCTTCCTCCCCGCTCGGATGGAAGGAACATGGAATTCTACTGCTTTTTCTCTCTTTTCTGTACTCACTCACGATAGTCATAAGGCTCCCTCATGGCAGAAAAATACAAATGGAGGGACCTCGATGCGTGAGGGATTTTGGGTACACTAAACGTCACGTTAGGGATAGTGTTACAGGCACGCCCATGTTGACGTCCTCTTTTGATTCTCGAAAGACCAGATGCAATACTCTGCGGTTACCACTGGATGTCAGACTATATGCACAGCATGTGAATCTAAGCAGATACAATCAGCAATGCTTTTACAGTAAGTAATGCATGTCATTCTTTACAAGGGAGAAAAAATTGTAACCTCGCAAAATAACAAGTTGAATAACTGTGCACCCTCCCTTTTTCGTGCTGTTTAATTTCTGTAATCGGGCGGGATAATGTTTGCCTCTGTGTCTTTAATAGAATCACGACTTAAAGTAATTCTGGAAAATCTTTATTCTATTTCAAGACCGGAGGCTCACATTGTGCTAGTTTAAAGCTTACTTGCCACTAGAGTTGCAGGTTGCTCTACCGGTTTTGTGTAAAACTGTTTGAAAACGGACTCTTCTGTCGAGTCGGCCATTCTCATGATGTCCTCTAATCGGACCCCTACTTGAAAGGCCTTGGATGCCATAGCGCCTCTCACGAGTGTGCGCCAAAGTGGTTGGTATCTATTCCAGCTTGCGCGTGAGTCCAGCAGGCTAGGGTAAGCGCAGACACCGCTTTGTGTGGTTTGCAGAGCGCTCTCCAAAGTTGACCTGTACTGTTGGTCCTGAGATGCGAAATCACCGCTTCGCAGGCCTTCAGGCATCTTACTAGACATAGTTGTGGTTGCTCGCTAAAGGCTGGGTATGAAATCACTCTTGTGTGACAGTTGGTTCTTCTGAATATGTGAAAAACTATCCGTCTGGAGAGAAAGTCCTGCTTGCGAGGTCGAGAGCTCTGACGTTACTCTTCTGCAAGAGTCTACGCATAGCAGAGAAGTGAGCTTGTCCGAGAGGGCTGTGCCGGATAGTTCCTCGTTATGAGGCCAGGGAAGAAAAAGGTTGAGGACTGTATTTACATCCCAAAGTTTGTTGAAGCGGGCAGGAGGGGGTACTGTTGGACGTATACCCTTTTAAGCATTCTGCATACTATATGATGCTCACTTGCTGGGCAGCCTTTGACAAGGTCGTGCCCTGCTGAAATTGCAGAGCGATAGGTGTTCCCTAGTTCTGTAAGCTAGACCACGCTTTACTAGAGCAAATAGAAAATTCAGAATCTCTTCTACAGGTTCTGAATCTAGATGAAAATCTCACTCCAAGCACCAGCTTGTCAGGTGCCCCAAGAGTTGGTGTTTCTCTTGGAAGTTGCGGGAGCCCAGTGCTCCTCAATGAGACTGACTGCCTTGCGTGAAATGTCCGGGACCCTCCATCTCGCTCTGAAATCCTCCAGGCTGCTAAGGTCAACGACCCGCTCAGAAGGGGGTGGCATTGACCTCTCATACCTGACAGCAGATTAAGAGATTGGGGTAGTAGGATTGGAAAATCTGATGAAAGTTCCAGAAGAACTGGATACCAAGTCTGAGAGGTCCGAACCGGGACTATGAGGACTTGCTCTGTTTGCTCCTGACGGGCCTTCGCCAGGATCCTCGCTATTTTAGTGAAAGTGGGAAAAGCATAAAAAAAAAAAGCTGTTGGATCTGGGCTCCAGCTGTAGAATTCTGGGAGCTGAGTGTTGAGGCTAGAAACAAATAGGTCCCTAGAGAGGGGGCCCCAGATCTGCTAAAGATGAATGAAGATCTCTCTGGCGAGTCCCCAGTCGCTGTAGTCTGCCGAGTGGCGAGAGTGCCAATCTGCTACCTCATTTCTTAGCCCTGGAATGTATTCCGCTGTTACGGATATCTGGTGTTTCAGACAGAAATACCAAAAATCCTAGTTCTGGCAGAGGTTTCAATCTGGTGCCACACAGATGATTGATGTATGTCACGGCAGAGATGTTGTTCACCTTGAGTAATACACAGCAACTCATTCTGCCTCTGGTGAAGGATCGCACTGCGAAAGGAGCCTGCAGGAAGCTCCAGACAATTTATGTGCATCTCTAGCTCCTGGAGAGACCATGCCCCCACACCCAACCCCCTTGGCCACGGGCCGCATATTGTTCCCCAACCTGAACGGCTTGCGTCCGATTCTATCACTATGTTGGGAGTCAAACCGAAGATCGCTCTGCCATTCCAGGCTTCCATGTATGTGAGCCACCATTTGAGCTCCGTTCTTGCTTCGGACGAGAGGGCTAGACGCTGTGAATAAGAAAGGTTGAGTCTCAGATGCTGTCATTTCAGCCTCTGCAGTTCATGGTAATGTAGCGGGCCGGGAAATATTGGCTGTATGGACGATGACCGGAGACAGTTTACTCTCGCTAACTCCCAATCTCTCAGCGAATAGAGTGTATCTTGGAAGTTGGCAGATGGAGGTGGGAGTTCTGAGTGTCCACTATGAACTCCAGAAATTCCAAGCTCTTCGAGGGCGTTAGGATTGACTTTTCCCAGTTGATGAGAAAACCTAAGCTGTGAAACAGGTCTATGGAAGGTGTGCTTGATGCCTTACCAGATCCTCGGTCTGCTGCATGAGAATGATTTAGTCGAGGTATACGATAAGGCTCACTCCCTTCTCCCCGAGATGAGCTACTACCAGCCGCAGGAGATTGGTGAAGGCCCATGGTGCAGAGGAGAGCACGAAAGGCAAGCTTGTGCATTCCCAGTCCTGACTCCTCCATGTGAACCGTAGGTACCTCAAATGTGCCGTGTGGACGGGTACAGCTAAATATGTGTCCTTTAGATCTAGGCGAATGAGTCAGTCGCCCTGTCTCAGAATACACCTGAGCATGTGTGTTCCCCCCCATCTTGAAATGGCGGTAGACAATAAAATTGTTCAAGTCTGAGATTTATTACAAGGTGAACCTTTTGCTTCCTGCGCACCAGGAATATTAGGCTGAAGAATCCAATGTGGTCTGTGCATAGACATATGGCGTCCTTTAGGTGTAGACTGTGGACTTCGACGCCTAGAGCAAGGGCGCGTGCGACATTACAATCTTTGCCGGGCGAGACGCTTGAAGGGGCGGGGCAAAAAATTTGAAGTGAAACCCCCTTGCGGTCTCTCTGACCCAGGCATCTCCTGATAAGGAGTCCCACGCTTGCCCGAATAGAGCTATCCTGTCTCCTATGGTCGCTTTTGCCGCTGCACTGGTTACACTGACCTGAAGCCAGTTGTGCTGGATATCTTGCAGTCCTTCTCCAGCCGCTTCCTCTTCCTCTGGATGGTAAGGTGGTGTCCGCTCTGTCTTGCCATTAGGAGCGTTGATCTCTTGATTGATGGGACCTTCTGTCCAGGGAGTAATGCCGAATGAGCAGCCCCTGTCTCGTCCTGCCCGTGAACAAAACCTTTGAGAAAACCCTTTTTATTGAGGCTTGTGCCTTGTCGAGAGAGGTAAATGTGCCGGCAGATTTTGACATCTCCTTGACGAAGGGATTGCCAAATAACAGCCCTTGTGTAGCTGTGCCTGATTCGGTGGTGGCAAGCTCACCTAGCTTAGGGTCTATTTTCATAAGGATGCATTCCTGTGCTCGGTTGAAATAGCACAGTTCGCATTACTGAGCAAGCAGAGGGTTCATTGAGACCCCCTGATAGTGACTGGATTAATTGGTTTCCCTGTGTCTAAGTCTTTCTCAGCGAGGTCCATAATTTTAGCCAAAGGACCTGTAACTTCTGGGACTTTGTTCTGACAGGACCGCCAGGCCCCGTCAATACCTTTCTTCGTGGCCTTGCTGTTTTTGCCCAGGAAGGTCATTTTTGCATCGAGCTCAGGAGTTAGGGCTACCTTCCCAGGAATTTCGGGACAGAGATATTGCCGCGTTCCCAGGTGGGCTGGGCCTTGACCCTGCATCCTGATCCTCCTCCTCCTCCTCCTCCTCCTCCTCCTCCGTAGATTGAGGAGTTTGATCATCGATGTGATCCTCATCATCTGTGCCCTGTTGACACCCTGCCGGGCTCGAGCATCTACCACCCGCTTTATCCTCCTCCGGGTGAGAGGGTCTTTGTACGGAAGGGGTCTCGGATGAAGAACGAATATCGCTGGTCGCATTCACTTCACTCTCTGTCCTGCACTCTGGTGAGCTGACTTCGGGGATTTGAATTGTGTTTCTGGAGATCCAGCAGGAGCCCACTAAAGTTTCAGCAAGATTTGGACTTCAGAGGATCATGCACTACTCAGGCTCAAGGTCCCACAGTATTGGCGGTTTGCATACCAACAAGGTCAAAGCACATCGTGGGAGTGTTAAAAATGCAGGTCTTCCTGAGAGTAGTGTAGACGGTTACCAGATCGAGCCCCCCTCAAACCGAGTACAGGTAACATCATAGGCTGATCAATGGTTCCAGTATTGCAGACATTAGAATTTTAGTGCTTTTTGAAGATGGTGCATATAGCGCAACAAATATTTTTGGGGTCCGAATGACTGGGACGTGAAGGGTGCCTCGGGTATTACACGCACATCATGAACCTATAAAAATATCTGAAAACTGGATAGAAAATGAGTTCTGCTCAAAAGTAAATAACTCGCCCTTGGTAGCCGAACATCAAAGCTGAACAGACGGAGAGATTCTAAAATGGATGCCAAATAACAAAATGGCATCTTGGGAGCAGGTGTCAAAAGTACTTACTCATGCAAGATAATATTCTTTGGCAATAGTTCACTGGAGATGAGCATGTCTGGGATGGTATATTTAGAATTTGTGACAGAGAAAGTAGACATAATTTATAGTAAATCAAATCAAATAAGTGCATGGGAAAGCTACCAATTAGACGGAACAGCTGCTTACTTAGCAACAATTAAGATGAGCTCATGAAGTTTTTCCACAGTATAAGCTGCCAAGTAAATTCGACAGAACCTCAAAGTAGATCAGGGCTGTTTCTTGGCAGGCGTTAAAGGATGTGTAATGGTGTCCGGCAGGGTTTAAAGCAAGCTTATCGGTCTGTGTCAGTCAGCCGGTACTTGCCAAAATGAGCGAATGTGGGCTTTGTGAGTGACAAGCCAACCAATCGAAGACAAAGAGGGCTTATATTAAGGCATTGTCATTGGAAAATGACCTATATAAGCAAGCCGATTGTAGCAGCTGTGTGCGCCTTCCAGTGTGTCTTTTGAATCTGTATTAAAGATGGCTGTGAACTTGCATCCGTCAGTCTGTTCCTCCTTTATCCTGTCTCCAGTGTCAAGAGTTGACAGATGTCAAAGCTGATGAAGTGGAGGATTCCACTTTACACTAGTGGATCTCACCAGCCGCTGGGTAAGAGTCGCATTCGGGAGCCCCAGGTTGATTTGAAGAAAGGTTTGCATCAGGCTCCGGTTACACAGCAGGCTCTCTGGTCGCTGGAAATCACTACAGATGTCTTTACTTCTTCCTCTTCGGATTCAGCTCCAGTGGTCTGCTTCCAGGATCAGAGTATTCATCAGGAATACAGCACAACATATTCAAACGCTTTCTGCAGCTTACAGAAAAGGGCAGTCTGGCTGTCCAATGAGGACAGCCAGCCCCCTGTTGGTGCTTGTTTCCTTTCATGCAAGGTGAAAGACAAAGGGCTGCAGAGTTGTGGACTCCTCCCGCGCTTCCTGCCTTCTCAGACACTCTGAAGCCTATGCCTGGAATACAAAAGATTCCAGACGAAGACAAAACTTCCACGGAGGTCATTCTGGCTTAAAATGGCAGGAGAAGACCTCAAACAACTTGCAAACAAGAAATGGCTAAAAAAAAAAGGAATGGCTCTTCTGTGCATTACCGAAGCTGATTTAACAACCTGCGAGTAATAAAGACTAAGTCATAAAGGTAAAACCACTCCCACCATTTGCAACTGTAACAAAAATGTTACCAGATAAGTAAGAAAGGGGTATATTGTATGCCCCTCAACCCCTAAGCACTCCACCTAAGGTGGGGGGTGCTGGCTCACTATAATCAATGTAATGGGGATGTGAATCCCACTTTACCTCTTGAGAACAGTAGTTCACACAAAAAATAATAGATTAAAAAGGAAGCCACTGCATTTAAAATGCTGTGCTGCCTTAGTACATTACCAGTCCAATGTTATAGGAAACTATAACTCCAATCACACACTATGGAGAGACATAAAAAGGTTACCCATGAAAAGAGTAAAAGGCTTGTTGAGAGGGGGAAAGATTCCCACTCAGCTAGGGACAAGGTAAAATAATTACTGAGTCGAAGCAAACATTTCTGGAATGACACAAGTCAGGAAGATTTATCATGAAGATGAAAATCTTAGACAACACTAAATCCTGTTACAGACATTGGGCCTCATTACGAGTCCGGCGGTAGCCGTTCCAGGAAAAGATGGCAGGCTGCCGCCGAACCCGTAATACCATTCTGCCTCAGTGATTGCCATAATCACCGGGGCATTACAACCCCGGAGACACGGTAATTCTGCAGGCGGAATTCTGTAAATCCCCATCCCCATTCCCATGGAGTCCAATAGGACTCCATGGGGATGGGGACCATGGAAACGCCGGTTCCGTTAATGACAGAGCCGGTGTTTCCATGTCCGCCTGCAGGCAGGTGGTGTGATACCTCCCGCAGGACTCGGAATCAGCTGGTCCGGAAACAACGGTGGCGGTGGATTTACCGCCACCGTTGTTTCTGGACCGGCTGATTTGTAGGTAGTCCCATTGAATTTTGTTTAAAAAATAATAATAATAAAACTAGCAATGTTACTGTGAGCGACAGAGCAGACTTGATTCTTTATGCATTGATCCATGGTTCATCCTATGTTTTGTCCCTCTGAAGTCTTTGATTTCTTTAGGTAGTCTAATTTTCTCTAGTGGGTGCATTGCATTGAAAATTCATTGGTGATTAATTTAGATGCTGGTATATAAGTTGTTTGCAGAATTTTCCTTGCAATTATTTATTGATAAAACTATCTTTTTTCTTTCTTTAGTTTCATGTTCGATGAACCATCTAGTTACCTGGATGTCAAGCAGCGTCTAAAAGCTGCCATCACTATTCGCTCTCTTATTGATCCAGATAGGTAAGTAAACTATGACCAGTTCTAATTTGGAATTTTCATATGTGATTTCTGTACGCGCTAGGATTCTAATTTTTTTTTTAATGTAATTGCATTAACACCTTTTTAGTTTTCCTTTTCGTAGCTCTTGCTTCATTAGTGCGCCTTCATATCTGGGAGAGGTTTTCTGGGAGAATGTTCAATTTCGATGGGAATGTGTCCTCCGACGTATTCCACATCTTTGACAGTAATTACCACAGCTGTGCTGCTTAAGAAAACTCTTTCGGCGTAGGCGTCCTGCGTCGATGACATCAGTATGCCGTCCCTCAAGGACCTCCTTCAATGTCACCAGATGTTATATCTAGGAGGCACGACGCCCGTAGCCTGTTACTTTTTTTACGCAACCGTGTTCACTTCGGAATCTCGGTGCGCTAGATTCTTCTACTTCATTTGCGAAAGTTGAGAAAATGTCTGTCTTCTACCCTAAAAGTATCAGACTGTGGTTCCAAAATGTCCATCACAGACCCGCATGACATCTGCCTCTGGTGCCACGGCGAAAGCCACGCCACCGACGACTATGATGACTGCCAGTCCCTGACTTCGAAGGCCTAGCGGGAGCGGAAGAAGTTAACGGTAGGTAGGGCATCTAAAACCCGTAAGCTGAAATCTGCTGGACTTTCGACCGACGACTCGAGGGGCGACTCTCCGCGTCGGCCTAAGTCCAGGGTGTCTCGGACTTGGAGTGGGTCCCGCCATTTCTCTGCCTCTTCTAGGCATGCTCGGAAGCGTTGCTACTGGTCGCCTTCCTCGTCCGAGGACTCCACCAGACGGCGGGTCTCTTGTCCCACCAAGCATTCATCGCCGCCGAATGGGACTCATTCCGCCAGGAGATGATGGCGATTTTCGAATCGCAGGGCACCATTCCGTCGGCGCCTTCGAGAGACGCCGGCAATGAACGAGCTAGTGCCACCGCTCGCACGCCTTTGGGCTCGGGCTGTCGGCGTGATCATCGGAAGCCATCGAGGTCCCGATCGAACAAGGTTGATCACCATAGCCGTGCCAGGTCCAGGTCCTCGACGCTGTCGAGACCGTTGGAGCCTGTGAGGCCTTCAAAGAAGGCATTGACGCCATCTGCGCCATGTCCGTCGAGGGACTCTCGAGGCTCCGGCTCCGAGGAAGTTGTTGATGCCATCGGCGCCAAGGCCGTCGAAGGACACTCTCGGGGCTCCGGCCTCAAAGCCGTTGTCGAAGTCGTCAACGCCAATTCCATCGGTGCCCTCGACGCCTTTTGATGAGAATTTACCAGAAACTCGGAGGAAGGCCCTCCGTAAGTCAGTGAGGCCTGTCTTTTGAGCCCTTCTGGTCATCTCCCCAAGCTTGATTTATTCCAGCCTTTGGATTACATTTCAGAGGTGGAGGGAGAGGGTTGTACCTCGTGTGGTTCCTGATGACCTGGTGTCTGGTCACAGTCAATTGGAAGACCTCCGTCAGTCCTTACATGACGCCAGTGGTCTTGACACCTCTCCGGAGGTTGAGTTTGGCAGGCCTGAGCCTGGTACACATGCCGAATCCTCGTATCGGCGCCTCATGTTGGGGGTGACTGAGTACTTGGGGTGGTCGGCTCCACCTGTTGATTTTCTGCAGGATGACCTGACAGAAATACTGGACCAAGGTCCACCCACTGACCCGGTGTTGCCATTTCATATGGCGTTGCAAAGAAGGGTGGCAGCGGCTTGGACTGCTCCGAAGAGTCTCCCGGCAGTGAATAAGTTGCTGCCGAAAAAATACCGTCCAGCCAGTGGTTACCCCCTGCTACTTGTCTACGTACCCCACTCTGGAGAGTTTGGTGGTGCAGGCGGCTATGCCCCCAGCGAAGGGGGTATGGCTTTACAGGCAGCCAACTCAGTTTGTGCCTTGGCAAGATTCACTCACACTATGTGGAATTGTGTATCTTTGGCGGCTGAGTGTATTCCCGAAGGGGAGGAACGGGATGGTTTACTAGCCCTCGTGCAGGGTGGCAAGGATGCCATGTGTGAAACCGTTCAGTCGGGTTTGGACGAAGCAGATTGTGTCAGTCGGTCCATGGCTGCGAGCACCGTGATACGCAGGTTTGCGTGTTTGCGGAAGTCTGGGTTTGCTACTGATGTGCAATCCCGGCTTCTCAACATGCCCTTTGATGGTGTCCATCTTTTTGGCAGCAAGGCTGACGGGAGCCTTGAGATGTTGCAGACCTCCAAAGCTGCAGCAAAGTCTTTGAGCGCTGCACTACGTCAACCTCTGCCTTTTCGTCCTAGGGGACAGCAATGGAGAGGAGGTTCCTTTCATCACTACTCTTCCTTTGGTAGATCGAGAGGAGCTGCCAGTCAAAGGAGCCAACGTAGGAGTTCCAGAGGTGGAAAGCAAGGTACTCGAGGTGCCAAAGCTGCTTGGGCAGTTGCCTCTTTGCCCTCCGGCACTGCCGCAGGTGCTCCCGCTCAGTCATGAGGCCATGGTTTGCCGGTTTGGGGGAAGGCTGGCGCAGCATCTTGTAGAATGGCGTGCCATTACTTCAGATGTGTGAGTTCTGGAGATCATAGCCCACGGCTGCTGTCTTCCTTTCCGACAGAAGCCTCACGACAATCCACCAGGGAAGCTCTTTGAAGCGTCCGGATCCGCTCGTCGCGCAGGAAATCCTATCCCTGCTGGAGAATGGCGCCATAGAACTGGTGCCTGTATCAAAGAGGAACAAGGGATGGGATGCCCCATATTTTTTATCGCAAAAAAAGACAGAAGTCCTCCAGGCCCTTCAACTTCAGGATTGGTTGTTGTCTCTCGACCTCAAGGATGCTTACTTTCATGTGCCGATTCATCCCAAGCACAGGAAATACCTGAGGTTCGCGGTTGGCGACTCTTTATTTTCAGTTTCGGGTCCTGCCGTTCGGATTGACCTCCGCCCCGAGGGTCTTCACCAAGCTGGTGGTGGAAGCGTATCTCAGGAAAGGGGGATTCACGTCTATCCCTACCTGGATGATTTTTTGATCAGGGCACGCTCTCCCAAGCAAGTCCTGGATCATCTGTACGTCACCTGCCACTCACTTCACAAGCTGGGCTTCTCCCTCATTTTAAAGAAGTCTCATTTGACACCTATTCAGCGGCTCGAGTACATCAGAGCAGTGCTTGACACATCCCTGGGGCTGTGTTCACCTCCCCAGGTGAGGGCTCATCACATTCTGCAGATGGTAAACAAGTTTCAGAGTGCCCAAAGTCTCCCGGCGTTAGAGTTCTTGAGGTTGCTCGGCCTCATGGCATCCTGCATTTTCCTGGTGCCAGAGGCCAAGCTGCGGAGGAGATCTCTGCAGTGGACTCTCAAGATGCAGTCGTCCCAGTTCTACGGCAGGATGTCGGATCCTGTTTAGATTCCGCCCTCGGTCGCACAGGATCTTCTGTGGTGGGCCGTCGAAGGAAATCTGTTGAAGGGGGCTCCGTTTTGGCAACCGTGGCCAGAGGTGATGATTGTGACGGACGCATCCCTCAAGGGATGGGGAGCTCATGCCAACGAGTTGACGACCAGCGGCCGTTGGTCTCCGTCGGAGTCCAAACTCCACATCAATATGTTGGAGCTGCGGACTGTCAGGCTAGCCCTGAAGGCTTTTCTGCCATCTGTGCCGGGGGAAAAAAAGTCCTGATTATGACGGACAACACAGTGGCCAGGCACTACCTCAAAAAAAAGGGGGGGGCGGTAGGGTCACTCCCATTGTGCAGGGCCAACCAGCAGGAAATTTCAATCTCGGCAGTTCATCTGGCCGGAGATGAAAACGCGGCGGCGGACGCTCTGAGTAGGCAGAGCACAGTCTCTCATGAGTGGGAGCTGGCTCAGGAAGTTCTGTTGGAGATCTTCGCCCTTAGGCGAACCACGCAAGTGGATCTCTTCGCCACCAGTATCAACCGGAAGTGCGAACGATTCTGCTCGTGGCAATTTCCTCCAAGCGGAGCCTTAGGGGACGCTTCTCTCCAGTCCCCGTCATTCCGCAAGTGTTGCGGAGCTTACGGAGGTTCGGTTCCCGGATGATCCTCATTGCTCCGGCATGGGCCAGGAGAGCGTGGTACCCGGACCTTCTAGACATGTCCATCTGCCCTCCACGTCGTCTTCTCTACCAAGACGATCTGCTCTCACAGGAGGGGTGTCGAGTTCTCCATCCAGAGGTCCAGTCTCTCAGCCTTCATGCTTCGTATCCGAAAGGCTGAGGTATAAGGATTGGGACCTTCTTGAAGACGTGATGGAGGTGTTGCTTTCGGCCAGAAGGCCTGCAATGAAATCCTCCAACGGCAACGGTACAGGGAAGTTCTGCGACTGGTGCAGTGTACAGAATGTGGATCCTTTTCAATGTTCCATTCCTTTGATTTTGTCTTTTTTGCTTTCGTTAGCCCACAAGGGCCTGCAAGTAGGTACCATTAAGGGGTACCTGGCGGCGCTTTCCATATTTAAGCGCTCGTCTGAGGAATGTTCTGATTTTAAGATCCCTTTGATTTCTCATTGTCTAAAAGGAATAAATAAAGTGTTTCCACCGGCACCTTTCCAGGTGCCGGAATGGGATTTGAATTTGGTTTTAATGTTCCTAATGGGAGCTCCGTTTGAGCCCTTACATTCTTGTCCGCTGAGTGAGTGAGTTGCAGGCACTTTCCACCATGCCACCTTTCAGGGTTGTCCTTAGGGTTCGTCCTTCTTTTCTTCCGAAGGTTGTGTCGGATTTTCATTTAAGCCAGAAGGTGATTCTTCCGGCCTTCTATCCGCCTCAGCATGCTGGTAAGGAAGAGGAGAGGCTCCATAGGTTGGATCCTATGAGAGCTTTGAGTTTCGATCTCTCACAAATTTCCCGGGTCAGAGTGGACGATCAGCTCTTTGTTGGTTACGCTGGAAGGCGTTTAGGTCAGGCTGTTTCTAAACAGACCTTGTCCAGATGGTTCATTTTGACGATCTCTGAATGTTACCGGTTGGCTGGTAAGGATCCTCCAGTAGGTTTACGGGCTCACTCTACTAGGGATGTGGCTGCCTCCACGGCTCTATAGAGGGGTGTTCCGATTCGCAGTATTTGCAAAGCAGCCACGTGGGCTTCTGTCCATACCTTTGTGAGACACTATTCCCTGTACTCTATCCATGGGCAAGATTTGGCCTTTGGTAAGGCAGTCCTATATTCAGCAATTTGATTGGGCATTCTAAATTGATGAAATTGTAAATTCTTTTCCCACCTCCATACGTTGGTACTGCTTCAGGAATCTGTCAAAGATGTGGAATACGTCGGAGGACACAATCCCCTTGAAGAAAAATTTACTTATCTTACCTGGTAACGTTCTTTCGATGGGATGTTCCTCCGACGTATTCCACATTGTACCCTCCCAGCCTGCCCCTCTACAGAATTTCTTATGTGATTGCAGTTTACGTTTCCACAAGGTTTTCTGCAGTCATACTGGCAGGTGATTCATGCCACACTGTCTGGGGAAAAAACTACAACTGAGTATATGGGCGTCGTGCGTCCTAGATGTAACATCCGGTGACGTCAACCGTTGACGAAGGTCTTTGAGGGACAGCGTATCGATGTCATCGATGCAGGACGCCTACCCCGAAAGTTTTCCGAAGCAGCGCAGCTGTTGTAATTACTGTCAAAGATGTGGAGTATCTCGGAGGAACATTCCATCGAAAGAAAGTTACCAGGTAAGATAAGTAACTTGTTCGTCGAAGGGATTGTGTCCTCCGACGTATTCCTTATCTTTGATAATATGTTTCCAGCTTGCTGGCCTCAGAAATTTTTTCTGTAGAGGGCGCTGCGCGTCGACGTCCGCCGAGTCGATGTCCCTCGACGGCCACCGTATCGGCGCCAACGTCACCATGCCCATAAATAGCCACGCGCTGCGTCCGTTGCTCAGTTCAGTTTTTCCGCGCTTCGTGGGGCCTCGGAACGTCATTGCTCAGTTCAGTCAGGATAACCCTCTATATCTACTACGAATAAATACCAACTCGTTCTCAATGGCATCTTCATCGGAACCGACGACGCCGCGATCCGGCTTCAAGAAATTTCGAGACTGTGGTAAAAAAATGTCGGTAACGGATCCACACAGGATCTGCTTGTGGTGCTTGGAAACCGAGCACAATTGTTCGGATTGTGAGGACTGCATGTACATGACGGCGAAAGCCTTGAAGGAGCGCAAGGGGAAGCTCGAGAGAGGTAAGTCAGTCAAAACCTCCTCGAAGGTTTCTTCGGCTGAGTCGAGGCATTCGTCTCCTCGCCGTAGAAAACATTCCCATTCTAGATTTCGAAGTAGCTCCCACCATTCGTCGAGATCAAGACACTCAGAGACGTCGAAGATCCCCTTCCTCGTCTTCTGTTTCCCCAGAAAGGGTCTCCTGTCCCACAAAACACAGCTCTCGGGCTGAGTGGGAGGAATTCAGAAAGGAAATGTTGAGCGTCTTCGAGAAAGCGGCCTCGACCCCCCTCGAAGACAGCTGAGGGTGATACCCCGGGAGAAAAACCCAAAAAATCAAAACGCTGCGAGTCGCTGCACCCAGCGAAACATTCCACTCGAGAGCGCCATGAGCCATCGGGTAAGAAGGTACCACTTTCGACGTCGTCAAAGATTCCTTCGACACACCGGTCGATCGACTCGACGCCATCGTCGACATCGACGCCGATGAAAGAAAAGACCAAGGCTACTCCACAGCCATCAGTGATTCCAAGGGCCTCCGGCACAACGTCGAGACCGTTGTCGACATCCTTGAGTAGGATCCCGATCCTCTCGAGTTCTTCGAGACCTCTTCCAGTTTTCTCGACGCCGTTCTCGGCGCCTTCGAAGCCTGTCACATCGGCGTCGACGACATCGACTGTTTCTCGCCCAATAATGACGAGTTTGGCTCCTTCTGCCTTAGAGATGGGTTTTACACCATTTCAGAGGTCAGAGTACCCTGGACTATCTTCAATTTATGAAGAGGGGGAAGATTCTGACCAGGAAACTTTTGGGTTGCAGAGGACCACACTGCCTGGTTCAGAGGATTTCACCTCTGAGGAAAGAAGGTTGAAGGACCTACAGGAGTGACTACATGAGGCAAGTGGGCTGGACACTTCCCCAGAAGTGGAATTCGTTAAGCCAGACCCAGGGGAACATGCCGAAACACCCTATAGAACCCTTATGGCAAGAATTATTGAATTTATGGGTTGGTCTGCGCCTTCGCCTGTTTTTCAACAGGATGACCTAACAGACATATTAGACAAAGGTCCACAGGAGGATCCTGTGGTCCCCTTCCATGCAGCTTTACAAAGGAAAATTACATCTAATTGGGAAACTCCTGAAGTTATCCCTGCGGTCGATGAAAGATTGTCAGCCAAGTATAGGGTAGCGGCTGCTGACCCTGAATACTTATCAAAACACCTGACTCCAGAGAGCCTGGTGGTCCAAGCGGCAACATCATCTAGCAGTAGGACCGCTTACCCTACTGTCCCACAGGATAGAGATGACAAGAGGTACAATTCTATGGCAAAGAAAGTCTTCTCTGCTTGTAGTATGGCGTTGAAGTCTATCAACACCACCTGTACGCTCGCCAGGTTCAGTCGCACACTGTGGGAGTGTGCTTCATCAGCGGCTGACTGCATACCTGAAGGAGAGGAAAAGGAAGCCTTCCTTAACATTATTAAAGATGGCAAAGATGCCATGTGCGAGTCACTTCAAACTGGCATCGATTCCGCTGACAGTATCAGCAGGGCCATGGCGGCAAGTACAACAATCCGCAGGCATGCGTGGTTACGAAAGTCTGGCTTTGCTCCAGATGTACAGGCCAGACTTTTGAGTATGCCCTTTGACGGCTCTTCATTATTCGGAAAGAAGGCTGATGACAGTCTGGAAAAGTTGCAAACATATAAAGCAGCGGCAAAATCGTTAGGAGCTGCAATCCGCCAAACAACTTTTCGCCCCTCAGGAACCTCTGGAAGAGGAAAGTCCTTTTGCTATTATTCCGCATTCGGGGAAGGCAGAGGACAGCCGGCTCAGAGGTCAAAGGAGATCCACCCGAGGTGGACGGGTCAAAAGTACTAAGGCCGCAGCAGCAACAGGTGCCTCTTTACCCTCGGCATCTGCATCAGCCGCCCCCAAACCACTCTGAGGTCTTTCCACACAAGACCCCTGTAGGGGGCAGGTTAACTCACCATCTGACGGAATGGCAGGCTATAACGTCAGATGCTTGGGCATTGAAGACAGTTGCCCAGGGTTACTGCCTACCCTTTCTACACGTCCCTCAGTCATCCACCGGGGCACAGCTCTCTAAAAATTCCAGATCCGCTCCTCTTGCAGGAAATTATAGACCTGCTAGAGAAAGGTGCCATAGAACCGGTACCTGTAGCGGACAGGAACAAGGGCTGGTACTCCCCCTACTTTCTCATACCAAAGAAGGACGGAGGACTGAGACCCATCCTGGACTTACGAGAATTGAACAAGTTCCTCCGGAAGGACAAGTTCAAGATGGTAACTCTCTCTCAGATCCTTCAGGCCCTCCAGCTCCAGGACTGGCTGGTATCCCTGGACCTTCAGGATGCTTATTTCCATGTGCCTATCCATCTCAAACACAGGAAATACCTGAGGTTCGCAATTGGCGACTCTCATTATCAATTTCGAGTTCTGCCATTTGGGCTGACCTCCGCCCCGAGGGTCTTCACCAAGCTAATGTCGGTAGTGGCTGTGAGTCTGAGGGAAGGGATCCACGTCTATCCCTACCTGGACGACTGGCTGATCAGGGCTGTATCTTCGGAACAAGCTCAGATCCAGCTAGATTATGTCTGCCACCTCCTTTACAAACTGGGCTTCTCCCTCAATTTAAAGAAGTAGCAGATGATACCATCGCAAAGACTCCAATTCATCGGAGCGGTCCTGGACACTTCCCTGGGAAAAGCCTCGCCACCAGAGGTGAGGGCTCAAGATATTCTGCAGATGGTCAACAAGTTTCAAAATGCCCAACGTCTCCCAGCCTTCGACTTTTTCAGGTTGCTAGGCCTCATTGCATCCTGCATCTTCCTTGTGCCAGAGGCTCGCCTGAGAATGAGATCCCTTCAGTGAGCACTGAGAACTCAGTGGTTGCAATTCTCAGGAAGAATGACAGATCTCCTCCGGATTCCCGGACAAAGTAGCCCGCGAACTTCAATGGTGGGCCTACCCAGAGAACATCTTGAAAGAACTGTTTTGGCAACCATGGCCGGAGAGAACAGTAGTCGGATGCCTCACTCACGGGGTGGGGAGCCCATGCCAACGACTTCACCATCAGCGGTCGTTGGTCTCCATCGGAGTCCAGACTACACATCAATCTATTGGATCTGAGAGCGATCAGACTAGCGCTGAAAGCTTTCCTGCCATCAGTACAGGGGAGAAATGTCCCGATAATGACGGACAACACGGTGGCCATGCACTACCTCAACAAAAGAGGAGGCGTAGGATCACTGCCACTGTGCAGAGAGGCAATGCAACTCTGGTTTTGGGCAATTCGGGAAGGAATCTCTCTATCGGCAGTCCACCTAGCCGGAGAGAAGAACTTGACAGCGGACGCTCTGAGCAGGCAGAGCACAGTCTCCCACGAGTGGGAGCTAGCTCAGGAAGTCCTTCAAGAGATCTTCTCCCTTTGGGGAACCCCTCAGGTGGATCTGTTCGCCACAAGCACCAACAGGAAGTGCGATCTGTACTGTTCAAGGGAATTTCCCCCGAGAGGCGCTCTAGGAGACAGGTTCGTAGTGGACTGGGAGTTTCCACTCCTTTACGCGTTCCCACCAGTCCCTGTTGTTATTCCTCAAATGATCAGGAGGGTGAGAAGATTCCGGAAAACCATGATCCTAATTGCCCCAGACTGGGCCAGGAGAACGTGGTACCCGGACCTTCTAGACTTGTCCATCTGCCCTCCAATCCGTCTTCCACTCAAAGAGAATCTTCGCTTGCAGAAGGGAGGTCAGGTTCTCCATCCAGACACCAGAACCCTCAACCTTCACGCTTGGCTTCTGAAAGGGTGAGGTACAAGGATTGGGATCTCCCTGATGGCGTCATGGAGGTGTTGCTTTCGGCCAGAAGGCCAGCAGCAAAGTCTTTATACCGCTGCCGTTGGAACAAATTTTGCAGCTAGTGTAGGGAAGAGAATATCGACCCTTTTTCATGTGGTACACCAACGGTGTTATCGTTTCTACTCTACTTGGCTAACTCAGGCCTTCAAATTGGCACTGTAAAAGGCTATCTCGCAGTGCTTTCGATCTTCAAGCGCACCGCGGAGGAACCATCGTATTTCAAACTACCTCTAGTGATACAATTTCTCAAGGGATTAACTAATGTTTATCCTCCAAAACCATTCCAGGTTCCCTTGTGGGACTTAAATTTAGTCTTAAACTTCCTAATGGGGACTCCATTCGAACCACTCCACTCTTGTTCGCTAAGATTTCTCACCCTTAAAACTGTCTTATTGGCTTTAACATCTGCTAGAAGGGTGAGCGAATTACAAGCTCTCTCCTGTAAACCCCCACATACAATTTTCCACAATGACAAAGTTGTCCTACAGGTGAAGCCTAATTTCCTCCCAAAGGTGGTTTCTGAATTTCATATTACTCAGAAAATTACCTTACTTTCGTACTACCCTCCTCCCCATCCGGGGAAAGAGGAAGAAAGGCTACATAGGCTGGACCCAAGGCGAGCTCTCAGCTTTTACATCAGCAGAATGGCTGGAATCGGGTTAGCAGACCAACTGTTTGTAGGATACTCGGGTCACAAGTTGGGTCTACCCATAACAAAACAAACCATTTCCAAGTGGATTATTTTGGCCATTCTGGAATGTTACAAACTGGCAGGGAAAGAGCCACCCCAAAATCTTAGGGCTCATTCAACCAGGGGTATCGCAGGCTCTTCGGCTCTCCAAAGAGGGGTACCGGTCCGAGACATATGTGCAGTTGCCACATGGTCGTCCGCATATACATTCACAATATTTTACAACCTTGATTCCTCCACTAGTCAAGAGACCAGATTTGGCAAGGCCGTATTACATTCGGTCCATCCCTAAAGGGATACATAACATTCTTACTCCCACCTCCAATTGCATGCCACTGCTATGGGAGTCTATCAAAGATAAGGAATACGTCGGAGGACACAATCCCTTCGAAGAACAAGTTACTTCTTACCTTGTAACGTTCTTTCAACGGGATGTTCCTCCGACGTATTCCTTATCGCCCCTCCCATCCATCCCCGCAGTAATACTTCCCTTGTGGTTGCAGCTTACGCTCCTTCAAGGTCAATAACCAATTCAGGCATGACTTTTCTCATGCTACAAAACGGAACTAAGTCACGGACGCAGCGCGTGGCTATTTATGGGCATGGTGACGTCGGCGCCGATACGGTGGCCGTCGAGGGACATCGACTCGGCGGACGTCGACGCGCAGCGCCCTCTACAGAAAAAATTTCCGGGGCCAGCAAGCTGGAAACGTATTATCAAAGATGAGGAATACGTTGGAGGAACATCCCGTCGAAAGAACTTTACAAGGTAAGAAGTAACTTGATCTTCTGTGCTAATCCCCTTTAAGACTCCCCAGCACATTTGCTGGGCTTTGGGACTTTTTAGTTTTAACCCTGGAGTGAGAGACCTTTTTTCTCACTATCACGTGTTTTGACCTAATTTGGATTAGGTTTCCTCTGTTTTGTTGGAGTCTGACAAACTCCATAGGCATCTACTTTTTGTATGGTGACACAGCACTTTTTAGTGCAGTGTCACAGGGAAATCCTTTAGATTTCTCATAAGGTTTAAATACATTTTCTTGTGCGTACTAGAGTTCCCAAGAATAGTAAAGTGAAATTGACTTTAGTTACGTTTTCTCTTTGTAGTTCCAACACACCCCATCTTATGGCGAGTGCTTGGGGGTTACCTAGTAGCCGCTTATCCTACACTATCATGTAACATTGTTAGCCTCACTACATTAAATGGCTGGTGGCTGTGGTTTAATGTTTCTACCATTATTCTTTTCTACCGCAGACTGAATCCTCAGCTGCAGTATAGCACGCATGGGTGACCATTTTGTCAAAAAGTGCCTGTCTTCTTTTTTCACCATGTTCTATTTGTTAGGTCTTTCTTGGGTTTTACTCTGTGCGTCGAGGCAGGTTTTAAGCCCTTTTTTCGTTTTTCCTTTGGCAGCCTTCACCCCTGATGCCCGCCTCTGGCTCGTATGTGTCTGGAAAGGCAGGCAGTGAGAGGTTCCCGAAACTCCCCTGTCTATTGTCTCCAGGAATGCCTGAATGCAACCAGTCCTGATTGACTGGCCGGCTGTCCTTTCAGAGCAGCCACCTGTTTGTGTCATTGACAGGGTTAGGGAGAATTCCCTCTATCCTTAGAAACCCCTAGCTCTTTTTGCTGGATTTAAGGACTTTTTTTATCTCCCATGTATTTTTTATGTGATGTAGACTGTTTCTTTTGACTTTGGAGTCTGACAAACTCCATAGGCATCATCTTTGCATTGTCACACAGCACTTTCAGTGCAGTGGCACAGGGCAGTCTCTTAGATTTCCCAAAGGTTTTAATACCTTCTCTTGGTGAAACTACTGTTTCCAAGAGCAGTGAAGTGAAATTGACTTTACTTCCATTTTGTAACTTACTAGACACAGCACAGATTATCTTACCATAGGGTGCTGGAATGGTTACTTTAACCCCTTTGTCTAGTTTCTCATGTGTTAGGCAGGATTGTATGCAGTACCCTTTGGGTGCACTACAACAACCCTGACCTCCTGGCAATAGGATCCCAACCTTTGGTATATTGTTATTGTGAATCTCTGTGTAACCTCCCTATTGCTCACATTGACCCCTCTTGAGATAAGCCTGGCTGCTCAGCCACACTACCAACCTGTGTAGTACAGACGTATACAAAAGGTTGGGTTCCTATTGCCAGGAGGTCAAGGTTGCTGTAGTCTCCCACAGGGTAGTGCCTAACAGACAGCCTAGCCTGTGCATGAATGCGTGAAACCTGCTTAAAGGGCGAGGGTTTTGGGACTAGAGGCAGAGTCGACCACTGGGAGAAACACCTGACGAAGAAACCATGAACAAAGCTTTCTGCATCCTCCTGGACCTTTGCATTGCCTGGTGAAGCCCTGCTGCTGTGCTGAGACTCCTTTTTCAATTCGACAGAGAAGCTCCGGAAGGGACAACTTCTTCCCTTGGGTTAGTGGGACCAACTAACCCCCCGAGACGAACTACACTGGATGATCTTACCCGACTGGCTGTACGTCATCTCTGCTGCAAGAACAGAGTCCCAGGGGTCGAGAAATCCCTAGTAGAGTGCAACGTCTGAAATCCGGCTAGAAGCTCCAGGAGTCTCCCAAGGACCCTCCAGAAGCAGGACGACCAGAGCTAGAGTCCCCTCACTGGAGTGAAGGACCCAAGGATTGAAGGAAGCCCAACCGTATCCGTGATCCGCGACGGTGCTGTTTAAGTGCTGAAACCACAAAATGCTGCTGAACCGAAAAGCGCTCATAGCTGCCGACTACTTCCAAATTTCCACCGCAGGAGCCCTCCAGACGTTGTCCATCTTGTCCCCACGGCTGAGGAACCCAGGGACCACATCGCTGCAACAGGACCAAATCCAGCTGGACCATTCTTCAAACCAGAGTTACTATTTAGACTCTGGGTACTTAACTTGGTGTCTTTGAGCTGTGCTTTTATCAATTGAGATTTGCAGTGGATTCCCCTTAGAGTTGATTCCAACTCTGTTTCTCACAGGCTTAACAGCTTGTGACCAGGCAAGTGATTTTTTTCTACAAATTCTCTAACTTTGTGCAAGACTTTGATTCTAAGACGTGCCTCAGCTCCATAGACTGTGCTCCAATTGACTTTGGCTGTCCTGGCTCCCTGCAGACTCTTCTAGTCCATTGACTTTGATATTGTTTGTCCCTCACAGGTGGTAACTTGTTTTAAACTGTTACTGCTGGGAAAGGCTTGTTTAGATTTCATTGGAAGACTTTGTTGTCCTCGCATATACTGAGAACCTGATTAACCTTTTTCCTTCCTTCAACCTTTCCTTTCTGCAACCTCTGAATCGGCAAGGCTAATGTAGAACTAGTGTGATTATATACATGCCATTACTGTCCTTGAAGTCTCCTCACGGTGTAGGAATTGTTGGTGGATAATCTTTGGATATGCTTCATGCACGTGTTCTGATTCTGGAAAGTATTTTAAAGTATGTTGACATGATTACAAGAATTGCCTTTTCAAAGAATGCTTATTGAAAACTTGATAAAAAAATCATTATTTTTCTGATGCTTAGAATCACATGCTGTGCATATGGTCCGACATTCAATGGTAACCACAAAGTATTGCATCTTGCCTTTTGAGAATCGAAAGGGGACGTCGACATGGGCGTGCCTGTAACAATATCCCTACGTGACGTGTAGTGTACCCAAAATTACTCGCGTATCGAGGTCCCTCAGATTGTTTTTTTCCGACCAGCATATACTGGTCGCCTTATGCGGAGCTCGTCCAGAGACATTGCTATTGTTATCCTTTCGACCCTTAGTCGTATATTATAGCTATTGAATATTCCCTCCCCAAGGAACCAGCAGCTACACCACCTCGTATCCCCCAAGAGGCCAATAACGTGGAAAAGGAAGGGGCCAGAATTCTACCCCATGAGGCTCCCTGGCCTCAGGCCAAAAATGACCTGCAGATCCGGGTCCCCTCCCCTCCCATGCCTCGCTAGTCGGGGGCCGGCTAACATAATTTGTTCAAGCATGGGAGGGAACAACTAGACACCAGTGGGTACTCAAGACAGTCGCCCATGGGTACTGTATAGAATTCTGCCGGTCCCCCCAATTCAGACCTCCACGTTCAAGACGCCTGACTCCAGAACATCTGCGCATCCTGCTACAAGAAGTCAAGACCTTGCAGGAAAAGGGCGCCATAGAAGTTGTACCTCTTCTACAGGTAAATAAGGGTATTTATTAGCGTACTTCCTTGTACCCAAAAAGGATCTCACCTTGCGCCCTGTACTAGATTTGCGCCCAGCGAACAAATTTGTCAAACCTCAAAAATGTTGTATGGTCACTCTGCAGGAGGTCATCCCCCTGCGCACACAGGGGGATAACATGGCAGCATTGGACATGAAAGATGCATGCTTTCTTTTTTCAATGTTGCCGGTGCACAGAAAATACCTCAGATTCAGGACAAACACTATCAGTTCAAAGTACTACCCTTTGGCATAGCCTCAGCACGAAGGGTATTTACAAAGGTACTGGCAGTGGCAGCAGCACACCTGCGCAGGCTATCCATACCTGTTTATCCTTACCTCAACGTCTGGCTCATAACAGGGGACTCCTATGAGACATGCCTGTCAAATACCCAAAAGACCATAGACCTTTTATTCAGCCTGGGATTCTCCAACAAGAAGAAATCCAGCTTAGACCCCAGTCAAGTCAAGCAGTTCCTAGGGGCTCTAATTCGAACAAAGGACGGCCTCGCCTTCCTCTCCAACAAGAGGGTCCAAAACATGTTTCAAATGCTTTAATATGTAGCCAGTCGAGAGGTGACGGTACGCAAAGCTATGCGATTGTTAGGAATGATGGCGTCATGCATTTTGTTTGGTTCCTCACGCGCCGCTTGCGCATGTGTCCAATGCAGGAGTGGCTCAACAGCCAGTGGTATCAGGCCAGCGGACAATGGGACAATTTAGTGGTTGTCTAGCCAGCCCTTGTTCTCTCGCTGCAGTGGTAGTCGAGGGAGAACCTCTTGAAGGGAAAATTCTTCACCACCCCCGCGGTGGAGGCCACTCTCACTACAGACGCATCTCTCACAGGGTGGGGAGATCACCTACAACAGACAGCGCACGGAGTTTGGTCGTCAGACGTAGCAACCAACCACATAAATCTGTTGGAACTGTTAGCAGTATTCAAAGCACTGAAAGCCTTTCAGACACAACTGCAAGGGAAGATGGTCCTGATCCTCACAGACAGCACCACGGCCATGTACTATCTTAACAAACGGGGGCACTCACTCTCTAGGGCTGTTAAACTGTCCCAGAACATTTGGAAGTGGGCTCTTAAACACATGTTCCTGTTGTCACAACATGTTCCAGGGGAACTCCATCTTCTGGCAGACGTACTCTGCAGAGATTTCCCACTACCCATAGAGTGCGAATGGCGATTACACGAAGACATTGTCTCCAACGTTTTCGCAGAATGGGGCTTCCCAGAGATTTACTTGTTCGCAACTCTGGAGAACGCTCCATGTCAAGACTACGCCTCCAGGTACCCCCAGACCCGTTCCAAGGGGAACGGACTCTTTATCACATGATCAGGAAAATTTGTTTGCGGCCCTCCAACTCCCCTACTCAACAAGATGGTGCACAAGATGCACCAGGAACCATGATATTGGTGACCCCCATGTGGGCCCGCCAACCCTGGTTTGCTCATCTGATGGTGAAGTCTCTTATCTACCCCAGTGAAACTACCTTGCCCGTACATGTCTCAGGACAAAAGGGAGACACTCCACCCATGCCCACAAACATTGGACTTAGCGGCCTGGCTCATAGAGTTCAGACACCTGTAACTCCTTCAGAGATGCATGGACATACTTAGGAAAGCGAGAAAACCTAACACCCGATATTGCTATTCCATTAAATGGAAACGCTTCGTTATCTGGTGCAATACCAAGGGCGTCAATCCCATTGATTGCTCTCCCACGCACATTGTATTGTACCTGACTCACTTGCTTGACTCAGGGCTGGTTTTTAATTCCCTTAAGGTTCACTTAGCTGTTCTCTCAGCCTACACTACGTCACAACAGAAGGTTCGTGGTGGAAGATACCAGTTAAGGCTTTCATGGAAGGGATCAATCGGAGTCATCCCCCATTTCTAATCCAGCTCCCGTGTGGGACCTGAATGTGGTTTTAACCAGACTTATGGGGTCTCCATTTGAACCTATGCATAAGGCAAATCTCAAAGATCTTACCTATTAGACAGCCTTCCTAGTGGCTATCACTTCTATAAGAAGGGTTAGTGAACTACAGGCCCTTTCAGTTCTAGGGCCTTTAGTTACAGTTCACTGAGATAAGGTGGTTCTGCGCACACATACTCGATTTGCGCCTAAATTTATCTTCAAGTTTCATTTGAACCAATCAATCGAACTGCCTACTTTCTTCCAGAAGCCTACTTACCTGGCCGAAAGAAGCCTACACACATTAGATGTGCGTAGGGCAGTCATGTTTTACCTGGACAGAACTAAACCACTAAGAAAGACGAACCAATTTTTCGTTTCATTGGCAGCTGGTAGAGAAGGGGATCCTGTCTCTAAATCAGCAATTTCAAGGTGGATTGTCAAATGCATCACACTGTTAGACTCTTGCTAAGGGAGAACTGCCCTTCAAGCCTAGAGTGCATTCTACTCGAGGCGCTGGGGCTTCCATAGCATTAATTGCAAATGTTCCCCTAGAGTCCATTTGCAATGCGGCAACCTGGAGTTCTATACACACCTTTACAAAACGCTATTGCCTAGACACTCATTCTAGGTCCGATTCTCGGGTGGGACAAGCAGTACTAAGACCTCTTTTCACTACTGTTGCTTCTCACAACCCACCAATTCCAGGTACTGCTCACTAGTCTATGCACTGCATGTGATTCTAAAAATATTAACAAGCATCAAAAGACATGCATTACTTACTGTAAAAGCATTTCTGAATATTGTATCTGCTTAGATTCACACGCGCCCGCCCTTCCTCCCCGCTCGGTTGGAAGGAACATGGACGTCTTACTACCGTCTCTTTTTCTGTATTCAAGATAGTCATAAGGCTCCCTCATGGCAGAAAAAATACAATCTGAGGGACCTCGATGTGTGAGGGATTTTGGGTACACTACATGTCACGTAGGGATAGTGTTACAGGCACGCCCATGTCGACGTCCCCTTTCGATTCTCAAAAGGCAAGATGCAATACTATGTGGTTACCATTGAATGTCGGACCATATGCACAGCATGTGATTCTAAGCATCAGAAAAATAATTCTCAAAAGACAAGATGCAATACTCTGTGGTTATTACTGGATGTCGGACTATATGCACAGCATGTGAATCTAAGCAGATGCATTCATCAGAAATGCTTTTACGTTAAGTAACTGAAACCTTGAGTTGAAGTGTTACTTGTATTTACAAATTTCATTGCTACAGCTCCCATGAACCCCTCTTGATAGGCCTGGCTGCTCGGTCACACTACCAACTTGTGTAGTACAGACCTATACCAAAAGGTGGGTTACCTAATACCAACCAGAGAAGTGTTGTGTAGTCTCACACAGTGTTACTACATCAATAATTGCCTAACAACCACTTGCTCCATTCTTTTTCTCTAACTGGAAAAGAAGGTGAATGGAATTGGCACATTTATGAGAATTCTCCATCCAGGGTGTTATGGAGAATTCTCATAAATGTGCCAATTCCATTCACGTTCGAGACTGCCAGCAACTTTGCTGGATTTTGAGGACTTGATTTTTTTACCTGGGGAGAGTGAGTCTTTTTTTCCCACTCTCTCATGTATTTTGATGTGCGTTTTACTCTTGTGTTCTTTTATTATGGAGTTTAAGACAACTCCATAGGCATCATTTTTTCATGTGTCACACAGCACCCTCAGTGCAGTGATACAGGGAAGCCCTTTAGGCTGTCCCAAGGTTTAAACACATTCTCTTAGATAAACTACTGTTTCCCAGCGAATGTAAAGTTAAATTGACTTTACTAGTCTTTTTAAATTCCTAGACCCAGCACACACAATCTTCCAATAGAGTGCTGGAGGGGTTACCTAGTATCCTCTGTCTAGAAACTCATGTAGCAGTCAAATTCTACCCTTTTCTAAAGGTCCTTCTAGAGTTTGTCTAAGCGCGCCAAAACCAGTTTTGGTCCCTTTGTTCCTACCCGAGTGTCTGGGGTGGGCAGGAAGTGAGGGAGGTGCCCCGAACTCCCTGTGCTTAGTCTCAAGGACAGCCACCCTGCTGGGCGAGTAGCAGCTAGGCTGGAATGAATGGGGAGTTTCTTGGAGTGAAAGGCAGAGTCGACCACTCGAACAAAAGAACCAAAGACCAGCTGGAAGAGGACGGCTGCTGCAACTCCTGGACCGTTGGTTTGCCCGGTGAAGCCTTGCTGCAGGTCCAAATCGCCAAGTTCATCTCGACCGAGAAGCCCTTCAAGGACGACTTCTCCCTTTTGAGTTGGTGGGACCAATCGGCTCATAAGCCACCTGTACACCATTCTCGGAGCTGGTTGTATTTTCCTCCGCGTGCTGCAGGAAACCGAATAGCAAGGGAGAAGGACACCAGTTTGTATGCTTGACGACAGCTACCGGAATCTAAGATTTGCCAGTTTGCACGCTTTGGGACTAGTCCCCGTGCAGTGCAGGAGTCCCCCAACGTCCTCCCTCTTGTCCCCACGACGGAGGCTCAGGAACAGCGAGATCTGCAGGAACTGCTAAGAACAGAAGTCTTCAGCTACATCTTTTTCTTCAATCTAAGGTACTGTGAAAACCCGACCGAGAGAACTTGCCTCTCAATGCGAAAGTGTGTGAAACTTTGGCAACCTGCAGACCTAATCAGCTTGTGACCCGACATGCAAATCTTTCTTCTATGAACTACTTCTGAGAACCGTGGCAAAGACTTTTCTGTTTAAACTACCATAACTGTTTTTCTTATACAAGACTCGAGCCCATTGACTTTGGCCTCTCTATTGCATTGGAACCACTCCTCTGGTAAACTCAAACTACTTGCACTGTTTAAGAGTAACTCTATTATTCGTTTTATTAACTTTTGCCTTTTTGCACCTACTTCAAATGCTCTGAATGCCATTTTGCTCCTCCTTCAAAGTAGTTTAAATGCCTCAGAACCTGATAGTGTGAAGTACTGTAGTATATTTTGATTGCCTCCTTTTAGTGAATGTTTTCTGACTGTGTAATAAATTAATAAGTGTTTTACCAAGAAACCTTGAGTATAAGAGTCTATTTGAATACTTGTGATTGTAGACCTCAGTGTAACCTTATTACAAGCTCACATTCCCTCTTGAGATACACCTGGCTGCTCAGCTCACTACCAAAAACTGTGGTACTGACTTAAACCAAAGGTTGGTTTTGCTTACACCTGTAGTCCTAGTTGTGAGTTGTGGTCCCACAGGGTACTCCATACAAACTTTGCTTAACACTGGGATTTTTATTTTTACTGTTTTATGGAGTCTGCTAAACTCCATATGTTTAATACAGGCATCTGCTTTTCCCTTTGTGACACCCAGCAGCCTCTGCAGTGTCACTGAGGAGTCCCTTGGACTCCTTTTTGTTTTAATACATTCTTTTGTGAGACGTACAGTTTTCAAGAGTAGTAATAACTTTTCTTACTTAACTTTTTTCCTTTGTGGGTCCAGTACAAACCAAGTTATGTGGGGTGCTGAAGGGGAGGGGGAGTTACCCTGTAACTCATTGTCCCACTACTCTTGTATCTTTTTGTTAAAGTGACTAACTTAAATTGCATTTGGCAGTGGATACTTTTTCTACCTTTTTTGCAGGTTATTGGCAGGCTGGTTTCTCAGCTGCAGTACGGCACCCATGGGTGACCATTTTCTCAAAATGGCCCTGTATTATTTTTTCACCATTTTTAGTTTGTCCGTTCCTCGTCGAGAGGCCTCAATGTCTCGATCAGAGAAAAAAAATCTAAGGATCACTCGACACGGGGGTGAGAGGTCAAGGTCGTCAACGCCTTCAAAACCCTCGAAGGAATCGACACCGTTGGTTCCTATGAAGCCCATCGGGTCATCGACTCTGTTATGGAGAATTCTCAGAAATTTGCTAATTTCCTCCACCTTAGAGACCCCCAGCAACTTTGCTGGATTTTGAGGACTTGATTTTTTAACCTGGAGAGAGTGAGACCCGTTTTTCCCCACTCTCTCATATTTTAATGTGATTTCTGAGCTTTGTTTCTTTTGGTTGTGGAGTCTGACAAACTCCATAGGCATCATCTTTTACATTTTGTCACACAGCACCTTCAGTGCAGTGGAACAGGGAAGTCTTTCCGATTTCCCAAAGGTTTCAATGCCTTCTCTGGGATAAACTACTGTTTCCGAGAGCAGTAAAGTGAAATTGACTTTACTTAAATGTTCTACTTTCTAGACCCATCATACACTATCTTACAATAGGGTGCTGGAGGGGTTACCTAGTATCCCCTTTGCCTAGCTTCTCATGTAACAATTTTATGTTACCCTTTCCTCACTGAATGGCTGATGGCAGTGGTTTTGTTTCAACTAGTGTGGTGTGCATTTACCGCGGGCTGCGCTTGCAGCTGCCGTAAAGCACCCAAGGGTGCAATTTTTATCAAAATGGCCCGGTCTTCTTTTTTCACCATTTCTTTGTTTAAAGGTTCTTCTTGAGATTTACTCTGCACGCCAAACCAGGTTTGGTCCCATTGTTCGCTTTGCCTTTGGCGGGATTCACAAGTGAAGCCCGCCTCTGGCTCCAGGGTGTCTGGGGTGGGCAGGAAGTGAGGGAGGTGCCCGACACGCCCTGTGCTTGGTCTCCTAGGAGACCCAAATGCACTCTGTAGTGATGGGCCAGCTGACTGTCCAGCAAGGACAGCCACCCTGCTGGGTGACCTGCAGCTAAGCTGGAATGAATGGGAGGGAACTGAATAAAAGGCGAGGCTTTTGGCTTGGAAGGCAGAGTCGACCCCTGGACGAAGGAACTGAAGAAAAACTTGAAGAGGACGCCTGCTGCAACTCCTGGAGCGTTGGTTTGCCCGGTGAAGCCCTGCTGCTGTGCTGAAACTCCGAATTGGTATCGACAGAGAAGCCCACGGCGACTTCTCCCCTTGAGTTGTTGGAACCAATCAACTCCAAAGTGAGACACCTGGATATAGTTCTCGAAGCTGGTTGAATTTCCGCGAAGTTGCTGCTGGAAACCGTATAGCCAGGGAGAGGATCACCAGATTGTGTGCGTTGTGTTTAAGCTGGTCCAGAGCTCCAGGAAGATCCTCCGGACTCCCAGGAAGCAGAACTGACTGAGCCCCCTCAACAGAGTGCGGGACCCCAGAAGCAAGACAGTCCAGCTCGACAGCCAGGAACCGCGGTGTTGCTATTTGCGGTAAACGCAAGGAGCTGAAACACTGAACAGGCACTGATTTGAAGATTACCGGTTGTGAGCAGTGACCGTCCCATTGCAGTGCAGGAGTCCCCAGAAGTCCTCCCTCTTGTCCCCACGACTGAGGCCCAGGAACAGTGAGATCTGCACCGAGAGCTGTTCAGGAACAGAAGTCATCTGCTGCACTTTTTCTTCAATGCAAAGGTACTGTAAAAAGTCTGAGAGAACTTACCTCTTGCTGTAGAGTTGCTTGCATCTTCTACCACTCACAAGTCAAAGGCTTATGGCCGAACATTTGATTTTTCTTTTCATCAAAGACTTCTAAAACATTGTGCAAAGACTTTTCTACTTACCTACCAGAGGTGCTTCATCCTATATAAGACTTTTGCCCATTGACTTTGGCGTTGCCTGTTACACTGAATGACTCTGCTTAGCGGATCCAAAACTATTTGCCTGCTTAAGAATATTTGTGGTCTCTTGTTTGTTCTAATAACCTTGTCCCCAGCACCCTAGCTATTGAAGTCGCCTGAGGGTGTAGGTTTTGTCTGTGGGCCATCCCAACAGGGTCTTTATTGATTTAGAAACTAAGAGTGTATAGTATTGAAGTATATTTGTTTGTTGCTTTTTATATTGCTCCTTTCTGAAGAAGGCTTATTCTAACTGATTGATAAATCATTTATTCAAGAAACCTTGTGTGTAAGTGTTTGAATACTTGTCACTGTGAATCTCTGTAACTCCCCTACAGCTCACATTGATCCCTCTTGAGATAGGCCTGGCTGCTCAACATGCTACCAAACTGTGTAGTACAAGCTTATACCAAAGGTTGGGTTTTCTTTTACCTGTAGTCAGAGTTGTTGTAGTGCACCCTAAGGATACTGCATACAAACTTTGCCTAACAGACTCCCCTTAGACCATTGATGCCTTCGACGCCAGGGTCAACATCGACTCCGGCTGTGCCTCTTTTGCCACAACAACCGCTGGAGACCAGTGTTCCTCCAAAAAAGGCGCGGCTAACATCAAGTCGACACCATTGACGCCCTTGAATTCTCTGGGTTATAGGCCAGATAAATTGTGTACCCCTCTTCGGAAGAAGGATTTCTTCAAGGTTATGACTTCCATTTTTGAGGAGGATGAGCATACAGGTGATGATGCCCCTTTTGGGCTCCAGTATGGTACCCCGAATGTGCTTGAGTGCCTTATTTCTGAGGAGAGTCGTATTCAAGGTGTGTGTGATTCTCTGCACAATGCCAGTGGCATTGACGCCTCTCCTGAATTGGAATTCGGCAGACCTGAACCCGGGGAGCATTCTGCCTCTTCATACAGACGACTGATGTCTAATGTTGAGGAATACTTAGGTTGGTCCAGACTGCCAGTACCTTTCAATCAGGATGATCTTGCAGACATTCTGGACAAGGGTCCAGCCACTGATCCAGTTTTGCCCTTCCATGTGGCACTTCAGAAAAAGGTGCCAAGGAATTGGGATTCTCCGGAATCAAATCTAGCTGTTGACAAAAGTCTTGCAAAGAAATACTGCCCATCCAGTAGCGACCCTGGCTACCTGTCCAAGCATCCCACTCCCGAGAGTCTGGTGGTCCAGGCAGCTACGGCTACCTCGAAACAGGCGGCGTACCCTGCCATCCCTCTTTATAGGGACGATAAGCACGTGGATGGATGGGCACGAAAAGTATTCTCTGCAGAGAGCATGGCTTTTCAATCTGCCAACTCCACGTGTGTCCTTGCAAAATTCTTGTACACTCTGTGGGAGTGCATTTCTAGGGACGGCTTACTGCTGGTAAGGAAGCCATGTGTGAGATCCTTCAGTCTGGGTTGGACTCTGCGGATAGCATCAGCAGGTCCATGGCTCTGAGCACCGTGCTGCGCAGGTTTACGTGGTTGCGGAAGTCTGGTTTTGCACCTGATGTGCAGGCTCGGCATCTCAACATGCCTTTTGACGGGTCTCCTCTTTTTGGCTGTTAGGCAAAGTTTGTATGCCGTACCCTCTGGGAACACTACACACAACTATGACTACAGGTGTGAGCAAACCAACCTTTGGCATAAGTCTGTACTACACAGTTTTGGTAACGTGTTGAGCAGCCAGGCTTATCTGAAGAGGGGAATGTGAGCAGTAATGATGTTACACAGAGGTTTACAATCACAGGTGTTCAAATAAACTCTTATTCGAAGGGATTGGGTCCTCCGACGTATTCCATATCTATGACAGGTAATGTCCACAGCTGTGCTGCTTCGGAAAATCTTTGGCGTCTGCGTCCTGCATCGATGATGTTGATGCGCCGTCCCCGAGGACCTCGGCCGACGTCGCCCGATGTGATAAGTAGGACGCACGACGCCCATAGCCTCAGTTCCGTTTTTTCCGCTAACATGTTCGCTTCGTGAATCTCGGTACGCCTCGACTCGTTGGAGTTGCTGTTTTCTTTCTCGGTTCGTTGAACCTGTTCGGTTTGTTTGTGGCAATGTCTTTCTCATCTTCGACCCCGCGTCCGGGCTTCAAGAACTGCGTGGACTGTGGGTCCAAGATGTCGGTCACGGACTCGCACGACACCTGCCTCTGGTGCCTCGGGGAGGCCCATGATACGGACGACTGTGTCGACTGCCAGTCGCTCACTGCGAAGGCATTGCGAGAACGCAAGAAGAAACTGTCGGTAGGTCGGGTGTCTAAGCCCCGGAAGTCGAGGTCTGCGGGGCTTTCGACCGATGACTCGTGGGGTGACTCTCCGCGCCGTCGTCAGAAGTCCGGTGGGTCTCCTTCCAGGAGTCTGTCTCGCCACTCCTCCACCTCTTCTAGGCATTCCAGGAAGCACCGGCATAGGTCGCCTTCCCCGTCCTCTTCCGAGGACTCCGCCCGTCGGTGGGTCGCTTATCCCTCCATGCAAGCGACACCGGAGGAATGGGCTTCCTTCGGGAAGCAGATGCTAGCGATTCTGGAATCGCAGGGCACCGGTCCGTCTGCGCCTCCGAGTGGGGTCGGTCGGCACCAGTCGAGAGACGCAGCCCGTACGCCTTCGGGCTCGTGTGGTCGGCACGGCTCGCGGGAGACGTCCCGCTCGGACAAGGGTAGCCGTTCTCGCTATGCCCGTTCCTGGTCCTCGAGACCGCGTGATCCTGTGCCGTCTTCGAAGAAGACGTCGATGCCTGTGGCGCCGAGGTCGTCGACGATTTCTCTCGAGGTTCCGTCAGCGCCCAGGTTGTCGAGAGACATGCTTGGAGCTCCGGCTTCGAGGACTGTGTCGACGCCGGAGATGCTGGAGGCGTTGCAGCTGACGTCGACGCTGATTCGCTCGACGTCGACGCCTTTTCTGTCGACGCCGACTCGGTCGGCGCCCTCGCCGCCTTTTCTGTCGACTCGCTCGACGCCTTTCGAGGCGGTGGTGTCGGAGGGGCCCCGTGGCACGGGGTTTGCCCCTAAAAAGGCTATGGCTAAGGTCAGGCACTGCTTTGGTCCGCAGAGGTCTTCCTCTTCCCCACCTGGAGTACATTTCAGAGGGTGATGAAGGCTCTGATGGCGGTCTGGTTCCGGATACGGTTCCGGATGAATTTATCTCGGGCCATAGTCAGTTTGATGACCTGAGGCAGTCACTGCATGATGCCAGTGGACTGGACACCTCTCCGGAGGTGGAGTTTTGTCGGCCGGAGCCTGGCACTCATGCCGATTCGTCATATCGGCGCCTTATGTCTCGGGTTACCGAGTACTTGGGTTGGTCAGCTCCCCCTGGGGAGTTCGTTCAGGATGATCTCACGGACATCCTTGATCTCGGTCCACCCACTGACCTGGTTTTGCCTTTTCATATGGCTTTGCAGAGAAGGGTGGCGGCGCTTGGACTGCTCCGGAGAGTCTCCCGGCAGTGGGCAAGTCTTTGTCGCGAAAATACCGTCCAGCCAGTGGCGACCCCTGCTACTTGTCTAGGCACCCCACCCCGGAGAGTTTGGTGGTGCAGGCGGCTACAGCCCCGGCAAAGCAGGCGTCGTATCCTACCATCCCTCCGGATAGGGACGACAAACGTTTTGACAGCTGGGCGAAGAAAGTGTTTTCTTCTGGGGGTATGGCGCTTCAGGCGGCCAACTCCATATGTGCCTTGTCTTGTTTCACACACACTCTGTGGAACTGTGTTGCATTAGCGGCTGATCATATTCCCGAAGGAGACGAACGGGATGGTTTCCTTGCTATGGTTCAGGATGGCAAGGATGCCATGTGTGAGGCGGTTCAGTCGGGTTTGGACTTGGTGGATTGTGTCAGCCGGTCCATGGCGGCAAGCACTGTAATGCGCAGGTTTGCGTGGTTGAGGAAGTGTGGGTTCGCTTCTGATGTGCAGTCCCGGCTCCTCAACATGCCCTTTGACGGTGAACACCTTTTTGGCAGCAAGGCTGACGAGAGCCTTTAGAGGTTGCAGACCTCCAAAGCTGCAGCGAAGTCGTTGGGCGCTGCAGTTCGCCAACCTCCGCCTTTTCGTCCTAGGGGACAGCAATGGAGGGGAGGTTCCTTTCGCTATTACTCGTCCTTCAGTAAAGCGAGAGGAGCTAGCAGTCAAAGAGGCCATCGTAAGAGTGCCAGAGGTGGAAACAAAGGTACTCGAGGTGCCAAGACCGCTCGGGCAGTTGCCTCTTTGCTCTCATGCAACGCCGCAGTCGCTACCACTCAGTCATGAGGCCGGGTTCCATGGTTCGCCGGTTGGGGGAAGGCTGGCGCAGCATCTTGTAGAGTGGCAAGCCATTACTTCGGATGTGTGGGTTCTGGAGATCATAACCCACGGCTACTGTCTTCCTTTTCGGTAGAGGCCTCACGACAATCCACCAGGGAACCTCTCTTTGAAGAGTCCGGATCCGCTCCTTGCGCAGGAAATTCAAGCCCTGCTGGAGAAAGGCGCCATAGAACTGGTGCCTGTAGCGGAGAGGAACAAGGGATGGTATTCCCCTTATTTTTTTATTTCAAAGAAAGACGGAGGATTGAGACCCATCATGGACTTGCGCGGTTTGAACAAACTCCTCAGGAAGGACAAGTTCAAGATGGTGACTCTTTCTCAAGTCTTCCAGGCCCTTCAACTTCAGGACTGGTTGGTGTCTTTCGACCTCAAGGATGCTTACTTCCATGTGCCGATCCATCCCAAGCACAAGAAGTACCTGAGGTTCGCGGTTGGCGACTCGCACTTTCAGTTTCAGGTCCTGCCGTTCGGATTGACCTCCGCCCCGAGGGTTTTCACCAAGCTCATTGTGGTGGTGGCAGCGCATCTCAGGAAAGGGTGGATTCACGTCTACCCCTACCTGGACGATTGGTTGATCAGGGGGAGCTCTCCCGAGCAAGTCCAGGATCATCTGTCCATCACCTGCCACTCCCTTCACAGGCTGGGCTTCTCCCTCAATTTAAAGAAGTCCCATTTGACACCAACGCAGCGGCTCCAGTAAATCGGAGCAGTGCTCGACATGTCCCTGGGGCAGTGTTTTCCTCCTCAGGTGAGGGCTCTTCACATTCGGCAGATGGTGCACAAGTTTCAGTTTGCCCAGACTCTCCCAGCGTCCGAGTTCTTGAGACTGCTCGGCCTCATGGCATCCTGCATTCTTCTGGTGCCAGAGGCTCGTCTGCGGATGAGATCTTTGCAGTGGGCGCTCAAGCTCCAGTGGTCTCAGTCCTCCAGCAGGCTGTCGGGCCCTGTTCAGGTGCTGCCCTCGGTAGCCCGGCACCTTCTGTGGTGGGCCATCGAGGGCAATCTGATGAAGGGTGCCCCATTTTGGCTGCACTAGCCGGAGGTGATGATCGTGACGGACGCATCCCTCACGGGATGGGGAGCTCATGCCAACGAGCTGACAGCGGTCGTTGGTCTCCGTCGGAGTCCAGACTCCATATCAATCTGTTGGAGCTGAGGGCCGTCGGGCTAGCCTTGAAGGCTTTTCTGCCGAGTGCGCGGGAAGAGTGTCCTGATTCTGACGGACAACACGGTGGCCATGCACTACCTCAACAAAAAGGGGGGGGCAGGGTCACTTCCGCTGTGCAGGGAGGCAATGCAGTTCGAGTTCTGGGCCATCCAGCAGGAAGTTTCGATCTCGGCATTTCATCTGGCCGGAGACGACGAGACGACGGACGCTCTGAGCAGGCAGAGCATGATCTCTCACGAGTGGGAGCTGGCTCAGGAGATTCTCCTGGAGATCTTCGCCCTTTGGGGGACCCCTCATGTGGATCTCTTCGCCTCCAGTGTCAACCGGAAGTGCAAAAGGTTTTGCTTGCGGGAATTTCCTCCAAAAGGAGCCTTAGGAGACGCGTTCGTGGTGGAGTGGTCATTCCCACTGCTGTACGCTTTTCCTCCAGTCCCCGTCATCCCGCAAGTGTTGCGGAGGTTACGGAGGTTCGGTTCCCGGATGATCCTCATTGCTCTGGCGTGGGCCCGGAAGACGTGGTACCCGGACCTTCTAGACTTGTCCATCTGCCCTCCGCGTCGTCCTCCCTACCGAGACGATCTGCTCTCACGGGAGGGGTATCAGGTTCTCCATCCAGAGGTCAGATCCCTCAATCTTCACGCTTGGCTTCTGAAAGGTTGAGGTATAAGGATTGGGACCTCCCTGAAGACGTGATGGAGGTGTTGCTCTCGGCCAGGCGGCCCACAACTAAGTCTCTGTACCGTTGCTGTTGGAGAAAGTTCTGCGACTGGTGCAGAGTTCAGAATGTGGATCCTTTTGAATGCAACATTCCCATGGTTTTGTCTTTTTTGCTTTCTTTGGCCCACAGGGGCTTGCAAGTGGGGACCATTAAAGATTACCTGGCAGCGCTGTCCATATTTAAACGCTCGTCTGAAGAGTGTTCCTATTTTAAAATTCCTTTAATTTCGCAGTTTTTGAAAGGGCTCACTAATGTGTTCCCTCTGTCACGTTTTTTGGTGCCAGGTTGGGATTTGAACCTTGTTCTTATGTTTCTTATGGGTGCTCCGTTTGAGCCTTTACATTCTTGCCCTTTGAGGCTGTTAACTCTGAAAACTGTGTTTTTAGTTGCAGTTACTTCCGTTCGCAGAGTGAGTGAGTTACAGGCACTTTCAGTTAAGCCACCCGTCACTGTTTCACAAGGACAGGGTTGTCCTTAGAATTCGTCCTTCTTTTCTTCCGAAGGTGGTTTCAGAAATTCATTTGAGCCAGAAGGTTGTTCTTCCGGTGTTCTATCCTCCTCCACATCCTGGTAAGGAAGAGGAGAGGCTCCATAGGCTTGATCCTAGGAGAGCGTTGAGCTTTTATATCTCGCGCATGTCCTGGGTCAGAGTGGACGATCAACTTTTCATTGGTTACGCTGGAAAGCGTTTGGGACAAGCTGTGACGGAACAGACTTTCTCGTTGGATTATTTTAGCTATCTCCGAGTGTTACCGCTTGGCGGGTAAGGACCCTCTGGCTGGCTTCTGGGCCCTTTCTACCAGAGGAGTGGCTGCGTCTACTGCCCTGCAGAGGGGAGTTCCTATTCGTCACATCTGTGATGCAGCCACTTTTGTACGTCACTATTCCCTCGATTCCATCAGAGGGCAAGATCTGGCCTTTGGCAAGGCAGTTCTCTATTCCGCAATTTGATTGGGCATGCTAAATTTGTATTCTAAATTCTTTCCCACCTCCTTGCTTGGTACTGCTTTGGGAGTCTGTCATAGATATGGAATACGTCAGAGGACCCAATCCCTTCGAAGAACAATTTACTTTCTTACCTGTTAACGTTCTTTCGATGGGATGGTCCGACGTATTCCATATCGCTCGCTCCCTCCCTGCCTTCCCTGCTGCAGAATTTCTTTTGTGATTGCAGCTTGCCTTCCGCAAGGCCTTGTGTGTCTGACTGGCAGAAAACTGGTGGCACACGTTCTGGGAAAAAACTATAACTGAGGCTATGGGCGTCGTGCGTCCTACTTATCACATCGGGTGCCGTCGGAGGAGGTCCTCGGGGACGGCGCATTGACGTCGTCGACGCAGACGCCAAAGGTTTTCCGAAGCAGCACAGCTGTGGACATTACCTGTCATAGATATGGAATACGTCGTCGGACCATCCCATCGAAAGAACGTTACCAGGTAAAGTAACTTGTTCTACTCAAGGCGCTTCTTGGATAAATACTTATTAATTTATCAGTCTGTTATATATTCATTAGTCGGAGCCAATCCTATAATAACACAAATATACTTCAGTACTTTTCAAGAGGAGTAAAAGGCAAAGGTTATCAGAACATAAAAGACTACAATTATTCTTAGACGGTGCAAAAGAGTCAATTCAAAAGGGTAGGCCAAAGTCAATGGGCTAAAGTTTTGGATAGGTTAAAGCGATTCTGGTAATTGAATGGAAAAAGTCTCTGCACAAGTTCTTGAAGTATTCTGTAAAAAGAAGAATCATATGTTGGGTCACAAGCTGATTAGGCCTGCGAGTTGCAAATGTTTCAAGCCCTTTCGCTGTGAGAGGTAAGTTCTCTGTCTTGTTTTACAGTACCTTACAATGAAGAAAAAGATGCAGCTGATAACTTCTGTTCCTGGCAGTTCCTGCAGATCTCGCTGTTCCTGGGCCTCAGTCGGGGGGTCAAGAGGGAGGACGTCGAGGGACTCCTGCACTGGGACGGTCAAAAGCTTGCAAATGGCAAACGTCAATTTCAGTGGCTGTTTCGCATTTCAGCTACTGCACTGGTAACAACGCTAGTCCTGGCTGTCACGGTGGACTGTCCTTGCTTCTGAGGTCCCACACTCAGCTGAGGAGGGTCAGGCTCGGTCGGTCTGACGTCGCTGGAATCTGGAGGATCTTCCTAACACTTTCGGCCAGCTTACAATTAACGCACACAATCTGGTGTCCCTCTCCCTGGCTCTATGGTTTCCTGCAGCACTCGGAGGAAATGCAACCAGCTCTGAGATGGGTGTCCAGGTGGCTTACTTGGGAGTTGATTGGTCCTACCAACTCAAAGGGAGAAGTAGTTATTTGCAGGGCTTCTTTGTCGATGCGAATTTGTTGATTCGGACCCGCAGCAGGGCTTCACCGGACAAACCAACGGTCCAGGAGTTGCAGCAGCCGTCCTCTTCAAGCTCTTCTTCGGTTCCTTCGTCCAGTGGTCGACTCTCCATCCAAGCCAAGAAACTCACCTTTTATTCAGTTCTCTCCCATTCATTCCAGTACCCAGCAAGGCTGAATGTCCTTGCCGGACAGTCAGCCAGCCAAGCATCACAGAGTGCATCTGGGTCTGCTAGGAGACTAAGCACAGGGAGTTTCGGGCACCTCCCACACTTCCTGCCTACCCCAGACACTCTGGAGCCAGAGGCGAGTTTCACTCCTGAAGCCCTCCAAAGGCGGATGAACAAAGAGACCATTTCTGGTTTGACGTGCAGAGAAAAACTCTAGATGACCTTTCCACAAAAATATGGTGGAAAAAGACAGGGAACCATTTTAGCAACGATGGCTGGGTGCCATCTTGAAAAACATGGCTCCCGCGATTTAACGTTATGGTAGTTTGTTGTAAAACCACTGCCACCAGCCATTCTGAGAGAAAATTGTAACATTTCACTGTTACATGAGTATCTGGACATTGGGGGTACTAGGTAACCCCTCCAGCACTCTATAGGAAGATAGGTTGTGCTGGGTCTAGAAATGTACAGGACTAAGTGAAGTCAATTTCACTCCACTGTTTTGGGAAACAGTAGTTTATCCCAGATTAGGTAGTTAAACCTTGGGATAGCCTGAAAGGCTTCCCTGTGTCACTGCACTGAGGGTGCTGTGTGACACAAATGAAAAAGATGATGCCTATGGAGTTGGTTAGACTCCATAAAAAAGAAACAAGCACAGAAAACACATTGATTTTAAAAGTTCACAGTCCCAAAGTTTAGCGAAAGAGCTGGAGGGCTCTAAGGTGGGAGGAACTGCCACTTTTGAGAATTCTCCCTAACATTGGCAACAAGGTGGACGAGAGCCTTGAGAAGTTGCAGACCTCGAAGGCAGCCGCCAAATCTTTAGGCGCCTCCGTTGGGCAACCTCAGCCTTTTCATGCTAGCAGAGAACCTTGGAGGGGTAGATCTTTTTGCTTCTACTCTTCATTTGGAATGGCGAGTTGAATGGCCGTTCAAAGAGACCAAAGGAGAGGTCCTCGTGGTGGTCGAGGTGCCAAGCCAGGACAATCCATAGGGGAAGCACTCTTTGATGATTCCAGATCTGCTCCTTGTGCAGGAAATCTTGACCCTGCTAGAGAAAGGCGCTATAGAACCAGTGCCTCTGGCGAAGAGGAACAAGGGTTGGTATTCCCCATTTTGTTTTTATTCCCAAAAAGGACAGAGGACTGAGACCCATCTTGGACTTTGAGATACTTGAACAAGTTCCTCAGGAAGGACAAGTTCAAAATGGTCACTCTTTCTCAGATCCTCCAGTCCCTCCAACTCCAGGATTGGTTGGTGTCATTGGACCTTCTGGATGCTTATTTCCATTTGCCAATCCATCTCAAGCACAGGAAATACCTGAGGTTCGTGGTTCGTGGTTGGTGGTTCGCACTTTCAGTTTTGAGTCCTGCCATTTGGGTTGACCTCTGCCCCGAGGGATTTCACCAAACTGAGGGCGGTGGTGGCAGCGAGTCTCAGGAGTGGGGGATTCACATCTACCCCTATCTGGATGATTGGCTGATGAGGGCGCGTTCTCCCGAACAAGCCTTAGAACATCTTCAGGTTACCTGCAACTTTCTTCAAAGACTGGACTTCTCCCTCAGTTACAAGAAGTCCATATGACACCATCCTAGAATCTTCAATACATCTACACTGTGCTGGACACATCCTTTGGGAAGAGCTCGCCACCTGAGGTGAGGGCTTGAGACATTCTTCAGATGGTAACAATATTTCAGAGTGCCCAGAGTCTTCCGTCCTTCGACTTCTTAAGGTTGCTAGGCCTAATGGCATCCTGCGTTTTTCTGGTGCCGATGCCTGCGTGAGGATGAGATCCCTTCAATGGGCTCTAAGAACTCAATGGTCCCAATTCTCTGGGAAGATGCCGGACAGTCTTCAGATTCCAACCAGAGTCTCACAGGATCTTCTGTGGTGGGCCTGCAAGGAAAATATTCTGAAAGGAGAACCTTTTTTTGGCAACCATGAATGGAGATAACAGTAGTGATGGACGCCTCACTCACGGGGTACGGAGCTCATGCCAACGATCTGACCATCAGGGGTCGTTGGTCTCCATCGGAGTCCAAACTACACATCACTCTTTGGAGCTGAGAGCAATCAGACTGGCGCTGAAGGCTTTTCTACCATCTGTTAGAGGAAAGAATCTCCTGTAAATTGCAGATAACACAGTGGCCATGCACTATCTCAACAATAGGGGAGGCATAGCGGTCACTACCTCTGTGCAGAGGCAATGCAGCTCTGGTACTGGGCTATTCAAGAAGGAATCTGCCTCTCTGCGGTTCATCTGGTCGGAGAGGAGAACACGGCGGCGGATGATCTGAGCAGGCAGAGCAGAGTGTCCCACAAGTGGGATCTAGCTCAGGAAGTCCTTCAAGACATGTTCCTTTGGGGAACTCCTCAAGTGGATCTGCTCGGGACTGGTGCCAACCAAAAGTGCGAGCGGTACTGCTCAAGGGAATTACCTCAGAGAGGAGCTCTAGGAGACGGGTTTGTGGTGGAGTGGGAATTTCCACTACTGTTTGCGGTTCCTCCAGTCCCCATCATTCCTCCTGTAATCAGGAGGTTGCGAAGGTTCGGGAAACACATGATCCTAATTGCTTCCGGATTGGGCTAGGAGGAAGTTGTACCCAGACCTTTTGTATATGTCAATCTGTCCTCCGATTCGTCTTCCACAAAGAGAGAACCTTCTCTCGCAAGAGAAGGGTCGGGTTCTCCATCAAGAGGTCAAGAATCTCAACCTTCACGCTTGGTTTCTGAAAGGCTGAGATATAATTACATTCTGTAATTAATGTATTTATCTTAGACTATGCTTGTATGTATCTGTAATACTAAGTATGTACTTATCTGTAACTGTAACGTAACCCTTTTATTGCACTCAAATGTAACTGTAACCAGATCTAACTTACGCGCCCGTATGCCTCTGGGCCTGGCTGCACTTTATAAATAAATAAAATAAGGGTTGAACCTCCCAGATGATGTCATAGAGGTGCTGCTTTTGGCCAGAAGGCCAGTAACAAAATCTCTGTACCGTTTCCGTTGGATTAAGTTTTGCGACTGGTGCAGAGAAAAGAATGTTGATCCTTTTCAGGTTGCTACTCCGGATGTGTTCTCCTTTCTGCTTTCATTAGCACATAAAGGTCTTCAAGTTGGCACCATTAAGGGCTACTTGGCAGCACTATCCATATTTAAGCATTTATCAGAGGAATGTTCCTATTTCAAGATCCCACTGGTGACTCCTTTTCTAAAAGGGCTCAATAGTGTGTTCCCTCCATCTTCTTTTCAGGGTCCGGTTTGGCACCTCAACTTGGTCTTAAAATTTCTGATGTGTGCCCCGTTTGAACCTTTGCACACATGTCCTTTTGTGAGGGAGAATTCTCAGAAATGTGCGAATTCCTCTATACCTTGGAGACCCCCAGCACTTTTGCTGGACTCTAGGACTTTTGAAATTTTACCCTGGAAGAGAGTGACCTTTTTCCCACTCTCATGTATTTTGCTGTGATTTAAACACGGTTTCTTTTAGTTTTGGAGTCTGCAAACTCCATAGGCATCATCGGGCCATTGTGACACACAGCACTTTCTCTTGGATAAACTGTTTCCAAGAGCAGTAAAGTGAAATTGACTTTACTTACAATTTGTAACTTTCTAGACCCAGCACACACCATCTTACCAAAGAGTCTAGTTTCTAATGTAACATTTGTATGTTACCCTTTGTACAATTCATGGCTGTTGGCAGTGGTTTTCTATTTACTACCGTTGTGTTTTTACCACGGGCTGCGTTTGCAGCTACAGTAAGGCACCCATGGGTGCCCATTGTGTCAAAATGGCCCGGTCTTCTTTTTTCGTCATTTCTTGCTGGAAAGGTGGTCCTTCGATTTACTCTGTGCGCCAAACGAGGTTTGGTGCCTTTGTTCGCTTTGTCTTTGGCGGGATTCACGAGTGAAGCCCACCTCGGGCTCCAGTATGTCTGGCAGGGGCAGGAAGTGAGGGAGGTGCCCGAAACTCCTTGTGCTTAATCCCCAAAGGTGATTGGCCGGCTGGCTGTCCGGCAAGGACAAGCCACCCTGCTGTGTGATTGGTAGCTAGGCTAGAATGAATGGAAGAAACATGCATAAAAGGTGAGGATTTTTGGCTTGGAAGGCAGAGTCGACTACTGGATGAAGGAATCCGATGAAGAACTTGGAAGACGCCTGCTGCAACTCCTGAACCGTTGGTGAAGCCCTGCTGCTGTGCTGAAACTCCAAATTCGCATCGACAGAGAAGCCCCTGCAGGGACGACTTTTCCCCTTGAGTTAGTGGGACCAATCCAATTCCACTGCAGTTGCTGCTGGAACCGAATAGCCAGGGAGAGGAACAGCAGATTGTGTGCATTGCTTTTAAGCTAGCCAAGAGCTCCAGGAAGCAGGACCGACGGAGCCTGACCCACCTTAACAGAGTGCTGGACCCCAGATGCAAAGAAAGTTTATCTCGACAGCCAGGAACCGCAGTGTTGCTATTTGCGGTAGACGATAGGAGCAGAAACACTGAAGTGCCACTTGTTTGAAGATTGCCGTTTACGGTCGGTGGCCATCCCATTGCAGTGCAGGAGTCCCCAGACATCCTCTCTCTTGTCCCATCGACTGAGGCCCAGGAACACTAGGATCTGCAGAGCTGCACAAGAACTGAAGTCATATGCTGCCCTTTTTCTTCAACCTAAAGGTACTGTACAGTGTAAGAGAGCTTACCTCTTGTTGTGTAACTGCACTTCTCTGTTGGTGAGACTTGTGGTTGCTCTTTAGAGTTGCTGGTAGCTTGTTTACTTCACAAGCCTAAACAGCTTGTGGCCCTGCTTTGAATTCTTCTTTTCTACAAAGACTTCTAAAACATTGTGGAAGACTTTTACTTACCTGCAAGAAGTGTTTCAGCTCACCTAGACTTTTACCCAATTGTCTTTGGCCTAGCCTGGCTCACTGAATGACTTTTCTTCCCTCTTACATTGTTTGGCCCTCCTTCTAGGAAGGGGTTAACTAACTTTGCATTGGGGGCTGCCAAAAGTACTTACCTGCTTCAGAATATTTGTGATCTTTTGTTCTGTTCTAAAAACATTTTTCTTTGACAAACTCTTAAGTCTGATTCTAAATGCAAACAGTGGTATATTAATGTCCACAGTGTCCTAGTTACTAAAGTCACCTGAGGGTGTAGGAAGTGTCTGTGTGCCATCCCAAAAGGGTACTTACTGATTTAGGAATAATAAGAGTGTATTTTGGAGTGTATTTGCGTTTTACTATTATATTGCCCCCTTCTGAAGGCTTACTCTAACTGACTGTTAAATGAATAATTGTTTAATCAAGAAACCTTGTGTGTAAGTTTATTTGAATACCTGTAACTTTGAATCTCTGTAACTCGACTACAGCTCACATTGACCCCTCTTGAGATGAGCCTGGCCGCTCAACACGCTACCAACCTGTGTAGTACAGCCTTTTACCAAAGGTTGCATCCTGGGGCGTGGCTAGCAAGCATGTGAAGAGGACGTGCTTCACGGAGCTCTCCTGCTAGATCCTGATAAATAATCCTGTAATAGGTATACGAAGGGTATAAATCTGATGATAAGCAACATCCGCGGGTGCCTTGAGTTGCGCGGCGGCTGGCTACCGTCTTACATCAAGACCGCGCAGACTCCGACCGAGAACTCAGAGCGGAGAAGAAAAGAAACGGCGTCCCAAAATGGAGCAGGCTGCTGAGGAGACGAGATAGGGAAGCGCCTGGGAAGCCACAGGCAGCAGCTGAAGCGGGACAGAGCTGCACGGGACCTTGCACAGTAACAGATAACATCAGAAACTCTTCCGGTCGGGAGGAGAACGGTGAGAGTGCAGCAGCGGGCAGATGGAAGCGCCGGCCCCAGGGCATATGGCGGAACGAGACTGGCAGGGTAAGCAACCTAAAAGGAGGGACCGGCTTGGCTGTCACCGAGTCCAGGTCCCAGGCGGTGAACACAGTCCGGTCCGGTTCCCCCACTGAAACAGGCGGACGGACTGAAAAGTAAACGCACACCTCCCCCGCTCCCTGCAATAACACAAGCGCTCCGTGGCCACAGGAGCGCACAGGAGTGCTGGCCGAGTAAGCCCAGGCAAGCTTTACCCTGGACATACGAACATCCGGCCAGATTAGGCCCCCAAGGGGCTCCAGCCTCAGAGTGAGAAGCTGCATGGGCCTCCAACATCACGCGGACGCCATAAATAGTCGGAAAACGCCAGCGAGCAGCCCAGACGCCGGCGGCCTGTGCATACAAAGGCCAGTGTCAGGAAAGACTTTGGAGCACAACAGGAGAGATGAGAAGAGCATGGTGCAGCTTTGTTCCCCCTGAGACGAAGCAGAAAGGGAAATACATCACCCACACACACACACACAAGGATCTACAGCAGTGTATGAGACGAGCACCACAGCACCAGATCCACTTAAGAGATACCCGCAAATGCACATAAGACCCGGAGAGCACTGACCACAAGAGCGATTGGGAAACCATAGATAACAAGCTGGGACATAACATGAACCCTGGCAAGCCATCCCAAGTACAGCAGGCACATACAGCAAGGCTAGTGCAAAACGGGAACCAGAGAACGTGATGTGTTAATGTGGAACCTATGGAATAGGTCAGCCAACGCTAGACTAGCAGCAAGTCTAGCCAGCAGAATTCTCACTTGAACAGAAGCTAAATAAAAAGAGCACCAACCAAATTCAAAGCGAACACTCTACGCCTGGGCCCACTGCAGACTCAAGTCCAGCACACCATATCCAAGATCTGTCCCCAAATGCCAGCCAGACGGAAGAAATCAACAGCACACCAGAAGCACATTCAAGCACCCCCCAGACAAGCCACAATGGATAAATACGCGAAGGAGGACTCCCTGGCAGACCCTCAGTGTAGAAAAGAGTCACCAGAAGGCGCAGTGACTAAGACGCAGCAGATAGCGGACCAAAAGATGGTCCTGGAAGCGATTGTGGCCATGCGCACCTCAATGTAAATGCACATTGGGGAAATAAAATGTGACATGGGACTACTACGTCAAGATCTCCGGAACCTGGCAGGCAGAGTGGGTGAAACCGAGAAGACACTCACACAGTCTACAAGACCAAAGACCTGGAAGGCACGGTACAAGAGCTGGTCTGCCAAGTGAAAATGCTACAAGACGAGCAGAAGATGCTGAAGGCAGGGCACGCCGGAGCAACATCTGAATACTAGGTCTCCCAGAAGGCACGGAGGGAAGAGACCCAACAGAATACGTGGAAAACATGCTTCTTCAGGAAATAGGACCAGGAACCCTGTCACAAGGATTCACAGTTGAAAGGGCTCACCTGGTCCTCACCAAGAAGCCCCTGCCGGGAGCCCCACCGAGGCCCATCATAGCGAAAATACTTAATCACTGAGACAAAAGATCCTCACGTTTTCAAGGCTCGGTGGCATGATCCAGAGAAAATCTGTGACCCTGGCTATTTATCCCGATTACACAGTGCAGGTTCAGAGGAGAAGAGCGCAATATGTACCCACGAAAGAGCGCCTGCGGCAACAAGGCATAAAGTATATGCTCCTCTACCCAGCCAAGATGAAAATAATGCACAAAGGCAAATCCTGGTTCTTGGACACTCCTGAAGAGGTACATTCCTGGATGGATGACCATAATCTGGGCCACCTGGTTGATAGAAACACAAAAGGATCCGGGAAGACCAAAACACATAATTGAACACCCTATTTGCTAACTCACCTATTTACCGACAATACAAACACGAAAACACAGCAGGACCTCAACTCCGGGACCGACATCCCACCAAGTTGAAATGGACTAAGGACACAGTGTCCACCCACCGACACCCACGACCTGCGGGCAATGGTGGGGGCGCCTCTACGGAACCAGAGCGATGGGCAGCAAGTTTTTAGTTATTGTTTATGGGTGTCGCTACAGTCGCAGAGCAGAATAACCCACTCAAGACTCACAAAACACTCCAGCACAGGACCAAACGCCAAGAAGACTCGACCTAAGGGCAAGGGAAAAAAAACTGAGGAAATACGAAATAAGCCAAATGGAGACGACTGGCTCAGTACCACCATAAATATGACAACGCACAAAGCAAAAGGAAGCAAACAGAACCTTCCAGCCCAACTTCTCAAGACTACACAACAAAAGGAAGGACATGAGGAAGCCCTGATAAAACACTCCTGATGGCAGAAACCCTCAGAATAGCCACGTGGAATATGCACGGCTTGAACAATTATGTCAAAAGGATGAGAATACTGTCATACCTGCGTAGAAAATCCATCCAGATAGCCCTATTAAAGGAGACCCACTTCACACCAGACAAACAGAAGAACGTCCTCAGCAAGTGGAGAGGTAAAGGATACGGCTCAGCATACTCAAATTATGCTAGAGGTGTGATCATATGGCTGGCACACACTGTGTGAATCCTATCGTCCCATAGCACTGATAAATCAGGAAACAAAAATACTTACTGCGATCCTCGCAGATCGCCTCAAAAGAGTGATCTCCACACTGATTCATCCGGACAAGACTGGTTATGTACCCGGAAGGACCATAGCAGCCAATTTAAGACGCCTGCAGGCAGTCATAGCAGAACCAAGCATCCGACCCGATAATTGTGCGGTAGGGGCCCTAGACGCCATTAAGGCCTTCGACTCCATAAAATGGTAGTGGATGTTTGGTACACTAGAACACTACGGGATAGGCCAGGGGTTCATGGAGTGGATTTGCATACTATGCGCAACACCGACAGCCAGAGTACGAACCGGAAAACACATTTTGAGGGGATTGGGTCCTCCGACGTATTCCATATCTATGACATGTAAACACCACAGTTGTGCTGCTTCGGAAAATCTTCGGCGTCTACGTCCTGCGTCGATACGCCGCCCTCGAGGACCTCCTCCGACGGCCGGTGTCACTCGATGTTATAAGTAGGACCCACGACACTTCGGAGATCTTGGCGCGCCTCGACTCTTTGAAGTTTCTGTTCTTTCTCGGTTTCTCGGTTCTTTGAACCTGTTCGTATTGTGAAGTATTTCTTCGTGAAGATGTCTACCTCGTCTTCCACCCTGCGATCGGGCTTTAAGAAGTGCGGGGACTGTGGGTCCAAGATGTCAGTAACGGACTCGCATGACGCCTGCCTCGGGGAGGCCCATGACACGGATGACTGTGGACTGCCAGTCGCTCACGTCCAAAGCCTTGCGGGAGCGCAAGAAGAAGTTATCGGTAGGTAAGATGTCTAAGCCACGGAAGTCGAGGTCTGCGGGCCTTTCGACGGAAGATTCGAGGGGCGACTCTCCGCGTCGTCGTCGGAAGTCCAGTGGGTCTCGGTCCCGGAGTTGGTCCTGCCACTCCTCTGCCTCTTCGAGGCACTCCCGGAAGTGCCGTCATCGGTCGCCTCCCCCGTCCTCATCCGAGGACTCCGCCCATTGGCGGGTCGCTTACCCCACTAAGCATGCGACGCCGGAGGAATGGGCTTTCTTCGGCAAGAAAATGTTGGCGATTCTCGAATCACTGGGCACTGGTCCGTCCGCACCTCCGAGTGGGATCGGTCGAGAGACGCCGCTCGCACGCCTCCGGGCTCGGGTGGGCAGCACGATTCGCGGGAGAGGTCCCGCTCGGACAAGGGAATCGTTCTCGTCATGCCCGTTCCAGGTCCCGGTCCTCGACGCGCTCGAGACAGTGTGCACCTGTGGTGTCTTCGAGGAAGACGTCGACGCCGGTGGCACCAAGGTTGTCGACGGACTCTTTCTAGGCCCCGCCTTCGAAGAAGTCGTCGACGCCATCGGCGCACAGGCTGTCGAGGGACACGCTCGAGGCCCCGGCCTCGAGGACTGTGTTGGCACCATCGATGCTGTCAGCGCCGCGTTCGGTGTCGATTCACTCAAAGCCTTTCGAGACTGTTAAGACGGGGGTTCCCCGGGGCTCGGTGGAAAGGCTCTGGCAAAGGTCAAGCATGGCTTTGTTCCACATTCTGTGCCTTCTTACCGCCAGCTTGAGTTTATTTCAGAGGTGGATGAGGGCTCTGATGATGGCATGGTTCCGGATACGGTGCCGGATGAGATTCTCTCAGGCCATAGCCAAATTGAGGACCTGCTGCAGTCCCTGCACGATGCCAGTGGGCTGGACACCTCTCTGGAGGTGGAGTTTTGTAGGCCTGAGCCTGGCACTCATGCCGACTCCTCGTACCGGCGCCTTATGTCCAGGGTCACTGAGTACTTGGGATGGTCTTCTCCCCCAGGGGATTTTCTCCAGGATGACCTTACGGATATCCTCGACCAAGGTCCACCAACTGACCCGGTACTGCCGTTCCATATGGCTCTACAGAGGAGGGTGGCGGCAGCTTGGACTGCTCCGCAGAGTCTCCCGGCAGTGGGCAAGTCTTTGCCGCGAAAATACCGCCCAGCCAGTACCGACCCTTGCTACTTGACCAAGCACCCCACTCCGGAGAGTTTGGTGGTGCAGGCGGGTATGGCCCCGGCAAAGCAGGCGTCGTATCCTACCATCCCTCCTGATAGGGACGACAAGCGTTTTGACGGCTGGGCGAAGAAAGTGTTTTCTTCAGGGGTATGGCGCTTCAGGCGGCCAACTCCATATGTGCCTTGTCACGTTTCACGCACACTCTGTGCAACTGTTTCCTTAGCGGCTGAACATATTCCCGAAGGGGATGAACGGGATGGTTTCCTTGCCACGGTTCAGGATGGTAAGGATGCCATGTGTGAGGCTGTTCAGTCGGGTTTGGACATGGCAGATTGCGTCAGCCGGTCCATGGCGGCGAGCACCGTGATACGCAGGTTTGCGTGGTTGTGGAAGTCGGGGTTTGTGCCTGATGTGCAGGCCTGGCTCCTCAACATGCCCTTTTGATGGGGAACATCTTTTTGGCAGCAAGGCTGACGAGAGCCTTGAGAGGTTGCAGACCTCCAAAGCTGCAGCGAAGTCGTTGGGCGCTGCAGTTCGCCAACCTCCGCCTTTTCGTCCTAGGGGACAGCAATGGAGGGGAGGTTCCTTTCGTTATTACTCATCCTTTGGTAAAGCGAGAGGAGCTGCCAGTCAAAGGGGCAAGCGTAGGAGTGCCAGAGGTGGAAAACAAGGCACTCGAGGTGCCAAGGCCGCTCAGTCTCGTATGATATGATAGTTTATTTATATAGCGCCTATACACAATGTGTTTCAAAGCGCTTCAAGGCAAGGAAGGGAGCAAGGGAAAATACAATGACATTCTTACAGGCCATGAACAGTAAGGATGTGAAATTAACTATTGTACTCGTTCTGACAACATTTCAGATAGTGCAAGGCCCTTCAACTTCAGGACTGGTTGGTGTCTCTCGACCTCAAGGACGCTTATTTTCATGTGCCGATACATCCAAAGCACAAGAAGTACCTGAGGTTCGCGGTTGGCGGCTAGCACTTTCAGTTTCGGGTCCTGCCGTTCGGATTGACCTCCGCCACGAGGGTTTTCACCAAGCTCATGGTTGTGGTGGCAGCGCACCTCAGGAAAGGGGGATTCATGTCTACCCCTACCTGGACGATTGTTTGATCAGGGGCGCTCTCCTGAGCAAGTCCTGGATCATCGGTCAGTCACCTGCCACTCCCTCCACAAGCTGGGCTTCTCCCTCAACTTGAAGTCCCAGTTGACACCAACTCAGAGGCTCCAGTACATCGGAGCAGTGCTCAACACATCCCTGGGGCAGTGTTTTCCTCCCCAGGTGAGGGCTTATCACATTCAGCAGATGGTGCACAAGTTTCAGCTTGCCCAGAGTCTCCCAGCGTTTGAGTTCTTGAGGTTGCTCGGCCTCATGGCATCCTGCATTCTTCTGTTGCCAGAGGCCAAGTTGCGTATGGGATCTTTGCAAAGATGAGATGGACTGTGCGTTTTGCGGGAACATGTCGGAACTGACCATCAGGGAAAGACACCTTCATCTGTCCAACTGGCTGGAAGGAAAGAGCTCGTCAGGTGAGAAGAAGTCAGAGTGGTCTTCGAAGTCCTGTGAGGGCGCCCCGGCAACGGGGGCCCAACAGAAGGCAAAGCACCGCGAGTCCGTGTGCACCGGGAGCGCCGAACAGTCGGGCTCCTCGGCTGCCAGGCAGGGCGCATCCTCTCCAGCGTCATCAACCACAAGCCAACGCTCTCGCTCAGGGAAGAGGAAGGCCGAGAACCCGGCGAAGCTTCTGGAGAGGCCCTGGTCGATCTCGAAAGGATCCAGCCAAGGGGGACTGAGGTGGTGACCCCCCTCCCAAGGTGAAGGCCACAGGCCCGCAGAAGGTGGTGAAGGCCTTGATTCACCCGGCCAAGGCCTCTATCGAGGAAGTCGCGGCGGCCCTGGCGCAGCATGAGGAGGCTACACCAGTGGAGGCGACCTCAGGGCCCAGAGTCTCCCTGCCACTGCGGAAGGAAGCCTCTTTCAGGCCCATCGAGAAGACTCCCGTGAAGACCCCGGCGGAAAAAGAGGGGGGGGGGGGGCGGTGGCCATTGTGGACACGGACACAGCCTCCGAGGAGGAACTGGTTGAAGTCTTGGAGGGCGTCGAAGAGGCCCGGTCCCACGGAAGGGATCCCGACGAATGGGAAGACGAGAGCGCTGGCGTCGCCGGCGAGGTTCCTAGTCAACCGTCGTGCCCGTCACTTCCGGAGCCGCAGGACAACTCCACGGCCATTTTGTTGGCAATACAATCCTTATGTTCGGAGAAAAGGACGAGATTGCCCCTACCACCGACGGAGGAGCCAGAGCCAGGCCCGACGGAGGAGCCAGGGCCAGGCCAGTCGGGAAGTCCCCAAAACAAGAGAAGACGGACCCATCCATCCCCGCCTTTTCAGCCCTCGCGGCCTGCTCAGCCTTTGCCCACGTCCCCCGTACCTGGGGATGACACGGGAATGGACACGGCCACGACGGGTACGGATGACAACGACGGGACGGAGCTCCCATCGCCTCCAGCCCGGGCCTCAACGCCCGACGAGATTTGGTCTTTCCACGCTATGATCGCCAGGGCATCTGAGCTTTTACAGCTCTGCCCCGAAGAGAAGGAAGGTTTCCTTTACCAACGGCGCGAGGCCAAGAGGAAGACAGTCCTCGCCGTGCCTCTGCTGGATGACATCTGGGACGAGGGTCTCGCCCTTCTCAAGAACCAGTCTACGACGCCTGCCAAGAGGGATTGGTACGAGAAGAAGTACTGGGTCCCCGACGCGGCACCTTTGTGCCTTAGAGCGCAACTGACCCCTGACTCGGTCGTCTCAGTGGCGGCCAAGAAGAAAGAGGGGGGGGGGCACCGGCCTCGATGTCAACTTCCCCGCCGGACAGCGAAGGAAAGAAGCTAGATGCACTGGGACGACGAGTTATCTTGTCGACGGCAACAACGATTAAGGCGGCCAATGCCCTCACGATCGTGGCCCGCTACGACAGGGAGTTATGGTACAAGATCGCCCCCTGTTGGACTTCCTACTGGACGACAAGAGGGCCGAGGCCCTGGAGATCTTGCAAGAAGGTGAGGTGGCGTCGGACCACGTCATAACGGTGACAACGGACATTGCCGACACCGGTTTCCGCCAGCTAGGCAACAGCGTTTGCCTCAGACGAGGGTGGCTCAAGGAGACGGATTTCCACCAGGGCGTACAAGCCAAGGTTTTGGACATGCCGTTCGACGGGAACAACCTGTTTGGGGAAAACAGTGGATGAATCCCTTCAAGCCATCAAGGCGGACACTGAGACAGCTAAGGCCCTGGGAGTTCTCCAGCAACGAAGGGCGTCCTTTCGGAGCTCCGGAGGCAAGCAGGGTGCCTCCAAGGGATTCGGCGGTGGCTCCTCTATGTACTGCCAAGCGGCCCGCTCCTCGTCACAGGAAGCCTATAGAGGACGAGCCAAGTCGGGTGGATCCCGCCGTCGTCGCCAGGGAGGCCAAGACGGCAAGGCGTCCTCCAAGCAAGATTGAACGGACAGTGGCGTCGGGCCCCCACTGAAGCACCCCGGTGGTAGGCCGGCTGGCGAAGTTCGTCAGCATGTGGGAGTCCATCTCCACCGACCGTTGGGTGCTGGACGCCGTGGCCCAGGGGCACGCCCTCGAATTTCTAAAGTGCCCCTGCATTCCTCCCGTGGCCAGGAAAGAAAACCACGTCCCTCACCTGCTGTTGGAGGTAAGGGCGATGCTCAAGAAAGGTGCCATCAAGCTTGTCCCAAAGAGGCTCCGGAGTATACTCAAGGTACTTCCTCGTGAAAAAAGACAGGAGGGTGGCGACCCATCCTAGACCTGCGACGACTGAACAAGTACATCAAGGCACTCATTCGGATTGAAGTCGGCACCCAGGGTTTTCACCAAGTGCCTCGCTCCAGTGGCGGCGCGGCTGCGCCTGCAGGGGATCCACATCTACCCCTACCTGGACGATGGCTCATCCGCGCAAGGACAAGGGAGCTCGCCGTAGAACACACAGCGAAGACCGTCCAGCTGCTCACGGACCTGGGGTTCTCCATCAACTTCCCCAAGTCCCACCTGGTCCCCTCTCAAGTCGCACTGTTTCTGGGAGCCAAGCTTGACACAGTGGCGCGTCTGGCCTCGCCGTCGGAGGAAATGACAAAGGCCATCCTAGGCAAGGTACAGCATCTGCTGGACACGGACGTGGCCAGAGTGAGGTCCAACAAGTCCTTCCTCAGGATGATGTCCTCTTGCATTTATCTCGTGTGCCTGTGCAGGCTTCCGATGCGCCCTCTACAGGAGTTCCTCGATGCCCGCTGGATTCAAGCGACGAGCAGCTTCGAGAACAGGATCCCTCTCCAACACCTTCCGACGAGCGATCCGGTGGTGGGGCACCCGCGCTCATCTACCGGCGGGGACAGACTTTCAGACCCCGGCCCACCAGGCGACGGTGACGACAGATGCCGCCCTGGAGGGGTGGGGAGCCCACACCGGAGATCTTCACGCGAGAGGCCTTTGGCTCCCGGAGGAGAAGCTGCTCCACATCAACATCCTGGAGCTCCGGGCAGTGTTCTGGGCCCTCGGGTCCTTTCTCCCGTCCCTCAAGGGCAAGGTGGTGAGGATCTTCACCGACAACACCACCACGATGTTCTATATCCGGAAGCAGGGCGGAACCAGATTTCCGGCCCTATCCAAGGAAGCCCAGGACCCGTGGCTTTGGGCCGTTGCTCAAGGGATGTTTCTGGTGCCGTTTCATCTGGCAGGGATAAAAAATACCATCACCGACTCACTCAACAGAGAGCTGCGCTCGTGCCACGAGTGGGAACTACGCCAGGATCAAGTGAACCGACTCTTTCAGCGATGGGGCAAACCCCAGATCGACCTGTTCGCGACAGCGACAAACTCCAAGTGCCAGAGGTTCGCCAGCATGTGTCCCCAACCGAGGAGCATGGGCGATGCTTTCTCGTTCCCCTGGGACGGCCTGTTCCTATATGCGTTTCCTCCGTTGCCGTTGCTGCTCCGACTCATCAACCAGCTCAAGAGGTCTCGGTGCAGAATGATCCTCGTCGCACCGGCGTGGCCGAGACAGATCTGGTTCCCGGACCTTCTGGACTTGTCAGCGTCCCCACCAGTCAAGCTGTCGACGGACGCAGATCTCCTCTCAAGAGAAGGAGGCGCCATCCTTCATCACGACCCGGAGTCGCTGAACTCCCAGGCCTGGCTCTTGCAGCACTAGAGTTTGGAGGGTACGATATCCCAGCTGACTGCAGAGAGGTTCTTGCAAAGGCCAGGGCGTCCTCAACTCTCAAGTGCTACGGACATAAGTGGAAGAGGTTCTCTGTCTGGTGCCGTGCACAGAAGATTAACCCTCTGCGGATTACGGCCCCTCAAGTACTGCCGTACCTACGGTCACTGGCCAAGGCTGGACTAGCTCGCGCGTCCATCAAGATACATCTGGCTGCGATCTCCCGATACACCAGAACTACGGGATGGGCGTCCTTTGGTCTCATCGCCTGGTGAAGGAATTTATGAAGGGACTGTTCCGATCGTTCCCGCCGGTGAAGGCTCCTGCCCCGGCGTGGGAACTCAACGTGGCGCTATCTAGGCTCATGGGGGCGCCATTCGAGCCTCTGCATTCGGCGCTGTTGACGTTCCTGTCGTGGAAGACCGCATTTCTTGTGGCCATCACCTCCGCACGACGAGTGGGAGAGATCCAGGCCCTATCCTGCAAGCCTCCATACTTGACTTTTCACGACATGAGGGTGGTGCTGAGGAGGCACCTCTCCTTTATGCCCAAGGTGCAGTCGGACTTCCACCTCAACAAGCCCTTGGTGTTATCAGTTTTCTTCCCGTCGCCTTCATTCGCTAGCCGAGAGGACTTTGCACTCGCTGGATGTGACTAGAGTGCTGAAGTTCTACGTGGACCGCACGAAGAGTTTTCGGAAGACGTCACAGCTATTTGTGAACTTTGGACCTGTGAACCAAGGGAAGGCTCTCTCGAAGACTTTCATTTCCAGATGGCTCTCCGGCTGCATCATGCACTGTCACCGGTAGGCAAACCGACCGTTGCCTGGCCGTCCGAGAGCCCATTCGACCAGAGCGATCGCTGCTATCACGGCGTTCTTGTCTGGTGCGCCCCTGCTGGACATCTGCAGGGCTGCTACGTGGAGGTCGACGCACACCTATTCTACTGCGTCGACCGGGATTCCAGGGAGGAGTCCAGAGTCGGCCAAGCAGTGCTGGGCAACCTGTTCGCCTGAAGGTGGGCCTGGTGAGGAAGTAAGAGTGCTTAATGTTGAGCCTTTGCCACCTCCCGTGGTTGTGCATGTGTGTACTGCTATGTATTCTTATATTCATGAGTATGTGAATCCATGCCAGACCCCATGCTGGAGAAGGAACGAGTTACTTACCTGTAACTGTTGTTCTCCAGCATGGGTCTGGCATGGATTCACATGCAAACCTTCCCTCCTACCCCTCTGTGGCTCTTCACTTGGTCATACTGCCACTTTACGTGCTACCAAATCTGAGGATGGTTGCCAGGGGAGAGTCTTAGGGAGAGGGCAGTCATTGGCTGGGGGCAGTATGACCCAGAGATCAGTGATTGGTTACTTATAAGAAAGACAGATCAAAAACGAAACTGATACTGATTTTTTCTTTACCGAGGATTCCCGGCCTGACGACGGGGAGTATTCATGAGCATGTGAATCCATGCCAGACCCATGCTGGAGAACAACAGTTACAGGTAAGTAACTTGTTCCTTTGGTAGCGTGTTGAGCAGCCAGGCTTATCTCAAGAGGGAAGGTGGGCCAACTGGACCAGAGGTGACAGCTGATTATTATTTAAATCATAGTAGCATCATATTTGTTGTACAAATACAATCATTATTACACGACTTATTAACAGTTGCATTTCACAAAATTCGGCTCAATAAACCAAACTCATTCCTCCATATACTATTAATTCATAACTTCCACATGCATTCGTCATACTCGCATACATTGGGACAAAAAGGTGATATAACATTGATACCACAATTGAAAATCAAACAAATGTCAATTTGGCACTCTATTATTTTACAATGTGACCCTCAGTCTATAGTCAGGGGTTTAGAAAACTGTTGTCAACATGTTTCGGTTGAGTTCTCTCAGCAAGGGTTAGGATCCCCTTGTTAGTTTGTGGTCAACCTTCTTCAGGACGGAGTGCAATCGCCAATTCTGCGTTGCCTCTTCGTAACACAAAAGAGTTGGGGGTGTGTGGCTAAAGAGCCTCAATTCTGGGTAATAAAAATATAGAAAACTGTAAGTACCCAGTTTGTCATCTCTGTTTAATTTATACACTTTACTTGGTATAGGATACAGCTGTATTACTCAGCTATATAATGCCGGCTCACCACCTCTGGACTTCCAGGGGCTGGGAAACCAGTGTAGTGGAGTAGATCCTGGCGTGCCTGCTCCCACTTGTGGTGCCTCACGTCGTGTTAGGTGTCCTATGGTGCAAAAAGGACATGAGCCTCAAAGGACTGTCTGTTATATTGTTGAAAATGGTAACATATAATGTCAATTTGAACTGGTACTCACTATTGTGTATTATTCTTATGTGACCAACTTCACGGAACCAAAACCAGAATGAATGCCCATTTGTCCACTTGGTTGGTGCATCTGCAGAGGAGGGAAACAAACATAACGGAACAGAGCGTCACCTTTTATGTGGCTAAGCCCCCATGGTTGTGTACCAGTAACTATCTCAAAAGCAAAGATGTGCTTACTTTAGGTGGCCGTCTTCTACTGATGGAATGTGCCCTGCAAGCTGCTGAATACAGACTAGAAAGAGTTGCTTCTTTTCGTTAGCCGTGTGCTGGGCTGTGGCGCTGCACGTAATGGGGAACCTCTTTTAGGTGGTCGAGCTGGCAGAATATGAATATTCAATTGGTGTACGTCATAAAACTGTTCCAACCGAATGGGGTCGTGCACGGATGCCTACGATAGATGGGAGGTTTAGCTTACCTTATCAACAAATGATTTTCTTGCCGGCTGCTGAGTCCGGGCATGTCGTCTGCGTCTCCGAGCTCGAGCGTTCTGCAACAGGATCTAGTCCACTACACCGGTTTCCCGGCCCCTGGAAGTCCAGAGGATGTGAGCCAGCATTATATAGCTGAGTAATACAGCTGTATCCTTTACCAAGTAAAGGGTTTTAAATTAAACAGAGATGACAAACTGGGTACGTACGGTTTTCTATATTTTTATTCCCCAGAATTGAGGCTCTTTAGCCATACACCCCCAACTATTTTGTGTTACGAAGAGGCAACGCAGAATTGGCGATTGCACTCCGTCCTGAAGAAGGTTGACCACAAAATAACAAGGGGATCCTAACCCTTGCTGAGAGAACTCAACCGAAACATGTTGACAACAGTTTTCTAAACCCCTGAATATAGACAGAGGGTCACATTGTAAAACAATAGAGTGCCAAATTGACATTTGTTTGATTTGCAATTGTGGTATCAATGTTATATCACCTTTTTGTCCCAATGTATGTGAGTATGACGAATGCATGTGGAAGTTATGAATGAATAGTATATGGAGGGATGTATGGTTTGGTTTATTGAGCCACATTTTGTGAAATGCAACTGTTAATTTGTCGTGTAATAATGATTGTATTTGTACAATAAATATTATGCTACTATGATTTAAATAGTCAGCTGTCATCTCTGGTCTAGTTGGCCCACCTTCCCCTTACCTTACTGTTGAATTGCCTGGAGGGCCATAGATGTTAATCAGGCTTCCCTTATATTTTTTCTTTTTTCTTATCTCAAGAGGGGAAATGTGAGCTGTATTGGAGTTATGATATTATATGGCATTTGTAATGCGCCTATACACAAGTGTTTCAAGGCGCGACGAGGCAGGGGGGGGGGGACACAGGGAAGACAGACAATGATCCTACTAGGCCAGGTGTCTTTCAGATCGCGCAAGTGCATGGGTAAAGGGGAAGGGAAAGTGCGAGGGGAGGTGCAGTACAGGGGTAGTAGAATAACAAGATAAATGAGGGCCAGCTGGTGGCAAGTGCAAGGAAAGTGCAGACAAGTGCTGGGAAGGAGGGGCTGTAGGGATACAGAGACAGTCCCGCAGTGCAGGGGTTGCCAGGGAGGCAGTGCAAGGGGAGAGTGGCTGGGCCAAGGACCGAGATCGGTGAGTGGCCCAGTTGCAGATTCAGTGCAGTTTAAGTCAGGAGTTTAGCAGGGCAGAGAAAGCAGAAGCAAAGAGGAAGGTTTTGAGGTGCTTCCGGAACAGAGGATGGTTCTCCTCAAGTTTCAGGAAGGCTGTTCCAGAGGGAGCCCCTGCCGCGGACAGAGAGATCTACCCCCAACTCGTTGCTTGGACAAGCGGCTGACCCTGAGGGAGTTGGAGGCGAAATAGCGAAGAGCTTGAGAATGAAGATATTTAGGAAGAGAGAGTTGAAGGTATTTTGGCCCCAGGCCCCAGAAGGCCTTGTGGACAATGCAGAGGGTTTTGAACTTGATCCTCGCAGCCACTGGGAGCCAGTGCAGAGATTTCAGTCTTGGAGAGATATGGTCCCTGGGCTTGAGGCCAAGGACAAGTCTCGCAGTCCTGTTCTGGATGAGTTGCAGAGGCCAGAGAGTAGAGGCAGGCAGATTTAGATAGAGGCTGTTGCAGTAGTCCAGTTTAGAGAACCAGGGCTCTGGAGACAGTGAGCTTCTGGGGGAAGGAGAGGAGAGGAAACGAAGAATACCTCTGAGGAGGTGCAGCTGGTAGTGTGACTTCTTGGAGACGTCAAATATGTGAGGAGAGAAGGAGAGTGTGGAGTCGAAGATGACTCTGAGGTTTTTGCCTTGCAGGTAGGAGCGGGAAGGGGGCCAAGAGAGGCCGGCCAGAGAGCTGCAGGGAAGGAGGGAGCGGGTGTGCCGATGAGTAGGATCTCAGTCTTACTGGCATTAAGGCGGAGGTCATTGGCGGCACACCATTCCTGGATAGCAATAGCAGACAGCAGACAAAGATTCACAGTTACATGTATTCAAATAAAGTCTTACACTCAAGGTTTGTTACATAAACAATTATTAATTTATCAGTCAGTTATAAAGCCTTCTTTAGAAGGGAGCAATATATTAGTAACGTACAAATACACTTCAATACTGTATACTCTGAGTTTCTAAATCTGACAAGACCCTTTTGGGATGGCCCACAAACACAACCTACACCCACAGGTGACTTCAGTAACAAGGGTGCTGGGGATAGCACTTTGAAGAGTCATTCAATTCAAATAGGCTAAGCCAAAGTCAATGGGCAAACGTCTTTGTATAGGATGCAGCACTTCAGGTAAGTAAATGGAAAAGTCTTTGCACAAGGTTTTAGGAGTCTTTGATAAAAAGAAGAATCAAATGTAGGGCCACAAGCTGATTAGACTTGTGAGTTGCAGAAGTTACAAGCACTTCCACGGTAAGAGGTAGGTTCTCTTAGACTTGTTTTACAGTATCTTGGTGAAGAATAAAATATGCAGCTGATGACTTCTGTTCCTGTGCAGTTATGCAGATCCTGGGCCTCAGTCGTGGGGACTGTTAGGCAAAGTTTGTATGCAGTACCCTTTGAGACCACTACGCACAACTAGGAATACAGGTGTAGGCAAAATCAACCTTTGGTAGAAGTCTGTACTACACAGTTTTGGTAGCGTTGCTGTGCAGCCAGGCTTATCTCAAGAGGGGAATGTGAGTTGTAATGATGTTACACATAGGTCTCCAATCACAAATATTCAAATACTCTTACACTCAAGGTTTCTTGGTAAAACGCTTATTAATTTATTTCACAGTCAGTTATAAAACATTCACTAGAAGGAGGCAATCTATATCACACAAAAATATACACGCTACGGGTCTGAGGCATTTAAACTACTTTGAAGGAGGAGCAAAAAGGCATAGTTTAATAAAAAAGAATATTACAGTTACTCTTAGACAGTGCAAATAGTTTGAGTTTGCCAGAGGAGCCAATTCAATGCAATAGGTTAGGCCAAAGTCAATGGGCTAAAGTCTTGTGTAGGATAAAGCAGTTCTGGTAGTTAAACGTTAAACTCTTTGCCAAAGTTCTCAGAAGTAGTTTGTAAAAGAAAGATTCATATGTTGGTTCACAAACTGACTAGGCCTGCAAGTTGCAAAAGTTCCAAGCACTTTCGCAGTGAGAGGTAAGTTCTCTTTGTGGGGTTTTCACTGTACCTTACAATGAAGAAATGGATGCAGCTGAGGACTTCTGTTCCTGGCAAGTTCCTGCAGATCTCGCTGTTCCTGAGCCTCCGTCGTGGGGACAAGAGGGAGGACGTTGGGGGGGAACTCCTGCACTGAGACTGGTCACAAAGCTGGCAACTGGCAAATCTTCAATTCCAGTAAGGTCAAGCATACGACCTTGTGTCCCTCTTCCTGGATATTTGGTTTCCTGCAGCACTCTGAGGAAAATACAGCCAGCTCCGAGAATGGTATCCAGGTGGCTTTCGGGTTGAGTTGATTGGTCCTACCAACTCAAAGGAAGAAGTCCTTGCATGGCTTCTCTGGCGAGATGAACTTGTCGATTCGGACCTGCAGCAGGGTTTCACCGGGCAAACCAACGGTCCAGGAGTTGCAGCACCTGTCCTCTTCAAGCTCTACTTTGGTTCTTTCGTTCCAGTGGTCGACTGCCTTCCAAGCCGAGAGATTCGCCTTTTATCCAGTTTCCTCCCATTCATTCCAGCCTAGCTGCCACTCACCCAGCAGGGATGCTGTCCTTGCCGAACAGTCAGCCAGCCAATCACGCCAGAGTGCATTTGGGTCTCCTATGAGACTAAGCACACAGCGTTTCGGGCACCTCCCTCACTTCCTGCCCACCTCGGACACTAGGGCGCCAGAGGCTGTCTTCAGTCCTGAAGCCCGCCAAAGGTGATGGGACAAAGGGACCAAACCTGGTTTGGCACGCAGAGACAAACTCTAGAAGGACCTTTCCAAAAAGAAATGGCTCAAAAAGAAGACCGGGACCTGCTTAAACATGGCTCCTGCGATTTAACGCTACCTGTGTTCGTGGTCGGGAAAACATCATGGTAGTTCGTTGTAAAACCACTGCCACCAGCCATTTTGAGAGGAAACGGTAGCATTTGTCTGCTACATGAGTATCTAGACACAGGGAATACTAGGTAACCCCTCCAGCACTCTATAGTAAGGTAGGGTGTGCTGGGTCTAGGAATTTGGAAAGACTAGTAAAGTCAATTTCACTTTACTTACTCTGGGAAACAGTAGTTTATCTCAGAGAAGGTATTTAAACCTTGGGAAAGCCTGGAAAGGTTTCGCTGTGTCATTGCACTGAGGGTGCTGTGTGACACACATGAAAAGATGATGCCTATGGAGTTGTCTAAAACAAAAAAAACACGAGTAAAATGCATTCAAAATACATGAATGGGAAAAAAAGGCTCACACTCTCTCCAGGTAAAAAAATCAAGTCCACAAAATCCAGCAAAGTTGCCGGGGGACTCTAAGGTGAAGGTAATTCGCACATTTATGAGAATTCTTCCTAACTGGGACAAGAGGGAGGACGTCGGGGGACTCCTGCACTGTCAAAACTTGCAATCAGCAAACTTTACTTTCAATGACTATTTCACGTTTCAGCTCCTTGCGGTACAGCAGATAGCAATAAGCGCCGTTCCTGGCTGTCAAGGTGGACTGTCCTTACCTCTGGGGTCCCGAACTCTGCTGAGGGGGCTCAGGTTTGGTCAGTCCTGCTTCGTGGGAGTCCAGAGGATCTGCCAAAAGCTTTTAGTCCAGCTTAAAAGTAACGCACACAATCTGGTGTCCCGCTCCCTGGCTATACGGTTCCTGCAGCAACTCTGAGGAAATTCATCCATCTCCGAGATGGGTGTCCAGGTGTCTGGCTTTGGAGTTGATTGGTCCCACCAACTCAGAACTCAGAAGAAGTCGTCCTTGCAGAAGCTTCTGTCGATGCAAACTTGGCAAGTAGTCACTGCAGTAGGGCTTCACTGGCCAAACCAATGGTCCAGGAGTTGCAGCAGGCGTCCTCTTCAAGCTCTTCTTCGGTTCCTTCGTCCAGTGGTCGACTCTGCCTTCCAAGCCAAAAGACTCACCTTTTATTCAGTTCTCTCCCATTCATTACAGCCTAGCTGTCACTCACCCAGCAGGGTGGCTGTCCTTGCCGGACAGTCAGCCAGCCAATCACTACAGAGTTTATTTGGGTCTTCTATGAGACTAAGCACAGGGAGTTTCAGGCACCTCCCTCACTTTCTGCCTACCCCAGACACTCTGGAGCCAGAGGCGGGTTTCTCTCCGAAACCCAGCCAAAGGCGAAATGAACAAAAAGACCAAACCTGGTTTGGTGCACAGAGAAACTCTCTAGAAGGACCTTTCTACAAAGACCTGGAGAAAGAAGACCGGGCACCATTTTAGCAAAGATGGTTGTACGCCATTTTTAAAAAGATGGCTCCCGTAGTTACTTTACCGGAGCCACGAACGGTCATGGTAAATGCAAACCAAGGTAGTTCAAAACGAAACCACTGCCATCAGCCAGTCAATTGAGAAAAGGGCAACATAAAAAATGTTACATGAGCATTTAGACACAGGGGATACTAAGTAACCCCTTCAGCATTCTATTGTAAGATGGGGTGTGCTGGGTCTAGCAAGTACAATGCTAAGTAAAGTCAATTTCACTTTACTGCTTTGGGAAACAGTAGTTGATCCCAGAGAAGGTATTTAATCCTTGGGAAATCTGGAAGACTTCCCTGTGGCACTGCACTGAAGATGCTTTGTGACACAATTGTAAAAGATGATGCCTATGGAGTTGGTTATACTCCATAACCAAAAAGAAACACAGTTTATACAATCACATTAAAATACGTGAGAGTGGGGGGAAAAGGGCCTCTCTCTCTCCAGGTAAAAGAAATCAAGTCCACAAAATTCAGCTAAGTTGCTGGGGGTCTCTAAGGTGGAGGGAATTAGCACATCTTTGAGAAATCTCCCCAACAGTCTGGCTGGCTCCCTGAATGACTCTTCCCTCTGAGATTGTTTGGTCTTCCTTCCAGTAAGGGGTTAACTAACTTTGCCTTGGGGGTGGGGGGGGGTTCAAAAGTACTTACCTGCTTCAGAATATTTGTGAGATCTGTCTTTTTCTAATAATCCTTTTCTTTGACATATTCCTCAGTATTTCTCTAAATGCAACAGTGATATATTAATTGTCAGTGTCACCTGAGGGTGTAGGAAGTGTCTGTGTGCTATCCCAAATGAGTATTTGCTGATTTAGAGAAACTAAGAGTGTGTATTTTTCAGTGTATTTGTCTGTTACTATGATATTGCCACTTCTGAAGAAGGCTTACTCAAACTGACTGTTAAATAAATTAATAATTGTTTAATCAATAAACAATGAGTGTAAGAGTTTATTTGAATACTTGTCACTGTGAATCTCTCTAACTCCCCTACCGCTCATATTGAACCCTCTTGAAATAGGCCTGGCTGCTCGGCCCCTCCCACCACCAACCACTCCTGCTCCCATTACCCCGACGCCCATTCCACCTACTTTCGACTCCTTCAAGCCCATCTCCAGAGAGGAATTCCTTGACTTACTATCCGCCAGCAAACCCTCTGGGTCAACCCGTGACCCTTGCCCGCCTCTATCCTTAAAAAAAATATTCTCATCTATCTACGCAGGATAACATACAAGAGCCATACTAAATTACTCCCTCACCTCTGGCATCTTCCCAGATGCATTCAAAATAGTGCATGTCAAAGCTCTTTTTAAGAAGGCTTCCCTCGACCCCGCCTGACCCCAAAAACTACAGACTAATCTCTAATATGAGATTTCTAGCAAAACACATCCACCGGACAGCATACTCCCAACTCAACGCCTTTGTAGAATCCAACGGTCTCCTCAACCCCGCACAATCAGGCTTCAGACCGCGCTATAGAACAGAAACCACTCTGATCTCAATGTCACTGCAGACTTTGAAGGATGTGCTGCACTGATTCTCCTCAATCTATCTGCAGCCTTTGACACGGTTAACCACTCAATCCTCCTTGACCGCCTTCACTAATCCTATTGTGCGGCAACACTGCCCTTCTACCACATCCGCTCCCTTGAGCCCCCCCACTAACACCCCCGGTCACTTGGTACCACGCCCACCACCCCCTCTCTTAACACACGACTCAGTAAAAAACCTAGGCTGCACCATGGACTCGGGCCTAACACTCTCCCGTCAGATCAAAAATGTGTCAAAATGCTGTCACTACCACTTCAAATTTCCCAGATGCATTTTTCCGTACCTCTCCTTCCCGAACAGACTTAACGCAGTTATGTCTATTGTGATGTCGAGATTGGACTATGCCAACTCCCTATACTTAGGAGCACTGGCACATACCAACTCAAACGCCAAAGAGCCCAAAACACTGCTGCAAAACTGCTCCTTGCCCTGGTTCAAAGAGCCTACATCTCACCTGCACTCCGAACCCTCCACTGGCTCCCAGTCGGACGAAGGGCCACCTTCAAGACCCTTTGCATCACTCAATGAGCAGTGCACAAGACTGGCCCATTATTACCTACCTACAAGAAAAGATAAAACCGTACCTTCCATCCTGCACCCTAAGATCAAGCAATGCCCTCCTTCTAGCGATCCCAACCTCTGATAGGATCGGAGGATCAGCCTTTTCTACCTTGGCCCCAACTCTGTGGAACTTGCTTCCCCCACATATTCGACACACCCAAGACTATGACTTTCCTCAAATCCCTAAAATCGTGTCTCTTTCCGTAAATACCAACCATGACTATCTCAAGCGATTGAATCCTAGCATCCCGATGTCTAATTGCTCAATGACATTGCGAGCCATGTCTCCACTGAATACGCGTACTAATTTGCTAGTAAGCATCTGCTTGCCTGAATTCTGGAATATCGATCTCCTTTGATCATAACTCAACCCAAATACTAACCCCCATACTGTGCTTACTCCCTACTCTACACCATCACACAACTAGAGTGCAGCAATACCCCTCGATCAATTCGGCCTAGCTGCTCAAATACGAACACTACCCCATGAACACCTCATCACACTTGTAACCGGGGTATAACTGCACACATAAGTGTCCTACAGGCCTAACGCAGCCAGAACCCAGTCTGGGTGTCCACCCACCAGACTGCACACATTAAACTAATATCACCACCACACCTAATGCTAGGATGCAGCCACCATCAGGCAATTACATCAGCTGCACACAACTGGTGCACCCATGCACCCTACAACACTTACTCTCAACTGACCTGGACTGCAGTCCCCAAGGGCGTTCAACCTACCAGCGCTTTGAGGTCATACCCATGAGGTATAGCGTGCTATATAAATGCCAAATAACATAACAGGACCCCCATCCCCGTTGTAGGTTCTGAAAAACCCTCTTGACAAAGGGAAGTAGCATTACAAATTACTTTATCTCCTGTTTTGCCTCAGCAGTTGCCTGCAAATAGACCTGAAGGCTGCCATTCCTTGTTTTCTCACTTATTCACGTTAAAAACAAATTTGTTTTTCAGATACATCATTGTCGTGGAGCATGATCTGAGTGTTTTAGACTATCTATCTGACTTCATCTGCTGCTTATATGGTGTACCGAGTGCCTATGGTGTTGTTACAATGCCTTTCAGTGTAAGAGAAGGTAAGCAAGGGATTTCAGATCAATGTGTCATTATTCTAAGTGTACAGTTTGTTTAAAAATGTTTCAGACAAAATCTTCAGTATGCTTTATCAAAAATATTTTTCTGAATGTGTTCAGATGGTGGAGTTTTCCACAGCTCTTTGTTGAAGTATAATAACAGTTGCCATTCCCTTGACTCCTAGTGCTATACACGGTTGAGTAGCAAAGGCTAAATTGTAAGGAAGATAGTAGGGCGGCTAAAGGTAGAGTGTAAAACAACATTCAATAAACTTGCACACATGGTCGACAGCCCACTTTTTACCACAAGTGGTAACCCGTTGTACTTATTGCTGGCTCTTTGGGATCTTGGACTTTGGGAACAGCCCTACTTAACCTGCTTTTCCTTAATAGTCCCTATGGCTCCAAGTGCAGGGGGTACCCCAAATGTATCCCATAGCCTCTCAGAAAGAGTACTGTTAAAGATTTTCTTCTTGCACCTTTCCTTATATAGATTCCTATGGACTACCCATTTTGTTTCTTATTTAACCTTGTGGTAACCTTTGGAGGTCAGTAAAGCCTTTGCTTACCTTTCCTATTTTGCTCGTTCTTATGGGGAAACCGAGTAGTCCCAAAGATTGTCAGTACTGAAATACTTTGTGTGTCTCTTGGATTTTATTTTTACAGTTGTGCACATCACCTTACAGTGAAGTGCAGTTTGCTTAATGTGTATCCTTATGACATTTTACCCAAGACAGGAAATGGTATATAAGGTAACCCCTTTCCTGGATAAAGCTGCTGCAGGCACAGTTTGTTTTGAATCCAGACAACTTTTCAGGCATTGTTCATGAATCTAGATGCTTGTTAGGAAAGGTTTTCTAAATTCTACCCAAAATACTTTATAAAACTATGCTTGGGCAATACAGAAACTCCAACTTTGAGTATAAGGCTTTACTACTCAAGGTAGGGGTCGTTTTGACAGAGCAGACAAGCTTATCTTACGAGGGGTGAGAGGGCTGTAGGAAGGTACGACATTCTGAGGCAAAGAGAATTCTTTAGAAAGGTAAGTACTATTAGAAGTCATAAACGCAATATAAAAACCGACACAATACTTATATTAAACTAAACTATATAACGCATTTAGAATAGCAGTATGCAATTCAAGGTAAGCAGACACTATTGGTAGTAAGCTATGTTAATTATTCTGTTTCAGGTATACTACAGTTATACTACTAACATTGCAAGTAAGTACGAGTTAGGGAGAATTTTCAATTCGAGGGGATTGGGTCCTCAGACGTATTCCATATCCATGACAGTAATCACCACAGCTGTGCTGCTTCGGAAAATCTTTCTGCGTCGATACGCCGCCCTCGAGATCATCCTCCGACGGCCGACGTCACTGGATGTTAAAAGTAGGACGCACGGCGCCTGTAGCCTCAGTTCTGTTTTTTGCGCGAACGTGTTCGCTTCAGAGATCTCTGCGCGCCTCGACTCTTTGGAGTTTCTGTTCTTTATCGGTTCTTCAAACTTGTTAGTTTGTGAAGTTATCCTTTGTGATGACTACCTCGTCTTCCACCCCGCGTCCGTGCTTCAAGAAGTGCGGGGACTGCGGGTCCAAGATGTCGTTGACGGACTCGCACAACGCATGCCTCTGGTGCCTCGGGGAGGCCCATGACACGGATGATTGTGTCGACTGCCAGTCGCTTACATCCAAAGCCTTGCGGGAGTGCAGAAGAAACTGTCAGTAGGGAAGGTGTCCAAGCCACGGAAGTCGAGGTCTGCGGGGCTTTCGACGGACGATTCGAGGGGCGACTCCGCATCGTCGTTGGAAGTCCAGTGGGTCTCGGTCCTGGAGTAGATCCCGCCACTCCTCTGCCTCTTCGAGGCACTCCCGGAAGCGCCGTCATCGGTCGCCTTCCCCGTCCTCATCCGAGAACTCCGCCCGTCGGCGGGTCGCTTATCCCACCAAGCATGCGACGCCGGAGGAATGGACTTCCTTCGGGAAGAAAATGCTAGCGATTCTCGAATCGCAGGGCACTGGTCCGTCCGCACCTCTGAGTGGGGTCGGTTGTGATCGGTCGAGATACACCGCTTGTACGCCTTCGGGCACGGGTGGTCGGCACGATTCGCGGGAAAGGTCCCGCTCGGACAAGGGGAATCGTTCTCGTCATGCCCGTTCCAGGTCCCGGTCCTCGACGCGCTCGAGACCATGTGCACCTGTGATGTCTTGGAGGAAGACGTCGACGCCTGTAGCGCCGAGGTCGTCGAAGGACTCTTTCGAGGCTCCGCCTCAGAAGTCGTCTGCGTCATCGGCACCCAGGCTGTCGAGGGACACGCTTGGGGCTCCGCCCTCGAGGCCTGTGTCGATGCTGTCGGCACAGTGTTCGGCGTCAACGCCGATTCACTCGACGGGGCACGGAGGAACCCCCTAGAAAGGCTCTGGCCAAGGTCAAGCATGGCTTTGTTCCACATTCTGTGCCCTCTTACCGCCATCCTGAGTACATTTCAGAGGTGGATGTGGGCTCTGATGATGGCATGGTTCCTGATACGGTGCCAGATGAGATTCTCTCGGGCCATAGCCAAATTGAGGACCTGTGTCAGTCCCTGCATGACGCCAGTGGTCTGGACACCTCTCCGGAGATGGAGTTTTGTAGGCATGAGCCTGGCACTCATGCCGACTCCTCGAAAAGGCGCCTTATGTCTAGGGTCACATAGTACTTGGGGTGGTCTGCTCCCCCAGGGGATTTTCTTCAGGATGACCTTATGGATATCCTCAACCAAGGTCCACCAACGGACCCCATAGGAGGGTGGCGGCAGCTTGGACTGCTCTGGAGAGTCTCCCGGCAGTGAGCAAGTCTTTGCCGCGAAAATACCGCCCAGCCAGTAGCGACCTTTGCTACTTGACCAAGCACCCCACTCCGGAGAGTTTGGTGGTGCAGGCGGCTATGGCCCCGGCAAAGTAGGCGTCGTATCCTACCATCCCTCCTGATAGAGACGACAAGCGTTTTGACGGTTGGGCGAAGAAAGTGTTTTCTTCAGGGGGTTTGGCGCTTCAGGTGGCCAACTCCGTATGTGCCTTGTCACGTTTCACGCACACTCTGTGGAACTGTGTTTCTTTAGCGGCTAAACATATTCCCGAAGGGGACGAACGGGATGATTTTCTTGCTATGGTCCAGTATGGCAAGGATGCCATGTGTGAGGCCGTTCAGTCAGGTTTGGACATGGCAGATTGCGTCAGCAGGTCCATGACGGCGAGCACCGTAATACGCAGGTTTGCGTGGTTGCGGAAGTCAGGGCTTGCTCCTGATGTGCAGGCCTGGCACCTCAACATGCCCTTTGACGGGGGAACATCTTTTTGGCAGCAAGGCTGACGAGAGCCTTGAGAGGTTGCAGACCTCCAAAGCTGCAGCAAAGTCATTGGGCACAGCAGCAAAGTCATTGGGCGCTGCAGTTCGCCAACCTCTGCCTTTTCGTCCTAGGGGACAGCAATGGAGGGGAGGTTCCTTTCGTTATTACTCATCCTTTGGTAAAGCAAGAGGAGCTGCCAGTCAAAGGGGCCACCGTACAAGTGCCAGAGGTGGAAAACAAGGTACCCGAGGTGCCAAGGCCGCTCGGGCAGTTGCCTCTTTGCCCTCAGACAACGCCGCAGCCGCTTCAGCTCAGTCATGAGGCCATGTCCCATGGTTCACCGGTTGGGGGAAGGCTGGCGCAGCATCTTGTAGAGTGGCGCGCCATTACTTCAGATGTATGGGTTCTGGAGATCATAGCCCACGGCTACTGTCTTCCTTTCCGGCAGAGGCCTCACGACAATCCACCAGGGAATCTCTCTTTGAAGAGTCCGGATCCGTTCCTTGTGCAGGAAATTCAATCCCTGCTGGAGAAAGGCGCCATAGAACTGGAGCCTGTAGCGGAGAGGAACAAGGGATGGTATTCCCCTTATTTTTTTATTTCCAAGAAAGACAGGGGATTGAGACCCATCATGGACTTGCGCGGTTTGAACAAACTCCTCAGGAAGGACAAGTTCAAGATGGTTACTCAACCTCAAGGACGCTTGTTTTCATGTGCCGATCCATCCGAACCACAAGAAATACCTGAGGTTCGCGGTTGGCGCCTCGCACTTTCAGTTTCGGGTCCTGCCGTTTGGATTGACCTCCGCCTGAGGGTTTTCACCAAGCTCATGGTCGTGGTGGCAGCGCATCTCAGGAAAGGTGGGATTCACGTCCACCCCTACCTGGACGATTGGTTGATCAGGGCGCACTCTCCCGAGCAAGTCCTGGATCATCTGTCCGTCACCTGCCACTCCCTCCTCAAGCTGGGCTTCTCCCTCAACTTAAAGAAGTCCCAGTTGACACCAACTCAGAGGTTCTAGTACATCGGAGCAGTGCTCGACACGTCCCTGGGGCAGTGTTTTCCTTCCCAGGTGAGGGCTCATCACATTCAGCAGATGGTGCACAAGTTTCAGCTTGCCCAAAGTCTCCCAGCGTTAGAGTTCTTGAGATTGCTCGGCCTCATGGCATCCTGCATTCTTCTGGTGCCAGAGGCCAGGTTGCGGATGAGATCTTTGCAATGGGCACTCAAGCTCCAGTGGTCTCAGTCCTCCGGCAGGATGTCGGACCCTGTTCAGGTGCCATCCTTGGTCGCCCAGGACCTTCTGTGGTGGGCCGTCGAAGGCAATCTGATGAAGGGGACTCCATTTCGGCTACCCTGGCCGGAGGTGACGATCGTGACGGACGCATCCCTCACGGGATGGGGAGCTCATGCCAACGAGTTGACAGTCAGCGGTCGTTGCTCTCCGTCGGAGTCCAGACTCCATATCAATCTGTTGGAGCTGAGGGCCGTCAGGCTAGCCCTGAAGGCTTTTCTGCCGACTGCGAGGGAAGAATGTCCTGATCCTGACAGACAATACAGTGGCCTTGCTCTACCTCAACAAAAACGGGGGGGCAGGGTCACTTCCTCTGTGCAGGGAGGCGATGCAGCTCTGGTTGTGGGCAATCCAGTAGGAAGTTTCGATCTCAGCAGTTCATCTGGCCAGAGACGAAAACGAGACGGCAGACGCTCTGAGCAGGCACAGCGCGATCTCTCACGAGTGGGAGTTGGCTCAGGAGATTCTCCTGGAGATCTTCGCCCTTTGGGGGACCCCTCAAGTGGATCTCTTCGCCTCCAGTGTCAACCGGAAGTGCAAAAGGTTCTGCTCGCGGGAATTTCCTCCAAGAGGAGCCTTATGAGACGCGTTAGTGGTGGAGTGGTCTTTCCCACTGCTGTACGCGTTTCCTCCAGTCCCCGTCATACCGCAAGTACTGCAGAGGTTACGGAGGTTCGGTTCCCGGATGATCCTCATTGCTCCGGCATGGGCCGGGAGGATGTGGTACCCGGACCTTCTGGACTTGTCCATCTGCCCTCCAGGTTGTCTTCCCTACCAGGACGATCCCCTCTCAAGGGAGGGGGGGGTCAGGTTTGCCATCCAAAGGTCAGATCCCTCCCTCAACCTTCACGCTTGGTTTCTGAAAGGTTGAGGTATAAGGATTGGGACCTCCCTGAAGACGTGATGGAGGTGTTGCTTTCGGCCAGAAGGCCTGCAACGAAGTCCCTGTACCGTTGCCGTTGGGGAAAGTTCTGCGACTGGTGCAGGGTTAAGAATGTGGATCCTTTTGCATGTGACATTCCCGTGGTTCTGTCTTTTTTGCTATCTTTAGCCCACGGGGCTTGCAAGTGAGTACCGTTAAAGGTTACCTGGCGGCGCTGTCCATATTTAAGCGTTCATCTGAAGAGTGTTCTTATTTTAAAATTCCTTTAATTTCTCAGTTTCTGAAAGGGCTCACTAATGTGTTCCCTCTGTCACCTTTCCAGGTGGGATTTGAACCTTGTTCTCAAGTTTCTGATGGGTGTTCCGTTTGAGCCTTTGCATTCATGCCCTTTGAGACTGTTAACTCTTAAAACTGTATTTTTGGTTGCGGTCACTTCGGCTCGCAGAGTGAGTGAGTTACAGGCACTTTCAGTTAAGCCACCCTTCACTGTATTTCATAAGGACAGGGTTGTCCTTAGAGTTTGTCCTTCCTTTCTTCCGAAGGTGGTGTCGGAATTTCATTTAGGCCAGAAGGTTGTTCTTCCGGCGTTTTATCCTCCTCCACATCCTGGTAAGGAAGTGGAGTCTCCATAGGCTCGATCCTAGGAGAGCTTTAAGCTTTTATATTTCACGCATGTCCCGGGTCAGAGTGGACGATCAACTCTTCATTGGTTACGCTGGAAAGCATTTGGGACAAGCTGTGACTAAGCAGACTTTGTCTCGCTGGATTATTCTGGCTATTTCTGAGTGTTACCGCTTGGTGGGTAAGGACCCACCGGTCGGCTTGCGGGCCCATTCTACCAGGGGAATGGCTGCCTCTACTGCCCTACAGAGGGGTGTTCCTATTCGTAACATCTGTGATGCAGCCACCTGGGCTTCGGTCCATACTTTTGTACATCACTACTCCCTCGATTCCATCCGTGGGCAGGATCTGGCCTTTGGCAAGGCGGTCATTTACTCCGCAATTTGATTGGGCATTCTAAATTTCTGTATTCTAAATTCTTTTCCCACCTCCTTGCATTGGTACTGCTTTGGGAGTCTGTCATAGATATGGAATACGTCGGAGGACCCAATCCCCTCGAAGAACAAGTTACTCTCTTACCTGGTAACCTTCTTTCGATGGGATGGTCCGACGACGTATTCCATATCGCTCCCTCCCTGCCTTCCCCGGTACAGAATTTCTTATGCGATTGCAGCTTACGTTTCTGCAAGGCTTTGTGTGGTCAGATTGCTAGAAGACTTGTGCCACATGTTCTGGGAAAAAACTACAACTGAGGCTATGGGCGTTGCGCTTCCTACTTATAACATCCAGTGACGTCGGATGAGGTCCTCGAGGGCGGCGTATCGACGTTATCGATGCAGGACGCAGACGCCGAAAGTTTTTCTGAAGCAGCACAGCTGTGGTGATTACGGTTATAGATATGGAATACGTTGTCGGACCATCACATCGAAAGTACGTTACCAGATAAGAGAATAACTTGTTCTTCTGTGCCAATTCCCTTTAAAATTAGAGACCCTGTGCTCTTTAGCTGGACTCGGTTTTTTAATTTTTACTCCTGGGTGAGTGGGACCTTTTTCTCACTCACTCATGTGTTTTCGTGACTGATTTTCTATGTTCCTTACTGTTTTACAGTCTGGCAAACTCCAGGGGCATCTGCTTTTGCATTGTGGCACACAGCACCTTTTGTGCCCAGCCACTGAGGAGTCCCTTGGACTTCTTAATGTTTAACTATATTTTCCTGAGTGAACTACTGTTCCCAAAAATAGTAAGATGGCCCCTGTCTGTCTTACATTTACTTATGGGTCCAGCACACACCGCCCTACGTTGAATGCTGGGGGCTTACATCGTAATTCCTTTAACCCTTTCCTCATATAACATTTTGTTACACTAACTTACTTAAATGTCCTGGAGGACAGCCACCCTGCTGTGTGATTGACAGCCTACAGCTGTAAATGAATTGGAACTTGCATAAAAAGCAAGGTTTTTGGGACTAGAAGCAGAAGGAGTGGGAAGACGCCAACAGCACCCTCCTGGACACAAAGTGCCTGGTCTGGCCCTGCAGCTGTGCTGACCACTTTTTCTAATCTGCAGGGAAGACCCGTAAAAGGCGTCTTCTTCCCTTAGGCTGGTGGGGCCAACTATCCTCGAGACAAACTCTTAATTTGGCGCAACCTCCAACTTGCTGCGACTTTCATAGGCTGCAGAAAACCAATACCCGGGGTACCTCGACCATCTGTGAATCCATTGTCTTCCGAAGTCCGAATCTGGCCAGATCTGTCTGGGCATCTAGAGGACCCTACAGAAGCAAGAAATCTGCATCCAGAATCCCCTCACCAGAGTCCAGGACAGAGGGATCAAGGAAATCCTAACTGGAACTTTTCGTTCTTCATTGGCGCTGAGAAAAAAGGCGCCAAAACCACAAAAAGCCCATGAATCGATGGAAATCTGTTGCTGCCGAGTCCCTCCCTCGAGTGCTGCCGCAGGAGCCCGCCAGACGTCCTCCCTTTCGTCACCACGACCAAAGACCAGGAACAAGGGTCTACTGCATTGCATCATGAAGGCAATTAGCTGGAACACTTTCTTGATTCTCAAGGTATAATAATAATAATACTGTGGGGATTGGGGTATTTTATCCTTTTGCCATTTGGGGTGCTTCCTATCTTTGAGAGTGCGATTTAACCCTACACTAAGTTGACCTCAACTTACCTGCATTGACCATACAGCTTGTTCTTTCTAAAGGTGACTCCACTTGAGTTGCTGTGATTTCTCTTTCGAACACAGACTATATAAGAACACATTTCTAAGAAGAAGAGCATCGGAACTTTGACTTTTCCCATTGACTTTGGCTGTCCTGGCTCCCTAAAGGCCTACTTCTGAACCTATTGGCTTTGGCAATTGTTAGGGAGAATTCTCAGAAATGTGTTAATTCCTTTCTACCTTAGAGACCCCCAGCTCTTTTGCTGGACTTTAGGCATTTTTATCTCTCATGGAATTTTAATGTGATTTATTCTTTCTTTTGACTCCATAGGCAGCATCTTTACATTGAGTCATACAGCACCTTCAGTGCACTGGCCCAGCAAATTCTTAATTTCCCAAAAGTTTAAATACCTTCTCTTGATGAGACTACTGTTTCCAAGAGCAGGGAAGTGAAATTGACTTTACTTACATTTTGTAACTTTCTAGACCCAGCAAACACAATCTTATCATAGGGTGCTGGAGGGGTTACTTAGTATCCCTTTTGTCTAGTTTCTCATGTAAGGACTTGGAAGAGACGCCTGCTGCAACTCCTGGACTGTTGGTTTGCCCGTTGAAGCCCTGCTGCTGTGCTGAAGCTCCGAATTCGCCTCGACTAGAGAAGCCCTGCAAGGACGACTTTTCCCTTTTGAGTTGGTGGGACCAATCAACTCCAAAGTAAGCCTGTCTGGATATCCTCTCGACGCTGGTTGCATTTCCACTGCTGCTGGAACCAAAGTGCCAGGGATAGGAACACCAGATTGTGTGCGCTGCTTTTAAGTCGGTCCTGAGTGCTGGGAAGATCCTCTCGACTTCCCTGCTGCAGGACTGACCAAGTCTGAGCCACCTCAACATAGTGCTCGACCCCAGTTACGAGGAAAGTCTGAAGTGGTATCCGAGAACCGCTGTGTTGATATTTGCTGTCCGACGCAAGCAGCTGAAACACAGAAGAACTTCTGAATCGAAGTTTGCCCATTGCTGCTGCTGGCCTTCCCATTGCAGAGCAGGACTCCCTAGACATCCTCCCTCTTGTCTCCATGACTGAGGCTCAGGAACAACAGGATTTGCAGAGCTGTACAGGAACAGAAGCCAGCTGGAACTATTTCTTCTAACCAGAGGTACTGTAAAGTCTAAGAGAACTTACCTCTTGTTGTGCAGCCTTATTTGCTCTCAGTTGAGACCTGTCTTGGTTACCTTGCAGGGTTGCTAAAGCTTTGCCCCTCACAAGCCTCCCAGCGTGTGGCCCTTAAAGTGGTATTTGATTTTTTTTACAGACATTTCTAAAAACATTGTTAAAGACTTTACCAACCTGCAAAGAAGATCTTCAGCTCTCCATGGCATTGTGCAATTAACATTGGCTGTCCTGGCTCTCTGAGAGACTCCCTCTTTACCTCTGACTTGGTGCTTTGGCCTTTCCCACAGGAAAGGGTTAGTTTACTCTGCTTTGCAAGGTTCTTAAAAGTACTTACCTGTTTATGAATTATTTGTTAACCTTTGTTTTATTCCTCTATTCTATCTTTTACACCTACCTCAGTATTGCTGTAAATGTACCAGTGATATTTCTGATGTTTGTTAATCTGCTTAGAATCACATGCTGTGCATAGGTCCGACATCCAGTGGTCACTGCGTAGTATTGCATTTTGTTTTTCGTAGCCGAAAAGGGGACGTCGACAAGGCGTGTCTGTAACACTATCCCTATAGTGACGTGTGGTGTACCCACAATCCCTCACGCGTCGAGGTCCCTCAGATTTTTTTCCACCCAGATATTGGTCGCCTTTACGCGGAGCTCCTCGAGAGACATTGCAAATTCATTTATTCGACCTTTGGTCTTTATTTATTAATATCGATTTACATAAGATCCCTCCCTCGACGTAGCTGCGAAGCCTTTTCTCTGCCAAGGAAGAACTTTGACGGCGGGGACGAGACGGCCAAAAGACAGTAGGGAGAGTGGGGTCGTGGGGCATTTCTGGTTTCTCTCTAAGAATGCCTTTCCTTTTCCCCTCCCTTGCCCTCGGGGTTGTTATCACAATGAAATATTTCCTCAGCTATGGAGAGGTCACCCTTTAGGTTTTGCCCACGTTGCAAGGACAAGTTTACCTGGAAAGACCAGCATAAACGGTGTAACCTCGCCCCTCGACCACAAGGAAGACGGCTGTGCGGCTTGTCAGCTTCTTAAGCCTAAGACTATAAAGGACCGCAGGGTCAAAAGGTGGGCTGCCTACGCCATGTCGAGGTCCGATTCCTCACCCGCCGCCTCCGAAAGTGATGAGGAATGTGATAACCCGACATCCGTTACGGAAGTCGTAGACCTCTCTAAGGAGCGCTTGCGCTCCTTGTCTGTCCCCGGCCCCGTCAAGTTCGGTTCACGCCCTGCTTATGGGGATGAACACCCCGGCGACACTGACGCAGACAAAAAACACTCCCATAAACACATAACCCACGGCTCTTCTTCGTCAAGGACGAAGAAACCATCAGCGCCAACGGAGACGCAGGTTCCACCGGCGTCCTCCTCAGACCGTAAGAGTCTTAAGCCCCCCTCGCAACCGCAGACGTGACCAGCGACTGGGCTTCCCCCAGATAAGGGCGCTATCCCCAAACCGCCAGACGAAGCGCTCCGTCAGAGAGCACCCGTCGCCGTAGAACGCGCAACGCCCGTAATGTCAATACCAGAGCCCTCCACAGACAGATTAGTCGTCGAGAGCCTGGCGAGGATCGTTTCCGCTGATAGCCAGAAGCGGACGGCGAAAGATACGCTGAATACCTCTCAGAAGGCTAGAGAAACGCCGAAAAGGCCTGAAGGAAGGCAGGAAGTGCCCCCTTCATCTAAAGGGACTCCTAGCCTACCAGAAGGCTTTTCAGACGGCGACAGAGACCTTTCTTCGACATTATGGGAGAGGTCAAAGCGTTTTCAGGCCAAAGACCCCCCCCCCCCCCCAGACTGCTCAGGGGTACCTCATGAGACCCTGGAGAGACTCCAGTTCTGTATGGAGAAGATGGAGAGGTTTATGGAGACTCAAAACCTACCACCACCCAAGAGGGCAAGAGAGGGACTTCAGATGGATCCCAGGGCTAAATTCCCTAGGCTGTTTAATCCCTCCCAAGTGGATGTAGATTTATATGACCTCACTGAAGAGGACCCCCACTTTCAGGAGGAGGATGAATTTTTAGGCAACGAAGAGGAACAAAACCTAGAGGAAGAGGGTTTTGAAGAAAATCCAGATATAGGTGGGGGGGGGCTTTGGAGAAGACCCAGAGGAAGGTGCTTCACAGCCCTGGCAGTCCCCATCAGCGTTTTCGGACCCTGATGCACTAAACCTGTCCCGTCCCGAGGACTCACCTAATAGGAACACGTCACCTATAGACGATCAACCTACATTTAATGTACTACTACGCAAGGCAGCAGCGCATTTCGAAATAGACACTGGGGAGATTTCTCCTGACATTGACTTTGTGGAGAAGGTAATCAAGGAGGAGAAACCCCCTGTCAGCCAAGCCATTCCCCTCCTCGCCTCAGTAAGGAGACAAATTATCCCTTCACTATCTACACCCGCGTTGGTCAGAGGGGTCAAGCCGAGGATAGAAAAACTATTCAGTCCCTCTCCTTCAGACCCGTTGTACGTCAGGGGCCACTCTGTAACAGACTCCCTAGTAGTGACAAATACAAGGAAAAGAGCAGGGGTCCCGCTGTCTACCAGCGAAGCACCACCAGATAAAGAGGGTAAAAAATGGTATGCCCTGGGGAAGAGGATCACAGCCTCCGCTGCTTTTTCCGCAAGGATTGCAAACAACAACTCCTTGCTAGCAAGTTACGCAGATGCACAATGTGGCAAGCTACGTAAGGACACCGAGGAGGTACCAGAACCTCTACGTACACGCCTTCTGGCCACGATTACTGAAGGGACCCTAGTCAACCAAAGCATCGTGAAAAACGCTCTGGATGCTGCAGAAACGGCTGGCCGTTCCCTAGTCCAAGGAATACTCCTCAAACGCCATGTCTGGCTGGTAATTCGGGGTTTAAACCTGAAACATAAGCATCACTAATCAACAAGCCTATAGAAGATGCCAACCTCTATGGAAAGGAGGTTGATGAGGCACTAGAAACGGCAAAGAAAGAGTTTGACACCATCAAAACCCTAGACCAGATTTCTAGGTCTCCTAACAAACGTGGCTATGGCAATAGGCGCTTTTTTCGAGGCCAACGCCAGCAGCAATATCAGCAGCAGCAATACTCTGCAAATAACTGGTCCTCTAACCAAGGCACAAGTGGGCAATACAACCAGAGAGGACAACGCCGTGGCAAAGGGAAAGGTCGGGGTTCCACCCCTAGAGGTTCCCAAGCCACCAACACCAAATGACTCAAAGATTCGGGTCCCCTCCCATGCATCGCCGGTCGGGGGCCGGTTAACATCCTTTCTTCCAGCATGGGAGGGAATAACTTCAGACTGCTGGGTACTATCAACCATAGCCCGCGGCTACTGTATAGAATTCAACAGTTCCCCAATGTACAGACCCCCAAGGGGACGACGCATGACACCAGAACACCTCGCCATCCTTCTACAAGAAGTGGACCAGCTACTGGAAAAAGGAGCTATAGAGGTCGTGCCTCTATCTCAGGTAACGGAAGGTATTTATTCAGTGTACTTCCTTGTACCCAAAAAGGACTTAACCATGCGCCCTGTATTAGATCTGCGCTCCAGCGAACAAATTTGTCAAACCTCAAAAGTTTCGTATGGTGACCTTACAGGAAGTGATCCCCCTGTTATCACAAGGAGATTACTTGACAACACTGGACATGAAAAATGCATACTTTCATATTTTAATGTTGCCAGCGCACAGAAAATACCTCAGGTTCATGATAGAGGGCAAACACTACCAGTTCAGAGTGCTACCCTTTGGGATAGCATCAGCACCGAGGGTATTCACGAAAGTACTGGCAGTGGCAGCGGCACACCTGCGCAGGTTGTCCATCCCAGTATACCCTTACCTCGACGATTGGCTCATAACGGGGGATTCTTACGAAACAGACTTCTCAAATACCCAAAAGACTGTAGACCTTTTGTTCCAACTGGGCTTCTCCATCAACGAGAAGAAGTCCAGCCTAGACCCCAGCCAAGTCAAACAATTACTAGGGGCTCTAATTCGAACAAAGGGCGGCCTCGTCTTCCCCTCAGAGGGTCCAAAACATGCTGTTTCAGATCCCTCAATATGTAGCAGGTCGAGAGGTGACGATACGCAAAGCAATGTGCTTGCTAGGAATGATTGCGTCATGTATTTGGTACCCCACGCGTGCCTGCGCATGTGCCCAATGCAAGAGTGGCTCAACAGCCAGTGGTGTCAGGCCAGTGGACAATAGGGCGATCTAGTGGTGATCTTGCAGGCCTTGGTTCTCTGGCTACGGTGGTGGTCGAAGGAAAACCTGGTAATAGGGAAACCATTTGCCACCCCCGCAGTGGAAGCCACTCTAACCACAGACGCATCCCTCATAGGATGGGGGGCTCACCTATCCCATCAGACTGCTCACAGAGTTTGGACTCCGAGCGTAGCATCCAAGCACATAAACTTACTGGAGCTACTGGCTGTGTTCAAGGCATTAAAAGCCTTTCAGGCACACCTACAAGGGAAGACAGTGATGGTCCTCACGGACAGCACCACAGCCATGTACTACCTCAACGAACAAGGGGGCACTCACTCTCCAGGACTGTCCAAGCTGTCCCAGAACATCTGGAAGTGGGCTCGCAAACACATGTTCCTACTGTCACAACATGTACCAGGGGAACTCAATCTGCTAGCAGACGAACTAAGCAGAGACTTCCCTCTGCCCTAAGTACGAATGGCGTTTACACAAAGACATCGTCTTCGACGTTTTCACACAATGGGGATTCCCAGAAATAGACCTGTTTGCAGCCCCGGAGAACTCACAATGCCAAGATTACACCTCCAGGTACCCCCAGAACCAATCCAAGGGGAACGGTCTATCGATTCCATGGTCAGGGAAATCTGTTTACGCTTTTCCCCCCCGACTCCCCTTCTCAACAAGATTGTGCACAAGATGCACCAGGAACAAGTTACCATGATCCTAGTGGCCCCTATGTGGGCCCGGCAGCCATGGTTCGCTCACATGATGGAGATGTCTCTATCTCCTCCAGTGAAACTTCCCTGCCCGTACAACATGCTGTCACAGGACAAGGGCAGGACACTGCATCCATGCCCTCAGGCCATGAACTTAGCAGCCTGGCTCCTGAGATCATAGAATTTGGACATTTACAACTCCCGCAGAGATGCATGGACATCCTCAGGGAGGCTAGAAAGCCTAACACTCGTCACTGTTCTAGTAAATGGAAGAGATGTGTCATCTGGTGTAGAGGAAGAAACATCAACCCTGTTGACTACTCTCCCACACAAATTGTTCTGCACCTAACCCATTTACTGGACTCGGGTCTAGTATTCAATTCTATTAAAGTCCACCTAGCGGCACTTTCTGCATACCCCACTTCCCAATTTAAAGTATCATGGTGGAAGTCCCAGTTATTAAAGCCTTTATGGAGAGGGTAAAGAGAATACACCCTCCGATAGCAAACCCAGCTCCCGGCTGGGACCTAAATGTGGTACTTACCAGGCTCATGGGCTCACCCTTTGAACCCATGCACAAGGCCACTCTTAAAGACCTCACTCTTAAGACCGCCTTCCTAATAGCTATCACCTCCATTAGGAGAGTAAGTGAACTACAGGCTCTTTCTGTTCTAGACCCCTTTGTAACGGTTCACAAGGATAAGGTGGTTCTACGCACACACCCAAGGTTTGCACCGAAATTCATCTCGAAATTCCATGTCAACCAGTCAATAGAGCTACCAACGTTCTTTCAAAACCCTTCAAATTTGGGAGAAGAAAGCATGCATACACTTGGTGTGCGCAGAGCTGTTATGTTTTATATGGAAAGAACTAGACCACTGGGAAAGACTAATCAGTTCTTTGTCTCGAAGGCAGCAGGAAGAGAAGGAGATGCAGTCTCAAAGTCCACTATATCTAGATGGATTGTTCAATTCATCACTCTGTTACACTCTTGCTAAGAGAGAACTACCCTTCAAGCCAAGAGCACACTCTACTCGAGGCACTGGGGCATCCATAGCATTCATTGCAAATGTCCCCCTTGAGTCCATTTGCAAAGCGGCAACCTGGAGTTCTGTACACACCTTTACAAAACACTACTGTCTAGATGCCCACTGTAGATCTGATTCCCAGGTGGGACGAGCAGTATTAAGACATATTTTCTCTACTGTTCCTTCTCACAACCCACTTCCAACTCCGGGTACTGCTCGCTAGTCTATGCACAGCATGTGATTCTAAGCAGATTAACAAACATCAGAAGACCATGCATTACTTACCGTAAAAGCATTTCTGATGGTTGTATCTGCTTAGATTCACATGCGCCCACCCTTCCTCCCCGCTCGGATGGAAGGAACATAGACTTTCTTCTATATCTCTCTTTTCTGTACTCACTGAAGTCTAGAGGGCTCCCTCAGGGCAGAAAAAACAGAGGGACCTCGACGCGTGAGGGATTGTGGGTACACCGCACGTCACTATAGGGATAGTGTTACAGACACGCCTTGTCGACGCCCCCTTTTCGACTATGAAAAACAAAATGCAATACTCCGCAGTGACCCCTGGATGTCGGACTATGCACAGCATGTTAATCTAAGCAGATACAACCATCAGAAATGCTTTTACGGTAAGTAATGCATTGTCATCAATGTCCACAGTGTCCTAGCTATTTAAGTCACCCGAGGGTGTAGGAAGTGTCTGTGTGCCATCCCCAATAGGTATCGTCTGATATAGAGAAACAGAATGTGTTTGAAGTGTATTATAAATGTTATCTATATATTGCCCCCTTCTGAAGAAGGCGTACACAACTGACTGTGAAATAAATTAATTATTGTTTTATCAAGAAACCTTGAGTGTAAGTGTTTATTTGAATAACTGTACTGTGAAACTCTGTCACAACATTACTGCTCTCATTGACCCCTCTTGAAATAAGGCTGGGGGCTCAGCCACACTACCAACCTGTGTAGTTCAGACTTATACCAAAGGTTGAGTCCCTATTGCCAGGAGGTCAAGGTTATTGTATTGCACCCAAAGGGTACTACATACAGTCTTGCTTAACAGCAGTGCTGGTTCTCTAACAGGTTTTTTTTTTTTTTATTATTACTTGTATGTAATCAAAGGAAATGATTTTTACAAGGAAGAGTCATTTAGATAAATCAAGATTCGTTCCTGAAGTTTCAGAAGTGCAGATAGGATCTTGTGGTTTGAAAATGGTGGCTCGTGATCAATCTGTGGCATAGCAAGTTAGTCTTTAGCGGGTTTCCGTGGGAGTTCGATGCCTGGTGGGGGAACGTATATGGTAGGTCGCACCCATCAGACGGCATAACTTTCGAGGCAGAAAGAAGCCCATTGGCATTGATTTTGATGAAGGCTGCTTCCATTAATTTAGCCGTAACGACCGCCCAACGAGATTTTTTCCAGAAATCAGACAGCACCACCATGTGTCTTCTATCAAGACGGAGTCAACCCATAGTGGAGCCAAGAAAGCTGTACGTTCTTGAATTAGAGAAGGACAGTTTAACAAGAGATGGCGAACGGTCTCAATGGAGTCTGGGATTTTGCATAGTCTGCAGGTGGTGATAGTGGATAAACTTCTTATCCCCAGAACTTCTCTGGTATGGAGCAGATTGAGTCGTGCTCTTAGGAATGTGAATCAAAGTTTTTTGTCCGGAAACTTTGAGCAATACGCCAGAGGAGATTTCAACTTGTTGTACGTTGGTGGGAGGTGTTTTAAAAACTTTATTGCTGCAGCTTGTTCGATAGTGGCAATCCAGTCTTGGATTTTCAGTTTATCAGTGACTCTTTGAGGATTAGCGATAAGGTCGTCTGTTGAACATTGCAGATCTTCCAATTTGCTTTTTTGGTGGCGTATCCATTTTTGTACGGCCTTACAGTTCGTTGAGGCCAGCTCCTGCCCGATTATGTTGCATAGGCAGGCCATCTTGGATTAAAGTCTTCCTGAAGAGGAAGAGCGAGGCCGCGCTGACGGTGGCATTTAGCGACAGAAGCCCCAGCTCTCTTCTGACAGCCGCGATTGGAATCTAGTTCGGGAGGCCTAGGAGGGTTTTCCAAATGTACCCCTCCTGTTTCTGCCAAAGTCTATTTGGCATGGTAATTGTGGTGTCCATGCCGTAGGTTAAAGCAGGGACCATTTTACCCTTATAGAAGTTGATAGCCGGGGACAGTGAACATTTACCGAACTCTGTCAATCGTTCTCAGTTGGGATGTCAAGTGTTTGGTTTTGGCCCAGAGATGTTGTTGCATTTTCGACTCTTGAGGTGTCCCGTCGATGATGACTCCCAAGTATTTGAAATGAGGGACCACTTCGATTCTAACTTTTTTTTTTTCAAAAGTTTTTATTACTTTAAAAACAAATAAACAATACAAACCAAACTAGCAGCATTATTTGCAACAGTCACAATGACATCAATTAATGCACACTACTGCTCCCCCACTCCCTCCCCCCTCAAGAACTTGTTTGCGTTTCTCATTCTGTATCTGCTGCGTTTGGCCGGGTATCGCTTCCTTCCGAAGCTGCAGAATCCATTAGTGTGCCAAACAGTCCTGTTAACACTCTCCATGCCATCAGGTTACCCACTTCTTCCTCCCCGCACTTGCTACATGCCTCCTGCCATACTACCGTTTCAGCCTCCGCCCATTTTTGCAAATCCCGCCACCATACCTCAACCCGTGGCTTGTGGCACTGCTTCCAGCCCATGGCAATCCTTCTTTTTGCAAGCACATATGCCAGGTCCCTCAGTTTCCCAACATGTTTAGTATTCCGTGGTCTGGGAAACCCTCCCAACAGGCAGGCCCAGGCCGTATCTATGTTGAGCGTGACCCCTTTATCCGCTAGTTTTTGTGCCACTCCCCCCCCCCCCCCCAAATGCCTTCGATCACTGGGCAAGACCAGAACATGTGTCATATCAGCGTCTTCTTTATCGCATTTTGGGCATGCTTGTCTTCCTGCATTTACAAACTTAGATATTCTAGTCGAGGTCATATAGGCTCTATGCGTTATGTATAGCTGTATTTGTTGCAATCTGGCGTTTCTGGACACCTTGTGGTATCCCATAGCACGCTCCCACATCCCATCGGTCATCTGTGCCCCCACCTCCGCTTCCCAGTCCAGCCTCAAATGCGTCAAATCCTTCCCCACCCGGGTCATCACCATCTCATACAATCTAGAGATCTCGTGCCCTCCTTCTGATATGTCATATATTGTCCCCATAATGGCGTCTGGCTCCTCCGCCAGTACAGTCTCTGGCCAGGTTTTACGAATAATCTGCACCAGCCTCAAGATACGTGACATATTGGCCTCTGTGCAAGCCTGCCTCTTCCCCCAGTTCTTCGAAATCCTTAATGACCCCCTCTTGCCATACATCTCCCAATGTGACCAGCCCGACTGGTTCCCAATAGGTCCTGATTATCATTCTTAGTTGGTTGTCTCTCCCTGCTAAGGCCACTAGCGGCACTTGTGGGGAACACGGGTACGGATTCTCCATCAGTCGGCATACTCTACGCCACATCTTCCACCCAAGCAACATCATACCCGGGCGTTCTTTCATTTCAAGTCTAGGCAACCAGATAATCTCCTTTAGATAAAATAGAGTGCAGACCTGTCCAAACAGCCTAAGTTCAGGAGTTACCTCATCAGAAAGCCATTCGGTTACATATTGCAACTGACCAGCTACATAATAGGCCTCGAAATTTGGCAGTTCAATGCCCCCTCTATCACAGAAGTTCTGCAGCTTCCATAGCGCCACTCTATTTCGAGTGCCATGCCATAGGAAGTCCCTGCACACGCTATTCAGTTTGACAAAAAACTTTTTGGGTATCAAGTACAGTACATTACTGAAGAAATGTAACAGCCTGGGCTGGACCACCATTTTGAGCATCGCCCCCCCGTCCCATCATTGCCAGCGGCAACTTCTCCCAAAACTTCATACTTGTTCGGATTTTTCCCACAGCCACCTCGGTATTATGCAAGTGTTCCTCCTCTGCCGTGTGATACACATCTATTCCGAGGTAGCGGAAGGAATCAACCGCCCATGGTACAGACAACACTGGCAACCGCTCCAGAGAGGCTCCTCTGTAGCTCCCCAATGGGAACATGCTCCATTTTTGGGGGTTCACCGCTATGCCGGACAGTTACCTCTAGAATATATTGAAGATTTTCCTCCGGATATTTCAGATATAGTAGCAGATCGTCAGCATACAAGGATATTAGATGTTTCTCTCCCCCTACCTCGATACCTATCATGTCCTATTGTTGTCTGAGGTACATTGCCAGGGGCTCCAGGGCTAGAATGTATAACATCGGGGACCAGGGGCACACTTGTCTGGTGCCCCTACTAAGTTGCCATCTCTCGGATATCACTGATCCTGTGCGCACCCTGGCCAATGGTTCACTGTATAGTAATTTTGCCCACCTAACATAGCCCGGCCCCAACCCGTACTCCCTTAGGGCCTCCAGCAACCATGGCCAACTCACGGAGTCAAAAGCCTTGACTGCATCTAGGGACACTATCGCCATTTCCCCCTCGCTCCTGTTCCCCTCTTCAATCACCCGATGCACTTCGATTCTAACTTTATTCATTGACCAAGACAAGGTTTTTTTCTCGGGCTGACAGTTTTTAGAGAAAATCATGATTTTGGTTTTGCCCTGGTTTATTTGGAGATTGGCAGACAATATGAACATCAACAGATTGTCCAGCTGATGGCGTAGGCCAATGGGCGTTGGTCAAGCAGAATCAAATCATCGGCATAAAGAAGACGGAACAGATCGGAGTTTCCAAATTTTGGAGGGAAGCTACGAACCAACGCTTCCGAATCTTTTGAAGTCCCCCAAAAAAGCAACGAAGAGTGCGGGAGCCAGCGGGCAGCCTTGCTTGACTCCTATGAGCTTGGATTTCCTTGGAAAGAGCGCCTTGCCTATTCAGCCGGACATTAAGTGTGCTGTTGGTGTGAAGTGCTATTATCGGGTCTAGAACTGCGTCTGGACAGCTCCAGTTTTTCAGCTTTCCCCATAGTCTCATTCTGTCAACTTTATTGAATATCTGCGAGAGGTCGATAAACGCAGCGTACACTGTCGGGGAGCCCTGTTTTATTTTAGCCTTTAAAATGCTGAGTATGGAAATGTTCAGTGTGGTACTGCCGTTCTTCTTAAAGCCTAGTTGAAAGGGGTCGCTACAAGGGGCCATTTTCGCCCAGCGTTGGAAATGATCCAAGAGGAGAGATGCAAACAGTTTGCCCATGATGTCCAGTAGAGCTATTGGGCGATAATTGCCCGGGACTTCCCTGCTCCCTTTCTTGAAGATTGGAATGACGGTGGCTTTGCACCATGATAATGGGATCTTCCTACTAGCTCTACGATGTTCGAACAGAATGCTGATGAAAGTGGACCATTCGTTGAAATGTTTTTTTAAATCCATGTTAGGCAGGCCATCAGGGCCCAGAGCTCTTGACGTTTTTAACTTCTGAATGGCCGAACTTATGTCCGCTGTTGCCGACAGATCGACCCAAGGGGCTTCGGTAGTCTCCAAACGCAGGTTCGTAGACGGTGTCGGGCTGGCAAAGAGGTTGGTGAAGAAGACGACCCAGACTTGCTCCGTCACTGAATTGATCATGTTTGTAGCTGTGGAACCTTGCGAGTTGTTTATCAGGGACCAGAAGTCGGCTGTTTTTTTTGTCATTAGGACTCTCAACATCGTTTCCACATCATGTTGGTATAAGGCGGCCCGACGAGATCTGATCCATGATTTGTAGATTTTAGTTTCGCTTTTCCACAAATTCCTTGCGGCCGTGGTGTTGTCCGCCTTGGCGCTGCATTTTAGTTTTTCTTATAGCCTTTTTTTTTACTGCTATTTGTTTATCGTAGTTATGGTTATAGGTTTTAAACATACACTTTCGTGAGGGCGGATGTTGCTTATATTTGAGCAACAGAGGAAGGTAGCTCGGTCTTGAAGCTGGATCAGGGGATGGCTGGACCACAATTTCTGTGGTGTATAGTTGAGTGATTGATCTAACATTTGCAGATGTCAGACGCAGCCGAGATTGTTGTGGGTTGGTCTCCACCGCGGGTAAGTAGTACTTTGTCTTTCGGGCAGTAGAGGATCATGCCAGGGTTAGCATATTGTGGTCGCTTGCTGTAGTTTCGACCACTTGGAAATGTTCGATTTCTGAACACATTGCTTGTGAGGTGAAGATGTAATCCAGGGTGGCCACCGACTGACCTCTTTCCCAGGTTGGTATGTGCTGCTGTCCTTCCAAAATCCAAGCAGCGTTGTGTAGATTTCTGGTTGACATGAGGTTCGTCCAGGCTTGGCCTCTGAGTTCAGCTTGTGTGAACTTGGTGGAATTTGAGAATTGCACTTTTGGATGAACGCACTTTGCGTTGAGATCTCCGCTAATTAATACGAACGGGGTATTCAAATCAATTAAGATAGCATCAATAGTTTCAGCTATAGTTTGACAGAAGAGTGGTATCGTTGTCCTTTGAGGGTTCCAGTATGTAGTAATCAAGGCGAGTGGAGGCGTGAAGCATGGCTTTTTACTTGTCTTAAAGTTTTCGACAGAGCGGTTCCAGTGAATTGGAACCGCAAGCACCCTGCCAGCCATTCATTGTCTTGATGATTTTTAGATTCGGGCCTGACCGTACAGCGATGAGAAGGCCTGCCGAGGGACGGCCTAACAGGCTTTTAACAGCCGGCGAGATCACAATTTCGAATCCGTCCATTGACGGTTTTTCCTGAAGCCATGTCTCTTGCAGGCAAAAAATGTCAAAACGACCCAGGTCCACACTGTTATGGTCGGCTAGGTGGGTATGTCCTCTAGTATTCCATGAGGCCAACTTCAAGGACTTTTGATGATAACGGTCGTTGGCTTCATTTAGTGGTTGCTATTTAGCTCGGTTTACGGTTAGAGCTCCTTTTATCCAGTCCCAAGGCCCACCCGTGGTTGTAGATTTTTTTGGAGCGGCCATTGCAGCTGAAGGAGACAAAGTAGATGTGTCTTGACTGTGGGGGTCTATAGTTGTAAGGCGTTCTTCGAGGAGACTGGTCTATCCAACTTTGTTTTCTTTGATACGGATGATGCCTGCTATGCCTAGATGTCTCTTGCCTGCCTCGGGTAGAGCATAGGTCCGGGCGGGCTGACACTTCAGTCCGATCAGGTTTGAATGTTGGCCGAATTGAGTCGAGCTGGCCTCGTACGGTACCAGGAGGGACGGTCGGCAGGTTCATGGCCTTACATCTGGTTCTTTGATGACTCTGTGAAGTGGGCCTTCAATTCTTCTCTTCGATCTGTGTGTCGGTGAGATGTGCCGTGCTCGTGGTTTCTTCTGTTTTTGGAATGTTCTTCCCGGATATAGCTTTTGTGAGCCAGTTTTTAATTCAGACAGAAGAAGGCCCCGTTATTTTAATTCTTCTCCAGCTTGTCGGGACAGATCTTGGATTGCGGATGCGTAGATGTGCAGGTAGGCTTTGGCCTTGCTGTCACTGTGGTATGGCTCAATCCGCTTGAAATCATCCGATTTCAGTTTCTTTAGGCTAGTTGTGGACGATGTTATTTTTAACACTGTTCTTCTGTTCATAATGATGTAGTTGACTTTATTGGAGATCTGCTCGATTTTAAAAAGATGGGTAGACTTGTCTCTATTACAGTCGGCCTCTTGATTTTCTGTTAATTTACTAGTAGTGTGGAGCCGAGCAGGTGGAGATCCAGTTGAATGTGTTCTAGCCGTGGGTCTGCTCTGTGGGACAGGCGGCTTAAAGGAGCATTCGTCAAACATGGGGCCAGACGTGCTCTTTGAGGAGGTGTTCCCACCGTTGCAAGAGGTGGGGCGTGAGATGAGGCTGCTGACTTGCAAGGAGAGGGGGATATTGTCTGAAAGTCGCGAAAAGTGGGGCCTTTGTCAGGCGAGTATTGTTTTGGGGTAAGAGACATAGTAGATAAAAGGCTTGAATCCATGAATTCTGCCGTTGATTTGGGAGACTGAGTCAAGTCAGTCACAGAACCTGCCCGGATGATCTGAGTCTTCGTTGCCGGGAGGTGTGTTCGACTGAGAACCCGACGCGACCAAATCGGGCTCGCACTGAGTGAGCTGACGAGTAGAGGTCTTCGGTTGGTCCTTTGTGGCTAGTTTTAATACCATTTTTCCCCAGTCAAGGCGTTAATTCAGTCCGGGAATATTTGCAGGGACTAATATAGGAGTGACTTTGGTCGTGCTAACCGATAGTGGCAGTTTCGCTTTGTTTAAAAATAGTGGAACAATTTCGTTGTTCTGTTTGGGCTGAAAGGTCTGTGTTGATTTATGCTCCGCTGTCTCAGATGGAGTGTTTTTAGAAGAGGTAAAAGCCGAAAGCTTATCCGCGGTGGCAACTGGCACGTCCTTTGTGGAATATCGTACTTCAAATCGATGGCGGTTATGTACCCTTCCAAGAAGGTTAGCTTGGACTGAATAATTGCTAGAGTGGCCGTGTTGTCTCTTGAGGCATCACCTAGTGTTTCATAAAGTTTACAGGAGGGAGCCATCGCAATAGTTATTGCTGACATAATTGTAGTCTTGTCTTTTCTGTTTGGCGACTCTTTATGCACAGGTGAAGGAAAGTCGATGGGTCTTCCAATCTTCTGTGGAGTGTCTCTGTAGTCTAAGGATGTCGGGTTCCCCACTGAGTGCCTGCGCCTGGAACTGATGCCTCCCACCTCTGAAGGATTGAAAGGCCTTGACGGGGCCGCTAGTGCTCGAGAATCGCTGCCGCCATGGGGGTGAGGATGGAGTGGGGGTTCTTGGAGTATGGAAGAGGGTTTAGAGGTGGTTAAATGGACCTTAGTCCATGGTTGGGGGGTCGTTTCTCTTAGGGGCGGGTAGGCTTTTGGTTGCAGGAGATCCAAGATGTCCGAGAGTTCCATGGTGGATCGACCGGGCGTCAGTGGTCGGAGGAAGCGGTGTCCTAACCTCCGACCTCGGATGGGCGGTATCATGTTCCTCGCCTGCCGATCAGTTGTTGAAGTTGGGTTTGTTATCCAGTTGGGGCGGGCCCGGTGTGTCTGGAGAAGTTCCAAGACTGGGCAGCACTTGAACGGTGTCTTTCCCAAACAGAGGCGGTTGAGTGTCTGGGGCGGCAATAGTTTTTCTGCATTTGGATGCCGGAGTCTCGTCCAGAGCTTCCAGGATTACTGCATCCGAGAGTTCGGAGTCGTTCGTTAATTTCCTTTTCCCTTGGGTCTTAAAGAAGTTGAGTAAAGCATTTGACAGGAGGGGGGTGGGTAAGGAGAATTTACGATGGCCCCTCTTTTTTGGACCTTGTTGCGAGCCAGTGCTTTTGATCTGTCTGTTGCTTTTTGTAGTAAGGTCCCGTTGGTTATGATGTTTTTTGTTGTGGTAAGCAGTTTACTATTTGTAGCTTGGGTCACCAGAATTTTGGGTACGGATTTGCCTTTTTTTTTTTGGACATTGATCTTTTCTTGTTTGGATGAATGCTTGGTTTGTGATTAGTTGTCCGACGTTATGGAACATTTGTCGGAATCTGAGTCAGACTCTGTGAGGGGATTTGAGAGCCGGGTTTGATTTTGAGAATCTGGAACTGGGGAAAAAGTCAGTGTCTTCCGTGGCTGAATCTGAATGAGAAGGGAGCGTTGTAATGTCAGCCACCAGGTTTCGGGATGTTACTCTAGGTGTGAACTCCCTGATGGTCTCACCAGGTGTTTGTACTGGTGCAAGTGGGTTACGTGAGGGCGCGATTTCTACGGGGCTGGAGTTGGCGGGTCTGTCCTCCGGGACGGAGTGCATCATGACCATGATGGTTTGGTGAGCCGGTCTCTCCTGAGGGTCAGGGTGCAGTTCACAAGCGGTTGACTCGGTGTTGGACTGGTCTAGGGACAGAACCTCCAAGGGGAGCTGACCCAGTGCAGACATCTCCGGTTGGGATGGCAAGACCAAAGGGGAACAGGTGTTCCAAGAGTCGGGCATGTAGACAACAGGCAAAGGCTGATGGGACGGTTGTGTGGCTACGGTCGCCGTCGCATCCGCCCTCAGACCCCCCTGTCGGGGACCCTCCGGTCCCCGTGCAGGACGGGCCGCTCGCCGAAGCGGTGAGAGGGCGGATGGCGTCGGCTGATGGTGCCAGACACAGTCCTGGAAAAGATCCAGAGATTCCGCCTCTGCTTTCCGTGCCAGATGAAGGATTCAACTGTTCACAGGACGTGGCAGGTAACATCGGTAATTAATTTAGGGTCTTTTGTCTGTCGGCGCCATGCGGCGAGAGATGCGAGGAGTGGTCTTTGTCGCCGGTTTTTGGCTGGGGAAGCAGACCACCTCGGGCGGGGGCCGAATCAAGCAAAGACAGCATACGTTTCCCCGCCGGAGCTGGGAAGGTGGTGTTGGAAGTAAGAGACGAGCTCAAGGGGAGCAGGTTTTTTTTCCACAAGACTCCTTAAGAGTCGCTGATCCGAGTCTTCCTCCATGAAAGGACTGAGCGCGGTCAGTATGCGGGAAGAAGGGAGGAAAGAGGGAGCAGGGGAGGATGGGAAGAAGGGAGAAGTGAAGAGGGGGAGGGATAAGCTCGGTGATTTGAGTCAATAGCTGTCCACTGGAAGTTACGAATGTTCAGCGAGCTCGGAAAACAGGCCACAGTGTTCGAAGAAGTTCAGAGAGATGGGGCCAGGAGTGACAACACGAAGCCGCCTACCTCTGTGTCTGTGCCTGGAAACAGCTGGTCTGAGCGTCCACCTCCACGTCCGCTCCCCAGCTCCCGCTGCGGACTGGTGCAGGCTTGTAGTTTCTTAAAGGTGACACTGTAGAGCGGTGAACACGAAGCAGCAGAAAAACAGGAAAGCACGTCCTGACACAACGGGAACTGATGCAGACTGGAACTCAGCTCGACACTCCAGGTTTTAAATGTTGAACACTTTCATGCTGGGATAATAGACTGCCTGCAACCCTCTGAGACAATCTAACTGTTCTAATAACATATCAGTCTGTTCTGATCTAACCCTAACCTTTCCTTCCTTAACTCAAATATTGCAAAGCTGATACCATATAAATGCTATACTGACATCAAATGACGTCACTTCCAGGTGCTGGAACATGTGTAACATATGAATTAATTATAAAATTGCTTTATTGTTCACTTTTTTGATTTGAATCCTAATTGAGGATTAATGTTACAGCTAATTACTGCTTTTTAAAGAATGCTTTCAACATCTGTGTATCAATACATATTTATTATATAACTTTAAAGTGTTTAATTGGAGACTTGTAATTACTGATTTCATTGCACAGCTCTACAGCTCACATTACCCATCTTAAGATAAGCTTGGCTGCTCAACACGCTACCAACCTGTGTAGTACAGACTTATACCAAAGCTCTTGCCTAACCGTGAAGCAGTAGAGAAGGCAAAAAGGTTACCCTCGTATGGTTTCATGATAAATTGACATGCTTATAATTAGCCTTTTTTGTAAATTCTTGCACTCATTTCAGTGATCAGTTTATTATGTATTCTACAGGTATCAACATTTTCTTGGATGGCTATGTTCCAACTGAAAATTTAAGATTTCGGGAAACCTCCCTTGTTTTTAAAGTAGCAGAGACAGCAAACGAAGAGGAAATCAAGAAGATGTGCATGTACAAATACCCTGCAATGAAAAAAAAACTTGGCGAGTTTCATTTGGAAATTGTTCGTGGAGAGTTCACAGATTCTGAAATCATGGTGATGTTGGGAGAAAATGGTGAGGCCATTAGTATTTAAAGTAAAATCAATAGCCCATTGTACAAATTAGAATGGTTTGATCTTTTGCCCCCTGAAAAAGCTTAGTATGGTTTTCTATTTACCATTATCTCCGGCATAATGTGAAAGTGTTGTTGACTGAGTCGTTCAGCAAACATTCAACTCTAAATGTATGTTTTAACTTGAAGAACATTACATTTTTCAAATATGAAGTTTCACATTCCTTGTTCTCATGTAACATAAATTGCTGTTGTAGTGTTATGGGAAACCTTTTTTCGAAGGCATTGGTTCCTCTGACGTATTCCACATCTATGACAGGTAATCACCACAGCTGTGCTGCTTCAGAAACTTTTTTCGGCGTAGGCGTCCTATGTCGATACGCTCCCTCGAGGACCTCCTCCGACAGTTGACGTCACCAGATGTTATAAGTAGGACGCACAACACCTGAAGCCTCAGTTCTGTTTTTTCCGCAAACGTGTTCGCTGCGCCTCGGTTCTCTCATGTGAATCGGTTCTTCGAATATCGTTGTTAGATACGAGAATTATGTCTTTGTCTTCTGCTACCCCGAAGTCGGGCTTCAAGAAGTGTCGGGACTGTGGTTCCAAGATGTCTGACGGACCCGCACGTCGTCTGCCTTTGATGCCACGGATGACTGCGACGAATGCCAGTCATTGACGTCAAAGGCCTTGCGGGAGCGGAAGAAGAAGCTGCCGGCAGGTAGGGTTTCCAAACCCTGTAAGTCGAAGTCCGCTGGAGTTTCGACTGACAATTCGAGGGGCGACTCTCTGCGTCAGCGTAAGTCCAGGGGGTCTTGTTCCAGGAGTGGGTCCCACCATTCCTCGGCCTCTTCGAGGCATGCACGGAAGCGCCGTCATCGGTCACCTTCCCCGTCCTCGTCGGAGGACTCCGCCAAACGGTGGGTTGCTTGTCCCACCAAGCATTCATCTCCAGCGGAATGGGAAGCCTTCCGTAAGGAGATGATGGCGATTTTCGAGTCGCAGGGCACCGTTCCGACCGCGCCTTCGAGAGAAGCCTGTACCGAACGCTCTAGAGCCACCGTTCGCACGCCTTTGGGCTCGGGCGGTCGGTGCGATCACTGGGAACCCTCGAGGTCCCGGTCGGACAAGGAAGATCACCATCGTGCCCGCTCCAGGTCCTCGACGCCGTCGAGACCGTTGGAGCCTGTGAGGCCTTCGAAGAAGGCATCGACGCCATCGGCGCCATGTCCGTCGAGGGACTTTCCCGAGGCTCCGGTTCCGAGGAAGTCATTGGCGCCGAGGCCGTCGAAGGACACCCTCGGGGCTCCAGCCTCAAAGCCGCTGTCTAAATTGTCTGCGCCTTGGTCGACATCGACGCCACTCCTATCAGCGCCCTCGACACCTTTTGAGAAATCTTTGCCGGAGGTACCCCGGAGAGCTGTAGAAGCTCCTAGGAAGGCGCTCAGCAAGTCTGTGAGACCTGTTCTCGACCCATACTCTGTTTCTCCTCCCAGGGTGGACTTGTTCCAACCCTTGGAGTGCATTTCAGAGGTTGAGGAAGGGGCCGAGGATGAGGTGCCTCATGAGATTCCTGAGGACCTGGTGTCTGGTCATAGCCAATTGGAAGACCTTTGTTAATCTTTACATGATGCAAGTGGTCTTGATACCTCCCCGGAGGTTGAGTTCAGCAGGCCTGAGCCTGGTACGCATGCTGAATCATCGTACAGGTGCCTCATGTCGAGGGTGACGGAGTATCTGGGGAGGTCTGCTCCACCTTTTTGAGCTTTTTAATACCTGGTGCTGCCTTGCTATTTTGAAAGCACAATTGTTTTCTTACTATTGCTGCTTATTTGACTGTTTTTGGCCCTTCCAAGATGGCTACCGTGGTTTTCTTTGTTGTGTAAGCAGGCTGTGCTGAACCACCTCTCCCTGTGCTGCACTCCCATTGGTTGCTGAGTGTTTTCTTCCATCCAATCAGGGACTAGCAGGCTTCAGCCGGCCCTCTCAGCAAGGCCCACTTCCAAGGTCCCTGTCCGCTTCCGGAACGCTAAATGGGGTCCTCCCTGCACCTTAACCACAATGATGCTGCCACCTCACTCCTCTAAGAAATACGGACTGCCTTGACTTTGCCACCTCCAGAACTATGGGTTAGTTCCCTCCTTATGGACTCGCTTCTACTTCCTTTGACTATCACTGTTCTTTCTGCTTGTTACTCCCATGTTATCCTGCTGCGCAGTGCTTCCTAAAACCCTTTGCTAACATCCGATTTCAAGATTGAAAAAGTCAAAGCTTGCTGTTTTTGCTTTGCTCTTAAAAGTCAAATCTTGCTGGCCATTGCGAAATTCTCTGTATTTTGCTTGTATACTGTTTCTTCTCTGTAACTTGCCAGCCCAGTGACCTCACCACTCTTTTGTCCCACACCTACCTGCCTTAGCCCCCCCGTATCTCCATCCTCTCCTCACTTCCACCCCAGTGGCGCTTTCTGTTTCTCCTATCTTCTCCAACTGCTTCTCCATTGACTATCCTTCCCTTCTCACTAAGTCTGGTAGGAAGAAGTTCAAAAAGGATATCTTGGCCTCTAACCCTGGTCTTCCTATTGCCAACACCTAATCCAATGTTTCCGCCAGACAGACCCTTACCGACATCCTCTTTTTCGTTCCTTCGCCAGATCTATGGACTCCTCATATGGTCTCTGTGCTCTGCCCTATCTCCTCCTCTCCTATTAATGGTGGCGCTCGCTGGGAAGTTCTCATGGCTTCCTTCGACGACTCTAAAGTCATCATTAATGTCTACCTAAATGGCACTGTCATGGTCCAAGGCCCTCAGGCCAATCTCCTCCACCTTGATATAGGCGCTTCCCTCGCCTCATCAATTTCCTCTCATCTCCTGCTGTCCCCTCCTCTCCCCTCTTGGCTACCTTGCCCTCTCTCTCCTCCTCTGCCCCTCGTAGGGCTCTTTCTCCTCCGCAGGGCGTACCTCTGATCTGTACCCCTCCCCGGAAGGTCTTTAAGGCTGGCAACCTTCTTCATATTGCCACTCTCAACTCTCGCTCTGCTGTCAAGCACTCCTCTGACATCTGCCACCTCCTTGAAGAACTAGACCTTGATGTCCTTGGTCTTACTGAGACATGGTTCACGGCCAGCTTAGTTACAAGCTTTGACACTCTCCTCCCTGATGGCTACAAGATTCTCTCAGCACCCAGATCCTCCGGGTCCGGTGGGGGGGGATGCCCTGATCTTTCCTCAGTGGATTCCTGCCTCTATCATTCCCACTCAGACCTACTCCTCTTTTGAATGCCTTGTCTGTAGTCTTTCTCTCTCGCCTACCCATTCTCTTACTGTGGTTACCATCTACCGGCCTCCTGGGCAAATCACCTCATTTCTCTGAGTGGGCAGACACTTCTTCGTCCTCCCTCCTGGCCTCTACCACTCGACTCCTCCTCAGTGACCTAAATATATCTTTAGACTCTCCTTGCTCTTCCTCTGTACTCTTCCGTGACCTCTGCGACTCCCTCTCCGTGTCCATCCTCCCCTCTGGCCCGACTCACTCTGCAGGGCACACACTCTGTTTTGATCTCCTCTGACCTCCCCCTCTCCATCCCTCTAACCACTCCTCTCTCCTGGAGCGATCACTCCCTCCTCTCATCTCATCTCTCTTCCCCCCAAGCCAAGCCTACCCCAACACTGCCACCTACCTTCTCGGACATCCGGCCCATGAAGCGTGTGTCAGTTGAGGCTTTTGCCGCCACTTTCTCTCCTCCTACTACCCCCCGTCCGCCTTTGCCTGTCTCACATCCTGACACAGCCCTGTCTCTGCTCTACTCTTCAATTTCTGATACGCTTGATGCTCTTGCCCCTGTCATGAGGATCCATTTGAAGTTCAAATCCAAGTGCAATTCCTGTTATGACTCTGACCTAGCTACACTTAAACGTAAGTGTAGGGCAGCTGAGAGGAAATGGAGGACTTCCTGTTCATCCTCTGACAAACTGGCCTGTCACCTGCTACAAAGGCAATACCGACTCTGTCCTCATCAAGAAGAGAGTCCACATTCAAGCTCGTGTCTCTGCGGCATCTAACAACTCGGTCAAACACTTTAAAATCTGCAAGGAGCTGGCCAACCCTGCTGCAGTCACTACCCCTCCTGTTGCCTCCCAGGCTCTTTGCAATGCCCTTTCCTCTCACTTCATTTAAAAAACCCAGGACATCCTGTCCACTCTCTCTACCCACACCCCTCCTCTTGACTCTCCATCTGTGCTTGCTGACCCTCCTTTAGCCATCCTCCCACCATGCTTCTCGTCCTTTCCTCTTTTCACCACTGACAAGGTCGCTAGACAAGTCAGATCTATGAAGGCTCTTCAAAACAGGTTCATCCTTGTTCCTCTAAAACCATCAAGGACCACATTGACACCCTCGCTCCGGCCCTTGCAGATTTTTGCAACCACTCCTTAGCCTCTGGATCCTTCCCCTCCCCTCTGAAGCACTCCTTTGTGCATCCTCTTCTCAAGAAACCCACAGCTGATCCTTCTTGTCCAGCTAACGATCGCCAAATTTCCATTACTCCAGTCTCCATGACCACCAGTCTAGTTTTAGAGCTGCCAGAAGCACTGAAACTACTCTCCTGAACATCCGTGAAGATCTGCTCTCCAACCTTGACTCTAACATTCCCTCTGTCCTCATCCTCCTCGATCTCTCTTCTGCCTTCGACACGGTCAACCATACCATCCTGCTCAACCGTCTCTGTGAAAACCTGGGTATCATTGATCAGGCTCTGGCTTGTCTGACCTCTTTCCTCTCAGATCGACCCTCCCAGGTCCAACTTGGGTCCTTCCTTTCATCTATCTTCTTCTCTACCTGTGGTGTTCCCCAGGGGTCTAACCTCTCGCCCTGGCTTTTCAACCAATCCCTGGCAACTCTCGCCCACTGCATTGCTACTTTCTGCTCAAATTTCCAGTGCTACGCTGATGACACTCAACTCATTTTCAGGCTGCCCTCTGCCACCTCCTCTCCCTCTCATCTCTGATTGCCTAACTGCCATTCAAGATTGGTGTTCTGCCAATGATCTTTGTCTGAATGCCAGCAAGACGGAGATCCTCCTCATCGGCACACCTTCACCATCCTTTCCCCTCACACTCTGGCCGGCCTCGCTTGGCCCTCCTCCTACCTCCACCTACGAGGCTAAGAACCTCGGGGTCATCTTTGACTCCACCCTTTCCTTCATTGCCCACATCTCTGAGGTCTCTAAAAAGTCACATTTTTCGACTGCACCTCCTCAGAGGTACTCTGCCTTTCCTCTCCTTCCCCCAGAAGCTCATGGTATCCTAAGCTCTGGTTCTCTCTAGCTTGGACTATTGTAAAAGCCTCTTTCTAAATGTACCTACCTCTACTCTCCGCCCTCTGCAACTAATCCAGAACAGGACTGCGAGACTTGTCCTTGGCCTCAAGCCCCCTAATCATATCTCTCCACTGGCTCCCAGTGGATGCAAGGATTAAATTCAAAACCCTCTGCATTGTCCACAAGGCTTTCTGGGGCCTGGGTCCAAAATACCTTCAGCTGTCCCTCCACAAATACCTCCCGTCTCGAGCTCTTCGCTCCTCTACCTCCAAATCCCTCAGGGTCAGTCGTTTTTCAAAGAACCGAGCTGGAGGTAGATCTGTCTTCGGCTGGGGCCTCACTCTGGAACAGCCTCCCTGCCACTCTAAAACTTGAGGAGAACCATCTGCGGTTGTGGTTGCAGAAGCACCTCAAGACCTTCCTCTTTTCTTCTGCCTTTGCGCCCCCTCTCCCCTGCTGATCTGTTCTCTCTTGGCACCGTGCACCTGGCCACCCTCTGTCCTTTGGGCCCAGGTACCTGCTCACCCTGCCACTCTCCCGCACTGCCTTCGGGCCACCCCTTGCACTGGGGTCTGTATCTGTACCCATACATCCCCCCCCCCTTTTTCTTCCTGCACTTATCAGACCTACCCTGTCTGCTGCCTTAAACCTAGCACTTGCAAATTGCTGACTGCATTACCACTCTTTGTTGCCTTTATTATTTATTATTATTTATCTGTTTCTCCTCTGCTTCGCACTTTCCACTTCTCCCCCCTTCCATCCATGCACTTTTCCCCCACCCCCCCTCTCCCATGCACTTGCGCGTTCTCAATGTCACTGGGCCTAGTAAGATCGCTGTTTTGTTCTCCCCTGTTCCCCTCCCTTGCCACGCTCTGAAACACTTGTGTGCGAGCGCGATAGAAATAAAATATCAATGAATCAATCACCTGTGGATTTTCTGCAGGATGACCTGACAGATATCCTTGACCAAGGTCCACCCACTGACCCGGTGCTGCCATTTCATATGGCCTTACAGAGAAGGGTGGCGGCGGCGGCTTGGACTGCTCCGGAGTGTCTTCCGGCAGTGAGTAAGTCGTTGCCGAAAAAATACCGTCCAGCCAGTGGCGACCCCTGCTACTTGACTACGCACCCCACTCTGGAGAGTTTGGTGGTGCAGGCAGCTACGGCCCCAGCGAAGCAGGCGGCGTGCCCTACAATCCCTCCTGATAGGGACGACAAGCGCTTTGACGGTTGGGCGAAGAAGGTATTTTCTTCTGGGGGTATGGCGTTACAAGCAGTCAACTCCGTTTGTGCCCTTGCAAGATTCACGCACACTCTGTGAAATTGTGTCTCTTTGGCGGCTGAACATATTCCTGAAAGGGAGGAATGGGATGGTTTTCTTGCCCTTGTTCAGGATTGCAAGAATTCCATGTGTGAATCCGTTCAGTCGTGTCTGGACATGGCAGACTGTGTCAGCCGGTCCATGGCGACGAGAACCGTGATGTGCAGGTTTGCGTGGTTGTGGAAGTCGGGGTTTGCTTCTGATGTACAGTCCCAGCTTCTCAACATGCCCTTTGATGGTGTCCATCTTTTTGCCAGCAAGGCTTGAGAGGTTGCAGACCTCCAAAGCTTCAGCTAAGTCGTTGAGCGCTGCAGTACGTCAACCTCTGCCTTTTCGTCCTAGGGGACAGCAATGGAGGGGAGGTTCCTTTCGATATTACTCTTCCTTTAGTAGATCAATGAGGGGGGCTTCCAGTCAAAGGGGCCACCATAGGAGTACCAGAGGTGGAAAACAAGGTACTCGAGGTGCCAAAGCCGCTCGGGCAGCTGCCGCTTCCGCTCAGTCATGAGGCCATGTCCCATGGTTCGGCGGTTGTGGGAATGCTGGCGCAGCATCTTGTAGAATGGCGTGCCATTACTTCAGATGTGTGGGTTCTGGAGATCATAGCCCACAGCTACTGTCTTCCCACGGCAGAAGCCTCACGACAATCCACCGGGGAAGCTCTCTTTGAAGAGTCCGGATCCTCTCCTTGCGCAGGAAATCAAATCCCTGCTGGAGAAAGGCGCCATAGAACTGGTGCCTGTAGCGGAGAGGAACAAGGGATGGTATTCCCCATATTTTTTGATCCCGAAAAAGGATGGGAGATTGAGACCCATCAAGGACTTGCGTGGCTTGAACAAGCTCCTCAGGAAGGACAAGTTCAAGATGGTTACTCTCTCTCAAATCCTCCAGGCCCTTCAGCTTCAGGATTGGTTGGTGTCTCTCGACCTCAAGGATGCTTACTTTCATGTGCCGATTTATCCCAAGCACAAGAAGTTCCTGAGGTTCGTGGTTGGCGACAAACCTTTTCAGTTTCGGGTCCTGCCGTTCGGATTGACCTCCGCCCCGAGGGTCTTCACCAAGCTGATGGTGGTGGTGGCAGCGTATCTCAGAAAAGGGGGGATTCACGTCTACCCCTACCTGGACGATTGGTTGATCAGGGCTTGTTGCCCCCCAGCGGCTCCAGTACATAGGAGAAGTGCTCGTCACGTCCCTGGGGCAGTGTTCGCCTCCCCAGGTGAGGGCTCACCGCACTCTGCAGATGGTGGACAAATTTCAACGTGCCCAGAATCTCCCAGGGTTAGAGTTCTTGAGGTTGCTCGGCCTCATGGCATCCTGCATTCTACTGGTGCCAGAGGCCAGACTGCGGATGAGATCTTTTCAGTGGGCTCTCAAGATGCAGTGGTCGCAGTTCAGATTCTACCCTCGGTCGCCCAGGACCTTCTGTGGTGGGCCGTCGAAGGAAATCTGTTCAAAGGGGCTCCGTTTTGGCAACCATGACGATCGTGACGGACGCATCCCTCACGCACGGGATGGAGAGAGCATGCCAGCGAGCTGACAGTCAGCAGTTGTTGGTCTCCGTCGTCTGCTAGAGCTGCGGGCTGTCAGGCTAGTCTGAAGGCTTTTCTGCCGTCTGTGCGGGGGAAGAATGTCCTGATCATGACGGACAATACAGTGGCCATTCACTACCTCAACAAAAAGGGGGGTGGGCCAGGGTCACTCCCACTGTGCAGGGAGGCGATGCATCTCTGGTTCTGGGCCATCCAGCAGGACATTTCGATCTCGGCAGTTCATCTGGCTGGAGACAAAAACGCGGCGGCGAATGCTCTGAGCAGGCAGAGCACGGTCTCTCACGAGTGGGAGCTGGCTCGGGAAGTTCTTTTGGAGATCTTCGCCCTTTGGGGAACCCCACAAGTGGATCTCTTTGCCACCAATGTCAACCGGAAGTTCGAAAGATTCTGCTCGCGGGAATTTCCTAAGAGGAGCCTTGGGGGACGCATTCGTAGTGGAGTGGTCATTCCCACTGCTGTACGCATTTCATCCAGTCCCCGTCATTCCGTAGGTGTTGCGGACGTTCGGTTCCCAGATGATCCTCATTTCTCCGGCATGGGCCAGGAGAGCGTGGTACCCGGCCCTTCTAGACATGTCCATCTGCCCTCCACTTCGTCTTCCCTACCGAGACGATCTGCTCTCACGGGAAGGGGGTTGAGTTCTCCATCCAGAGGTCAGGTCTCTCAGCCTTCATGCTTTGTATCTGAAAGGCTGAGATATAAGCATTGGGACCTCCCTGAAGATGTGATGGAGGTGTTGCTTTCGGCCAGAAGGCCCGCAACGAAATCCCTGTACCGTTGCTGTTGGAAGAAGTTCTGCGGCTGGTGCAGGGTTCAGAATGTGGATCCTTTCCAATATTCAATTCCTTTTGGTTTTGTCTTTTTTACTTTCTTTAGCCCACAAGGGCCTGCAAGTGGGGTACCATTAAGGGTTACCTGGCAGCGCTGTCCATATTTAAGCGCTCGTCTGAGGAATGTTTTTATTTCAAAATTTCTTTGATTTCTCAGTTCTTGAAAGGGCTCACTCATGTGTTTCCACCGTCACCTTTCCAGGTGCCGGGGATGGGATTTAAATTTGGTTTTAAAGTAACTAAGGGGAGCTCCATTTCAGCCCTTACATTCATGTCCATTGAGACTGTTGTCTTTTAAAACTGTATTTTTAGTTGCGGTTACTTCCACACGCAGAGTGAGTGAGTTGCAGGCACTTTCTGCCAAACCACCCATTCACTGTGTTCCATAAGGACAGGGTTGTCCTTAGGGTACGGCCTTCCTTTCTTCCGAAGATTGTGTCGGAATTCCATCTGAGCCAGAAGGTAATTCTTCCGGCATTCTATCCTCCTCCACATCCTGGTAAAGAAGAGGAGAGACTCCATAGGTTGGATCCTAGGAGAGCTTTAAGTTTCTACATCTCACGCATGTCTCGGGTCAGAGTGGGCTATCAGCTCTTTGTTGGTTACGCTGGAAGGTGTTTGGGACAAGCTGTTACTAAGCAGACTTTGCCTAGATGGATTATCTTGACAATTTCTGAATGTTACCGTTTGGCGGGTAAGGACCCTCCGGTAGGCTTATGGGCCCATTCTACTAGGGGCGTGGCTGCCTCGACTGCTCTGCAGAGGGGTGTTCCTATTCGTAACATTTGTGAAGCAGCCACATGGGCCTCTGTCCATACTTTTGTAAAACACTACTCCCTGGATTCTATCCATGGGAAAGATTTAGCCTTTGGTAATTTCTAAATTCTTTTCCCACCTCCCTACGTTGGTACTGCTTTGGGACTCTGTCATAGATGTGGAATACGTCAGAGGAACCAATCCCTTCGAAGAACAAGTTACTTTTTTACCTGGAAACGTTCTTTCGATGGGATGTTCCGACGACGTATTCCACATCGTACCCTCCCAACCTGCCCCTCTACAGAATTTCTTATGCAATTGCAGCTTACGTTTCCGCAAGGCTTTCTGTAGTCATTCTGGCAGAAGATTGGTGCCGCACGTTCTGGGGGAAAAAACTACAACTGAGGCTAAGGACGTAGTGCGTCCTACTTACAATATCCGGTGACGTCGACCGTCAGAGGAGGTCCTCGAGGGAGCGTATCGACGTCATCGACGCCTAAGCCGAAAAAAGTTTCCGAAGCAGCACAGCTGTGGTAATTACCTGTCATAGATGTGGAATACGTCGTCGGAACATCCCATCGAAAGAACGTTACCAGGTAAGAAAGTAACTTGTTCTTGGCTTTCTTGCAGAGCCCATGTCTGGTGTTCTTTGATTGTCCAATAGATTAGGAAAGAGATACTCTTGGCTGCTTTTCTATCCTCGTTCTGTGACGCCAAGCAGATGCTATCTGTTTTGGTTAACAATTCGAAATGTGTTATTCCTACAGAATCCTTGACCAACCCATAGCAACCTGAGCTTAAAAAATGTGCCGATGGCTGAAGTAATTTATTTTCTCTTTGCTGGCAGGACCCTCCTGGGTTACCTGAAGAATGTTCATTGCCAGTTACACTGTATGCCTTTCTCCAGTACGGTGGGGCTTTGTCAGGATCCTGAAGTCGAGCTCCATTCACCAATTGGGACCACACGTCCTGAAACTGAGACCCCTGAACCACCATCACTGGTCCCAGTTCAATGGGGACACGAAGGACAATATCCCCTTCAGGTTCACAAGAACCTGCTTTGGTGAATGTTCACAACCAGTTTCCTTTGTAGTCGTTGGGGAGGGTGAGAGAGCAGGGCCCTATTCAGCAATCATAGCTGACTGTCACTGAGGGTATTGTTCAGCGAGATGTGTGAAGGCAAGAGAAATCATTCCACATGAACTTGCTGGAGCTCATGTCCAGTTTGCCTAGAGCTGGTCCTTCTTAGCATCAGAGGTTCGACTGTTCAGGTCCTCCCGACAACAGCACTGCCCAATATGGGTGCAATGGGATGATTCAAACTGTGCAGAGAGGTCCTGATCCTGCAGTTTTGGGTGTTTGAGAATGAGATGACGGACAAGACTGACAGTTCTCACCTTGCGTTTAATCTGAACACACTGGCGGATGCACTTGGTCTAATCTCAAGAGTATCCCATGAGTGGGAGCCCAATGGGAAGATTGTGGAGCAGATGTTCTCCATATGGGGGCATCCCCAGATCAAACTGTTAGTTTCCAGCTTGTACAAAAGTGCACAATCTTCTACTCCGAGTTCCCTCTGGGGGAGAGTTGGGGAGATTTATCATTTTAATGCCTCATCCCCTTTCTTAGTGAGATCCCCACTTTTTGCTGGACTTCTGGACCAGTTTCATTAATCCTGAATGAGGGGAACCTTTTCCCCCTCATGTTTTTTTTCTCTGACTTTTCTTATGGAGTCTGATTTCCTAAATATCTCTCTAACGGCATCTCTGTTTAACTTTTGCAGCACCTTATGTGCAGTGTTGCTGGCAACCCTTTGGGTTCTTCTTTGAGATTCTTTTTCTGTCGTAGAGTAAGGAGAAAGTTACTTATCTGCAATTGTTGTTCTCCAGCATCTGCCAGACCCATGCTGGAGATCAACAGTTACAGGTAAGTAACTTTGTTCCTTTTCCAGCATGGGGTCTGGCATCGATTTGCATGCTCGTGAATATAGGATACATAGTAGTACATGCATACACAACCACGGGAGGTGGCAAGGCTCTACAGAAGCAATTACTCTTACCTGCGCACCTTCAAGTGAACAGGTTGCGTAGCACTGCTTGGCCGACTCTGGACTCCTCCCCGGAATCCCTGTCGACGCAGTAGTATTTCATGAAGGTATGCGTAGACTTCCATGTAGCAGCCCTGCAGGTGTCCAGCAGGGGCACATATAACGCTCACCTGGTATCCACGGGGACGTCACTCAGCCTGTTCTGATCTCTTACGACCTAAAACCCTTCCCTGGAGTTTACTCGACTGGAGACTGGGCTTGAAACACAGGTTTGGTAGAGTTTAACTCTCAATTGTCACTGCGTGCTTGAACCCCTTTCCTCCCCGGGGTCCAACCCTTCCCCTTGGTCCACAGCTCACCTTGTTTTCTTAAGTGGTGTGCACTGCGTCCTGCTTTCTGCGCAGGGGCTCGTTGATTGATGTGGGCTCGTTGCTGCCTAGTTTCTTAAATGGCGAGAGTCCGACCTTTAAGTATAATGAGTCTTATAAACAGTCCACTAACCTTCATTCCTTCCCTTTAGATGATGGTCGACGTCCGGGGATGGCGGCGTGCTGCTGAGGTGAGTAACTGAAGGTGAGTGAGAGCGTGATGCGCAATACAACCCTTTCGTATCTGTATTGAACGGAGTTTGTCTTGTCTGTGTCTTTTAGGTGCCGCAACGTTTTCAGCGCGGATGCCGGTTAAGATGAAGAAATGGGTTGAGTAAGCGCAGATGCGGCACCTCTAAAGGTTTCCACGCTAACCTGGTGTGTCTTTTCCCTCTTGTAGATGGGTGAGAAGTTCCGGAGATAAAGTTCCCCCAGAGCGGCTGGGATTCAGGTAAGCGTTTGTATCTCGTACAGTCTTTAAGAGAAGATTTGCAGAATGCTTACTTATGACTTTTTTCTGTTCTTTTCCTTTTCCTTAGGAAGCGGCGTGCCGGAATGAGAATGACACCACCGAAGATGCCCGCAGAACAGAAGGAGTGATGGAAGATGGGCTGAAGCTCCGCAAGGTAAGGCTGTTCCTAACGGTGTTCTTGTTCTTGCAGGAGCTGAGCGCAGAAGAGAGATGCAGGCCCTCTGGAGACCGATCCGAACACGGTGAGTGTCACGCTGCAGGTGTAGAAAACGCAAAGCCTGTTTCTCAGCCTGGGCATGGCTTAAATAGTCTCTGGGTATCCCAGGTGTCTCTGGGCTGAACCGCACCCAAAAGGCTAGACTGCATATGCAGTTCTAGGAACCAAAATATGTGGGGGCATCCATCTTGTCCCCATCTATGCACTACAAGTCCAATGCTCAATGTTATCCTATGGGAGTGAGTGAGTCTGGTGCCATAAGCGCCACGTCTGACTCCAAGTGGGTCTTTGGAGAGATGGAGGGACCCTTAAGGGCCATGCAGGTGATCGTGGCCTGGCTCCAGCCGGATGTCTTGGAGGGCTGAGGACATGAGGGGCAGGAATCATGACAGCACACCAGATGGGAATGCCGTCGTAGCCGCGATCGCTATGGTAGAATGGACTCGCTGACGGCCAGGCAGCGGTCGGTTTGCCAAGTGGTGACGATTGATCGAAGCCTTGGACAAGGGTTCACAGGACCAAAGTTCACAAAAAGCTGAGAAGTCTTGCTGAAACTCTTTGTGCGGGCCACCTAAATTGTCAGCTCTCGAGCCACATCTAGTGAGTTCAAAGTCCTTTCAGCCAGTGACGAAGACGTTGAAAAAAACACAGGCAACACCAAGTGGGGGTTGAGATGAAATTCCAACTGAATCTTGGTCATGAAGGAGGGGTGTGTCTGCAGCACCCTTGTGTCGTGGAAAGTCAAATAGGGCCACTTACAGGACAGGGCCTGAATCTCACCCACTCTACTGGCAGAGGTGATGGCCACAAGGAAAGTTGTCTTCCAAGAAAAGAACTTGAGAGGAGCTTGATGCATGGGCTTGAAGGGCCCCATGAACCTAATCAGCACCACGTTGTGTTCCCACGCCGGGGAAAGCGCCTTCAACGGCGGGCACGATCGGAACAGGCCTTTAATGAACTCCTTGACTAGACGGGGTGACCAAAGTGAAGACCGTCCTAGAGACCTGGTGTAGCGGGAGATAGCTGCCAGATGTACTTTAATGGAGGCATGCGCCAGCCCCGACTTGGCCAACGACAAAAAGTACGCAAGGACCTCAGAGGTAATCTTCGGCGACCGGCTCCAAATTGCGAAACGTTTCCATTTGTGTCTGTAGCACTTAAGAGTTGACGACGCCCTGGCCCTGGCAAGGACCTTCCTGTAGTCCACCGGCAGCTGGTGCCACCGAACTCTAATGATGCAGGAACCCAGGCCTTCAGGTTCAACGATCCTGGGTTGTGGTGAAGGATTGCGCCTCCTTCCCTGTCGAGCAGATCCGTAACGACTGGTAGCTTGACTGGAGGCGACGCCAGCATGTTGAGAAGGTCCGGGTACCAGATTTGCCTCGACCACGCTGATGCGACTAGGATCATCAACACCGTCTGAGTTGACTGATGACACGTAGTAGTAAAGACAATGGAGGGAATTCGTACAAGAACAGGCCTTCCCACGGGCAGGAGAATGTGTCATCTATGCTCCCCGGCTGGAGGAACCTGCTGGCGAACCTCTGACACTTGGTGTTTGTCGCCTTCGCAAATAGAACAATCTGGGCTCTGCCCCGCCTGCGGAAGAAGCTGTCCACTTGATCCTGACGAAGCTCCCACTTGTGGCAAGAGCACAGCTCCCTTCTGAGAGAGTCTGTGACCGTGTTCTTTACTCCTGCCTGGTGAAAAGGAACGAGAAACATTCCCTGGGCGACGGCCCAGTGCCACAATTCCTGCGCCTCTCTGGAGAGTGTGGGGACCTGGTGCCCCCCCACCACCCCAGCTTCCGGATGTAAAACATAGTGGTGATCTTGTCCGTGAAGACCCTCGACACTTTGCCCTTGAGGGATGGAAGGAATTACTTGAGAGCCCAAAACACTGTCCGCAGTTCCAGGACGCTGATGTGTAGCTCCTTCTCCTCCGGCAGCCACGGGCCTCTGGCGTGGAGACGTCCGGTGTGGGCTCCCCAGTCCTCCAGGGAAGCGTCTGTCTTGACCGTCTCCTGGTACTGCGGGCTGTGGAAGTCTGTGCCTCCGGCGATGTTGGAGTGCACACCCCACCACCTTATTGCTCGATGGAATTCCTCGTCTAGCGGAATCCTGTCTTTAAAGCTTCCGGACACCTGGATCCATTGGGCTTCCAGGAATTCCTAGAGTGGTAGCATCCGCAGAGCCTGATCAGGTAGATGCACGATGACATCATGCCGAGCAGCGACTTGGTCTTCACCATGGCGATCTTCAGTGCTAACAGCCGTTGCACCTTCCCCAAAACGGCCGCTATCCTCTCTCCCGAGGGGGCTGCCAGGCAAGGAACCATGTTGAGTCTGGCCCCCAGGAACAGGGCGTCCTGTGATGGAGTCAAGCAGGACTTTGCATAGTTCACCGAGAACCCCTGATCTGTCAGCAGCCGGAATGTCCTCTGTGTGATTTATGGCAATGTCCTTTGACTTGGCCCGGACAAGCCCCTCGTCGAGATATGGGTACACATGTATTCCATGTAGGCGTAGATGGGCCGCCAGTGGAACCAGGCACTTCGTATAGACTCTGGGCGCAGACTTCAGTCCGAAGGGAAGAGCCTGGAAATGGTAGTTCTTCCCCTGTACGACAAAGCGCAGGGTCCTGCAATGTTTTTCGTGAATGGGGACATGGAAGTAAGTGTCCTCAAGATTAAACAATGACAGGAAGTCTTACTCCTCCAGTTGACCGAGCATGTGTTGCAACGTGACCATCATTAATTTTTTGGGACTTGATGTACTTGTTGAGTCCTCGTAGATCGAGAATGGGCCTCCTGCCACTGATCGTCTTTCTTACTGAAAAGTATCTGGAGTAAACTCCAGAGTCCCTTCGGACCCAGCTCTATCGCCTCTTTTTTTAACATGGCCCGAACCTCCAGCAGTAGCTGAGGGATGTGTTCGTGCAGGGCCACCAGTGGAATTCGCAGACACTTTGGCTGAAACCCCAAAGTCTGTCCGTGGGCAAGAGCATCAAGCACCCATCGAGCACCCATCGATCAGTGGAGATGTTTTGCCACACGCTGATTAAGATCGCCAGCCAGCTTCCCACTGGGGTGCAGGGGTGGGGGCCCGACATCTTGGCCGGTCCAGTCCTGCCTGGAGGCTGGCAAGCCGCCTTGGGAGCCTTGACATAGACGGTGGCCACCTCCGAAGCCTTGGAACGGCCCCTGTAGGCTTCCTGGGTCAGGGAACAGGAGGGCTGGCGGTAAGAGGACAATCCTCTGCCGAAACTCTTCGAAGATCTGCCCGACTTCCCTCCTGAAAAACGAAAGGACGCACAGTGCTGTTAGCATGGGCCGTCTGTCGGTTTTGATGGCCTGGGGAGATTCATCGACAGCCTTTCCAAAAAGATTGTCCCCGTCGACTGCCATGTCCAGGACATGAGTCTGAACCAATTGCCTAAAGTTGGTGGCCTTCAGCCAGCCACAATGACTGAGGCAAAATCTGTTGCCCATCTGGTGGAACCCTGTGTCTGCAATTTCCAGGGCCACTTTGATGATGTGGCCTAAAATTCAGAAAATCACTAAAAACCTGGCTCTACAACACCACAGAATAAACCTGGAAAACGAAACTGGTAAAAAGGATAACTAAACTGAAAAGACACGGACATCCCTGACCGGGGAGAGTAAAGCCCACAGCAGCTGGGCGGGTGACATCGGATAGACAGGAACACAGGCGGCACGCACGGAGACTATGTCAACCAACGCAGACAATCCCACCAACACTTTCGCCCACCCTTAATTACCGACATCGGCAATCTCCCCACTACCTGAGAGGTTGTCATTGGCAGATGCACTGGCCACTAGAGGCTAGAGGATAAGGGGAGCTATGAGAGAGCATGGTAGTGGCAGGGATTAGCGGCCGCAAACACCCCAGGCCCAGCCAACGGACCCACTGGGCTGAGGCTGCCAACAGCACATCACTGCTCTCTTGCACTTTTCCTGCTTCCTCCCACTAACGCAACCTCCCCTCTTTCAGAGCAGCCAGAGCGCCAAGGGACCACTACGGTGGTGATAGTGCGCGGTACAAATGTCCTTTAACATTAACATGTGATCCGACGCTGTTAGGGAGAATTTTCATAAAGGTGCTAATTCCCTTCACCTTAGAGATCCCCCTGCAACTTTGCTGGATTTTGAGGACTTGTTTTTTTTTACCTGGAAAGAGTGCGGCCCTTTTTTTTTCCCCACTCTTTAGTGTATTTTGGTGTGTTTTACTCTTGTGTTCTTTGATTATGGAGTTTTAAGATCACTCCATAGGCATCTTTTCATGTGTGTTACACAAGCACCCTCAGTGCAGTGACACAGGGATGTCTTTTTAGACTTCCCAAAGGTTTAAATACCTTCTCTGGGATAAACTACTGTTTCCCAGAAAATGTAAGGTTAAATTGACTTTACTAGTCCTTTTTAAATCACTAGACCCTGCACACACTATCTTCCTATAGAGTGCTGGAGGGGTTACCTAGTATTCCCTGTGTCTAGAAACTCATGTAGCAGTCAAATGCTCCTCTTTCCCATCGATCCAGTTGGTGGCAGTGGTTTTACAACGAACTACCATGATGTTTCCCATCCGCGAACACCGGTAGCTAAAAATCACGAATGCCATGTTTTTCATGATGGCACCTTAAGCCCCTTTGTTTAAACAGTAGCTGTCTTTTTTTCGCCATTTCGTTTTGGAAACTTCCTTCTAGAGTTTTTGTCTGGGCGCCAAACTAGGTTTGGTCCCTTTGTTTCTATGCCTTTGGCGGCCTTCAGGACTAAAGACCACCTCTGGCGTCTGGGGTGGGCAGGAAGTGAGGGAGGTGCCCAAAACTCCCTGTGCTTAGTCTCTTAAGAGACCCAAATGCACTCTGGCGTGATTGGCTGGCTGACTGTATGGCAAGGACAGCCACTCTGCAGGGTCAGTGGCAACTAGGCTGGAATGAATGGGAGAAAACTGTTTAAAGGAATGGTTCGGTCAACATTTTTTATTGCCCCTACGGGTCGGCCATGTGTTTTTAAGCCTAAATCGCTCGATTTTAGAAAAATTTCCTATGGACCTTGCCCGAGTTTTCGTCCATTAAACGCACGCGAAAACAGGCATCCGGGAGCTGCCATTTTGTGATAATCCTATCATTTCCCCCATCGCCCTGGCTGACCTGCTTTTGCGGCACTAAATCATATCCCCCGCCCCGGAGCCTAACATTATCAAAACATTCATATTCCCCGCCTCTCTCCGTGACGTTTCTGTGATGCGTAGGCAAACGCGCCCAGTCGTCTTCTACGCGACTTCACACAGAACCCGGAAACCAACACAGATCAGCTCACAACACGGCGCACCACAATTCGGAATATGAAACTGTACTTTAAAATCAAACAGCAACACAGTAAATTTGGTAAAGTACATTTATTTGACATTAAATGTTTATAGAATATTCAGCAATTGCCATATGAACTCCGAAAGTCATTTATTTTCTTTTATCACTATCCGCAAATCCGTAAAAGTTTATCGTGAGTCGCGCGCTGTTCCTTTATGGTACACAGGGTGTTGGTTTTCGTTCAAAGAAGCACTTTTGTCGCATGTTGAACCGCAAAGGCTGTTCCATCAAGTAGGCACTAGGCCAGCGTAAAGGTTATGTTGCTTCTAGCCGCTAGTACCGCGTAAGGGCATATGGACCTTGGCGATCGTCCCATAAGATCATCAGGATTGTGCCATCGTTTACATTAAGCTGCAGCTGCCGGTTAAAAAAACCATCTGCCGGTGTCTGAAACTGGTGGCAGTGGCAAAAGGGAAGGATATACCGGTTTTGAAGACATAAAATTTATAATTGCTCTCGCCAGCCGATCTTTATTAATATTCATTTTATTTATTACGGCCGAGCTGAATCTATTTGCTTTCAAGGATAGTGCAATGGAGTATGTTCGGCTCTAAAATCAATGCAAATACTAACAAAATAAATCGAGGTTAGTACACAATGAGAAACGACTTTTTGTCTACATGCGTGTAGAATGTGGACCTGCATGCCCATGTGCCCGCTACAAGGACGACCCCACAAACCTTTTCAAAGCCCTTCATTCATTCATTTATTCATGCATCCATTCATTAATTCTTCATTCCGGTATAAAAGCGTCTAAAGAGTTACTTGCATTATATTTGCAATTTCCATTGTGTCTCTGCGTAATGCAGTCCGTAAATCCCACTGTGCTCTTGACAATGATTTTTCATATACTGAACTAACATGAAACTCGGTTTAGTTCCAGAATTTTCTGCCTTATCGTCTCTTGCGTTATTGCACCCCCCACCTCCCCTTCAAATGAAGTTCTTTCGGCATGGTCCCTGTCTCTCAAGGTCAAAAAACAATAGAACCTTATACTGCCAGTGCGAGTTGTGGGCCTCTTCAGGGCGCAAGCTGAAAATCTAAGCCGCTGACCTTCACTAGAAATGAGCATACATTCATTCTTTGCAACATCCCGTAGTAAAGCCATCTGTGAGAACTTGAAGTTTCGAATCCATCTATGATGTGCGCCTCAATGTGCAAATGCGAACTGGCTTGTCTCCCATCTGCAACGGCTTGCTTGGCGCGTTCTAAGGCCCCCAATTTTGTCCTCGTTGTCTGCGAGCTTTGAAGCCCCAGAGAACCATAACTATTGAGACTTTTAATTTTTTGGGGAAGGTCAGGGAAAGTATAAAGTACCCGAGGAGTTGAGTTGAAAGTGAGATTTATTGTTTTATTATTTGCAATACGCAAGCCTCCCCTCGGTTAACAGTGCCCAGCATTTAGAAGAGATTGCGAAAATTTGTTACATCAACAAAAATATATACATACACACATAGACAAGGTCAGCAATATGAGGTGAATAGAGAGAGAATTCAAAGATGACACCCAGGTTGTTCGGCACCCAGGATGGTGAAGGTAGGGGTTAGGGTTAGTGTACTTTGTATGCACACGGTACAATAACATTTATTTACAAAAATACAATCTTATTACAATTATTTAAACCGGGATTTGTACTTCACAACCAGCTCTCCTTTGGGTGGACATGGCACAGTGGCAATGTTGGGTGGCAATGGATCAGTGCTCTGCACAGAAACGTTCAAAATTCCATATCTGTGCTTCTCTAATACAGCAACAATAAGGCTTTTGACAAAGTCGAACTCCATTTCCTCATAGACTGGTTTGATCACCCATTGCTTACTTCTTTTTGAAAAGGCCTTAGTGTAGCGAGGCATCCTTACATTACCCTTAGTCCTAGATTGTTCACGGCCGAGATTATTGTTATGGGCCAAGACCGCTAATAGAGTCCTATGTCTCATGCCCTGTATGCTGAAATGCAAGCGCTTTGGCCTGTACTTTAGGCACATATTGTGGAACACCTCCAAACCTCCTGTGTGACAGAATTCTGTCAGTCCCCTCAAATCTCTTGATAGTTTTATCGAAAACAATCTTCTCAATGGCTTTGTGTGTCGGTGAAGATGGATTCAACCACTTCTTTTTCCGTGCCTCCACTGGGGACAAAGGGCCATGTTCACATTGGTGGAAATGTGGGTTTTCTGACCAGCGGTGCACGTTGGTACAGTGGTGCATCAGTGACCGCCATTTTTCAAGTAGTATTTCCACTGACCCTTCACAAGTTTTGGAGCACCTCCAAAGATGGTTGCTGATAGACTGGGACCACTCTGAAATACTTTCCAAACCTTTTTTTTTCCCTGCAGCCGAGATTTTCTTATTGATTGATTTAGCAAGATGCTATGTCAAATTGATGTTTAATATGTGGGAACTGCTCTCTCATTGTCTTGGCAATTGAAACGTGTCTGTCCGTGGCTGACGTCGATGTGCATTCCCTTCGATTGCAGATATTCCACTGATTTTATAAATCCTAGTTTCTCCATGGCCACTGAGGATGTACATTGTGTTACCTGCACGACCACCGAACTCACAATTTTCTTACTTTCCATGTCCAGAAAGTGGTAGGTGCAGTACTTGGCAGAAAATCCAGGGCTGTCGCACTGTCCATCGCCGGCTAGCCTGAATAGTTTGCCTTCGAATGTACTTGCTAGAGACAATTGTTCAATTTTCCAAGCATCACTAATGGCCGGAAACAGATAATCATGTTGGTATTTGTAGTACTGCGTTTTTGAAATGAGATGGAGTCCTACAAACTGAAAGAAAGACTTTAACTTTCTAAAACTGGAGCCACTAAAAAGTGATGCAGCTGCACACAGTAGATTGCCTGCTGGCAGTTTCCCCAGCATCGGTTGTGCAGACCATGAGAACGTATGATGTAATCTACAGGCGGCATGTATTGTGACGTTACTGCCTTGTTTTTGACGAGTCACATGAATCAGTGGCTTCCCACATACTTTCCCTCTGATGGAATGCCCACATTTCAGCATACTTATAATATCCATCAAACAACTGTCGAATACTATGTATTTGTCCTCTTTCATTAGACTGTCATCCTGCATCAAAGTTGTTACGGCCTGTGACGTTGAGGACATATCACCACATTTGAAAGAAATATCGCTGCTATCAAGTTCTGATGCGTGGGTGAATGCTGCTGCTGGTGCATTCTGTCATTTCAACATCTGCTACTTCAACATTGATGGGAGAACATAATGTTGAGAGCTTTTTTGGTGGCAATTTTTTGGGAGGTGTAGATTGTGTGAATTGTTCTGCGACTACTTCAGAGCTATCTTCAATACATCCAGTATCATGTTGTTGCAGTGGTGCGGTCGTACTGTAGCAATAGTCCAATACAACTTTGCCGGATTCTCCGGACACATTCATTTCATTTTCTGTGCATTGGACATGAGCATCCCGAGTCTCAACATGCCGCGTCTGAATTAATAGTTCCTCCATAGCCTCCATAGTGTAAATGGTCTGGCAAGCAACATCTCTCATTCGCTTCACTGTCTGTGTATGTATAGTTCGTAGACCCACGGGTAACTAGAGGACAGATTGGAAAAGGGGTGTTCAGTTTAAACACAAGATAAAGTATAGTACAATTGACTTGAAAAAAACATAAAATAGTCCCCAGCACAAAAAAAATTCTAAAGTTATGAACTGTTTGTAACTAACCTTATTTTTGTTTCTTTTCTTTGCAACTTTTTTGACTCGACCTTCAACATCTGCACGCTGTTGCTCCAATACATATCCGCATGTCTCCCCTTCCTCTTGCGCTGCAACAACTATTTTCTGTATCTGCATAGACAGCACGGAATGAGGCTCCATCGACTCCCCGAAACATAGTATTTTCATTACTGTGTATCAAAATATTGTTAGCATAAAACACACGTTAGGGCGAACACACATGTACATCTCAATAGCCAAACACGATTTAAACATTGTTTGGAACAATCAAACAACAAGTATTCGAGCTCTGATGACCTAGTTCGATGGAGCTGTCAGTATCCATACCTCTGGCTCTGCATGGACTGCCACGAATGATTGTATTGAAGAGGAAGCATCAGCCACTCCCTGAAACACAGTACTTGC